>NW_026294721.1:4950000-5582500 GCF_026119805.1 Tympanuchus pallidicinctus
GAGCTGGAGTGCCTGCGTTACGAGAGAAACAGACCCCTCTTCTGGATCCGCCTGGACAAGAGTGGGAACCTTCACTCCATCTCCAGTACCCATTCCTATTCTACCACCTTGCAGGAGAGTGAGAAAACAGCACCAAACTTTGAGGCGATATGGAGAGGAAGCTCCTATCGGCTGGTGGTGAAGAGCTTCACAAGGCAGGATGAGGGCACCTATTTCTGCGTCAACTACATCAACCCGGTGCTGCACTTCAGCTCTGGACAACCCGCCTTCTTCCCAGGTCAGCAGCAGCTTCACCCACCTCGCTTACACCCACCTCCCCTGCCCCTGCCTTCTCCATCCGCCCATCGCCCACACTCCCCATGTCCCTGCTTCTTTGCCAAGCCGTCTCATCACACACGCTCTGCTCCTACCCATGGAGGCTCCCTGCCCACCAGCTCTGCTCATGGTCACACTGCCCCTCAGCACCTCCCCATCCCCTCAGAACCTCAGAGGGATGAGAGTTACAGAGTCCACAGCCACCACATCCTTCCTCACCTCACCTGGACCTCTACATCCTGACAGAATCCATATGCTTAGAGCACCACAAAAAGAAACTAAAAAAATCCCTGTGACTCTCAGGATATATTTTATAACAGAGATGACACATGCGGAGGGGGCTGATAAGAAATTACTAGCCCAAATTCTGTTTCCAGGGCTGGGCAGCATGTGAAACCATCACTGGTCAAAGGAGACCCTCTAGAAGTTCTTCCTTTCCTGGCCATGTCCAGGCACAGGTTGGAGGAAGCTCTTCTGTTGTGCCTCACTGTATTCACTCATTTCTTCTTTCCAGTCACAACTACGGCAGCACCCACCACACACACAGCCACCACCCAGAGCAGCCAGGTCACCACGAAAGACAACGCACAACCGGGCCCAGATGCAGGTAACCCAGCTGTGGGGAGGCAGGGGCTCTGCCAGCAGTGCTGCTTTGATCAGAAGAGGCCAAATTAAAGTTTGTGCTGACTTCAGGCCATTCAAGACAGGGAGATGTCTGCAGCTGTGTCTTTCCTCTGTCCTCTCTTTCTTCATGCAGGAACAAGCAACGAAAACATGCTGAATTCCATCTGCAATATTTTCCTCTGGGTTCGAGTAGCTGGCATTGGCCTCCTGCTCCTCACTGCCATCACCATCACCATCACACACTGCCAAAGTAAGTCCCGCCCTGACACCCTGCAGAGGTTCCTTCAACCTCACCCCACAGAGCACAGCCTGCTCCCCTAGGGGAATGGGTTCCCTGCCTACTGCTTTCATGCAGCTATTTTGTATCCAGGACACAGGGAATACTGCAGGATCACTGTTAATTTTCTATTCCATATTTTCCTCCTCACTAGCTTTAGATTCAGAAAACTTTGTCACATTCTACACTTACAGCAACAAATTATATACAGGTAGTATTGGACTTCTTAACAAAAATTATAAACAGACCAGAAATCACAAACTGCGTTGACTCCTGATATCACCATCTTGGGGTTGAAATTGCCTGAATCCAAAACATTACTCAGCCATTCATTTTGGCCTTTTCACACTGGTCAGGATTACCAGTGAAGATCCATTAGCTGCATTAATTTCCCCAGCAAGCAGCACTAATGCTGAAGGAGAGATTGTTTCACAACATCTGCATTTGCTGATAAACTTCTGGCTCAACTTTGTGATTCACTGGAAGAAATTGACAGTAGTGACAGAGAAGTAAAATGGGCAGGTTGATTCTGAAGGGTTTAAGTCAGCTTACAGCCAACACACTGCCTTTCACAGACTGCCTAAAAGAGGCCCACGGTATTTCAATTTACTGTTTTCAGACTTCAACTGCAAATGCAAGATTGTGAATGAAGAGTAAATTCAGAAATCTTCATTGATGCTTCGGGTTCCTCCTTGCTAAATTGGTCAGATGTTCCCATGCTAAGAGCAGGAAGGGTCAGCAGTGCTGCAATCAGCACAGCCACGCGTCACACGCGCTCACCACAAGCCGATCGCTTGCAGGACCAAGCTCAGCGTAAGCAAGCAGTGCTGCGTCGCTGCTCAGCAGAAGGCACACAGGCGTCCTCCTCCAGCACCGCACTGATCCCACCAGCAGCACACACAGCTGCCCTGATGCAGCGCCGCCGTTTGGCTGCTCCTCCTGTGCTGCCCACCAGCACTGCACACCTCCCGCGGCCTGACATGTGCTCCTGCCCCACTCTGCTGTGACACAGCCAGACCGCGGGCACAGCGCTGACCCGGAGAAGCCGGGCAGCTCCGTGCTGCTGTGCAAAAGGCACCGCGGTGCTGGACAGCTGAGCCTTCCGTGGATCACCAATAAACCACTCACATCAATACTCAGATCTGATGTCCCAGTCTCCTATTTTCCAATATCTTCCCCACTGTAATTTTTATCTCGGTCTGCAAGTTGTTTGTTTTTATTGACAATTTCCATGAGGGCAGGGAGACTCAACATGCTACAACCTACGCCTCTAATGTTCCAAAGGAAGAAAAGCAACCTTTGTAAAGACACTGTAAACCATGCTGAGACAACTTTGTGTCAGATCAGGGTCCATGGGCATAGGAATTCTCTCCTAGTTTTCCTATCTGAAATCTCCTTGTTAAGCGTGAACACAGGTAGTTGACATCAGTTGCCCTTCCTTTGTCCACCAATGCCATCACTCCATCATAAAAGGCCACCGGATTTGTTGGGCAAAATCTGCCCTTGGTGAAAACATGCTGGCTGTCTCAGATCACCTCCTCATTTTGCATATGCCTTCCAGGGAGGATCTGCTCCATGGTCTCCCCAGACACGGTGAAAATGCTCACTGCTCTGTGGTTCCCCAGGTATCTTTTCTCCCATTCTTAAAAGTGGGAGTGATGTTTCCTTCTCTCCAGTCTCTGGCAACTACACCTGACAGCCATGGCTTGTTAACTATGATGGAGAGAATCTTGGCAACCACCTCAGAAGGCTCCTTCATGACATGAGGTGCATGTCCCTACGAATCGTAGACTGATTCTCACTGAGTCTCATCAGGTAGTCTCAGACTTGCTCTTCTCTTACAGTGGGAGGTATTTTACTCCCCCAGTCTCCAGCTAGAGGTACAGAGATGTGAGAGACACAAGAAGCTTGGCTGCCAGTGAAGACAAAGGCCAAGAATTCGCTGAGTACCTCAGCCTTCTCCACGCCAGTATTTCCCTTCTCTTTAATCACAGGGGGTACTCACTCTGAAGTCACCTCTTCTGATCAATGTACCTGTAGAATACCTTCTTCTTTTTCACATCCCTTGCCATCTGCACCTTGGCTTTTTTATCCCATCTCTGCATGTCCAGGCAGCATTTCTTTATTCTTCTCAGGCCACACATCTCTGCTTCCACCACCTGCACAAATTCCTCTTATTCCTCAGTTTGCTCTCGTGCTGTCAGAAAGGCATCCTTAAAGGCTGCCAGTTCTGCTACACTCCTTTGTCTGTAAGGACAGCTTCTCAGGGGATCGCAGGCAGCAAATCCTTGAACAACCTGGATCCTTGAGATCCTCAAGATCACAAACTCCACCTGACCATGGTCTCTGCAGCCCAGAGTGCCTCCAATCTTAATCTCCTTAATGAGATCCTCTGAGCCGGTGAGGAACAGGTCCAGAAACATTACTCCTCCGGACAGTTTGCCTCATACCTGGACCAGAAAGTTATCCTCAACACGGCAGGAGTCCCCAGGATTGCTTGCAGCTCACTGTGTTGTTTTCTCAGTAGACATCTGAGTGTTTGAAATCCCCCATCAAGATGAGAATTTGAGACACGGATTCCTGTGATGTTATATAATGGATGAATGAAACAAATTTTCTCACTGTATTGCAAAAAAAAACCTGATCAAATTTTGCAGACATCACAAGTCTTAACACATCAAAAAAAGCCCAGGATAACAGATTCTAGGAGGTTTCACAGCAGCTTTTCTTACTCACCCAAATGCTTTCAGGCCCAATGAAATGAGCCTAGCCATAAACAGACAATTTTGGCCCAATTTCTCACCAAACAGCACTTCCATCAGGCAGCAGTGCCTGGATTCTGGCATCCAGGAACAGGGGACACATTTGCAAAAGAGGAATACAGCAACACGTCACAAATAGCAGTAGAGCCAGGAAGTAACAACAGAAAACACAAATAACACCAGCCCAGGGAAACTGTTGGTACTGTGTGTGCAAAGCTGCAGCACTTACCAACATGTGAGTGGTCACCTGAGGCAGCATCAAAGGCAATGAATGTTGACACGTATATTAGTCAGGGTGGAGGTCCTGGTGGTTGTAAAATAAAGCCACAAAAAGTCTGCTTTGAAAAAGTAAAAATTTGCATGCCACTGGGACATGTGGCTTTTTGGATGGGTTTCTCATCACAGACCTGCCTTGCACAAAGTAGCATTTGCAAAACAATTGCAAAGAAGAACAGGGCTGGAGAAGTCAGCTACATGTCGGCAATATGTGGACACGGGAATCAAAACTGCATATGAATTCATGCTGTAAAACATTCCCACTTCTTCTTTGCTCTGTAAGAAAACAGCATGCCTTGACATCCACACCGGACCACAAGTGCATGAGCAAGTGAAGGTGGCAGAATCTTGGTCAAGAAATGTAGCCTGGGGCCGGACTCCACATCATGGAATTTGTCCCATTTTGTGTAGATGTGGATGTTTGTGAGTGCTCCAAATGGCTGAGAGAAAGTAGCCTAGAATGGATGACTTAATTTCAAGAAGAACTGTTGCCAGTCTGAATGTCACGGCTGCGAAATCCATTAAAAACAGTGTTATGAGAGAACACAGCCCGAGTTCTGGATCTCTACTGGAGTTCTTCAGAAATCATTCTTTACTGAACCTTGGATCTTCACAGCAGAGGGTCCTGATGACATCACATCCTCTCCTATAACTTACACTGCCTCCAACATGCAGTGAGCAACATCACCCGCGCTCCGCTGCACCGCCCCGAGGACCATGGCCGGGTCTCCTGCACTGCTCCTCCTGCTCAGCCTGGGGCTCTGTGAGTATGGAAGCGGGCTTACGGGGCACCTGTGCTGGGAGGAAGGAGGACAATGGGTGAAGGCATTCCCCTTGCAGCACAGCCAAGAAAGTGGGCAAAACGGACCATGGGAAAAGAAAGGGCAAACCCATAGGACTGAATTCAGGGCTGCTCAGTGACTGCACAGGGAAGCGCGAGCAGTGGGACTGCAGTGCGATACGCAGCAGGAACAGAGCCTGTTCAGACAGGTGTGAGACAGGAGGGGATGGGGAAGGGGAGAGAGGGGGCATGTAGCAGTTTTTAAGGGGGAATCACCTGGCAAAGAAGCTGGGAAATGGCAGCAGCCCCGAGCAGGCAGCTGAAGGGCTGCTCTGAAGGGCAACATCCATCTCAAGAGCCCGGCGCTCTCAACGCTGAGTCCCCAGAGACTTCAGCACAGCACCCAAGCATGCTGGATGCTGCACTGCACCGGTGGTGAAGAGCCCTCCTCAAAGGCCTCAGGAGCTCTTCCTGAGCAGCACCTGAGGGGACATGGCCGACTTCTGCCCACAGGCTGCACTGGCGCCCAGGAACAGAGGAACAAGATGGAGGCCAGGTTCCTCAACAGGAATTTGAAGCACCCCCAGGAGGGACAGCAGCTGGAGCTGGAGTGCCTGCGTTATGAGAGAAACAGACCTCTCTTCTGGATCCGCCTGGACAACATAAGGAACCTTCACTTCATCTCCAGTACCCATTCCAACTCTACCACCTTGCAGGAGAGTGAGAAAGCAACACCAAACTTTGAGGCATTATGGAGAGGAAGCTCCTATCGGCTGGTGGTGAAGAGCTTCACAAGGCAGGATGAGGGCACCTATTTCTGCGTCAACTACATCAACCCGGTGCTGCACTTCAGCTCTGGACAACCCGCCTTCTTCCCAGGTCAGCAGCAGCTTCACCCACCTCGCTTACACCCACCTCCCCTGCCCCTGCCTTCTCCATCCGCCCATCGCCCACACTCCCCATGTCCCTGCTTCTTTGCCAAGCCGTCTCATCACACACGCTCTGCTCCTCCCCAGAGAGGCTCCCTGCCCTCCAGCTCTGCTCATGGTCACACTGCCCTGCAGCTCCTCCCCATCCCCTCAGAACCTCAGAGGGATGAGAGTTACAGAGTCCACAGCCACCACATCCTTCCTCACCTCACCTGGACCTCTACATCCTGACAGAATCCATATGCTTAGAGCACCACAAAAAGAAACTAAAAAAATCCCTGTGACTCTCAGGATATATTTTATAACAGAGATGACACATGCGGAGGGGGCTGATAAGAAATTACTAGCCCAAATTCTGTTTCCAGTGCTGGGCAGCATGTGAAAACATCACTGGTCAAAGGAGACCCTCTAGAAGTTCTTCCTCTTCTGGCCATGTCCTGGCACAGATTGGAGGAAGCTCTTCTGTTGTGCCTCACTGTATTCACTGATTTCTTCTTTCCAGTCACAACTACAGCAGCACCCACCACACACACAGCCACCACCCAGAGCAGCCAGGTCACCAAGAAGGACAACTCGCAACAGGGCTCGGATGCAGATAACCCAGTTGTGGGGAGGCAGGGGCTCCGTCAGCAGTGCTGTTCTGGTCATAAGAGGCCCAATTAAAGTCTGTGCTGGCTACAAGCATTTCAGGATACAGGGAGATGTCTGCTGCTGGGCCTTCCCTTGTTCTTATTCTCCTTTCTTTCTGCAGGAACAAGCAGTGATAACATACGAAGATTCTACTGTACAAAGGTCATGTGGATTAACCTGGCTGTCACCGGCCTCCTGCTCCTCGCTGCCATCACCATCACCATCATACACTTCCAAAGTAAGTCGCACCCTGACACCCTGCAGAGGTTCCTGCAGCCTCACACCACTGCGCACAGCCTGCTCCCCAGGGGAATGGGCTCCCTGCCTACTGCCCTCATGCAGCCATTTCATATCCAGGACACAGGGAATGCAATAGGACAGTTGTTAATTTTCTACTCCATATTTTCCTCCTCAGTAGATTCAGAACTATATATCACATTCTGCACTTACAGACAACAAATTACAATCAGGCAGCACTGGATTTCTTGAGAAATTATAAACAGACAAGAAATCACAAACTGCGTTGACTCGGCCATCCTGATATCATCATACTGGGGTTGAAATTGCCAGAATCCAAAACATTCTTCAACCGTTTATTTTGGCCTTTTCACACTGGTCAGGATTACCAGTGAAGATCCATTAGCTGCATTAATTTCCCCAGCATGCAGCACTAATGCTGAAGGAGAGATTGTTACACAACAACTGCATTTGCTGATAAATTTCTGGCTCAACTTTGTAATTCAGTGGAAGAAATGAAGAGTAGAGACAGAGAAGCAAAATGGGGAGGAGTATCATTAAGGCAGGTCGGTACTCAAAGGCTCAAAGTCAGCTTACAGCCAACACAGTGCCTTTCACAGACTGCCTAAAAGCTGATCTCAGTGTTTTACTCTACTGTTTTCAAACTTCAACTGCAAATGCAAGATTGTGATTGAAGAGTAAATTCAGAAATCTTCATTAATAATATTAATCCCTCCTTGCTAAATTGGTCAGATGCTCTCATGCTAAGAGCAGGAAGGGTCAGCAGTGCTGCAATCAGCACAGCCACGCGTCACACGCGCTCACCACAAGCCGATCGCTTGCAGGACCAAGCTCAGCGTAAGCAAGCAGTGCTGCGTCGCTGCTCAGCAGAAGGCACACAGGCGTCCTCCTCCAGCACCGCACTGATCCCACCAGCAGCACACACAGCTGCCCTGATGCAGCGCCGCCGTTTGGCTGATCCTGCTCAGTCTACGCCTCGATCACATCCAAAACTCAGCTCCCACACCCCAACATCCCTCTCACTGCTGAAGTATTCCTCATTAAATGCATCTAATTCTTAATGCTCTCAGTGTGTTCTTTGAATTCATTCATAGTTCTCACAGGGGCAGAGGGATTGAGCATTCTACAATCAACACCAGTAATGGTTAAATAAAAGAAGTCAACTCCCAGCTATATTGAAATATATATGGTTGTCTGAGCAGGGAGCCCTGGTGGGAAATCTCTCCCAGCTTTTCCAACTGAATTCCCCTCTGCAGGGAACGAGATCATTCATCTCAAACTCACGACCTCCTGAGCACAGTCCAAAACATGTCACAATCTCCCATCCCTCCAGGATTTTGTATATCTTCTCCACAGCTATACATCATTGATTAATTGATTCATGAAAATAAATAATTTAAAATCAATTTCACCACAGCCATTACTAATAATAAATGATGATGCCTCTGTTTTTAAGGGTACTAAGAATCTCCAAACCTGAGAGCTCATCTCCCTTTCCCAGCTCTCACAGTTGCACTATCAGTGCTGCTGATGGTCGCTGCTCGGCAGATGAGCACTGAGCACAACTTTGTGTAAGTGGATCAGCCACCTTGGCTGACTTCAGTTACCCCACTCTAACTGGCTTCACAGCAGCTTTCCTTACTCACCCAAATGCTTTCAGGCCCAATTAAATAAGCCCAGCCATAAACAGACAATTTTGGCCCAATTTCTCACCAAACAGCACTTTCATCAGACAGCAGGGCCAGGATTCTGGCATCAGGAACAGGGGGAACATTTGCAAAACAGAAACACAACAACACATCAGAAATAACCAGAGAGCCAGGAAATAACACCAGAAGACACAAATAACACCAGCCCAGGGAAACTGTCACTACTGTATGTGCAAAGCTGCAGGAAGCCCAGCACTTACCAATGTGTGAGTGGTCACCTGCAGGCAGCAGCAAGGGCCCTCAGCATTGAGACATATAAGGTGTGGGGTTTTTTTGGGTTTTTTTGTTTGTTTGTTTGTTTGTTTGGCAGGGCGGAAGCCCCTGGGGGTGTAGAACAAAAACCCAAGAATTTAAATTAAGGAAAATAAGTTTGCATGAGTCTGGGACATGGGGCTGTAGTGATGGCTACCACGTCACAGACCTCCTGCCCTGCACACAGTGGGTTCTGCACAGAAAGTATAAAGAAGAATCGTGGAGAATACAAAAAATCATGCTGCATTCAGCAACATGTCAGCAATGCATGGACCCTGAGATGAGAAATGCACATGGCTAAATTGGTAAATAGAACACAATGAAACACACTAAAATAAAATCCACTGCATGAAATACAACTTGCAATCCCTGACAACAGGAAGGGACTTGTTCTTGTTATCTGCTAATATGGACATGATGATTGTGCCCCAAATGTTTCAAACAGCAGTTGGTGGTGATTGATTTGATCTCAAGAATGAACATTGTCAGTCAAAATCTCAACTGAAGACACTGCAGCAAAATTCCTGAGGCATCTTAAAAAAAACTCAGCCCAAGTATTGGATCACAATGAAGTGCTGCAGAAATCATTCTTTTCTGAATGCCAGCTCTTCACAGCAGAGGGTCCTGATGACATCACATCCTCTCCTATAAGTTACATAAGCTGCCTCCAACGTGCAGTGAGCAACATCACCCGCGCTCCGCTGCACCGCCCCAAGGACCATGGCCGGGTCTCCTGCACTGCTCCTCCTGCTCAGCCTGGGGCTCTGTGAGTATGGAAGCAGGAAGGATGCAATTCAGGGCTGCTCAGTGACTGCGGAGGAAAGCGGGAGCGGTGGGACTGCAGTGTGTTACACAGCAAGGGGGATGGATGCTGGACGGGATGGGAAAGGGGAGAGAGGGGCATGTAGCAGTTGTTAGTGGGGAATCACTTGGCAAAGAAGCTGGGAAATGGCAGCAGCCCCAAGCAGGCAGCTGAAGGGCTGCTCTGAAGGGCAGCATCCACCTTGAGAGCTGGATGCCAAAGCTCTCCCTCCACATTCACCTCACAGCCCAGCTCTGCCTGCCTGCCATGCACCGCACCAGCGGGGAAGAGCCCTCTCAAAGGCCCCAGGAGCTCTTCCTGAGCAGCACCTGAGGGGACATGGCCAACTTCTGCCCACAGGCTGCACTGGTGCCCAGGGACAGAGGAACAAGACGGAGGCCAGGTTCCTCAACAGGAATTTGAAGCACCCCCAGGAGGGACAGCGGCTGGAGCTGGAGTGCCTGCGTTACCAGAGGAACAGACCCCTCTTCTGGATCCGACTGGAGAAAGATGGGAGACTTCACTTCATTGTCTCCTGCTACCCATGGTACTCTACCACCTATTATTGGGGTGACAAAAAATCTACGCAGTTAGAGGCATCACTGAGAGACAACACCTTCAGACTGGTGGTGAAGTCCTTCAGGGCACAGGATGAGGGCACCTATTTCTGCGTCAACTACATCAACCAGGAGCTGCACTTCAGCTCTGGACAACCCGCCTTCTTCCCAGGTCAGCAGCAGCTTCACCCACCTCGCTTACACCCACCTCCCCTGCCCCTGCCTTCTCCATCCGCCCATTGCCCACACTCCCCATGTCCCTGCTTCTTTGCCAAGCCGTCTCATCACACACGCTCTGCTCCTCCCCAGAGAGGCTCCCTGCCCTCCAGCTCTGCTCACGGTACCAGTCATGCCCAAACACACAGGTGGTCGCACAGCCCAGCAGCTCCTCCCCATCCCATCTGTGCGTCTGAGCTATGAGAGTTACAACGTCCGCAGCTCCCACATCCTTCCTCACCTTGCAATAATCCAGATTGTCCTAACAAATCCTGAATGCTGGAAACATCCCATAAAGTAACTCAGAGGTTAGGTGTGGGTTGGACTATGCAAAGAAAAGGTTCCTGGGTCTCTCAAAGAATTATTCTGAATAAGAAGGATCTGTGCATGTGCTGCTCAGGAAGTAGGAACCCTCACTTTCTATTTCCATGGTTGGGCAGTGTTTCACTGCATCATTTTTCAAAATGGGACCTATGAAGTTCCACTCCTGTCCTGCCTTGTCCTGGCAGTGGTGGCAGAAGGCAGTTTTATTCTGTTTTGCTGTATTCACTCATTTCTTCTTCCAGTCACAACAACAGCAGCAGCACCCACCACACCTGCAGCCACCACCCAAAGCAGCCAGCTCACTACGGAGGACATCTCCCAGCACAGCCCGGATACAGGTAACCCAGCAATGGGGAGGCAGAGGCTCTGCCTGCAGTGCTGCTTTGGTCATAAGAGGCCTAAATAAAGTCTGTGCTGACTTCAGGTGATTTCAAGATGCAAGCAGATGTCTGCAGCTGGGCCTTTCCTCTATCCTCTCTTTCTTCCTGCAGGAACATGCAATGAGAACACACTGAATTCCATCTGTGATGATTTCCTCTGGGTTCGAGTGGCTGGCACCGGCCTCCTGCTCCTCACTGCCATCACCATCACCATCACACACTGCCAAAGTAAGTCCCATTCTGACACCCTGCAGAGATTCCTGCAGCCTCACACCACAAAGCACAGCCCACACCCCAGGGGAGTGAGCTCTCTGCCTATGGCCCCATACAGACATTGCGTATCCAGGACACAGGGAATGCAGAAAGATGCTCTTAAAATTCCTATCCAGATTTTCCCCATCTCCAAGTTTATCACCAGAAGTATTTATCACACTCTGTGCTACCAGCAAATAGAATATAAGCAGTTAAAACTTATTCTAACAAACTGCATTGGCTAAAATAGCTATCTGGGTTGGAAGCATCAGAACAAAAACATTACTCAACCATTGATTTCTGCCACTTTGTGCTGATTCGAATTACCAGAGCAAATCCACTAGTTGCAATAATTTCTGCAGCATGCAGAACAAACCCTCAAAGACACACTGCTACAAGACGTACATTTTCTGTTAAAATTCATGGCTCGATGGTGTAATTTGCTAAAAGGAACCTTCAGAAACAAAAGAGATGACACAAAGGGGAAGGTAACCATTCAGAGGGATTCACACTGAAAGGCTCTAAGTCAGCACTGAGCCACCAGAGCAGACACAGGGCCTTCAGAGAATCTGTCTAATAGCACAGGTAGGTGTGTTTAGTCTGAACCATCCTAATACAGCATCTGCCATCTGCAGTAAAAGACTGTGATTTGAGAGTAGATTCAGAAATCTTCATTGTTGCTTCGGGTTCCTCCTTGCTAATGAGATCAGATGTTCCTATGCTAAGAGCAGGGAGGGTCAGCAGTGCTGCAATCAGCACAGCCACGCGTCACACGCGCTCACCACAAGCCGATCGCTTGCAGGACCAAGCTCAGCGTAAGCAAGCAGTGCTGCGTCGCTGCTCGGCAGAAGGCACACAGGCGTCCTCCTCCAGCACCGCACTGATCCCACCAGCAGCACACACAGCTGCCCTGATGCAGCGCCGCCGTTTGGCTGCTCCTCCTGTGCTGCCCACCAGCACTGCACACCTCCCGCGGCCTGACATGTGCTCCTGCCCCACTCTGCTGTGACACAGCCAGACCGCGGGCACAGCGCTGACCCGGAGAAGCCGGGCAGCTCCGTGCTGCTGTGCAAAAGGCACCGCGGTGCTGGACAGCTGAGCCTTCCGTGGATCACCAATAAACCACTCACATCAATACTCAGCTCTGATGCCCCAGTCTCTCTCTATTTTGCAATATTTTTCCCATTAAATGGTTGTAACTTTTGTCTCTTTCTCTGAGTTGTTTGGCTTAACTAATTCCAGGAAGGCCGAGAGTCTGAACTTGCCACCACCTGCCCCACTGGTGTTTCAAAAGAAGAAAAGATCCATTGGAAGGGCCACTCCAAAGTCTGCTGAAATAACTTCATGCTTGACCAGCGTCCACGATAGGATTTCTCTACTCCCTTTTCCACCTGAAATCTCCTCAACAGGCATCAAGAAAATGTCAACTCACCTCCTGCTGGGCCGCGTTCCTCAATTTGTCAACCTGTATGTTGCCTGCAGGATTTTGTCCCTCCCTTTTTGCGTGTGCCGTTGCTTAATTCTTAGTCATGAATAAACTGAACACAGACCAGTATCTCTACAGACTCCATATACATCGACCCATTTTGATTCTGTATTTAAAGGCAGGGAGGTCCAGCAGAACTGAAACTTCCTTTCTCTTGACATATCAAAGTGTGTAAGTTCATTTGCCACAACTTGAACCACCATCATTTGTTTCTTTTTGATCACTGCAATGACTTGAAACACAGCACAGGTAAGTTGGTCTACGCCGTGAAGACACATGTTTAACTTACTTAAATCAGAGGCCATATCCACCAGAAGCATTAAAACTGTCACAAGTTTTCAGTCTCACGTTCCTACACAAATGTTCCTTTTGATTCCAGAAATCATTTCATCTCAGTTTGCAAATCCTAAAACTGCTTAGCATTTTGCCATGACTTACATACCTTACTTTACAAAAGTAAATGATTTCTCCCTTATCAGCATTTGTGCTTTTAGGGAATGCCTGGAACTGGTGATGGTTCAATCCCTTGGGCTTCTTGAAATTCACACATTTGATGACAATTGACAGGACAGTCCCATTTTTAAAGCCTTTCTGCATATATTTCCCTGATGTACCATGCAGAGATGTTTCACCAAACCTGGATTTCTGGCAGCAAATCCGTTGTCTTCTATGAATTTTGTAAGTCCCACTTTTTTACCAACCACTGTCCGGGTGCCATCAGGAGCTCTACCAGATGCGCCAGCAAAGGTTAAATAAAATCCCTTTTACGCCATTTTTATTGCTTTGCCTGCATCAAAGGATTTCTTCATGTCTTTTAATGGTACCAAGGAAGCCATTTCTTCAGTGACATCATAGTTTTTAACACTTCCTTCCATGAAAACAGCAAGTTGAGTCAGCAGAAGGCACACAGGCGTCCTCCTCCAGCACCGCACTGATCCCACCAGCAGCACACACAGCTGCCCTGATGCAGCACCGCCGTTTGGCTGCTCCTTCTGTGCTGCCCACCAGCACTGCACACCTCCCGCAGCATCAGTAGCACCAGTAGGCATCTGTAGCATCAGTAATTTCATCTGTCAGCAAAAGATAGCTTCTGAAATTAACAGCTTTGCTACGCGACTTTCTTGCCACAGATTTCTCCATTTCTTCAGTTCACCCGGCAAGAGTTGAGTGACAACAACTGATTTTAGAGAAATCCCTGTTTTAATCAGGGCAGATTGCATCTGTGATGCTGTCTGTGCACTGCTCAATAAACTCACCACCAGCAGATGGTTTTGCTGCTTCTGCCATCAGATTTGCCACCACATCACTGGCCGAGTCCATCTGAGGTTAAACTCAACAGCAGTAACTCAGTTTTACCTCAACAAAGAAGTGCTCATCTATCCATTTCTCACTGAATACTTCCCCTTCAACCACAATTTTTCTTCATTTGAGGGTTCTGTTATGTCTTGAGAAGACGTCAGGAAGGCTGAAATGTTGCTATGGGTAATTACTGTGTCTCAGTCACCCAGTGGCACACATGGGTAACACACACAGGTTCTTGTTTGACTGAGTGTGTGGTGGGTGCCAGAGGTGGAGATAGCACAGCTCTGTGCCCTGCCCATGTCCTGGTGGAGCTGATGCGGAGCCAATCTCACCCTGCTGTGTGCCTGTGTCAGTGATGGGTGCACACAGAGGGCCGGGTCGCCCAGCAGGGCAGAGCTGCTGCCATGATGGCACGGGGCAGGAGGCGGCTGCAGGACACGGGCCAGGCAGCGTGCAGACCACAGGTTGGGCATGCCTGGAATAGAGAACTAAGTGCCTTATGAAAGCAGGCTGAAGTCAAAGGGATTCCTTATTTCGTCTCATTAACCAGCTCATTGCTCCATGGCAGAGTTGGTCACCAGTGTACAAGTTAGGAACACTTGCTGCTGTGGTGAAGCTGCTTGACCCAATGCACTGTCTTGTTGCGTTCTTCATTGTCCAGCTCTTTTTCACAAAAAAAAACAACCAGCACTTTCATCACTCGGCAGTGCCAGGTTTCTCACAGCCAGGAGCAGGGGTGTGCTTTCCAAAGGAGTAATGGAACAACACCTCCCACACTGAACAGAAGAAAAAGCAAGGAAGCCAGAAAATACCAAAAAAAGAATGAAGTAGCAGCAGAGCAAAGCTGTTGAGACAGTATGTGCTAAGCTGCAGGAAGTCAAAACCCTTACCAGTGTGTGTGGTCACCTAGAGATGGTAGGCTGGCCTCTGAATGCTGAAGCATGTATGGAGAGGTTTTTTGGCATGGCGGAAGTCCTTGTGGTTGGAGAAAGAAAAAAAAAAGCACAGGGTAACTCTTTGTTCTTTAGACCTGAATGCCACTGGGGCACTGGGCTGCCTTGGTGGGTGTCACATCACAGACCTCCTGCCTTGCACACAGTGGCTTCTGTAGAGAAATAACAAAGAACGATTGCAGAGAACAACAGAGCTGAAGTACCCAGATACGTATCAGCAATGCATGGGCTCGGAGATGAAAAGTGCAGGTGGAGAGATGCTGTAAAACATACCCAGGTCTTCTTTAATCTGCAAAAAGAAGTAAATAACACATAAAATAAAATATCTGCCAAGAAATACAACTTGCAGCCCATGTTCACGACACAGGACTGGACTTTGTATTCTGCAGATTTGGACATGATGAGAGAGTGGCCCAAAAGTCTGAGAGACAGCAGTCTGCAGCCACTGATCTGACTTCGAGGAGGAACGTCGTCCATCTGAATCTCAGCTGAGGACATTGCAGCAAAATCCCGGAAGCGCCATTAAATACAATGCTGCAACAATAAGCAAGCAGCAAGATTTGGGTCACAACTGAAGCTCTTCAGAAATCTTTTCTCATGCTATTCCATTTGAGAGGCTGAACAATGGCTCTTCACAGCAGAGGGTCCTGATGACATCACATCCTCTCCTATAAGTTACACAAGCTGCCTCCAAAGTGCAGTGAGCAACATCACCCGCGCTCCGCTGCACCGCCCCAAGGACCATGGCCGGGTCTCCTGCACTGCTCCTCCTGCTCAGCCTGGGGCTCTGTGAGTATGGAAGCAGGAAGGATGCAATTCAGGGCTGCTCAGTGACTGCGCAGGGAAGTGGGAGCAGTGAGACTGCAGTGTGTTACGTAGCAAGGGGGATGGATGCTGGACGGGATGGGAAAGGGGAGAGAGGGGCATGTAGGAGCTGTTAGTGGGGAATCACCTGGCAAAGAAGCTGGGAAATGGCAGCAGCCCCAAGCAGGCAGCTGAAGGGCTGCTCTGAAGGGCAGCGTCCATCTCAAGAGCCCGGCGCTCTCAACGCTGAGTCCACAGGGACTCCAGCACAGCACCCAAGCTGGACGCCAAGGCCTTTCCACCACATTTACCCTCACAGCCCGGCTGCCTGCCTGCCATGCACCGCACCGGTGGTGAAGAGCCCTGCCCAAAGGGCCCAGGAGCTCTTCCTGAGCAGCACCTGAGGGGACATGGCCGACTTCTGCCCACAGGCTGCACTGGTGCCCAGGGACAGAGGAACAAGATGGAGGCCAGGTTCCTCAACAGGAATTTGAAGCACCCCCAGGAGGGACAGCGGCTGGAGCTGGAGTGCCTGCCTTACAACAAGGACAGCGGTGTCTCCTGGATTCGACAGGACAAGGATGGGAAACTTCACTTCATCGTCTACATTTCTGTGCTTTCTCGGACCACCTACCCAGGGAGCAAGACAACATCTTCACAATTTGAGGGGTCAAAACAAGAAAACTCCTTTCGGCTGGTGGTGAAGAACTTCAAGGCACAGGACCAGGGCACCTATTTCTGCTTCAGCAACATCAACCAGGAGCTGCACTTCAGCTCTGGACAACCCGCCTTCTTCCCAGGTCAGCAGCAGCTTCACCCACCTCGCTTACACCCACCTCCCCTGCCCCTGCCTTCTCCATCCGCCCATCGCCCACACTCCCCATGTCCCTGCTTCTTTGCCAAGCCGTCTCCTCACACACGCACTTCTCCTCCTCAGAGGCTCAGGGCACTGTTGAGAAATTAGGAGACCACAGCATTCAATTCATATGGTTTGGCAGCATGTTGTGGCATCACTGTTGAAAATCCTTCCTGTGGTGGCCATGTTTCAGCTGGGGTGAGAGAAAGCTCTTGTATTCTATCTCACTGTATTCATCCAATTTATTTTTAGTCACAACAACATCAGCACCCACCACACCTGCTACCACCAACCAGAGCAGCCAGATCACCAAGAAAGACATCTGCATGCAGAGCTCAGATCCAGGTAACCCAGCTGTGGATAGATGAAACAAATGCCTATGCTGAGTACAGGCATTTTGGGATGCAGGGTGAGGGGAAATATCTTGAGCTTCATCAGTGAGATGCTGATGAGGGGATGAAACTAAAGCCATTATGGCATGTGCTGCCCAGGGAAGAGATGAAATCTCCTTTCCCAGAGGTATTCAAGAAATGAGCATATGTGGCACTGTGGGACATGGGTTACTGGGCCATTCTTGAACTAGATTTTCTTAGTGGGCTTTTTAAACCTCAGTGATTTCACGATTCCAAACCTAAGTTTTTTTCCCACTCGGGGTGACTTAAAAGGCACAGGAATTTTGATGACTGGACAACACCAAAAGAAGGGAAAGCATTTTGAGCCAGCACTGGTTTTAGCCCCAGAAGGAGAGAAGAGAGGACTTTGGCTACATGTCCTCCCTCAGCTCCCCAGCACAACGCCAACAGCATCAGCCCACAACTGGGGATGTCACCTGAGGACATGCCTGGTCCCCACCCCCCCCTTTGTGCCCTGTGGAAGTCCTCTCCTCACATACACCTACCGCCAGCCTCGCTCAGAGCCACGCAGCTCTGTGCTGCAGGACCTCCCAGTGGCTCTGCCACAGCTGGTCATCAGCACAGCTGGGAGACGGGCCTTTCCTCTTTCCTCTCCTTTCTTCCTGCAGAAACAAGCAACAAGAACATGCTGAATTTCTACTGTGAGATTTACATCTGGGCTCCCCTTGCTGGCGCCTGCCTCGTGCTCCTTGTAGTTCTGGTTGTCACCATCGTGCTCTGTCAAAGTAAGTCGCACCCTGACACCCTGCAGAGGTTCCTGCAGCCTCACACCACAGAGCACAGCCCGCTCCCCCAGGGGAATGGGCTCCCTGCCTACTGCCCTCACAGGACCTCTCATAAAATCATTTCCCATATTTTTCTTATCTACACATTTAGCTTCAGAAATACTTATCCCATCCTCCTGCCAGACAATAAATTACAAAGAGAGAAATGTTACTGCACCCAAGTGCACTGACTCTACCTTAGATCCTCAGACCAGCACACTGCCTTTAATATGCATTGGCTAAGGGCAGTGCTCAGTATCTCTCTGCATCCCACTGTAAGTTTGCAGTAGCAGTGAGTAAAACCTCAGCCCATGACACCCTCCTGGTTTGTAGATACGGATCACAGCCACGTGGATACAGACGTGGTCCCACGCCGGGTGGGAGCGTTGCCATTCACCTTCTTCAGCAGTAACTGCCGCCAATGGATTTTCAGCAGCATGCCAGGGTTGCTGGAGACAGTAAAAAGGAACTCAGCCCTGTGCCCCCAGCCTGACATGGCAGCTTTGAAGCCGAGTGCTGAGGGAACAGGAGCTGCAGCAGCGCCCGGCGCATGGCTTTCCCCACACACGAGCTCAGTTCGCATGCTCTCAGCCTGATAGGAGACAGGAAGGCAGTGAGTTGCTGGGGAATGCCAGCCCTACACAGCAGCTGCACTGCTTTCCTACCCTGTGACTTCATATCTCTGAACTGTTTGCTCTTTTCATTTTAGAGACCAGAAGACGACGATGCAGGTGTAAGAGGTCAGTATGTGACAAGGGGGGATGCTTTTGTCTTGAAGTCTGTAGCATTAATACTGGGCCATAAGGCAAGCAGGTGGCACAGGAAACACCGAAATGCACCTGGACTTTCTTCTCCCAGAGTGCAGTAGATAGGAGGGGACTGTGTAATTGTTGAGGGGGGGAGAGGGGGAAAAAAAAGAGATAAGCAAACAGAGAAAAGAACCTTACATCATTCAAATCCCTGAGCACTGATGACACTACACAAAGCCAGGATGCATCAGCAGAAGCCAAAACCCTCTGCACACCACCCAGTGCTCATCCCTTCCCTTCTCTCTCATCATCCCAAGCCTCCAAGAACACACTGTCAGAATAATCACGTTGCAGGCTGCAGTTTACCACTTTTGAACTCCCACTGCCCAGCAGCAGCAGGCACCTTGCTTCTGCAGCCTGACCTCCCTGCAGCTGGTCTCACCCAGCCTGCTCAGCAGAAAACCACTTCTGCACTCTGCAAGGTTGGTGCTGAGCCCAGTGCAGGGCTGTCACAGAGAAGTGCTCGACCACGGAAATCCCCAGTGCTGCTCCAGTTACACCAGCACCATGCAGGGGCTGCAAAAGAGAGGCTGCAAGCAGCAGTTTCATATCTCTGCAGCTTTCTCTGCAAATGGAGCCATTTGCAGCTGATAAATTCAGCCTGCTGGTTACATGTCCACGAGTTTCATAGACAAGAAGGAGATATGTTTTATAAACAATTTAATTGCTCACTGCTACTAATAGGGAAAACCTCTCTACTCACATTTACTGAAAAGGGATCCCTACATCTATGTTTGCAGCCACTGCAGAATATTGGGGCTTTTATTTAGAGAGGCACCTTCTGGTGCCACTGGCTGAGACAAGGCCTATTTCTATTCTATTGGAAGCCTATCTCTTATCATTATTTTAACTATTGCTTAGCAGCATACAGATGCTGAAAGAGTGCAAAGGGGACGCAGCGATGCTTGCAGCTGGCTAGGAGGTCCCAGGCTGCACCGTGAGCTGAGCAGCAGGATGGGAACTACCTCCCTGCTCACTGCACATCCAAATAAATCCTTTTTTCCCCTCTCTAGACCTCCAAATGGGAAGCCTGGTGCAAAACCCAGTGTACCAACCCGACACATATGAGCAGCTGCAGCGCCCGGCTGCTGGTCAGCATCTGGGAGCCACTGCTGCCAAAGGCAATCTGCCACATAGCTACTAGTCTTCGAGCATGCTATCCTGAGAAATCCAGAAAGACAGCAAAGGAGCAGAGTCACACAGAGCCAGCACCTCCCTGAAGCACAGCTCTTACTGAACCAGAACTTTTCCATTGGATTCCAAAGGCCCAACACCACCTTCAGACCCAGCAGAACTCTGTGGTTCCAGCAGAAGAAAGCAGTCGATCCTGATGCAAAGACCCATCGGTGACAAGTGGATGAGAAATAAGGATATTGACTGATCTGCCCCCTTTTTTGTGGTGCTGTGCAGCCCCCTCAAAGTTTCACAGAGTCACAGAACGGCTCATGTTGGAAGGGACCTTACAGACCATCACATCCCAACCCCAGCCATGGGCTGGGTGCCACTACCGGGTCAGGCCGCCCAGGGCCCCATCCAACCCAGCCCTGAGCAAAGTTTCATCTCATATAACATAGGGCTGCACTGAGAAAGCAAACAAGGATATAAAGGCTGTACTTTTGGGAGTTTTACACTCCTGCAGGCTGAAGTTTCTTATTTCCCCTTTGCTCCCTTCATCCTGCTGCTAACCCCACACCCACTGTGCTCAGCACTTCCACCTGGGCACAAAGTGGGACTTCCCTTCTTTCTGGAATAACTGGTTGAGTATCAATAAATTAACAGCCTCTGTTACTTGCTTTGGCTAAGCAGGACTTTCAGCATACTTGGGGCACTGCGAGCAAGAGTTGTTTATTTTTTCACCTCTGTGCCTGATGTAAATATTTCCTCATTACAGTGACACGTCAACACCTGAGATAAAATAAAGCAACGTTTCCAGACAGATTCACTAATGCTTCTTTCTTTCTTTGCTTTCTGGCCTCAGAGAAGCCAAAACCCCATGTGAAAACCTGAGAGTTTGAGGCAGTCACATATGTAAAGCATCAGACGCCGCAGTTTAGGTTCCAATTGTCCTTGAGACAATCTCTGCATTGATTTTCTCAGGGAGATGCAGGATGGGTCCAGAAACACTCAGTGCACCATGAAGGTGGAGGAGATAAAGGTTTTGGTGTTGTCTCCAAGCGGCTGATAAAGGCCTGGGGAAAACAAAGAACATGAAGCTTTTTGCAGAGGGGGGGACAGCAGGACAGCTGGGGATGAGAGAAGCTGAGAGAGAAGCAGTTTTTCAGCTTAGCACCAATCATACCAAACTGAAAGAAGACAGAGTAAACAAACACATCTAAAGCTCATCCCTGCTTCACCATCCTCTATAGCCGTTTCCTCACTGTTCTCAGTCAATGCATTGCAGTTTTTGGCAGCCCCCCGTGCACCGCATGCAGCCACCCTCCTGTAACTCAGGCAATGCTCCAACAATGTTACCCCAAAAATCCTCTCCCAGCAGCTCAGGCAGTTCCCACACCAAGTGCAACCCTAGTGCAGGAATTATCTTTGTGCCTCACGTGGCACAGACGCAGCCACACAGGTATTGAGATGCAAGAAAATAAAAAGCAATCCTAACTAAGGAAATACAAAGCGCCTCCCAAACAGAAAACCAGGTGTAGCATTTAACTGTAAAGCACTTCAGAAAAGAAAGTGCAAGCAGCTCAGGCAGATGAAAAGATGAAGCTCTACAGCTGGCATGTCTCATACAGCAGCTCTTCGCACTGATGTTAGCCCCACTGGTTGCAGATACCTGGCTGTGCACAACATGGTAGGTGACGTACACTGAGATAAAGGCATTAACACTCAACAGAGAACCTGGCAGAAGCAATTACTCTGTATTCTTTCCTCTGTATGCTCTGATGCTCTTTAAAACAATACAATCTATGTGTGCAATATAGAGCTCTGCTACTATGAGAGCCCCCGGAGGTCAATTCTGCAGGGAAAAGCAGGCAAAGCACAGCAAAGCAACACTTTAAGTAGTGAAATACGCATATTTGGACATTAGCAGGTACTGATGTTACATAGATGCTCCACTGTGCAGGGCTGCACCAAGATCCTGGTCCTGGAGGGAGACTGACGCAGGCAAAGCCATCCCAACACCACAGATGAGTGCAGTGAAGGACCTGGAAGCAGCACACACTATAAGGAATCTTAACTTGCACATGAAATCCAACATTTTGGGGAAAAACTACAATGCTGCCAGGTGCAATTTCCCTCCTGAACACAGAATAAAATTCAGTGGGAGCAGGCACTGAAGCTCAGCCCATTCTCCTGAAGCTAAAGCTGGCATGTGATGTGCACCCTGTGGAAACCATGCCATGCTGCTGCTTCAGGACACAAAAAGTACAATAAGGGAAAAGAAATAGTGACAGAGACCTGAGAAACACAGTAGAGGCAGTAAAATATGATTCTCCTGTAAAGAGGTTTCTTCCTTCTGATTCATCTCATATAAAACCTACTCAACACCCAGGGTCAGCACGACCTGCCCATCACTGAGCTCATTCCAGTTTGCACTGACACTGTGCTGCTAAGCTACATTCAAAGTAACCCACCGGATAGTGGAAAAAACCCAATAGTTGCAAAGCAGAATACAAACTGGGCCAGACTACCAGGGCTTTGTATTTGGAATGTGCAGATAAGGCTGTGCTTCTCCATGGAACCTATTGATACTGCTACCCAAATGCATACCATCAAGGCAGAGCTCATGCACAGGCAGCCATTAACACAGGCATGGAGGAAACAAGGCATTATCCTTTAAGTTAACCCACACATTGAAAATCATGGAGGAAAAAGCAAAAGTTTAACCTTCAAAGGCAGCTGGCAAGGAACAACAGACTGTTATCTCACACATCTTGTTAAACCACATTTCTCTTGTGCATAAATATTGAGGCTTGCATTAAGTTTCGAGTAAAAACCCAACGTTGCATTACATCTTTACTCATTATAGATCATCTCTGGTGCTCTCTCATCTTTTTATTCTGTTCTCAAAGCACTGTTCCCTACACTGGAAGGAAGAGCACAAGAATGGGAATGGTTTATAGGGCATAACGTTTCCAGAGACACGCCAGTCCCTGCAGGGAAAAGCAAAGAGAAGAAAATAGTATTTTGAGGTAGGCAAACTAATCTTGCAAGGAAAACCAAACCCAAACTTACTGCTCTTTAAATGCAGTGAGTTGGCCCTACGTAGCCATAAATAACCTGAAGGCTGAAGTTTAGCAACAGTCGTGTTGTACAACGCAATAAAAAATGAAAGCAACAGGAGGAGTGAAATCTAAGTTAGCAGGGATCAAAAGCTCTAACTCATTCCTTCTAATGTATAGCTTCTGCTGCAGCTGCTATGCGAGTTAATTAAGCTGACTTATGGACAGAAGACTCAAATCAATATTTCAGCAGAGAAACACTGATTTTTAGCAGGCATGGCTGAATGACCAACCTGCAATTGCTGCCTGCAATTTACAGCACTGAAGACCCTGCAGGAAAAGATTTTCCTTGTTCAAAAATACCTCACAGAGCAGCAGATCACCGACAGGGCTGAAGGAGCCAAAGGACACGGGCTTGTTGCAACATCACGGTCACAGCACCAGGAAAACATCCAATGGCTTTTAACCAGCACTTGAAGTCAAAGGTTACGTGCTGGTTTCATTGCAGCTCCAAGTCCAGCGCAGCAGGCAGAACACAGTGATGTGGATACATACAGAACCTTCCACTTACTGTGCAGCACTCTCATGAAAAGGCACCGCAGTGCAAGGGGATCAAAATTTGGCACAGAAGCTCAGAGATAACTGCAGTACTTTAAAATGCCTTAGAAGCACGAAGCAGAAGTATTTGATTTTAAAAACACCGTGGATGTTTCCAAACTGCAGTGCAGAAAATGGACGCATTGGCTGCTGATCAGATCTGACATAAGAAAGCCTCCTGTTATTATTCACTCTTTGGGCAAAGGAAACAATTCAGGCAGTAGGAGATAAACAAAAGGCAGCTCTAGGAACCAAAGCGCAGGCAGTGCCTCACAACCACCCAGCACCTCATGCACATAAGCACTCTGTACTCAGACAACGAGCATCATCTGTTGGCGGAGCTTCAAAACTGCAAGCAGTTAGCCAGCAGCACACAGCTAGGGAAAGAACAGTCAACACTGTAAATTAGCTATGTGTCCATAATGTGAACTATTTAGAAAACAGCATCACACTTAAATTCAATTCAGAACTTTTCCAATGCACTGCCAACTAATATCTGCCATTTTTGTACTCAGAGAACTGCATCAGAGGCATTTTCAACATGGGTTTATGTTCACACCAGCACCAAACCACCAGCAACGTGACAGAACAACACAGTAAAGTGCAAGGTTTTGCATTTGGGCCAGAGCAATCCCAGGCATCCTTACGGACTGGAAGGAGCGGTCCTTGAGAGCAGCCCTGCAGAGAAGGACCTGGGGGTCCTGATGGATGAAAAACTGAATGTGAGCCAGCAGCGTGCTCTTACAGCTCGGAAGGCAAGCGGTATCCTGGGCTCCATCAGAAGAGGGGTGGTCAGCAGGGACAGGGAGGTGATTGTCCCCCTCTACTCTGCTCTCGTGAGGCCCCATTTGGAGTACTGTGTCCAGGTTTGGAGCCCCCCATACAAGAAAGGGAGCTGCTAGAGAGGGTCCCAGAGGAGGGCAACGAAGATGATCAGGGGACTGGAGCACCTCCCCTATGGAGACAGGCTGAGGGAGCAGGGCTTGTTCAGCCTGGAGAAAAAAAGGCTGCAGGGTGACCTGATTGTAGCCTTTCAGTACCTAAAGGGAGCCTACAGAAAGGAGGGGAATCAACTCTGTGAAAGGGTTGATAACTGCAGGACAAGGGGAAATGGTTTTAAATTAAGGGAGGGAAGATTTAGGTTGGATGTCAGGGGGAAGTTCTTTATAGAGAGAGTGGTGAGGTGCTGGAACAGCTGCCCAGAGAGGCTGTGGATGCCCCGTCCCTGGAGGTGTACAAGGCCAATTGGATGGGGCCCTGGGCAGCCTGGTCTGGTATTAAATGTGGAGGTTGGTGGCCCTGCATGTGGCAGGGGGTTGGAGATTCATGGAGGTCCTTTCCAACCTGCCATTCTGTGATTCTGAGAACAGAGCTGTTCCTTGGGAACTGTTTTTTTTCCATTTAGTCCATATGTCATCACGTTTCAGTACAAAGCAACTCCACGCAAAAGAAAAGATGGAAAACAATGTCACCAAGACTAGGCAACCTACATGGAAAATAATATCCTCACCTGTTTATTGTTAGTTTTACCACTCGGTAACCTGGTTGGTTGGAACTCAGTGTGAATACAACAGAAGTTTTGCAGAAAGTCACACACCTGCATTGTTCACACGAACCAAACGCATTTCAGGCTCAAAATTTGTGTGCCTCGACTTGTTGCTCTTCGTGTCTCTTTCAGGACATCCATTGTCACTGATCCGACAGAGTCCAACTCAGTCTCTCAAGCCAGGTGACACACAGATTCAAGAGGTGGAGATGTCTCACAGACGGTCTTCTCTGCAGTGCATGGTGCTAGTGCATTCAACCAGTGTGTCAGAATTCAACCGTGTCAGCTTGGGTGTTTTACTCCACAATACAGGAATAGAATTTTACACGTAGCTTCGCATGCCTTATGGCTGCTCGCCCTACTATAGGACAGTGCAATAAATACAAATATCTGCACACTAGAAAAAGATTGAACTGCCATGATCTACACCTTGTTCATGAGTACAAATTTACCTAGTCAACAATATGACAAATTTAGCAGAAAAAGTGGCAATGGCAGTAATAGTCTACTACAAAAACAAGGCTAGAAGCAAAGTGTTCTCAAGCTACAGAAAACTTGCTACCTCCTAATACGTGACGTAGGGCCCAATTCTGCCAAGTGCAGCGTCGTGACCAGAAGACTGCATCAGAACATGCTTTTCCCCCATTTAACAATGAATAATTATACAATTTATTTGGTTTTGATAACTGTTTATAAATAGCACACTATAATGACTATTAACCTATACAGCAACATGACACTTATAGCCTAATCCTGAATACAAAGTCCAAGGAACATGACTACGAAGGCCAGAGAGCAAACGTCATCGACTAAAAGCATTTCCACTTCAGAATTTCCTTTTATTGAGTATTCTTTTACACAAGCATTTGAAACCTAAGGAACAGGATTTCCTATTCCCTCTGTTCCAGCAGTAATCTATCCACACATCACCCTTATAAATTAGTGATGGATTTTAACAGGTAGCCCCTTAGGGCTATATATTTATATATTTTATATATATGCACATTTACTTTGAATTCTATGTAAAAGTTGAAAAAATGTTTGAAAGAAAAACTCAGAATATATCACAGCTCTTTCAGCAAAAAAAATACAAATTAGTTTTATAACCACTATTCAATTTATCAAACTTTTTTTTTTTCCTGAAGTATTTACTTTTAATTATGTACACATTACAGGAAATAAAACTTCTTCCACAAACATTCCCTAAGGTGACAGTTACTGATAGATGATAGCAGGAGGAATATTAAACAAATGGGGGTGATCCATTTCTGCTTTTAAAAAGTAAAAAGTCACCATATAATTGAGTACAAAAACCTGCATTGAATGACAACTGCTGGTGTAGTAACTTGATCAGATATGGAGACCAAGAGTATAGTAAAGCCCTATGGTAATAATATTTCTGTAGCATTTCCACTTGGTATGTATATACTAAATGTTGGCAAAGTTTCTGTAGCATTAGCTTATACAAACATAGGAGTCCTCAGTCTGCTGCATAAAATGGAACAGGTGTGTTTTAATTCTCCCAAAATGCACCTGAATTGCAGAGTGTCACTTACAAACCGCATAATGGAGCTTTTCTTCAGAAAAATATCTGTTTGGCATCTCCAGGACTCTGCTCCATCGGACAATAGGGGCATTTTAATCTGGGGACGAAGACAGCGTGTTAGAATGTCTGTAAAGCAGACAGAACCCAGTAGCAGTGCTTTCTGGAGCCCCAGCACTGCTGAAACACAGCTAAGCACTCAGCTTCTTCCTCCACCACAAAGGTATCAGATGGGCAGTGACAGTCCCTCCTCCTTTCCCCCAGCAGCACACAACAAAAATACGTGAAGGCTCTGCTGAAAGTTACCTTTCACAGAAAGAAACCTTACCCCATTTTTCTTCCCTCTAGTTGTTTTCTCACCTTTTACCCACTCACCTCTGAATTATTAAGTACCAGGAAATTATTCTTCACAGTTAATCTATTATTTAAGTTTTGGGGTTAGTTTGTTGCATTTAAGCCATTGTAAGCAGGCTGGTGGCTTTCAGTGTGACTTCATTAACATCCAGCCAGTTTTACTCCCCGATTCCCAAAATGCTGTCATTTCTCAATCCACAAAGATCAGCTCCTGCAGGCTATGGCTAAATAGGTCAGCCTGGCCTCCCTGCTGAGGTCTCCACCAGCACAATTCCATCTGCTCTCTGCATTTCTTCTAGCACTGATGCATTCTCCCCCCATCTCTAAGCCTGCACCTTTCATTCCCCAAAGTTAATTTTGTCAGAGCTGTTCTGTTACTAAAGCTGATGAATAAAAGCATCAGGAATGAGTGACCACAGACAGGAATAACACAGCAGTAAGCTTCTCGGCTTAAAAATGGATGAAGTTATCCCAAAAGCATACCTTCCCTTCTTCTTGTTTGTTTTTTTAAACAGAGCAAAGCATGCAAACATTACTCAGTGTTTTCAATCACAGTATCACTTATTTTCATACTGATGTCACAAAACAACCAAGAGCTCTAAAGTAAGCCAACAGCCTTCGCAGAAGCTGCATACATTCAATCCACGTTACCTTATTCCTGAAGGAAATCTGTACAGCTCTCCCCTCAGTTTTCCTCCTTTCCAAAAGCCTGTAGCTACCAGGGCATGATAATTCAACTACCCACTCAATTGCTAAGCTGTATCTCCTCACAGGTTTACTCCCCCTGCCTACTTTAAAGGGTGTTTCCACCATTACAAGCCTTGCTCCCAGTGAAAAACCAGGTGTGCAGAAGTCTCTCTTTGAATTTTGTGATGACATGGTGGCATTTGCAGCTTGAAAAATTACTCTGTTCACTACATTCCTTCATGTAATCCCTTTCTACAACATCAGAGGTTTCCTATGCTATCCTCCAGCACATCAGCTCAGCCACCTGATTTCAAAGTCATGCTCCAAGACTTAAAAGCTTCCACCAGTTATGGAATAGGGGATGCAGCTTTCCTCAAACGCCACACTTTAGTCTTAAGATTCATCATTCTCTATACTTAGCTTGGAATGCAAAAAAATGGTACTTACTTGCTGCCATTAAACATTTTATTCAAAGCATCTCTTGATATAATATGACCACAGACTAATTTCATAGGTGGATTATTATCTGTTGTTTGCTGACGGAGAATGGGACAAGCAAATATTGAATGGTACCAGCACTTTTTGCCAAGGTCCACCTCAATCTGCGAAAAAAATGAAGATGATTTATCTTGAGAAGCAACATTTCCAGACAATTATTCCTTCATGTCACAAAACCCTTAAGAACTGTAACTCAGCACTGAGGGCAGCGAAGTCCATCATGTTGATGCTTTACAACTTCCCAGTCAAGAACACTTCATTGTGATCTCAAAAAGGCAGTTCACCTTGCTCTCCCTCCCAACTCCCTAAAAAAGCAAAGTATTCTGACAAAAGATAGGTGTATATTTTAGTGCAGGTCTGTGCTCTGTTAGGAAAACTGAGCTGATGACCCAACAAGGCATCCTGTATTTTCTAACCAGTGATTTCTACAGCTTCCCTGAAAGACTTCCCCCTCACCTAGAAATCCCATCAATATTAAAGTGCATCAGAATCATTTCTCTTCAGCAGTAACACAGAAAATACTGGTCCAAAAAAAAAAAAAACCTCCAGCCATTAGCACTAAATGACTTCAGAAAGGAACACCTCAAATAGAAAAGAGCATATAGATGACTTAAGGAAAGGACTGACAAGTGCAGGGCTGGAATGTGCATGCCTGAGAGTTCCACTCACACTGTTACAAAAAAGCAGCTGAGCAAAAACTTAACACATGCACTGAAGCTACATGTGAATCTCTTCTAGCTACCATCAGTGAGGCTAACTGAGTCCATGCCCAGTTTGCACTAACCAGGATTTATTTCCAAATCAGGAGCAGGTCACTGGAGAGCTGCATGAGCCTAGTAAAAGCTATAAAGGGAAAACAAGATTTCATAACAACTCAACTTCTTTTAACTCAAGAGTTGTGCTGGAAGCACAGAGCACTGGATCCCAATGTATACAGATTCAGATACAGATCCCAGACACAGATCCAGCACTACATCTTCTACTTTGTATCTGCCTGATGAAGTGTCAATGCAAAGCAGCCTATGAACAGATCTCAAGCCCAATTGGAGGAAGCTCATGTTCCTCAGAGAGATTCAAACTTTATCAACTACAGAAGAGGAAGGGGACTCAGCTGCCCATGCTTATGTTTTATGCAAGTCCTGTACGTGGGTGCTGCTGAAGGCAGTGCCTTGCCTATGGCAGCCTGCACAGCTGGTCATACCAGTGGCCCTTGTGCAAGTATGGGTGGTGATTCATGCTCAGCTTTGCCTTGGGCTGAAGCTACAAACAGAAAAGCAGCAGCCAAGTCCATCAGCCAGGCTGGCTGGCGACCCTGCACACAGCACAGGGGTTGAAACCAGATGATCACTGTTGTCCTTTTCAAACCAGGCCATTCTGTGGTTCCGTGATCAGCATGAGCAGAGATCCTGAAGTCCCTGTATAAGAAACCTCAGACCCTGGAGTTGCTGGAGCTGGTGGTTACGTATGATATCCCCTAGCATCCAGCACAAAAGCAGCCTGAAACCTGCATTTCCATTAGAGATCCATCTGCCCCATAACAGCTCAGCTTTCACTCACCGGTAGTTCATCCTTCTGGTTCCAAACACCTGTGCACTGCCTTTGTTCAATAACTGCCTTGATATTAATTAGAGCTGGTAATGCTACACAACCTGCTGAAAAACTGCAGAAAAAAAAAAAAAAACAGATTAACATAGTGTGAGTTTTAGCAAGTAACTATTTCTTGTATTTCTATTTTAAAAAGCTTTTAGGTACAGCAGTGTTATACTACTTCATTCAATTTGTGTCCATGCTGCTGAGTAAAGAAAGAAAACAAACAAATGTAGGGAAATAACGTCAGGCAAGAGAAGGAAGGAAAGCACAACATGCAGTGATGGAACAAGAGCAGCAGTATACAGCTGTACCGTGGCAGTGCCTCAACATTCTGCCTGCTCTGAGAGCTAGCCATTTCCAGAACTTCCCACATTACTTTCAGGAAAATACTTCAAAGCATTAACAATGATTTTTGACAATTTAACAGACATTTTGATGGACAATAACTTCAGTCTAACAACAGTGCTTTGGGCCTGGAAATCAGGAACAACAAAAACAGAATTTATCAGCCTGCCCTGCTTCTCTGGCAAATCATTTTGTTATCTGTGCATGTTTTATTATCATGACCTTCCTCTCCTCTGCTCCTCCAGATACTTATTTTTAAAGTTTCTACAACAATATTGTGGCTAGTTTTCTTGTGAGGGATGTGCCTGAAGCCTGCCAGCCTGCTGCCTGCTATTTTAAAGAAGAATGAAATGAAGCACCTCTCCTAATGACTGGCCTTTTCATTCCTTGCACTTGGCTTTTTGTTGGTGTCAGCACTGAGTAACTTGTGTTAACTCTTTGGGAAGTTTATACAGGTGCATCATAAAAGCACCACTGCTTCAACTGTTCTACACTACATCTCTAGATGAGTCCAACGGGTACCTAACAATTCAAGTAAAACATAAATGTAAGTAACAATTTGGCATCCTGTTGTCCTTCAAGATCCCGAGCAATGACCTCCTCAATGCACTAAGTTTTCCTATTGACTCCACAGAGTAATTCAGACTGTAAGACCTGAATTAGACACACACTGAAGAAACAAATCAGTCTTTAAAAGAAAACTACAGCAGGCAACCTCTATCAACATTCTGAAAAGCAGTACATTTGATAACAGGGATTTCACTTGAAGCTAGTTTAATTTTTAAAGGATCTGCAGTACCAAAGGTCACGTCAGTTTCAAACAGCCTTATTTGTGACAGGAATATCGACACCCCCTGCGCAGCAAACATGTTTCAGCACAAATAAATTCATATTGGGCTCAAACCAAGAGGCCAACAGATCCAAATATGAGGGATTTTTCCACTTCATTGAAAGTCTCAGACACTTGCACTGAGAGCTGCAGCATTACAGTGGCAGCACAAAAGGAAAGCACCATGGGTGGTTGCTCACTTCACTGCAACAGGAACAACATGAGAACTAACAACCAAAGTTACAGATATCCATAATTTAGACTATCTATAAAATCCTCCAACTGAAACTGGCTTTGTTTATTCCAGGAAGACAACTCATGTGGAAGCAACTCCCTTTGTTGTAGTTTATGACAGAGGTGTGAAACAGGAGAAGCAGAAGGTAGGACAACTTCAAACAGAGCTCTAAAGAAGAATAATAAAATGCAAATAGTAGTTAAAAAACAAACCCAGGAAGAGGTAAGGAAGCTTCTGCTGAGTACTGAAACTAGCCCTGAAAGACGCATGTAATTCATTTTCCATTAAATGTTTGAAATAGAAATTAGAACATCAGGCAATTGGCAGCCAAAGGTTAAAGAGCAGCTGATCTGCATTATCTTCTGAAAAGCTAGAAGGAGATTAAACTGCTTTTTCTTAACATTTCTGACAGCCTACTATCGATTTGCATTTTGCCAGATTAGCTACTGGGCTTCAAAGAGCCTTTATCCTTTGCAAATGAGGGCCAACAAATAGTTTGGAAATTTGAGCAGTTAACATCACAACCTGATTCAAACACTCTCGTAAGGAGAAGACAGGTGAAAAAACACATGGATTAAAAAGAGATGATCAAGTGCTGACAGAATCACGGTTGGAGCTTTAGTGCTTTGTGGTTACGCAGCAGGAAGAGTTTTCACACACTTGTTGTGGAAATAAATGGCTGATGGCCATCCTCGTCCTTCTGTCTAAGCTACAGAAGCCAAGATCCTTCCATGAATGCTTCCCTTTGAGCTGAAAAGATGCTTCCTCTGAGCTGAGAAAGCCCAGCACACCAGAATCTCTCATCATTCACATCCTTGCAAATCTCACTGGAGCTAACTGTAACCATACTCTTTACTTCACACCAGCTAAATAAGACTACTTGTCAGCATTTCTTTTGTCCTCAGTTAGAAACAGAAACCAAAACTCCATGTACCAGGTCTTAAAAGCAAGCAAAAAGCAGCATACCTAACACTGAGTGGTGATTCGACTGAGAGACCCAGAAGAGCACAGGCATCTCTTGTGAAGATGTCACAGATGTCCGCCCACTGATTTGCATCTAATAGATGAACGTACGGCGAGTTCTCTATGCCTTGCCTCAGATACACCAGGCTGCCCATCAAAACCTGAATATCTGTGAGGGACCAGGAACAGTTAGTTGTTTCATGCTATGAATAGAAGCTGGCATCTTCGCTTTTAGACTGCATGAGAGAAACAAGCAGAGGCAGAAGATACACCAAAGCAACGACACACATCCTCACCTCTACAACCTATAGTTCCAGCCATCACAGGACACTTTCACCTATGAGAGCCCCAGTGTGCTATGAAAATAAATGAAAATAATGACCGAAAACACACTGGGAGCATGATTTGTATTTAACTACCACACGTCACTTCCAAGTGCCTTGGGAATAAGACCTTACCTTTCTGATGGTTTAGGGCAAACGGCTGGAAGTTTTTCGCATACTGAAGTGCTTCTCTTTGATTTGCTGTTCCACCCATCAATAAACTAATGAAATATAATCTGTGTAGTTTGAACTCCAGTGAACTATTCTGTGCCATAAGCATTTCTCTGTTGGATACCGCCCACCTGGAAGAAACGAGGAGGTACAAAGGGACGTGACACAGGAGTAATTAAATGTCAGCCCACATGATATCAAATTATTACAATTATCAAACAGCTATTTCAAGAAGGTGACTGTTCCTTGAACTTCTATTAGCCTACGTGGAGCACAGAAAAGAGTAAGATCCTTTACAAGTAGGAGTTATGCTGCATGCACAATACATGTACAACATACTTCTACTGCTGCATAGGTTAGCCTGTGCCTTCTAACACAGCAACTGGAAGGCAAGACTGATTTAGGCACAATAGAAGGTAGAAATAGCCGAAATTAATTCCTATATTTGAATTAATATCGCTGAATCTTAACAATTACAGTCTTCTGCTGCATGTCATACAAGTACGACCAACACTTTCAACAACATATTTTCCAAATTCCTCATTCCCCAGCGTCTTCTGCTCAGCCACTGTATTGTGTGTACGTTGCCCTGGAGAGGGGAAGTTCATCTATGGAACAAGTCCATGCACTGCAGGTACAAGGGGAAGAGAAATCAGTCTGCATACGGTACTCGGCTCTGCTAAAATGTGATTTGTGTTATTGTCAACTGGCTGCAATAGAGGCTGTTTTTCCAAACTGGCTTTTAGACAAGCTTTCTGTTTTCTTGTTCTCTGAGTGGCAGCACTGATTTGGATGAGAAGAAAGCAAACACAGAAGCAAGGCCTGAGGTGTTTGGACTAGCCAGTTCCATTCCTATTCAAAGGATTTGCAACAGAAAAAGCAGCAAATGATGGCTAAAACATTCAACTCACATACTCCCCACCACAGTTCAAAATCATCAGTAATCACAACATCTGTCTTCCTAACGCCTCTCAAAACGACACTTTCAGTGTCTTCAATTCTGTGACTCAAATCAATCTGAAATTTTTGAAGTATGCTGTACACTGTGCAAACCACAGCTCTCTGCTAGCTCCTATGGGGAATTTAGTTAGGATGCATCTCACAAAGCCTGACAAAGATTAAAGTAAGCTTAAACCATGTCCCCAAAGGTCACAGTGAACACCAAGACCTTACTGCTTTACAGACACATGGGAGGACAACGCCTATTCCCTGGGAGACTACATCAGAAGTTCTGAACCTGCCACTTACTCCCATCAAAGCTTCACAAAGAACGCTCCTCCTGATCACTGCTGAGAAATATGGGAAACTACTTCATCAGCACCAGCAATTCTGAGGAATAACTGCATTTTGAGACACAGCTCAGTTCTTAAGCTGGATAGAGTATTGTCACATTTTCGTTGTCCTAACAGCCACATTTTTCACATAAGCATTTGTGCCCAGCACCAGGCAAACAGAGGCAGAGAGTTTTTGCCCTAAAAAGTCACACTATAAGCAGAAATGAGGCAGGGCGGGGGAGGGAAGCCAGCATAGGAATTGGACTAACAATACACTCTATTCTCCATCTAATTCAGCTGTCTAGGGAATAAGGCTTCCTTTGAAGAAGGACCATGCCTTCTCCTTTGTTTGAGAAATATTCAACACATTGCAGGAATGACACAATGTGGCTAAGTTGCCATGAATAAGGCACAGGGCCTGGGTAATGTGAGCTGATCTAACTTAGTGACTTGAGGTGGACGGATGTAACAGCAATAATTTACTGTTCCTCAGAGAGAGAGCATCCTTTACAACAGCCATGTTACTATTTGAACTACAGCAGTATGTGGTGCAGCCAACATTAAATTCTGTTCAGCTGCATCACAAAGCATTGCAGTGCTGCTTCCCTTCATTTACCCAATGCAATGGCAATAAACCAGCTGAACTCTCCACCTGTGGATCTATATGCAAAGGTTATTCGGGTCAAACTTCGCATGACTCAGAGCTGTACTCCAGGATTTTACTGCAGGCTTGATATCAGAGCATCCTACATTTAGTGTAGATGCCAATGACCTCTGAAGTGACATACACCTGAGCTGGTTCATGTGGAAAAATGCATTTAAGCACATTTTAGTTAAGTAGTTAGCCAAAAAAAAAAAGGCATTTTAAGTGTACAAATTAAGATCTAGAATGAAATACATTTTCAATGCTTTGTTCCATGTCTCTTACTTTTAAAAGGTTGCTAAAAAGCTATTTTATTTTTTCTTGCCTTTGAGTAAGCTTACCAAAGCCACAAGAAAGGCTGAGGGCTGGTTTGGTACTTTATTATTCTTAAAAATAAAAGTTGCCCTGATTTGTACAGCACAGATATGTACCCACTCCTGGATACTACAAAACCATGAGATATTTCATCATCTTTCCCTTATAGCACCATCTTACATGTCTAGTGGTTATAAGCTGATGAAAACATTTTAGTCTAAGGCTGACTGATAACATCTGAGCTACTCTCAGACTTCAGGGAATGCTGAATGCTCAGACAGAACCTCCAACTCTTGGACTCCTCGAGTTGTTTTGTTCAGATCACACTTTCAGCCCACGCTTCTACCTGCAACTCACGCACCAGAAACACTTTCTGGCTATCAGGAACATATTATGACATTAATGATCACCTACCTGGCAGCAGCAGTCCTTACAGATCACATCTATCCTTTCATTCCCTCTTCCCAGTCTTTATCTGCACTAAACAGGGAACTGGCTTGAGGAAACAGTGACACAGTTGATCCCGAATCTAAGTTTTGCTCCCCACCAAGGCTTGGTGAAGCAAAGAAGACTTGGTGACACCCAACACCTTTATTAGGTCCTATTATCCTCAACAGCTGGACCTTTGTGCATAATATTCACTAGTGTTTCACTGTAACTACAGTAAAGAACCATCACGGCTGATCACCGGTTCTCTAAGTTAATTTTCCTCCCAAAAGCTTAAATTAATACTTTGTGGTTGGACTTGATGATCTTTAAGGCCTTTTCCAACCTGAGCAATTCTATGATTCTATGACTCTAAGGATCCCTTTCTTAGTTAAGCATTGGCCACTGGGAGGGACAACAAGAGAACAACTGGAAAACATTTGCTCAATAATTAAGATGTCACAAAGAACAAATGAGAACACATCAAAACAAGATAATATTTAAAGTGAAACACTATGGATTTGTTATAAGAATTTCTAAAAAGGAGGAAAAAAATTGAGCAGACTCACTCTAATGCAGGTCTCAGAACTCTAACTTTTAATGCTTCCAATATTCGATTTAATTCCACGAATGGTTCTTTCTGACTCTGATCTATTGATAGACCAGATTCCTGAAAAACAAAGGCACGCTTCAGGTTAAAGCTTAAAAAAGAGGCAATCAAACTGCTGTTTTTTCCAGACAGTTTCAATATTCACCTGGAAAGCCAGCATTCAATAAGGATGCTGTCACAAAGCGTAACGCTGCACGTTCAGGAACATTCAACATCCACACTTACGTTACCTGGCACAGCTCCTCGGCCACGTCCAACATGCCCTGCCGGAAGAAGTGCTCCACCATCACCTCGTTGAGGATCCGCTGGCTGTCAGCCTGCCAGCACCCATCAATCCCCACGCTGCTGATGTCAGAGTCAAAATTCTGAAAGGTACAAATTAACATGTAATAGGTTGGAACAAAGAACCCCATGTAATTTTCACGCGGGACATCTCTGTCTCCACTCCAGTGCTTTCTGCCTATTACTCAGTTTGCCCTTAATTACCTCCTGTTCAAAGTAAAATGTATCTGTCAGCTGCTTCATTATCTCCTGTGTACAGAAGACATCCTTTGGCTTGCTCATCTCACGTCTCAATATTATCCACCATAAGGAACTACAGTGACAAATTACAAGTTAGCTTAGCAAATGAGAAGCAGAGTTAACTAATAAAGAGACTCCTGGAGTGCAACGTGTTTCTGAAGAAAGTATTGCAGAAAAGAGTTCTTCCATACATGAAAACTGAACAGTAGAAGAACAGAAGACAAAAATCGCCCACGTTAAAATCAAAATAGCATTATCAATGCATCACTGTCACAACGGGGCACCAAATCAGAAGGAAAAGTTTTAACTCAAGAATTTTTGACATAACTGGAGGGGGCAGACAATGCTGGAAGAGGAAAATGTCACTTCTCCCCAGGCTCCCAATGACAACGAAATCCAAATCTCTGCAGATTTCAATATACCAGCACATGAACTTTGAAGATCCCAGAGTGTTTTTGCAGATCTAACCCCAACGATCCCTTTGCAGCATATTTTTAGGTCAGTGGCCTACGGACAAACTCCAGGAAGAAGTAAAAATGTTGTCACAGTGATTCTTTAGTAACACTTGGCACTGTGCCTCTTGGCAACGGGAGAGCAGCGCTTACTCTAACCCAGGATATAAAACAGGATTTTAACTGCTAACATGTTTAGTGCTCTGGGCAAGCAAGATAATTTGATTAAACATCCACACCCATAGTCCAAAATAAACTTTTTGCAAAAGAACCAGAGCCCAACAGGCAGCGCATCGCCTGATTGCCTGGTAGCTACTGCTGCCTTCTGGGAAGTAACTTCAGAAACCAGAAGTTTGGTGATATTAGCAGTGCTTCAGCTTTGGTTCTGTGATGATAACAGCTCTGCACGTATGGGAACACTGCACACTCACCTCTGTCACAGCAAACACCACTGAGCTTGTGCGAGCTGTTTGGCAGCCAGGCACCACCAGTTCTCCGTCAGCCAGCTAACGCTGGAGCAGCAGGTTAGCCAAAACACAACCTGGGGTAAGGGCTGCTGGTACAGAGCTGGATAATCAGCTTCAAACCAAATGCAAGTCTGCAGTGCGGGTTTGCATTAGATCAGCACTTTGTATTCCAGTGCTGCAATACCTCTGACCTTCAGAAACAGCCCAACAAGTCAGATGATGTTTTGTGACAACACACACCAGGCAACAGACATTTGCAGAGCAATGCTATCAGAAGCACTCAGAAGTCTCCTATTAATCTGTTCTAGAAGTGAGATCAACTTTGAAGGAGATTCTTTTTTAAAAAAAAAAAAAAAAAAGCCACAGTAGAGAGCAACCTCCTTGCAGCTTTCACCTCATCAATCCCAAGTTTACTTCAGCTGAAACAGTAAGTCAGAGTTCCTCTGAAGTCCACACAAAGAAATATGCAGGGGGAAGCACGGCAGACCTGTGCTCTGCTGAGCCCTCCCAACCATTCAAGGAACGTGGCTGGGTGGCAGCACCCCCAAAGCTCCGTATCTGAGCTCCCCCAGACCCCTGAGCCACCCAGCCTCCAGGCAGAAGGGCTCACTTTTAATCACACATCTCCCTCACAATACCCACATGGCTATACCTGCTGCTTTAGCAGGTAGCAAGTACTGCCCACCCTTCAGCTGCCAGCCTCCAGGACTGAAACTGCTTTGATGCTGCTCTGCAACATCATGAGAAAGGAGCAGCCTCCTCAGCCCCACACACAGCTTCAAAGGCAGCACTCCCTTTGTAAACCCTCAGTAAAACACTCACCTTAGGCTAGCAAATTCTCTTATATCTTTTGGAGATGGTGGGGCAAGACAAGCATCTAAATCACTGTCACTGAGACAAGTCTCAGAGCTAACACTTCCACACAGGTGTCTCGACTTCCAAATTCCCTGCCCTGCTGCTCATCTTTAAACTTTGTAGTGAAAAACATAAGAGTTTTGAAGATTAAATAACACTGTTCTCATCTGTGCCAATCCTTTGAAGCCTTTGCAGTTCAATACCATTGCTGATTCTGGTGCTGCTTTCCAGACACCTCTAGCAGGTAGCAAATCCATAGAGAAGGTATTAAACAAATAACAGAGGCAGCACTGAGAACACATAAGCTCTTTTTTTCTTTACTTTGGTTTCTGGGATAGAAGATTCATTACCAATGAAGTTATTCTTTGTTCCTTTTCAAATTCTAGCACACTTCTAACATATATATATATATTAATTTTGAAACAAACCTATGAGCTTTGAGAAACTTCTCAAAACCCCACTGCAATTTGGATTTTTTTTTAATCCTATAAAAGATGGCAGCAGTGACTCACACCAACCTAGAAGTGCTGTAGCTGCAGGTCATATAATACAATCCAGGAACCTCAATAAGTTTTCTTCCTCCCCTTCATCCATTCTCTGATGAACCCATATTTGACCAGGCTCTCATTTCAATTACTTTTCTTTAAAAAAACAAAACATGAATGATTTCTGGGGTCTCTATGGTATGTGGGATTCCACAGCTCTGCTTCCAGTGGGTCCTAAGCCGTTTCAAGAACTGACTGCATAACACAGCCAGTGACTGTCACGTGTCACAACAAATGACTGCTTGCCTTTCTCTCACTTATTTCATAATTGTCATGCCAGCACTAGATGCTCATGACTACACATCTCCCAGCTTTGTTTTCTAAATACCAACAGTGTGCCAACCGATGGCATGGGGAATTTCACAGCAAGTTAAATGAATTCCTTACATTACAGACCCCAACATGTTTATTTTACACTTTCAATTTTAAGCTTAGAAGCGTGTCAGCTCTTACTGCAGAGCAGCAGCCACCCTTTAAGGAGCCTAACCTAACAAGCCTAAAGGAAAGGTGCAGAATATGATGTGCTACATTTACCAATAATGCCAAGAAAAATACACTACTGATAACTGCTGAAATATGAGGACTCGAGACACTCACATGATGAACCATTTCAATCAACACAACCTTCCCTATTAATAACATGATATGGAGAAGAATGGTGACTAAAGACAGTTTCATTTGCCAGTTTTCCAGCTTAGATTGCTTTGGGCATTCCTTCCTTCTTCTGAATTCTGACCCCAAACACAAACACATCTGTTAGAAGTTCTCTGTTCAGTCTGTTGGTTCACCAGACGATGCTCAACTTGCAAAGACTACTAAAGCTTTCCTAAATGAAGGCATTCAACTACTGCTCATGTGGTTGCTAGAGGGAAACATTTACTTGCTCCATTTAGTTGTCTCATCCATGCTTGGGGATGAACTCATTGCAGATGAGTGATGTACAGGGAGATGAGGAGTAAGCTACCTGCTAACACTGTGCTGAACAACAACAGGAGGATGAACACTGGAAGTGGAGCAGATGGTGCTGCAGCACAGATGCAACTGGATGCAAACGTTCCTTATCAAAGAAGAAAATGAAAGGGGCACATAAGCACGTAATCCATCAGGTCCCATCCAAGTTAGTAATGACTAAATGAACTTAAATGCAGACCAGACTAACACTGACATATAGATGTACCCCTTCCTCAACACTGGGAAAAAAAAACTAATCTGTTTGCCACAAGAAGAAAATACAGCAAATGCTTTCAGTAGAGCTGTAGATGCTATGTGTAACAACAGATGTCATTCGGATGTGTCACTAAATTGGTACCAGCATTAGCCTGTTTCCCAACCTCAAATCAGGCAATAAAATCATGAGTTACATTTATCCGTGCCTGAGCAAACGCAGCTACAACCACCATAACTGGTGTTCCAGAGATGTTAATCCAGCCATGAAATAAATGAGAAGGTGCTGGGTGAGGATTTAGACACAGCAAACGGGACTCAAATCTTGTGAATCAAAGCAAGGGCAGCTTCTTTAAATTCAGACAAGCATTTCACTTTGGAATCAGTAATATTTTGTCCACAATGTATCAAGAATCAATTTGCAACATCAATTACAGTTAATTACTGCTATTATTTTCAGCTTAAGTATATTATAGGGAAGCAGTGTGAAGAAGGCAATTCCAATAGTTTTTGAGCATGTTTTCCAGCAGCATGGAGAAAATGCACTGAATGCACACGGAAAGTTCCTTTCAGGTGGTACTGTCCAGAGTTTAAACATCACACTCTCACTTGACAAACATGCTGGGATTTCAGGATACACTTTCAAGTAGCAGAGACACTGCAACCAGTGAGAAGTGATAAAACCAAACTACTTGCATGCTGAACAGTTCCTATCTAAAGAGATAACAACCCTCACTGGTGCTCTGCACTGCACAGAAACGTGTCCTTCACTCCCAGCAGGAGTGGTGCAGTTCCCACTGGAAGTCTTTTGTTGAAAACATTACACACACGCAGCAGGAGCAAGAATCTGGAGGAACAAGCAGGTCACAGAGTGCAAGCTGAACTCAGTTTGAAACAGCCCTCTGAAACAGCTTTTCTGACCCTGTGCAGGCACAGAGTAGATCACTGCATCCCCTTCCGCTGTGTTTTTAGAAAACCAAGCATTTCAAATTTAACCAATGTTCTCATTTACAGCCATTCTTTCTGAAATGAAACCAATAGACAAAAGGCTAAGAGACAGCAACAACACTGTCAGATCTATGCACGTGACAAAGCAACAGCAATTTGAGTATCAGACTCAAGTCTCACCTGTATTAAGCTTGTATGCATTGTCTCCTTCAGCCTCTAAGGAGTATTGCCACTAACTTCCACAGCAGATTTACAGCCTTTACACAAGACCAAGGGCTGCTCTATCTCAGACTACTCAAATTAAAAAGGTGCACCCAAATTTGAAAGCTTTTCATACAAACTCCACTTGATAAAACAGAATAGAAAAGTTTCAAACACAGGACAAGATTACATAGATTTATTTCAGGCTTCACACCAGTAATGAGGATGGAATTTTACTCTAGTTAATAGGTTTAGGTACAGCAGCAAGGATTAGAGGCAGATGCATCCTTAAGCTTTGGATAACAGTGATGCTTGGATTAAAGCTATTAGTACAAAATTTGAGCTCTCCATGATGGTCAATCATAAGCAAAACAACCCTAACAGCTGCAGAGACATTCTGCCCCACAAAGCAGCACTATGCACTTCATCAGTTCGTTGTGCTACTGTTAAATTATGCTTTAACAGCTTACCATTACTAACAAAGTTGAAATATCCAGTTAATGAATTAGTGCTCTGTAATGATACAAGTGTTTTTGTCCAGCTGAAAAGTTGTTTTTAATGAAAGTAGAGTAAATTCGATCTAAATGTTGTGAAATTGAGCCCTAAGAACCAACAACACATCTGATATACGTAAGAATGTCTGTCTCAAATTCTCTCAGCTTCTAGGCTGCCCTCAAGAACAGAACACCACTTCCTGGTCATTTGCTACCAACAATTAACCAGAACTGAAACACACACCTATAAATAACACTCCTTATCAAGACTGACGTTGCAGCAAACGCTTTGCTATGCAGATGTAATACATTCTGTTACCAGCCTAGCAGGACCTCTGTGCCACGTCCTCTTGGAAACAAGAGCTGCTCCAAAATGGAGCGCTCTGTATGGGAGTTCTGAAGCGTTGCTGCACATCACATGGTCTTATGTCTGCCTCCAAGCCTACACTGCTGCAGCTGAAAGGAAGACTGAAGATGAATAGTAGCACAAATCCCAGTGTCATGAAGGAGTACAGACCACAGAATGCATGCAATAACACCATCAAACCACAATACACTTACCTTATCAATGGCTTTTCCAACTCGGGATACACTGCTGTGAATGTCTTTGTGATCAGAGGCCAGTTTTTGGACTGTGTCCTTTATTCTTTTACAGCACTGTGTCATAACAAGTGAAATTGTCCCTGACAAGTCTCCATCTTGATCTAAACACAGAAGAGAAGAAAGTCACCAACTCTGTTATGAAGAAATAACTTAAATCTTCAACATGCAACATCATATAAAGACAAGTGGTATTAAAAGAAATGCAATTTGAAAGCATTGGTGAAGCAAGTGCAGCTTAAATTAAGTAAGACACACAGGACATGGCTCAGCCCACAAGGAAACCAGTCTGGTACAAAAATAACACTCAATAAGTGCAGCACTTTAAAAAGTAGTGTAAATATATTGTGTGTTCTAATTGAGTTCAGCAGATCAACAAACAGGTCTCCAAGAAACACCCCCAAACACACATCTCACAGAACGTAACAGGAAACAGCCTCTAACCTACTACAGGATCAGCTTTTTTCTAGACAGCTCCCTGAAGACACATCAGAGCACAATGCTTAAAGTTAACAACATGATATGGATTAATGAGGTCCCAATTCACTCTCACCCCCAAACCACCTCCTTACTCCATAAGGTGTGAGCTTGGATTTGAGCTGTGAAAAATTTGCTTCCTGAACAGTGGGGATGGTCCCAAACAGCGCCAGTCTCAGCCTCTCCTTGAGGGATGTGAAATAGCCCACAGAGGCCCTGACTGGAGACATCAGGCTTCCAAGAAAGAGCAGGCGGTCAGGTCAGATTTATCTCTAGCAGCACGATACTGCTAAGCTCACCCACCAAGAGCACTGCTGTATGACCCGCGCTGGGGGCAATATAAATACACAATGCTTACAACCCCCTTGCCATCTCCTCTCACCTAATTCATGCCCCTCTGCAGCAACCAACATCAAAGTTGACAACAGCATCCTTCTGTGCTTCACTTCGGCCCTTTCTCTGGTTTTGGTTTTTAACAGAAGGAGACTGCTTGCCAGCCTTACCTCTGTAGGTCTCTCCTCCCCCAAAGTTCATCCTACACGAAGACTGATTCCTTCAGGCACACACACCGACCACTTCAACTCTACTGAAGTCTACTTTAAATACATCAGCCCAGAAATGCTTTCCTAACATTCCAGATCCAAACAATTCACGTGGAAAATAACACCCCAAACCATTTCTCTACAGGAAAGATTTTAAAAAGCAATCACTTTTTGGTAAAGTTTCTTTCTCATTCTGTACTTCAGCACAGTTCTGGTTTGAGTGACATGCAAAGAGATCAGTTCCAATGCTGGCAAGCTGAGAACAATAGAAAGAAACAGTAACCATTACAATGCACACTGAACAATGTGCCTTGGAGAGAGCAAAGGAAACCCAGCTCACAAAGAACAAGGCTGCTGTCGGAGGGGGTAGGGAACCATTCAGCAGCCCTTACTCTTAACCTCTTCTCTTATGCATCCCAACTTTCAACTCTGCCATTGATGTCGACAGCAAAAACAAGGTGAAGTTGTTACACACGACAAGGAGTTCATCCCTAAGAAAGTAAACGACCCGTTTATCTTCACGAGCTTCTGCTATGCAAGATATGACTGCATTTTTGCAATAGACGAAGCTTTTAAGGACGAAGTAAAAATAAGGCATCGGGTTTCTTACTGTGGTTCCATGAAGATAACCTTAAGCAAAATGACAGAGCTTTACGTATTTTCTTGATGAGGATGGAAACTGTCCCTGTAGTGCACAGTCACCAATCCGGCTCTACACATCCTAAATTCAAGAAGAAATTTCACACAGCTGCCACCTGAAGTCGGCCTCCTACCATTACTTCAACAATAATGACTGTTACTGTTTACTTCTTGTGACAGACATTTAAAACTTACATAAAGGATTAAGGAACTTTCTGGTGCTTTCTCCCAGGACAAAACGCTCAGTCACTTTATACCACAACCAGAACATAAGCGCTCATCCCCCAGACCTGCACTGCCCCATAAACAGGGAAGATAAAACACATTAACAGCCATTTTTTCCTAGAAAAGCCATTAAGCTAAAACCCAAACAACTTTTACACACACTGGTATTTCTACCCCGAGCAAATAAGTGGATTATTGTCCCCTAACACATACTGCAGCAGAAACCAGCTACAGCAGAAAAGCCATCGAATTCATAAGAGAAAAGATTTCTCCCCCTACGTGCATCTCCTTCTGCTTTAATTAAACTCGTCATTACTTGCAATAAATCAGCAGAAGGAAGCCTGCAGACAGACCCCTCTCAGCATTCAGTGCTCACAGAACACCACGGACTGACAGCTTCACTGCACTGGGTGTGCAGAACTGCAATTTAAAAGGAAATACTTCAGCAGTCAGACACCAGGCAGTGAGCAGAGCTCAAAGCCAAGTTCAGTCAGCCAGACACTGACCAGACATTGCTTCCACCATCCAAGAAGAATAAGCAATCCTGCCTTGGCTGTTCTAGGAGATGAGATGTATTAAAGGAGAAGAAAAGCAAACTTGGTCTTCCTATCCACAGGGCTCAACATTGGGCTGCTCAGTGCATGGGCTTTAACATGAAGAACAGCTCAAGAAATGTTAAGAGCAGGAAAAAGAGCACAAGATAGAAGCTGCTTCGGCCTCTAAACTAGCAGGGTTTTTTTCTCCACTCATTTCCTTTTGATAGCCACTGCCTATTTAAGGCCTTTCCATACATCTTTGCTTTCAAATTTCATCCCACAACGTGAACTTCTTTCTATTACTTTTGGATCTGTTTTTTTGTTTGTTTGTTTTAATGTTCCCTTTTAAATCACATACAGAGAGGGATATTTCTGCAGTTACACCCCCAAATTACAGAGCTCCATGTTAGGATATCTGGCTGCTTCTGTGTCCATCAATTCTCAAAAAAAAATAAAAATAAAAAAAATTCAGGTCACAGCACATAAAAGCTGCAAGTCTTACTAAAAAGGTACATGAAACCTATTAAAGCTGCCTACCCACAGACATCAAAATTTAATAGAGCCCTGAGATATTTGAGTATGCACTGACAACACATTAGCTTCATTCTAGAGTGCTGACTAAAAGAAAACTCAGTTTGGGATGCACTTTGCTAGGACAGCATCACCAGTCAGTCAGTGAGTACCGAGAACACATCTGGGGTTTTATAATACCACCCCAAAACACCTGTACGTGGAGCCTGGAAGGAGCACCCTGGGTTTTCACTTTATTACACCAGAAGTAAGAGCTCTGGATGTGGAATAGAATCACAGAATGGCCTGGGTTGAAAAGGACTTCAAAGATCATCTAGTTTCAACCCCTCTGCCATGGTCAGGGTCACCAACCACCAGATCAGGCTGCTCAGAGCCACATCCAGCCTGGAATAGGATGCTTAGAAACCTTCGCAATCCCACAGATTCCCGTAAGTATCAACACAAGTCTAAGGGTCGTGCCACAAAGCTTTCCAAGCAAGGTCAGCATCTGTTTGTGAGGATATGCATTAAAGACAGTCGATAAAACACACAAGCTCAAACTCTTTGGAAAGCCACTGAGCGCCATTTACTGAGATGCGCTTCCAAAATAATACCAAAAAAGACAGAACATGACTTCATCGCAGACAATTGCCTCAGAACTGTATTTCCATATTTGCTCTCTATGCAAACTGCTCTGTGCACGCAGCAACTCTCACGCACTTCTGTTTATGTTCTAGGAACTAAACACGCTCCTAGACGAGAACCACACCTGTATTTGTAACAAACCCACAGCAAACACATTTGACTCTGAACCAAAGAAGAGCAAACCCCAGAAAGCAGCGAGATAAACACCCTGCTGTCAAGTTTGGGCAGAGAAGCCGGGCAGCTCCCACTCCTAATCCCTGAGCCACCACTCACTTCCTGCAGGGCGCTGGGTGAAGTCGCTTCAGCCGCCTCAGCACCCCTCCCACACCACCCATAAACACGGCGCTGATTGTGCAAGCTGAGCGTTTCATGTTTACAGCGTGCTTCGGAGACCGAGCCTGCCCACACCGGCTGCAAAACAGAAACTCCACTCACGAGGCCGTGTTTGCTTTCAGCTGAAGAGCGGCTTTGCCCTCCCCGAAGGTAAATAAGTGACAAAAGCATCGAGGAAAAGAGAAAACAAAGAGAAAGGCGAAATAAACAGCGGGCTGGCTGCTTTCTTGCAAGCCCGCTCTTCATCTCCTGGCTCTCCCCCGGAACACGGCGCAGGGCTGAGCAGCCCAGCGGCTCACAGCGCGCTGAGGGCACAGCCGGGCAGGGCTGAGGGCAGCCTGCGGGCCTCGCGTTTCCACACTGGAGGATTTTAAGACCTTTCGAAGCGGTCTTTTTTTGCCCTGACGAATGGGGAAAGAGGGCGGCGGGCTGGGAACGGACGGGGATAGGGAAGCAAAGCGGGATGTGTGGGGGTAGGGGGGTTCCTCACGTACTTTCGGTCTGGAGGATCTCCCGCCGCAGCCCTCCCGCGTACTGGATGAGCTCCTCCAGGCTCCGCTCGCAGAGCTGCCCGTAGCCCGAGAACTTCTGCAGCACCTTCTCCAGCTCCCGCTCCACCGTCACGCACTGGTCCATAGCGGCCGGCACTGGGCCGCCTTCTTCTTCTTCGTCTCCCCCCACCCCCGGGCTCCGCGGCCTGTCCCGGCCGCCCTCCGTCAGCCCCGGCCCGGCGTCCAACTTCCCGATCTCCCCCAGCTGTGCGCAGGCAGCGCGGCGGGCAGGCGGGGACCTCGGCCGCGGGGGAACAGGCGGCGCTGCGGGCAGCCGGGGACCTTCGAGGAGAGAGGAAGGGGCGGCGATTATTGCTCAGGCGGTGCGCAGGGCAGCCCCTGCCTACCGGCGGGAGAGAACGGGCAGCGAGGCGGGCAGCTAAGCGCGGGGTCCTGAGGCTGCGCTGTTGCCATGGGGACGGGCTGGAGGGGGCGGGGCGCGGAGGAGGCTGCGCTGTGTGCTGCCGGGCCTCGGGCAGGCGGGCGATACCTGTGGGGTTGTGGGCTGAGGGGATTGACCCCCCTGCGGAGCGCTGGGCAAGCGCTTGGTTAAAAAAGAACAGCCGAAATAAATATTTTTTGCTTGAATTCCCCCTTGGCAGGGATATGGCAGCCCCAGGCAGGTGTCACCGTGTGTTTCTGTCCTGTTAGAATCAGTTGAGAAAACTCTGGTTTGAGTTTGGAGCACAGAAGCACGCAGTCACAAGGATCACAGAGTCCAGCTCCCAGTCACAGAATCAAAGAGGTTGGAAGCGACCTCAAGAGATCACTGAGTCCAACCCTGCTGCTAAAGCAGTTCCATACAACAGGTCACACAAGTGGGCACCCTGATGGTTCTTCAGTATCTCCATAGGAAACTCCACAGCCTCTCTGGGCAGCCTGTTCCACTTCTCCATCACCCTCACTGTATACAAGCTCCTGCACATGTTAGTGCAGAGGTTTTCTTGTTCAAGTTTTTCATGCTCTTTTTAATGCACATTAAAAAGACCATTGGGCTGCTTGGCCACAAGGGCGCAATGCTGGCTCATGGCCACCCTGCTGTCCACCAAGACCCCAGGTCCTTCTCCTGTAGGCAACTCCCAAAGCTCAAACCATGTATCTTGTTGCTTCATCTGTGGCCATACTGCTGAAATAAGACACGAAAGCAGAGATTATTCTCAATGTAGGTACATACAAGTCACAGTCATTTTGTCAAATTCAGGCCCAAACTGCTGCCTCTGTTTTCCTGCTCTTTCTGTACTCATATATGATGTTCAAAGACATGCAAGTGCCTTGGGCTTATGTCATTAGTATCTTGGTTTAATTTGTTAGGTTCTTTACCACCATGGTCACCTTTGACATCTGTTAGCACATTCAAGCAAGATCTCCTGACTTAGACATACATATATAAATATATATAGTCAAATACAAATAGAGTCAAGCATATGTATATACACACATATTGTCAAACATATATATAGTCATAAAACAGAATCTGTCTTCTCTAGGGGCAGTATAAGATTTCTTACTGTTACAGTAAAGAAAATACCAATACCTAGAAAAAAAAAAAGGCAATTCAAGATTTAATTCATGTATTCTGCTCTTGTATGCTGTTTGGCCTTGATTCATGTACCTTTCTGCACTGTTAACTGTTGTGTGCTTACAAGCAATTCTCACAGGAGAGGAAAGATTGTCTATCAGATCAAAGAGTAAAACTCCAGCGTGCCTAAAGCCCAGTGCAGCCTGCAGCCTGCTCTGATATCCCAGCTGTCCCTGCCTCCAGCAGGAGATTGGACTTTGTGACCTCTGGAGATCCGGTCCCACCGGAACTGCTGTGATTCACTGCTGGATCACGTCAGGCTTGCTTCACCTGAATAACCAGAGCTTTATCTGAAGTGTCAAGTATTGGCCAATCTATTGCAGAATACCTGTGTGTTAAATCGACTTCCTTTTTGGCCACTTGCAGCAAACATTTTTTAAAATTCCTCTAGGTAAAATAGCGCTGTCTGGCTGCTGCCATTTTGTTTTGACACTCTAATAGAGGCTTGCTGGTTTATTTAATTAAGATCGGTTAAATAATATTTTATAGCACACATAAAAATTTGTTGAGATGCACCCATGTTGTTTAAAATGTAATCCAAGAAGACTATATGTTACTAAACTCCTGCCAATTATATTTACAGAGTGGCTGACTCGTGGTAAAACTGGGTTTCTAGTAGCTTAAATGTTAGTTGACTGATCTTGCTATGTGGCAATATTAAGACTGTCCAAGAAAAAGGGGGTAATAATATTTTAACACGATAAGGAATGGAATTAAGATTTTCAGTCTTCAGTTGTATTGACTTAAAAAATGACAATACTTGTCTTAATGTTCCCAGTAGATGGCTGGGTATTGAAGGTGGATTACTGTCTGTATTCCCAGGGTGCCCAGCCAGCAGCTGCTCACAGGAAACAATGAAGGAGAGGGAATCCTTGCCATTTATCAATGGGCAGCAGAGTCTTCAGATTTGGCTGTCTGACAAGAAAAGATGTCTGTCTCAGTTCTCAGGATTTGGTCTCATTCTCTCAGAAATCCAAGTAAAATATTCTTTTCACCAAGATGGTGTAGAAGCAGATCTCTGCTTTGGGTTTTTGTTTAAAGGTGGAATTTACATATTTAGTTCTCATTACATCTGTAATATTTGCTCAGTGAGCACAGAACTGTCTGTCTGATGACTGTTTAATATTGCTAATTATGTTGAGTTAACCCGAAGGTCTTTAAAATGTCAGCGCGTGTCTTGTTTGTCTTCACCCCAAATGAATTTTTAATTCACTGCTATGGTATTCAAATTTTCCAGCTAATTATAACTCTCTGAAAAGTTGTTTGCAGGTGACATGTCAAAGACATTCTGAGTTACAGCTAGAAACCAACAAATGTCAGCCGCAGCTAGAAAATAACACATCAGGTTTGTAAACTAAAGATGTAAAGACAGTATTCACTTAGGAATTCTTTCTCAGCATATTAAACATGAGTTGGAGGGAGGGAGAAAAAAAAACCCAAATTCTGTGGATATGCGAATGCTCCTCAGGTTTGTACAAGTGCAGCCCTTGGTGCTGCTCAAAACAAATCTTTGCAGAACCAGTATTTCAGCACAGAGGCCCCAAGCCCGCTGTGCAGCTTCCTAGTGTTATCCCTCTTGTCCCCTAGGCCTTTGGCTAACCCATCGCCTGTGGTTCTTGCTCATACCCATCCCTGCCCTGCTTTTCACTTGCATTTTTCCCTCTCCCTCACATTTCTGTTGTCTTTGTACTGCTGTGCTCACAGTTGCTTTGCTTTGGATTGTTTGGGGTGCGTATGTGTTGGGTAGCGGTTTGAAACAATAGTTATACTTTCTTGAAAATTACTCCAGGGTTTTGAGTTTTGGCAGATGATTAGCTTAGTATCTGCAGGGGACTCATCATCAATTACCACTGGGGAATGTTAAGAATTCATTTAACTCAGCCCATGAGCAGTAGGAAATAACATACTAGTGACAGCCTCCCCAGCAGTTGGTGTTGCAAATAGTTGAGCTGTGAGCGTAGCCTTAATTAATGCTAGGTGCTTTCCAGCTGGAGGAAGCAGGGCATCCCTCAGCTCAGCACACAGCCAAAAGATACAGGGAGGAAACAGGGAGAGCAGGGAAATGGGGCAGCTTTTTGTATGCGTGACGAAAGTAAAGGGTCTCTGTGAAACTTCAGAAAAAGAAATGTGGTCTTGCAGTGTGTTCTCAGCACTCCAGGGGAGCCTACCTCTGGTCCTAGCGACAGGTGACATTAAATGTGCTTTTTATTGAAAATCCCTTGGCTCTGCCAACTGCAATAACAAAGCCACTCACGGTTTTGTTTTTGCCAAGGGGAAAGGATTAATCTTAGTGATGCTGTGCCACAGACACTTTCTCATCAGGGAGATTGGTCCTTGAAGGGGATTTAAAAAATTGAGTGACTGTGAAGGAGAGGGCTACAGCCTGTCCTACAAGCTCTGTCACTTTTTCCTCCAGTACCTTCTGTGCAAGCTCACTCCAAATCAAACTGAGCTGCTGAAACCCCTTTATTATTCAGCTGAGCAACAGCAGCAGCTCTGATGCAGTCCACTCTTCCCTCCTCTAATCTTTACTGTACCACATTACAATTATGAGGAATAAGGAGTTGTATGGCTCCCAGTACAACACAGAACATTTAGAAGCCTATGAGGACTTAGTTTGTGAGCAGGTATTTCTGCAATCTCTCTTCCCCTTTCCAGAAACAAAACGAGCCCCCTGCGATAGAAAGCCGTTCTCAAAGAGGCCATCGTGGCTGTGCAGTCACCTGCAAAGCTAAACAGGACAACATGGGCTGAACCTGCATCCAGGATGCCCAGGCATAAGGATGCGTGGGATAAGGCAGGTGGAGCACAAGAACAGCGTTTGTATTTCATTTTTTACAGTGGTTGATGTGGGTGTAATGGTTAGTGCTTATTACCCCTTCAAATCAACATGTAAGAACCCTCTAACTGTTTTTTAACTGATCTGAAGACCGTGGCCATTTAGATGCTTTTTACAAGTCAATATTTATGATAAAATTCGATTTTTATGCCTTAGTGCAGAATTACTTAAGCATGTGTGCTCTGAGGGGTTGTCAGTATTCTTTAAATGAAGCTGTGCTATTTCTGTGTTTGTGTATGAGTTGGCAATTTTAATGCAAACTGTGGTTTCTTAAAATAACTAAACCTACAGAGGCGATGCTGAGTTCCCTTCAGAGGAGAGCCTTCATCTCAAAGACCAAGTGTGACTGCAGTGTGTTTTGAAGCAGGCTAAATCACCTCTTTACAGCCTTTCTCACACTTCTTGTGCAGAACCCCAGTGAAGTGGTCTGGTCTGCGTTGGATGGCGACCTTGTGAATAGCAGGGGGGTTGAAACTAGACGATCATTATGGTCCTGTTCAACCCAGGCCATTCTATGGTGTGATCCTATGATCAAGCGGTCCCACGGGGTTGCTGTCAAACCGTTGATGGAGATGTTCAAGAGCCTGGGGATGTGGCACTGAGGGACATGGCTGGTGGGCATGGTGGGGATGGGTTGGTGGTTGGACTTGGTGATCTGAGCCCTTTTCCAACCTTAATGATTCTATGATCCTGTGAACTGTCCAAGCACTTCAGCTCTGTCTGCATGAACACCTTTCTCCTAATGAAAAACGTCAGGCTGGGTTGCAGTTTGCCCGTTCTTGGTGTTTTCTTAGGTTTATTTTATAGCAACCACAGCAATCGGGTCCAAAGCTGATGCCTAGGGCAAGCACAACCCCTTTATTTACGGCACAACCTCTTTATTTACGGCGCAGCCCATTCGGTCGGCAGGCCTCCGGCGCTCTACCGTGCGCGGTGAGGGCGCTGCCGTCAGCCGGCAAGGGGCGGCGGGCCGGGGCTGTGCGAACCTCCGCGGCCCCGAGTAGCGGGCGGAGGGCGGACGGAGGGCAGGCCGAGCGCGGCCCCGCTCGCTCGCTCGCTCGCTCCCTCCGCCGGTCCCCGCCCGCCCGCACACGTCACTTGTTATGTCTCCGCCGGCGGCCGCGGCTCCGCCGGGGCGGGGACAGCGGCGGGAGGGAGGCGGGGGGCGCGCAGCCCCGCCGCGCTGACAGCCCCGCGCCGCCTCAGCGCCGCCAGCCGCGGGGCAGCGCCGGCCCCCCCGGCTTCTACAGCCCGTCCGTCCGTCAGCCCGCCCGCCCGCCGGGAAAGATGTGGCTGAAGCTGTGCTTCTTGCTGCTGTATTTCCTGGTGCTCTTCGTCCTGGCCAGGGTGTTCGAGGCCGTGGTGTGGTACGAGACCGGCTTCTTCGCCACGCAGCTGGTGGACCCGGTGGCGCTGAGCTTCAGGAAGCTGCGGACCATCCTGGAGTGCCGCGGCTTGGGGCACTCGGGGCTGCCCGAGAAGAAGGATGTCCGGGAGCTGGTGGAGAAGTCAGGTAAGGCCGCTTCCCTCCTCCCTTCCCTCCCTCCCCTCGGGCCTAAGGCGGCAGCTCCGGCCAAGGGCATCGCGGTGCTGCGGCGGGAGCCCCGGGCGGCGCTCGGACGGCGGCACCGACGGCGGCACGACGCTCCGCGCTGCGTCAGCGCGCCCGGCGCGGGCCCGGCGTGACCCCTGAGTGCCCCGAGCTCGGCTGTCGGTGGGGCGGCTATGGGGGGAGGCACGGGCGGGCGGCGTTCGGAAGGCCTCGGGCAGGCTGTCAAGAAATGGTTTCCCGTCGGGAGGGGGTTTTTGCTTTCGGGTGTGCAGCGCAGCGCTGGGCTCCCTGCGCTCGGCTGAAAGCGAATGTCATCGGCCGTGAAAAACGAGGAGGAAAGAATTCGAGGAGGAAAGAATCCAAAGATACGCAGGCTGGCGGGTTGCTATTTATTATTTAGTGGAGGCTGGCTTATTCTCTGCATCCCTTTCCCTACGGATTGCTTGTTTGCTGGGAGTGTCATCGGGACGGGGATGAGGGAAGCAGAGCTGTGGGATCAGCGGGTGCTGTGCGTGGAAAAGTGCTGCAGAAGTTGGTACAGATCCGTGGAAGTGGGGGGCTGTGGGGCGCCTGGCAGCACTGAGAGTGGGCAGAGCTGCAGGAGTGCATGGAAAGTACAGATGGCCCAAAGGGAAGTGGCCCAAAGGGCTGAAGATGGGCTGATGTAATCAGCGTAGTGCCAGCCAAGCAGGACGTTGCTGCTTGTAAATCACGGGGCAAAGGGCTGCTGTTAGAGAGAGAAAAATGCTGGTGCTCGGTAAGGGAACCAGACAGAAAAGACAGAGAAGGGTTTGGATGAATACAGGGAGGTCACAGCCACAAAATGCTAACTGGCTTTAATAATTGATGTTAAAGCTGGGCAGCTAAATCTAATTTGCTTGTATTGTTTGTTGTTTATTTATGTTGTTTATTCACTTTCCTGCTTCACCAGTAGGCACCAGGAGGCAATTTCAGTTTTGTTTCCAATCACTTTCGCTCTTTGGCTGTCACGTACTTTCATGATGTCATTATGTTTGGGCTGCAAATGCTGCAGGGAAGTGTTTAACGCCAAACAAACTGTATTAACTGACTTAAAATGTCATGGAAACAATTCTAGTGCCAATAGGCTTTGCAGAATTTTTCTCTAATTTTGAAGTTTGAATTCCATGAATACTTTTTGAAAGCTCTCAAGTGTTTCTGCTGTAACAGCACTTCTTTTCCCCCCTCATTTTGTAGGAAGTAGCCTCTTTGGGCAAAGCTTCATTTCTTCAAGTTGAACATATTAGTTGCAAAAATACCAGTTGTTATTAAGAATGTTAGTAATGATGGCAGAACAAATCATGGGGAAGAAATGAGGTTGTGGGGGAAACATCAAATGATTTCACCACGAGCCCCTTTTCTCGCTAGGATGGAGTTGATGAGAACTGATTCACAACTTTGTAAACAGAACTCAACAGCTGAATTGTTCTGTGTTGGATTTTTGCTTCTTGTGGGACACTCAACATGTTTTTAGGTACCGTATTTCTGATTGAAATGCTGTTCGAATGATCAGTGCTGAGAATTTGTTTGCTCCAAAATTACTGTCCCGTGAAATGCAAGTCAAGATACGTGAATTCAGATTGCTGCCTGCCCCTGAGATGCTGTTGTTTTCAGATAGGGAGGCTCAGGAGATGTTCATTTACTCTCATGTGTGGTATGTCTGTGTAATCAGAAGCGTTGTCAGATTGTTCATAGTCAGGTCCCTATGGATGGAACTAAAATAACTTCAGTCGCCTTCCTACTGACAAGGGTTTTGAGCACCCATTTAAAATCTACCCAGTGAAACTGCTGCTTTCTGAAATAGACTCACTGTTACTATTAGAAATTGCTGCTATTAAGTAATCTGTCATGATGTTTTAACAGAATGTCTCCAATTGCTTCTTTTTCAGGTGACCTTATGGAAGGGGAACTTTATTCTGCCCTCAAGGAGGAAGAAGCCTCTGAGTCAGTTTCAAGTACGAACTTTAGTGGTGAAATGCATTTCTATGAGCTTGTAGAAGATACAAAAGATGGGATCTGGCTGGTACAGGTATGGGTGTTTTATCGTGTATTTTTATGTATCACATTCAGAGTGAGTTTTGAACAAGAAATTTTTGAGGGTGGTTAACTAGAAGAAAAATGTGCAACAGGGAGATGATGGCAGAGATAAACCACATCAGGGAGATCACAAGGAGCAAATCTGATCTAAAAATTGAGCAAGACTGGAAGTGACAGAGTTCCTATACAGAGAAGAAGAAAACCTGTTGCTGAGTGGATTGCTTTTTGAAGGCAGATGCTTTACAGCCAGCAGAAGAGCAGAGCAGCACACACTGTAGCACACAGACTGCGCAAGTAGTTGGCCCTGGTACTGTGCAAATTTGTGTATAGTGTGAAGTAAGTGCATTAGGTATATATATAGTGTGAAGTAAGTGCATTAGGTATATATGCTCCCAGCTGGCACAGGAGCAGTGCCTCTGGTCTTGGTCTTCTTTTATTACGTGCTCAGACCCGATTGGTTTAAGTATCTATTTATTTAAGGGGCTTAGAGCACTTCAGCAGTCTCTCTTACCTCTTCACAAGGGAGAGAGGTGCAGCTTTCTGATCCAGCAGCCTGTTTGCACAGTATGTTCTGGAAGCTTCAAGTTTGCCTTTCCCCAAACCTTGTGGGCCCATTGATTTACAGCGAGCTTCCCCAGGGCTGCATGAGAACAAGAAAACATTTAGGCTTCTGCAGATGAGGCTCTGGAACAATTTATCATCACTCTTGATAACATATGAGAACATAAGATAAGTAGTCTAAATTAAAAATGTGAAAAAATACTTTCCTTCATCAACTTCTCCATTGATAAGAGATCTTTTTAGGCAAAAGTTTCCTGGGACTAGCCACGTTGGGCAGTCAGACTTTTTCCCCAGATAATCATTGTTTACCTGACAGCTCTCCTTCCTGCAGTGAGCAGTTTGTCTGATCTCCTACTTTCATGTTTTCTATTTAAATTGATTACCAGGATTTAATGACTTTCTGTTACTAGAGCTGTGCTACTGCCACCTCTGAAATAGACAACGAGGTGAAGGATTACCTGCGTAGTCAAAATGGCATTGGCATTTTGGAAATGAACGTTGAGTCCAAATTTCAGGTTTAAATCATACAGAAGGGAATCCTTCAAGCAGAGAGAGGGCTGTTGAGTGACATTGTGCTTACTGTCTCTCAGCTAGCTGACAAATGTGAGTATGATGTGAAAAAACTCTTCTCCATACAGTTCAAAAGAGTAAAATGTGGCAGTTCTGTTGTCAGTTGTTTGCTGAATTTTAATGGTAATATATTTTCAGCCAGCTTCATAATAGCCAGTCAGTCAGGCTGCATTTTGATATCTCAGATGTGATGAATGTTGTCATCATCTTGGAAATATTTGCACAGCTATTCAGTTGGTCACAATAGCTGTGGAAAGAAACATTATTGAAATTTACTGAATAATTTACTTGCTGAATGCTGTTGGTCTCTTTCTCCGCAATGAAAACCACTCAAGATATCAAATTTCTTTCTTTCATTTTTGCCTTCCCTCAAGTTTTCATCACTGTGTTTTCATTTGTTTCCCTTGCCACAATTACTTCACTTCTGCACTGGATTCTTTGTGTCCTTTCACAGGTTTTTCCATGCTCTTTTCATGTGCTTTTTCCCCGCAAATCTTCCTGTTACCACCTTCCAGTTCCAACTCCTGATTGCTCTCCCATTCTCCTTTACCTTTCAGCATACTGTGAAACAGTTGCTCAGCTCAGAGCTTAGGCAGGGGACAGTGCAAGACCGAGGATGCTTTATGTAGAGGTTCAGCGACCACAGAGGAGGGAGGAATGGTCTGCTCTGTTGTTGCTGCTGGCTGGGAAGCAGAAAGGAGCTCCAGGTTCTTTCCTGACCCTGAATCTGTTCCACACAGGCTGGGAAAGCAGTGGAGGGAGAGGAATGGTTCTGGCTCAGCTCACGCAGTGCTGAGTTGGGCTGTGTTGGTTGAGTTGGGTTTGGGAGACAATCGTGATGATGTATCAGAGGATAAAGACTCAGAAGATGATTTTAATTTTCCAGTGCATGTAAATGAGATTTCTGGGTGGCACAAGCTGGTAATGTAGTAGCATGCACTGTCTGCAGAGAATGTGAGCAAAATGAGGAAACCACGATTATTTTTTGATGGGTCTGATCAATTCAGAGGTGAATTTATTGTTTAGAGCTGGCAAGGCAAACCTGGAAAAAGTCAGAGACCGTATGCAGGGAAACCAAGTGTTTTGTGGCTATGTTCCATGTTCTGGAAACCCACATGCAAAGAATTGAGGTTCAGTGGTACAGCAGTAGTTTGTTTACAAGTGTAGCTGCTAGCAAGTGTCCCATGTTCCTCTATGGGACTTTCGTAGAGCCTCCGACAGCAGCATGTTCTCTCTTATTAGCTCATGATCTCATCACCTTTCCTTTTATGTTTTTCTTCTTGCTTGCCAGCTGCTGTTATGCACTTCTCTGGCGAGCAGGAAGGATGAATGGTAGCTTCTGGAGCAGAGAATGGTGCTGCTTGGTTTATTGGCAGAGGAGTAACTCAACATTCTTGCTTTTCCAGGCTCTGCTATGCCTTAATGCTTTCTGGTTAGCCTCTACAAGCCTGTCACATCCAACAGTGTACATAGCCATTAAGGCTTTTTAAAAACATCTAATAAAAGATCCATAAAAAGATCTTTTAAAAAAAAATAAAATTCTTTGAATGAAGTTAAAATCTAAAATTATGCTTTTCTTTTGTTTAAAAAAAGACCTTTGGTAACATGGTGTTAGAAAGAAGCAAAGAGAACTTCATTCTTGGCTTTGAGGCAGCAGGACGAACATTTCTACCAGGCAGCATGGCTGGGAGAGATGCGAAAGATGTGACTGTGAGTGGAAAATAACAGCACTGCCTCAGTTGGAGTAGATCTTCAAGATGACCAATATGACCAGTCCAGCCAACTGCCTGCCCCGCCATGTGCCAGCAATAAGCCACGTCCCTTAGTGCCATGTCCACATGCCTCTTCCATCCCAGTCTGTTCTGCATCCGAGCTTCATGTTCAAGTGGTGTAATCACAGAGTGAGGGATGTTTGTGTGGAGTTTTGGTGATCTTTCTTCTGTTTTGATTTGCTTTTGCGTGTCTGAAGAGTAATTTTCATATTTGCCTTTTCAAATTTGCCAGGTGACTGCTTGTTCTCATTAGAAGGAAATTAGGTGTAAGCACTTAGCTCATTTAAAATACCTTGTTCAATGTTTGTGCCATTTTTTCCAGTAGCCCTTCAGGATCATTTACCATAGGATACCCCATTTTAGCTTTCAGTATCCTTCTGGAGAGCCTTCTTATCCGGCCAAGGGTGTAGAACACCATCAGCTGAAATGTGATAGTTCTCACAGTGCCTGCATATCTTTGCTAATTCATTATAACAGCTCATTCATTTTCAGCCCCTGCATGTGGAGAGGACTCAACAGAGCTGTTCAGATTGGTGGGTAGAACAGCTTGCCTGCCTTGAAAAACTACATGTAATTTCCAGGTAGTTAATTGTTATGTGCTCTGACGGATGCACTCTTCTGTCTTTACCTATTTTAACCAAATTTCTCATTGTTTCTTTCTTGGAAAAGACTAGTTTAAAAAAAAAAGCAAATAACAAAAAACAAAAACCAGACATCTTTAATCCATAGAGATAGATTGTGAACTAGTTGTGAGTCCTTGGCATAGAGAGACTGTGTGGAAATTCAGTTTCATCAGCACAGTGCAGAATAATAAGCTGTGTGTGAGATGTCTTGGAATGAATGAAGGTGCAGACATTCGTGGATCATCATAGAGTGCCCTGGGTTGAAAAGGACCACAATCATCATCCAGTTCCAACCCCCTGCTATGTGCAGGGTCGCCAACCACCAGACCAGGCTGCCCAGAGCCACATCCAGCCTGGCCTTGAATGCATTCAGGAACATCATAAATAGGCATTTTCCCATTTTCCCATGCTTCTAGTAAGTAACACACCAGATCAGTTTTAATTAGATGTATTTCTGTGACTTGTCCCAGTATCTCTACTGTTTTATCTGTGGAAGGATAGTAACGTAACAGTTGATGACAAAAAAAACCCAACTATGTTGGACACACATGGGAAGCTGAATTAATAGACGAGTGTTTTTCAGCTTTTATATCTTTGTGGATGCTTCCATAGAGCATACGTGCTCTGTGCAGAGCTATGAGGCTGCCTTTGCTCACTTACCCACTGCAGGCACCCTGACTGAGTTCCTGGTCCTCTGTGATTCTGGATATCTCAGACTGGAGAGTGGTGAGCTGTGCTGACAGCTCTCACACACGTGTGACCTTACCACTGCCTTAAATAACTTAGAAATGGGTTTTGCTTTTGGCAAAATCATGCAGGTCTTTCCAGCTTGGCGTCTGAGTTCCTTCACGCAGAGATTGCCTTGCTGACTGCTCCTGGGGGGACTGCCTGGATGTGTTTGTGTGCAGAGGGTGGTGATGGCTCTTCAATTCCCAGGTTTTGTTCTTCCTTGCGATTTAATCTGTGTTACAGCTCCCCAGTGCCCTGTCTTGATGGGTACTTGAAGCTGTCTTTGTGGCCAGGCTGTAAAACCGAGTTTTGACTATTTGTGTGTATTCAGAACGTTGTGTGCTTGTATGAGCAGGTGTGCCTGACACCTGGTGTCTTGGCTAACTTCCAGCTTGGATAATGTTGGAGCTTCCCTTGGTGCTTTCATTTGGATAGCTTTCTCTTCCTTTAATGGCACACGCTCATATGCCATAATGGCTCAGAGATGCTGCCAAGGTGAATATTTTTCCATCACAAAAAAAAGCAAAAATAATAATGTAGAAAACACATGTGCATCTCTGAGCTTCTCTTGTGTCATCTCCATTCTGCCTTTCTATTTTGTTCCCTTTTTTTCTTAGTATTCCCATCTCTGGTGCAATGTAACAAATACAAGTAGAGTGGCTCTTAATCAAAGGACCGAAGCACAAGGGTTGTTGAGTAGCAAAGTAAATAATCTGTCAGGATGTTTTTCTCTGGAGTGTTGCTGAGGTTACTGTGGGTTTCTGAGGCCATTGGATTGGGTAATAAATAGATTTAAGGAGTGATTTTAAAATGTCCTCTTTACAGAGCTGCCTGTCACAGGTCTTCAGGGTCTGTATCTTTGAACATACTGCAGTTTGCTGCATGGAAGCTCTTTCCTCCATCTTGCAATAGTTTTTACACATCAAGTGGTTAGTATGTTTCTTTTCTTTGTACCTCTTAACTATCAGAGGAGGGACAGAAAATAACTAAAGGAGCTGGAATTGGTTAAAATAATGAGTGCTGCAACACCACAAAGTGTTGTTTGTTCTTCATTTTTCAGTGTCTGACTCCTTCTCGTGCCTTGTGATGTTTGAATAATCTCCATGGTGGGAGAGCTTCAAAACTTATTGAGATGGCTTCTTGTTAGAAAGGCCGGCTTTGAAATCTCTGCATAGTGGTGTAAAAGAGATTGAGCAATATCTGATTTGAATGAACAGAAATAGGAGAGTGCTCAAATGAAGCTTCTGTGTTGTGCTCAAACGCTGCTGGGCTACCAGAACAGGAACCTCTGCGTTTTGCTACAGCAAATGTTTCCTTGAGTCTCTTCAGTAGCCATTACAAGTACCTTTTCCTGGTACTTATCTTCTTAAAGTTTCATAGAATAATTTAGAAAAATCCTTAACAATGGCTGGGAATGACCAGGCTGGGGAGTTACGGTGCAGCTGCATCAGTGAAAGTTACGAAGTGGTCACTGTGGTGTCTGTGCCTCTACCTGAAGGACTTTCCTTTTGGATTAAGCAAATTGGATTAAGCAAACAACTGTTCACAAGGGTGGATAGTGACAGGACAAGGGGGAATGGTTTTAAACTGAGACAGTGGAGGTTTAGGTCAGATATTAGGAGGAAGTTTTTCACACAGAGGCTGGTGATGCACTGGAACAGGTTGCCCAAGGAGGCTGTGGATGCCCCATCCCTGCAGGCATTCAAGGCCAGGCTGGATGTGGCTCTGGGCAGCCTGGTCTGCTGGTTGGTGACCCTGCACACAGCAGGGGGTTGGAACTGGGTGATCATTGTGGTCCTTTTCAACCCAGGCCATTCTGTGATTCTAAGAAATGTCTCACTGACGTCGTATTTTTCAAAACATGTATGTTTCTTTCTCTGGGGTATTTGTTCTTAAAGTCTGTCTGCTTCTTTAATGTCATAACACTGGCTATTTTAACTTATAGATCAAAATGATTTTATTAATTAGGTTCTTAATTGGCGTCACCTGTTTATGTCCATGGGACTATTCTGTCTAATTCAGAGTCAGGAGAACTCTTCCTATGCAAAAGCTACTCACACAACTGCCTGCTGAAGTCATCACAGTGTTGGTACTTCCAAAGTGACACGGCCCCTGTGTCCCTCAATTCATATTTTCTATTGGCTTCAAGTTGCACCAGGGGAAATTGAGGTTGGATGTTAGGAAAAACTTCTCTGAACAAGTGGTCAGGTGCTGGAATGGGCAGCACAGGGAGGTGGTGGAGTCACCAACCCAGAGGTGTGCAGGAAATGTTTAGCTGCTGCTCTGAGGGTTGTGACTTAGTAGGAAATATTGGTGATTGGTGTGTGGTTGGACTGGGTGATCTTGGAGGTCTTTTCCAACCTTGGTGATTCTGTGACTGTAATTCTGTGGTTTTTGTTTTGTTTGTTTTCATGTGATATCTGAAATCCATCTTTTTAGCTATGTGGTTGTATAGTGGAAAGTGAAAAAGAAAACTCAGTTGCACGACATAAAAATTGAGTTCTCCAAGCTGCAGACTTTCCATCTTTGCTTTGCACATCTTGGTAGCTTAACTTACCTGCAGTATTTCACAACAGTTGTTTGGGAGTCTCCTGACCTTTTGATGTGTTTGAAGAAACTCATGTCTGAGTCTCCAGAGAAAGCTGGTAGATAGATAGAGTCCGATGAGGGCCAAAACCTCTCCAGTTTCTTCTGCCACACTGATTGTTCCACTCATGCAAATTGACATTGACATGAAGAGGAAGAGCAGGAGTTCAGATCCAGTCCTCTGGCCTGGGTGATGTGTACAGTAGGTACCAGATGTATTCCATGCTGTAGGATTGTCAGATGGCAGGGTAACTTTGATCCTGTTGGATGCTTTTAGCCCATTAAGATGATTAATGGATTAATTGGATTATCTTCTTTGTATTATTTGTCACTCTGACAGGTGATATTTTGCAGAACGTGAATGCAGCTAATGACAAGAAGAGCTTGAAGGGCTTGTATTCCTGTAAATGTCAGTTTCCCAGTAGTGCTGGCTGATTCCATAAAATATACCTGTTTTTTTTTTCCTATGAGCTTTCTCTTGATTTCTCCAGTCGGAGTGGAACAGATGGCCAGAAGGGACCTTCTTGATTAGTGAATTCACCTCTGCTAGGCTGTGGAGTAATGTTTATAAAATACCTTGCTCTCTCTTTAAAATAGATTGTCTGTGTGTGGTGCTCCTGTTGACTGTTCCATTCATCTTGGAAATGTGCCTTGACTTTAGGCCTAAGGGTATTCATGGCTAATTTGTTCTGATTGTGCTTGAATTGACATTGCCCTTCAATTCCAGTGACTCCAAATGCCTACCCTGCTACTCCCAGTGCATGCAATCAGTCAAGCGGTTTGTTTTTGCCAGGTGTGGTATTTCCTAGAGCTTGCTTATCTCACAGCCAGTTACTATTGATGCCATACAGCCCTGCTGGATCAGCTGCAGCCCCATGCTTCACATCCCACTGTCCTTTCTACCTGATGAACGCCCAGTGTCCTGTTTGCTATTGATTTCAATTTCATTCCTGACACTCTGCTTTATGAGGTTTGTATGGCATTACAATCCTCTTTTTTCCCCGTGCTCCCCAGCTGTGAAGGGCTTTGGGCTTTCTGCTTAAGGGCAGTAATAGGGACATACACTGACCAGATCTCTGAGAGAAATCCATTAAGAACTCTGTTAATACCTTTCTGGCATTTTGATATTTTCTTGCCTCAGCCGATTTCTGATTTGCTTTCTGATTATTTTATTTTTTTTACTCATTACAAAAATTGATCCCCATTTCACCTGCAAGCTTCCCATGCAGCACATCACTAACGCTGTACCAAATTGGGAAAAGATGACTACCTTTCCTTTGTCTTTAAATCCAGTTCATTGTCTCCAGGAGAGGATTGGTTTTTTTAACTCTCATCTTAACAGGAATGATACAACTTCAGTAATCCCAACCTGAGCAATTCTAGGATTCCATGCTGAAGGGGATGGGAAATTCAGTCATCTCTGTGCCTTCAAAATTTGCTCTGCAATTTGTTGAGATCAAAGTAGCGGGATAAGTTTTTCATTTGCTCTTAAAAATAGTAACTAACTTCCCGTCAGAATGCAAAGCACCGTGATGGTGGTTTTGCAAGAAATGTTTGCAGGTGGATCTGTAATTCTGTGTGCTCACTGCATCGCAGTTCTGCTCATTCTGATTTGAAGTGCATGATATTATTTGAGTTTTGTTTCTAGCTTCAGGTGCCATAAACATGCTAGCCAGTCCCCAGCCAGCCATCTTCTCTTCATCTGATAACAGAGGCAGAGCACTAAGTTCATTTTTGAGACAACTTTTCCCCCTTGCTTTCAATAAAAAATTGGGATTTCTTTGATGCCTCGAAGAACTTGCAGACCTCCTGTGCATTCACTTACCTGCTCTCCTCAGCCACAGTTCTTATCAGCTAAATGTCTCATCTGATGAAAATTCACACTTCTTAAATAAGATCTATTAGAAGTGTTTGTAAGTTATCTTTAGACTGGATTGCATCGTGGTTACTTACCCTGTAGTTGGCACCCTCTTCCACAGAGATGATGGAGTACTGTGTTCAGTGTTGGGCCCCACTCTGCAAAAAGGATGTGAAGGCCCTGGAGTGTCCAGAGAAGGGCAGTGGAGCTGTGAGGGGTCTGGAGCACACATTTTATGGGGAGCAGCTGAGGGAGCTGGGATCGTTCAGCGTGGAGAAGAGGAGGCTCAGGTGGGACCTCATCGCTCTCTGCAACTCCCTGAAAGGAGGTTGGAGCAAAGTGGGAGTTGGCCCCTTCAAACAGGTAACAGTGATAGGATGAGAGGGAACAGCCTCAAGGTGCACCAGGGGAGGATCAGGATGGATGTTAGGAGGAGGTTCTTGTTAGAAAGAGCGGTGATGCATTGGCACAGCTGCCCTGGGAGGCGGTGGAGTCACCGTCCCTGGAGGTGTTCAACAAGTACATAGATGTGGCACTGAGGGACTCGGCTTGTTGGCGGGGATGGGTTGAACTCAGTGAGCTTAGAGGTTTTTTTCAACCTTTATGATTCTATGATTGCTTTCCAAAGTGCCTCTGTGCAGTGAACTCCCAATGCTGTCAGTGGGTGTTGCCTACGAGGAACAGCTGCAACAGTCATCTTTGGTCGTGTTGTTTTTTGGTAATGAAGACATAAAAAAAGCATGAGCTCAAAGCATGTTGCAAAGTGTGCAAAACCATAGGAAAGTTCTCTCTATTGTCAACTCTACCCTTGTCTTCCAAAGTAACTTTCTCCAGCAGCACAGACTTTGATAGGATGGGAATTAGAATCAGACAATCCTTAGGGATGGAAGGGACCTCTGAATGCTATCTAGTCCAACTCCCCTGCAATGAACAGGGAATCTGCTATTAACCTAGCCTGAAAATCAGGCAGTACCAACAGCCAGTGTGACAAACACAGACATACTGGTGACCTGTCTGCAGTGCCTCGCGTTCTCTGGGCGCTGGCAGTGGGTACTGTAGTGTGGTGTAGTGAGAAGGATCTCTTAGCAGTTGGCCAGAGAGTGTTCCAACGTTTATTTCAGAACTCCTTAATAAAACGTAATGACTCCTCACTACATCAGGTGCCTTTATTGTGCTGTAGTAGCTTTGGGGATTTACTGATATAAATGTCTCAAGTTGTCTTTAGGAATGTGGTCTCTTTGGCTTGAAGTATACAGAAGAAAGAAACTGAAAATACCCAGCAGGTGATGTGAAGAAGCCTCAATAATACAGCAGTGTCCCCAGCTGGTTGTCTGGGTGCCTGGAGGTTACACTTAGCCAGCCCATGGGCAGGCAAGCTACGTGATGTGTGTGTTCTGAGAAGGGCTGGAAGGATTCCCATCTCAATCTTCAACTGTGATTTTATTTAAACGCATTGAGCAGTGCAATCTGTAGCTTCAGTACAGCTTCATGTCTCCATATAGGACATCCGGTGCAGTAAACCCATTTATTTTCAGTTTCTGAGTGGATGCTATTTAGCACAAAGCAGATACATTTTTGAGTCTCAAATGCTGGGCATGCTTTCCAGCCCAGTGTCTCAGCCTGTACATGGTGAGCTCTTCATCGTGCTGGCAGCCTAACTTAGGGAGGAGAGCTGACGTTTCGGGTTATGAAGCCTAGAAACGACTGGGAGCAGTTTAATGGTGGGTAAACAAATGCCTAACAAATAGAAGTTTCAAAACTTGGTTTAAAAACGTGTTTCAAGTGGTTGCCAGTCAGCTTGTGGAAGCATGTGAGGCATTTCTAAAATAGAAACTGTGACAGCTCATGGAATAACACATGATCAGGCATGTCATTCAGCATTAGCTGCCAGCAGCAGGCAGGCAGGTTCTCCTTTTTTTCCCCTTCCCTGTGCAGTTATCAGTCCTTATCCTTCGTCGCGGACACCTGTAGAAGCTTACATGTAGGTAACCAGAAGTACTTCTTTAATACAGCATGGCAAATTAGTCCTTGGGATCTATCACAGTGAATTACCATCTTGGAATTGCAGGTGGGATGGAGCAGTCACATAACCTCATGGACTGAGTCACTGGCAGAAGATTTTGGGTTATTATCTGAGAGTTTAATTACTAGTTTCCACTGCTCAGAGGTGGTTGATGGCAGAATAAACTGATATCAGGTCCACACACTCTACTTACATGCGTTTTTACCTGCTTTGAGACAGTGTTTCTTTGGTATGTTGTAAGTTTAAATGACAGTGTGCTTTTCTGCCTCTCTGCACAAAGAGTATTTGTGTCTTAGAGTGTCACTCACCAAAGACACTTGGTGCACCTGTGTTCTATGTTCCTATTGCATTGTCTAAGGGAAGGGGAAGATGATATCAAGTGACCAGATCTCTCTTTTCATGAAATTTGCTCTTTATTTTGGAAAGCCAACTTACTGTGATACTGAATTATTACCTTTTTTTGGCAATAGGTCATAGCAAACGACAGAAGTCCACTGGTGGGTAAAGTCCACTGGGAGAAAATGGTGAAGAAAGTATCGAGATTCGGCATACGTACTGGCACTTTTAACTGTTCCAGTGACCCCAGGTATATTCTTAAAGGATTATCCAGAATGTTTAAGGCTGAGCTGTATTCCGGCAGCTGGGCTTCCTGCGTTGTAAAAGCAGCTGTGATAGAAGGTGCTTTTGTTTATATCTTTGCTAAAGTCTCTTCAGAATTCTCTGCTGCATTATTTATCAGCATCATAAACACAGGTCTGCAGCTTCCTAAAGCACTGTGGGGGAAATACATGATGAGACTGTGTAGAGCATCATACAGCAGTGGTAGAGAATGAGTAGAAGAATCTGGCCTTAGGGCACTCATGGACAGGAACTGCTTGCTTAGAATGCAGCTGAATATAGCTCATATAAGAGAGCTCTGGGTTGCAGAGGTGCTTTTTTGCTATCTGGAAAGGAGAAACACAGGTGAGCACCAAGCTTCAAAGCAGTTCCTACTTCTCAGGATTATTGCTGTCCTGTTCCTTGGCAAATACGTGCATGCTTCCATATAGACATGAACACAGCCTTTGTCAGCAGGCAGCGCGCTGTGCAGGATTCTCTGTTGTTTACGTACGATTTCAAATGAGGAAGAAAAGCAGAGTCAAAGAAGCTATTAATAATCCTGTGCTGCTGCAAAAGCAGTCGTTTAATGGCGTTGTGCTGGAAGCATTTGCTTCACATGACAGGAAATCTTGTCTAGAATTTTGGTCTGGGGATTATGCATGTATCTCAAATGCTAAATGTTTACAGAAATTGCAAAGTTAATTGGAAGGGAAGATTCTTAGACTTCACAGTGTTTAGAGAAATAATCTTATATAGTAAAAGCATTGATACCTGAGCATCTTGAAACTTTGGCAGTGTTTCTCTTTGCATAGCTCCTAATTAGCCTCAATTTTATCATAGAATCCTCATGAGTTCATCCCATCTCAGCCTCTGCTAGTTTTATGGTGAGCTCTCACCACACCAGTTGGCCTGCCTGCATCCTTCCAAAATGGCCCCAGTAAGAAGTGCACAGCCTTCTCACTTCATTGAATCTGCTGTCAACATGCCAGCGTCCTGTTAAATTCACCCTGCTGCTGACTGGCAAAACTAGGTTGAGGGAAGCACTGGGAGAAGTTATCTGAAAGCTGCAGGGCATTGACCTGCATTGTGATGGTTATTTTTTTTGGTCAGAATGCCTATGAAAAATAGCTCTGCTACCAAAGCTCTGTGGTGTAGAGAAAAAAGTCTACTTGCGTTCTTCTCAAAGCCAGTTCCAAGGCAAGGTGACTTTAACGGTCCAGTATTAAATAGGGAGGTTGGTGGCCCTGCATGTGGCAGGGGGTTGGAGATTCACGATCCTTGAGGTCCCTTCCAACCCCGGCCATTCTGTGATTCTGTGTGATGCTGTGTAATGTGTGGCCTTGTTATAATAACCAATGAAAATGAGCACTGTTCCTCTTCCAGCATCTGACACATGCAGATCCGCTGACGGCTTTCTTGTAAGATAGATAACAAAGACAGAAAAGATGGATAAAAGAGATAACAGATGTGTTGTAAGAGTAAGTGCTCTCTGTCAGAGATGATTGGATGCCTGTATTTCATGCTGTTATCTGTAAGAACTCCCAGGTGCTCACCGTGTCTAATTTTTGGGCTCATTAAGGAGATGTAAGGACTGCAGCTGCAGGAGTATGCAGCTCCATCATCTAACTTGCCGTTTTCTTTGCAGATACTGCAGGAGGAGGGGCTGGCTGAAATCCACCCTCATTATGTCAGTTCCACAGACCAGCACCTCCAAGGGAAAAGTAATGCTTAAAGAATACAGCGGGCGCAAAATTGAAGTGGAGCACATTTTCAAATGGATCACAGCCCACGCTGCTTCTCGGATCAAAACCATTTACAACTCTGAACATTTAAGAGAAGAGTGGAACAGAAGTGACCAGTACCGTGTGAAAATATACCTATTTGCCAGCCTCGACCAGCCTCCAGCCTTCTTCTCTGCACTAAGTGTAAAGTTTACCGGGAGAGTAGAGTTTATTTTTGTGAACGTGGAAAACTGGGACAATAAAAGTTACATGGCAGAAATTGGTATCTACAAGACACCATCCTACATACTTAGGACTCCTGAAGGGATTTACAGGTATGGAAGTAATGCTGGTGAATTTATATCACTGCGTGCCATGGATTCCTTTTTGCGCTCGTTGCAACCAGAAGTTAACGATTTATTTGTTTTAAGCTTAGTTTTGGTTAATCTGATGGCTTGGATGGACCTGTTCATTACGCAAGGCGCCACTATAAAGCGATTTGTGGTTCTTATAAGCACTTTAGGGACGTATAATTCACTCCTAATTATTTCCTGGCTACCCGTGTTGGGTTTTTTGCAACTACCTTACTTAGACAGCTTTTATGAGTACAGTTTAAAACTCTTCAGGTACTCTAACACAACTACATTGGCTTCTTGGGTAAGAGCCGACTGGATGTTCTACTCTTCGCACCCAGCGCTCTTCCTCAGCACGTACCTTGGCCATGGTTTGCTGATTGATTACTTTGAGAAGAAGAGAAGACGCAATAACAACAACGATGAAGTCAATGCTAACAATCTAGAGTGGCTCTCCAGCCTGTGGGACTGGTACACCAGCTACTTGTTTCACCCTATCGCTTCCTTTCAACACTTCCCTTTTGACTCAGATTGGGACGAAGACCCAGATCTGTTCTTGGAGCGTTTGGCCTTCCCCGATCTCTGGCTTCACCCTCTGATACCAACAGATTATATCAAAAACTTACCAATGTGGAGGTTTAAATGCCTCGGCATCCATTCGGACGAAACGCTGGAATCCCTCCAAGACAGCGAAAGTGACTCTGACAGTGAGAACAGAGAGGTGTTCAGCAGTGAAAAAGACATCTCGGAGGAGGACGAGCCAAATGCATTTCACAGGCGCAGGGCAGGAGAGCCTCGCTGCCGTGCCGACAGCTGTTCGTGTGCCAGTCCGTGTTGTCACAGGGAGCCTTGTGAGCGCAAAGCGAGGTCGTACGGGTCGTACAGCACCGCAGACGAGCCGGATTGGTCAGCGTGGCCCCCTGAGATGCTGCACTGCACGGAATGCGTGGTGTGCCTCGAAAACTTCGAGAGGGGCTGCCTGCTCATGGGCTTGCCGTGCGGCCACGTGTTCCACCAGAATTGCATTGTGATGTGGCTGGCGGGAGGAAGGCACTGCTGCCCCGTCTGCAGGTGGGCTTCTTACAAAAAAAAGCAGCCATACATGCAACCACAGCCTTTGTCCAACGATGCCCCGTCTTAGCCGTGCGTCCGTGTCCTGTGTCAGCTTTCAGGATATTACTGCTTGCCTTTTCAATGTTAGTCACTTAAAAGATTACGTGGTTTGAAGTTTTAGTTTAAATGTTAGTGCAGTGAACTAAAATATACACGATCTAACGTTAATGGCAGAGTTATTTGGTTGCCTTGTGTGTTGAACTGAATGCATTCTTACCGTACAATAACTTCTTTCTTTTCATCATCCTGAAACTCGACGCTGTTTTTGTAAGCACAAAATCAAACCTCCACCAGAAGCGTATCCCAGCAAACGTTTACAAGTGAGGATAGGGGGGGAATCTAAATTCTAACCGGAGATGATTGCTTAATTTAAGTGTTTCTTATTTTAGAGTCTGTTCAGCACATCCTTGTTGAATAATGTACGTTATAAGACAGTACCGTTTAAAAAGAGATACGTGAAATAAATTATTTTAAAAGGAGATTTGTAATGTTAATTGTTTTGATAAATATTTTGTGTGTATAGTTACAGATGTCTTGCTGGTCTGATTTATCTGTGAAGACAATAAAAATATAACACAACTTTTGTGACTAATAAATCATCTCCTAGGGATGCTGGAATTCATTTCTGTACTGTGAAGGTAGCTGTGGTGTCCCTGTGCGTTGCAGAAGAGTTGGAATAGGTGGCTTCAGAGGTCCCTTCCAACTCGAAGTATTCTGTGATTCAATGAACCACCGGCCGAGCAGAAGGCAGTGGTGTCTCACTGAGGTTCTCTGCTTGATCAGGGGTTTCCTAATTGATCACAGATTGCTTTCTCAGACCCTCTTCCTTACAACCTGTCTCTCCAGTATCTCATCTGCAGACATCTATGAAGGCTTCATGGTCTCCAGTCTCAAAGCAAACCATCATGAAGGGGGAGAATGCCTTGGAGTGACCCGAGCACCCTGTTAAGGCAGAACATTCCAGATTCCAGGTGTTGGTGTTCTGCAGTGATTTCTGATTGCCTGGAGAAGAGCAACAGCTGTTTGATGCCATGAGAAATGGGGTCTGGTTTCTTTGTATTTCAGTAAGAAAGTGCAGCTTTGGCTGTGCCTTTCAGGAATCAGCTGACTGTAAATTCAGTGAGGAAATTTTGCTTTGTCTCCTCCCCAGTTCTTGCCCATGTGGTACAAAAGGAGGACAATTAACAAAGGCAGTGAAAAGCATAAACGCAGGTGCCAGTTGCAGTTCTGATCCATCTCTTCACTGTGCCTCTAGAGACATGTGGGACGTGAGTGCTCACAAAGCCATTTGGCACTGTTTTATCCATGCAGGGGACCTGGACACGTTTGTTCTGTCACCAAATGTTTCACACCTCCCATCAGCAGGTGTCATCGCAGGAGGACACTCCTAATCATCAGAAGAGCTGTTTTGAGCAGTGCTTCTTTTCTCATATCCTATCGCAGCGTTGAGGTCAGGAGGTAGAAGGAGCATCACCAGCCCTGTTGTACTGCAGAAAGAGTTTTTATTCCAACAGAGGGCTGTCGGTTCATGTCCTTCACCCCTCGTTACCAAGGCGGAGCAGTGGGAGGCACAGTGAGGGCACAGAGCGTGTCAGCTTGCAGTGTGCGAAGCACCATCGCACTGAGTGCTGTAAGCACACATGTGCTTACTGTAAGCAGCTCCCAGCCTGCCTGTATTGCTGCACAGCTCTTGCGTGGTTTGCTGAGCACCACGAGGGCACGTTGGTACGGCGCCGTGTCCTCAGGGCACCGCGTGCTGCTGGAAAGCCAACGCCAGCACACAGCCCGTGCCAGGCAGCGCTGCTGGGCGCTGGGTCAGCTGCTTTTGTGAGCTGCTGTGCACACCTGTTCCAGCTGATTTAATGACCTCGCTTGCTCTCCTGATCCAATTCTTCTGATAAATGACAGAAAGTGCTGCTTAATTAGCAAAAGAGCCGCAGAGGGCACTTCCATATGTGCAGATAATTACGGACAGTGGATGGGAATGACTGAAGGGTTTGTCGCCCTGTGCCTGTGAACCCGAGTTACATTAATTGATGCGATCCAGATCCTGCTGGATGCATCTGCTTCAAAATCCACAGCAGCTGTCCTGGTGGTCCCTGCAGGAAAGGGAAAGCAGTGTTGTGCCTTTATATTAGGAAACGCTCGTGTCGTGTCTGCAGAGGCATCCAAAGGGAGCTTAGTGTGAGCACAGGATCTCAGTCTACCCCCAAACAGTAAAAGCGGGGAGCAGAGAAAAGGCCAGGCCTAGAGCAAGGCTGGCAGTTGCACTGTGAGTTTGCATGGCCCTGCTGGCTGCCTGCTGCCAGCGCTGGTCCCAGTCCTCAGTCGCGGGGCTGCTGACCACGCGTTCAGTGACAGCTGCTTTCCTCCGCTGCTTTTCCTGCTCTCTGATCCCAGAGGAGAGCTCTCCTTTCCAAAGCGTCCTCAGATCTGCTTTCATTCTGCTCTAGGTTTTGAATAAGGGAAAAAAAGACAAAGGTGGACTGTCCACTTTTGTGAGTACGATTAAAACGGCTTTCTGTGGGAACTGGAAAACAGTCACAGCACCGTAGAACCATAAAATGGCCTGGATTGAAAAGGACCGCAATGAACCTCTAGTTTCAACCACCTGCTGTGTGCAGGGTCGGCAAGGGTAAGTATGACTGCAAGTCCTCGCAGTGAGATGAAGTTAACAGCACTTCCGTGCTCCTGAGCCTCTGCAACCTTTAAGCGCCGCGATTACTCTGGCGCCGCAGGAGCGGCACGGGGGGGCGGGGCTGACGCTGTAGGGGGCGTGGCCAATCGAATTGCGCCCCTCCCTCACGGCGGCGCGCAGGGCGGAGGCGCGCGCATGCGCAACGAGGCCGGGCGGCGGCCGTCGGCGCAGGCGTAGAGGGCCGTGCGCCGCAAGGCCCCGTCAGCGGGCGGGGCGGGAAAGGCGGCGCCGGGCGGGCCGGTTCCACCATGGGACTCTTCGGCAAGACCCCCGAGAAACCGCCCAAGGAGCTGGTGAGCGCCCGGCGGGACCGCTTCGGGCGGCGGGAGTAGGGGTGCGGGACCGGGAGGCGGCGCGGGCCGTTGCCGTGGCAGCGGGGGGTCCGGCGCCGAGCCCCAGGGCTGCGACTCGACTCCTCGGCCTCGCGGGCAGCGGCCGTTTCCTGAGCGCTTGTGTCCCACCGTGCTGCTGTGTGGAACCGGAGCGGAGTGCGAGGCACCGAGCGCCGTGCGAGGGGCTGCGGTCAGCGGCGTTGGCTGCGATGCGGTTTGGTGCGAGTGGTTGCGTTGGGGGGAATCGTGCAGGACAGCGTCCCTTTACAGCTGGAGTCCAGCTAACTCTCGCGCTTTCTCATTTTGAGGTGAACGAATGGTCTCTGAAGATAAGGAAAGAAATGAGAGTCATTGACAGACAGATCAGAGGTGCGTCCTTCCGGCTTTTCTTTTGTGTCTCTGCCTTCCTTGTCATAGAATGGCCTGGGTTGAAAAGGACCACAATGCTCACCCAGTTCCAACCCCCTGCTGTGTGCAGGGTCACCAACCAGCAGACCAGGCTGCCCAGAGCCACATCCAGCCTGGCCTTGGATGCCTGCAGGGATGGGGCATCCACAGCCTCCTTGGGCAACCTGTTCCAGTGCCTCACCAGCCTGTGTGTGAAAAACTTCCTCCTAATATCTGACCTAAACCTTCCCTGCCTCAGTTTAAAACCATTCCCCCTTGTCCTATCACTATCCTCCCTCATAAACAGCCGTTCCCCTCCTGTTTACATAGAATCATAGAATCACAAGGAAATAGGAAATATAGGCATATAGGAAATGACCTGTAAGATCATCTAGTCCAATCGTCTTCTCATTGCTACTGCTACCACAAGCACTAAACCATATCTTGCAGCTCCTCATCCAGACGCCTCTTGAACACAGCCGGGGATGGCGACTCCACCACCTCCCTGGGCACCCATCCCAGGCTCTCTGGGATGGCTGACCACTCTCTGAGAGAAAAAGTTTTTCCTCATGTCCAAACTAAACCTGGTACAACTTGCAGCCATTTCCCTGGGTCTTGCGCGTTGCCTGGGAGAAGAGGCCAAACCCCTCTTCACCACGAACTCCATTCAGGAAGTTATAGAGTGCAATGAGGTCTCCTCCAGACTGAACAATCCCAGCTCCCTCAGCCGCTCCTCATAACACTTGTGCTCCAGACCCCTCACCAGTTTTGCTGCCCTTCTCTGGACACGTTCCAGGGCCTCAATACCTTTCCTGTAGTGAGGAGCCCAAAACTGAACACAGCACTCGAGGTGCAGCCTCACCAGTGCTCAGTACAGGGGGATGATCACCTCCCTGCTCCTGCTGGCCACACTATTTCTAATGCAGGCCAGGATGCTGTTGGCCCTCTTGGCCACCTGGGCACACTGTCAGCTCATGTTCAGCCGAGTATCAATCAATACCCCCAGGTCCCTTTCCTCTTCACACTCATCCAGCCACTCATCCCCAGTCCTGTAGCGCTGCATGGGGTTGTTGTGGCCAAAGTGCAGGACCTGACACGGCCTTGTTGAACTTCTCCCATTCACCTCAGCCCAGCGATGCAGCTTATCTAGATGCTCCCTTCAAGTACTTGAAGGCCACAATGAGGTCTCCCCGGAACCTTCTCTTCTCATGGCAGGGGAAGGGGCTGAAATCAAATAAACCAGGGTAGTTATTGCATCTGGAATGGAGAAATAACGTGGTCCTGGGGCTGAGTTGGTCTGTTGTACAGAAATGTCATCATTCTGAAATTCTACAAGTAAAATATTCTGCGTAACCTGAAGTGTTCTGCAGAGATCTAACGTACCCGTGTCCCATCTGGTAGGATGAATTTCACTTATCCAGAACTTCCTCCAGACTGACTTAACGAATGGCCTTGGTGCAGTGTTGTACTTCCCATGTAGAAGCTCTGGGGATACGCAGTGTCCTAAAGAGCACACAGAAATGGGAGTTCCTTCCTTTTCTTAATGGTTATTTTGCTCTTACATTCATGACGCTTTTGGAGATGTCTTGAAAAGCAGAGAGCTGTGTGTTGTTACTCTGCTATTTGCTCTCTTTGGTTTGCCTTCCCAGAACCTGAACAATTATTTTCTTTGAAAATACACGCCAGCAAATGACTGTTTTTTTTTCTTCCAAGTCCATAGCAGTCTGTAACTATTGGCTGTGCATCTTCTTCTGTATTTCAGATATTCAGAGAGAAGAGGAAAAGGTGAAACGGTCGATAAAGGATGCTGCCAAAAAGGGGCAGAAAGATGTGTGTGTGATCCTGGCCAAGGAACTGATCCGCTCTAGGAAGGCTGTAAGCAAACTCTATGCCTCCAAAGCTCACATGAACTCTGTTCTCATGGGGATGAAGAACCAGCTTGGTAAGAACTTCTAAGCCCCTGTGCAATGACTCCCCCCAGCTCCAGAGACAAGGGCTGAATTTCCATTTTCAGAAGGTCATCTGTAGGATGAATTGAGTGAGATGGAATTTAGAAGCAGGCTCCTCTTATTAAAGGGAGCTGATTCTGGGGGGCCTTCAGGACCTGGAGAAATTCTTCCTGTACCTGGTCCTGAGGGATCTGGCTGCTGCAGTTCTGAGTCCCCACATCCAGCCATGATGGGTGCTTAGCTCCCATCAGTGCCATGTACCAGCACAGCATAAACACACAGCTTTGAACGAACATCAGCAGCACTCGGGCCTAATCCTCCTCTCTGGGGTTGATGAGGACTGAGATCCACGAGTAGATTGCATCTATGTGATGTGACATTGCAGTGAACTGGCAACAAGGAGGCAAGTCCCCAAACTCCAGGTTAGTAAGCTACTGAAACTTAACATTTCAAAAGTCAAACGTGACTCCCCACGTACCTCACTCAGCAGAGAGGCTGGGGCCATTCCTGCAGATTGGGATTTCCTTTAAAAGGAAAGATGCAGAGCAGCCTCCGTGTTCCTGCTGCTGGCATCTTCACTGTACTATGAATGTTCTGACGTGCTGACCAAGCAGTGAGAAAGAATGTAGAATTCAGTCTGGGGTTTGTGTTGCAGGCTGTACGTTTCTTTTACATTGCCTAAATGCAAGTTTTTATCTGCAGAGGGAGGATATAATTTCCTTCCTTTCGGTGACACAGGGATCATTCAAGTTATTCTATGCCTCTCCTTCACAGCTGTCCTCAGAGTAGCAGGTTCATTGCAGAAGAGCACAGAAGTCATGAAAGCTATGCAGAGTTTAGTGAAAATCCCTGAAATCCAGGCGACCATGAGAGAATTGTCCAAAGAGATGATGAAGGTAAGATTTGTAACACAGATCAGGTGTGGGTGAGCAGGGGGTGGTTGTCCAGTGAGCTGAAGCACTGTGCAACTTCTGAACCATTTTACCATTATACACCAGAAGGCTTTGGCCATGTGGTGCCAGGCCCTGTAGGGAAATATTTTTACATGCAGATGGGAAAGAAGGGAAGCTTATGTCAGACACAAATTGTACAGCCTGTCATGTACAATTCATAAAGCCTGGCTTTATGACTGAAGCACATGAAGTACAGATGCCTCTGTGATGCAAACTTGCATTAAGGTGGGTTGGAGATGCTGTAGCATCTTTCAACTTTCAGTGTACAACAGAAGTGAATAACAGCTGCAGGGTGTGAATGTGAGAACATGCATCTTTAATCCTCGTTCCTTACTGCTGTTCCTGAGCTCCAGTTGTACAGATACAGGCTCAGAATGTACATCTGACTACAGCCAGTCTTATCCAGAAAAGCTTGAGCAGTGATTGGATGTCCTGGATGGGCATCAGACTGGGAAACTCAGACTGGGAAATGACTGCTCTCCAGTTTCCAAGGGCATCACCTGCTGTCTTCTTGTTCCTGTTAGGCTGGTATCATAGAGGAGATGCTGGAGGACACCTTCGAAAGTATGGAGGATGAGGATGAAATGGAGGAGGAAGCAGAGATGGAAATTGACAAAATTCTGTTTGAAATTACAGCTGGTGAGTCTCTGTGGGCCACCAGGAGCCCAATGAATCCCACTGCCCCAGCCATGAGGGCCTGTAAAGACAGACAGCTGTTGGGTGTTACTTGACAGTGGCTGGCAGAATTATTGAAACGCCCGTACTAAGAGCTGCTGATTATTAAATTACAACGTAATGCTCACTAAGGGCTCTCTTTATGTTGTTCACAGGAGCCTTGGGTAAAGCACCTAGTAAGGTCACAGATGCTCTGCCAGAGCCAGAACCCATGGGAGCAGCTGCTGCTGTTGACGAGGAGGAAGACATTGAAGCAATGCAGTCACGATTGGCTACGCTGCGTAGCTAAGGAGGAGATGTACAGTTTGCCTTTGTTCCACTATGGGATGTTCTATCTTCAAAATGCAACACTTAACATGTGCAAATATTTTATGTAATATATTTTTTTCTGCCTGAGTCCTGTATTCTCCAAGAAACTACTGTAACATACACTTCTTCTTGGGGGCTGCAGTCTCAAGAGATTGTTTTCCCCTTTTCTTTCAGCCTGTCTCAGGTGGGAGATGATGGTGAAAGGGCAAAGGTCTGTAAAGTGATGTGTTTTCAGATATCAGGTCTTGAAGTACATTCTGAGGGAAGGATGCTCCTTCAAGCTAAACAGCACTTTGGCTTAATCAGCTACCAAAACCTTCTGTGGTGTGAGGTCTTTGACTGACTGACCGACTCCAGATTTTATTAAAGCTGCTCTTAAAGTGATGCATGGACACAGCTGCTCATTTGCACCTCTCCAGATTTTTCGCCTTTCGCAGCTCCCTTTTGGGTTTACAAAGCTAAAGAAAAGCTTTCACGCAGGAGCAGCTGTTAAGTAAAAAGAAAGCCTGGACAGAGCCAGAAGAGGAGGTAGGCACAGGAAGAAGCAACAGCTTGAACAAGTAAGCGTAGACAGCATGAAAATGATGAGAAAGGAGGTGGCAGAAATGAAAGGCAAGCTGTGGCACCCGCACTGCACTTAGCATAGTGGCAGCTCTTCTGCCTGTGGCTGGGTGCAGGTCACAACAGATCCTGTCCAAATACCAAAAACGCAACTAACTGAAGATCTATGAAATGAAACCTGGTACCCACAGAGCCCCCAGGGAGAACAGTTGTGGCCCAACACTGCTGAGCAGCAGCATCTGTTACCCACTCTGCTCATCCAAACCCAGTACCACAGTACAGCAGTGTTACAGGCCAGCAGCTGTGAGCTTCATCTGACACTGGTGCAGCACTGCAGTCACAATATAAACAAGGATGGCTGCTGGAATTCATCTCGTTGTTGTGGTGGGGGGGGTGGATCCAAGGTCCCTTAGAGCAGCTTGAAGATACTGTGAGGAAGGTGGCTGCACTGCTGTAACAATTCTTGCTGCAGGCTGGAGAAGCACCTGCTCACAGAGAGCAATTTTATTTGAACCTGCTGTTGCCATTTGTGCCACGTCAGTTCCTTGCTCTGAAATTTCATACAAAGACATTCCAATAAAGCCCCCTGAGCTCGAGAAGAAGCCCCTCCATCTTCAGTTTTCATTAATTTCGTTGTAAAGAAGCGTACTGACAAATGCTCAGAACTCCATCCCATACGTGGCATCTTAACACTGAAAGGTGAACTCACCTGCAGCTGTCTGAACATCATCACAACCATACCAGGTACTTCCGTGGTTGTGAAGTTAGCTGCTGTTTAAGAGGCACATTGTTGGAGTTTGAATCCCCAGCACAGGATGCCTCCTCCCAAAGGGAAACTTCAGGCAAAACTCATCTCGATGCAGCAGAGGCAGCACGCACTGCCATGCTGCCCCTGTTCCAACAGGTCAGGAGCACAGAGCCTCACAGGCAAAGTAAGCAGTCTCTAATTTTAAGACAGACTTACTGAAGGAAGTTAAGACTGTGTTCAGAGAAGGCACTCAGAGCTGGGAGCTGCCCAACAGCTTCCAGTCCCAGCTGACGAAGCAAGGAGGAGCCAAGTGCTGTTCACTTTCATGCTGGAGGCAAACAGAGGCACAGCCCACAGCAGCCCCAATGCTTCCGGTTGGGGCCCAGCTTTGAGCAATGAAACTCAAGTGCTCCCTTTCTGCTGCAAAGCAAACAAGAGCTGACTGAGGGCAATTTGTTTCTTATCATCTTCACAGCTCAGAAAGGAAAAACACCTGGAAAGTCAGTGACTGGCAGTAGTTGATAGCTGGGTTAAGACAAGATTATGTAGCAGTAGTAAGGAAATTCAAAATCTGTCTTTAACAAACGGGTCTCAGCAGTATGTGCACGTCTGTGTGTAAAATCAGTGTGACTCATTACACTCGCTGGGTGCTAGGATACTGCACGCCAGCTCCCCACACATCTTCCACCCAGATCCAAGAAAGGCAATTAAGCTGCTTTATTTCATTTACTTGAAACTCGCTATTGCAAGAACGAATACTCATCTGAAACACAGCCTTGGCTTGAAGGGTTCTTCATTGTTTCAAACACAAAGTGACAAGTGAACATGTTGTTTCTCGCTGCAGGAGGCAGACAGAGCAGTGGCTGCTCTAGCTCAGGTGTTTTCTGCCAGCTAGAGACCTCAGCAAGTAAAGCTGGAGGGAAGTTCTCACTGAACAGACAGGTGTTCAGCAGACGTCAAGGTAGCAGCAGGAGTTCAGTGAATGGGAACATCTGTGCACACTGAGCTACGTGACAGCGCCTGCACTGACCCACTGTGCCTCATGGCTGCTCCCAGAGGAGCTGACATTGAGTTCAGAACGACTTCTGGCTCACAAAGCTGCCCTGGACCTGGCTCAGCCCAACTGCTGTCCTTTGTGTTTCAGTGCTGGAATAGAAAAGCTGATTTTATTTTAGCTTATCTTGGTAGATGACAGATGCATTTCTCCTCTGCTTGTTTTTACAATTTGTGATGTCTTCAATCTAAGTAGTTTTAGAGCAGTGTGCTTTTTAAGACGGAAGCTGCAGAACTCATTCAATACAGACCACAGCAGCAGCTGAGAAGCAATAATCAACCTAAGCCACATTGTGGTATCCAAAAAAGGCTACAAACAGATCACTGAATTAAATACAGAGCTTTCAGATACTTTAAAAAAAGTCTATGAACAATATGATACACAATTTACTTTTGCATTTCAAAGCAGTGCATCAAATTCATTGCTTTTTAAAGAGTCAACTGAAGAAGCTGGGCAAGGAACAGTATCTGAAATAGAAGAATTTTATGTAGACCATTCAGTGTTAAAAACCAGAGAATCAAACGTAAGTTCAAATTAAGGATCAGTTTCAAACAGAAGACATTTGATTAAAAGTTTCTTTTAACATTTAGAAATTTAAATACATTTACCTAAAGATGGTTAATCTCCATCTCTATGTTACTATACAATAGCTTAAAGCTACTTTAAATGCTAGTTCTATGTTAATGTGAAGTTACAGAACCGCATTCTTAGTTAACATAAATTGGTTATTAGTTGGGTGACTCCGTATTTCCTCCCACCCTGAAATAAGTTTTAAAAATGGAGCTTTACAATGTCTCAGATAATAGTTTTCAAATGAGTAGTTTGGAATAATTCCCGACAGTTCTATAGGAGGTATTTTGTACAGTTTGGAGAGCAACTCCATATAAAGTTCTATTGCAACTGAGCATTCACAGTATGCCACAGTCCATACATATTACTACATATACATATCAGGTTTGTAAACATTGGAAGAATACACAGAACATAGTACCACAATCCTCTGGTACTGCTGAAAGGAAGATGAGGTAACATTCATATAATCTCAAAGTCCACAGAGGTCCTGACTGAGTAGTTAAAACAGCTGCCAGCGCTTCTGTTTTCATAGTGTGTGTTAAGGCTTTCTACTTTAAGATCTGCTAAGGCTGGATTCGTTAGCTCTCAATATCCCAACTGCATCTTTAACAGCGTGGTATATGACATTCTTCACCTAGGAAGGAAAAGAAGGCGTTCAGTTTGACAGCCAAGCAGCGTGGGCAGGGCAGATCAGGAGGCCCTGACACACAGCTGCAGATTCCCACCTTCTCTGCACCCACGAGCACAGAGGTGCTTCTCTGCCAGAGCCCCACTTACATCACTGAGCTGCGAAAGCGAGGCGCAGTGCTAATGGGGATTAGCTGAAATGCAGCAGCCTCACATTACTGGGGTTCAACCAGAGGAAGAACAGCACAAACAGGAGGTAATGCTTCAGAGCACTGTCAGAAGGCCTCCTCTAAAGCACTCAACACGTGTAACATTAAAAACAGTTTTTCCAAGGTCCAGTGCAACCCAATCTGAACTGGAAAGGATGTATGGATGGCTCAATCTGCAGGTATTTGGTGAGGGTTTTTGTTTGTTTCTTAAAGGGAGAAAAGGGACAAGGCTCTCCTTGAGCACCAGAAACATACCTGCAATTTATCTTCATGGTTTGTATGCGTATGTGACAGATACCTAAATTCCTGAGTGAGCCAGAAGCAATGCTTGACGTGCTCTGGGGATACAAAGTCTTCTGCAACTTTAATACAACTGTACAAATTATGAACCTGGAGAGAACAAACAAGCATTAGCCACGCATCAAAGTCTGCCCAAGTGGTCGGGCTGCAAACAGTGCCACTGGTCCTTGCCTGGTGCGGAGCTCCTGCTGGAATGAAAACTACATCTCCTAGAAACTGTACAATAGCCCAGCCTTGAACTCCATACTCCTGGTGAAGGCGTTTTCTTAGAGATCGATCCAAGTACCAACTTTGATCATGAATGGGATCGTGATCTACAGGATTTTCTTGACCTTGTTCTTCAGCAACCTGAAAAATAGGGAAAGGGGCTTGTTAGAACACACCAGTCCTGCAGGATGACCAAGATGTGCACGGCGTTGCATGTGCACGCATTCCACACCGAGCAGCTTGCACCACGTGATCAGATCAGATCAGAACAAGAGTTATACGCAAGATGTGGATTCTTTACTCAGTTCTTGTTTGTCAAGGCTACATCACTTCATTTCCAACTTGCTTCACAAACACGCTGCAGAGGTGGATATGGTACATTAAAATCATTCCAGTGTACACAGGAAAGAAGAAACGGGGCCAAAGTGACCCATGCTCACAACAGGAATTTCTCATACATGAGATCATTTCTCTTACACTACTCTAGCACATAACTGGACAAGACCGAGTGCCAAAAGCAGCAGGTGCCTGCCCTGAGGCCTGCACTACACACTGTGCTTGCTGACCAAAACAGAGCCTGCTAACAAGAGTTCCAGAAGTTACCAGTCAGGGAGGCGTGAGGACTTCATACAGGAAAACTGAGGGGCAGGAGGATGTGGGGACCAGATGTCTGAATCTTAAGAGTTCATTTAAAAGGAGATGAACGCCTTGGTTCTGTCATGAGAGAAGCTGCAGAAAGTCTCAGGCCTACAGGGAAGTATGCTACAAGAGACTAAGAATCAAATCACAGCTGCTTATAAAATTCACTAGCAAGTTTTATCAGATACAGTATTAACAAAACACAAAATCTTAACCAAATTGGCTGTAGCTCCTCCAAGCTGTTGTCTAAGACAGTGCTCAGGCCAACAGGCTGTTCAGACCATTCCATTTATTCTTTTAAACATTGACATTTTTACTTTTAGGGAAAAAAAGTCCCATTTCTGGAGCTACCAGGAACTCTTGACCACCTGTGGTAAATAGTGAAAGGAGCCCTTTTTGATGCAGTACCACCTCTTTCCTTCCTCAGACCCTTTCCCTCCCTTGGAAGCCACATGAAAAACCTTCATTTCTCCCTCAATCTAAACCTGAAAGCTATGGAAAGAAAAACAGTGTAAGAACATGAAAGAAGGGAGACTTCATAAATGACGTGACCAACATTTCCAAAGACCACCTCGTGCACATGTTTGAGGGTTTAAACTGTGTTTGTGTTGAAACTGGAACAGGAAGAAAGTAAAAAAAAGAAAAAGCCCAAGGATTTGTGTTTACAAGTCTGCATGGACAGTAAAACAGTTCTCAAGAAGGAGCAGCCTACCTTTTTGAGGAACTCCCGGATCTTCTCCGTATCCTTAGCAGCATAGATGTGCCACAGAGCTCCAGGTTTTTCTCGACTTTCAGTGAAACGCTTAATTGTCAGCTCATCAGAATCTCCATCCTGTATGGTCTTCAGCACTTCTGTTAAGAGTAAACACAAGCAGTTACACTACAAAGACCTTTCCACCAACCGCATTTGGACCACAGCTTTCTTGGAGGGAAACAGCTCCTCCAGAACAAGAGAAAAAACTTCACCTTCTTCTTGATCAGCCTGACCTTTGGGGATCCCCACATACACCATAACATTGGCTGCATCAGACACATCCAAGTGCAGGTTTGTTGTGCCATATTTTCTATCTTCTGGTGTTATTAAGCCTGAAAAAAAGCACCCACTACATTAGTGAGATAAAGAGAAATCTTCTGCTACTCTAAGCAGAGCTACCTGAAAAGCTCAGGCAGCTTTTACTTTCATCAGCAAATTCCTCCAGGCAGCAGTTTCTTTTTTTTTCCTAGGACTTTGCAGCATCACCTTTGTATTTTGCCAACTGTTAAGTTCACAAGCTAACAAACATCAGCCTGCACCTGCACCCCGCTTGTGTGATACACAAAAACCACATTACTGTTACCAGAGGGTTTCTGCAGCAGTTTTGAATAAAGAATTCTCAGCAACAGTTTTTCCTTCAGCAGCTGCTACAGCATTTTTAGGTCAGGATCTCTTTACTGGCCATGATGAGCCTTAGTGTTTGAAGTGTCTTTTGAGTGACAACTTATCATAGGAAGAATCTATTTTTTTGTTTTCAGAGCAAGCTTTGATCCAGAAGCCAGGCTGGATGGGGCTGTGAGCAACCTCATCTAGAGGGAGGTGGGGCAGAGGCAGGGGGTTGGAACCAGATGAGCTCAGATGTCTCTTCCAAGCCAAACCATTCTGTGATTCAAATACATGGGCAGAAAGAGCCATAGTCTGACACATTCCTTACCGTAGGCGTTGTACATCTTAGGGCCCAGGTCTGGTCGTACAAAATAGTTGGGAAGTCGAGAGGCAAGGTTGAGCTTTCCACCTCTCCTAGTGTACTCTGGCAGTGGAATATTTTTCATCAAATCATCAAACCTAAAGAAATACAGCACAGTTCAGTGTTAGGCCCCGTGATCAACAGCTTTTGATGAAGCAGCTGTCAAAATGTAAGCGTATTTCTACATTTTATTGCTTTGGAAGCACAGCACACAAACAGTTTCTTGGCAAATTCATACCGAGAAGGCATCATATCTCTGAAATCTTCTCCTGGAGGCCAATCTTTAAGCTTCAACACCATTGGCTCTCCTTCTTCTGTTCTCAGGCGGCCTATTGTCAGATGTTAACATGTCAGCTTATAACAGCTTGTCCCACTCACACTGCAACTCATCATGAAATCCCGATCTTATTTTACAGCCACATTCACTCTGCAACTGTTCACACAGAACCGAAGGCACGCAGTTCACTTGACACCACGGTCAGGTATTACTGCCCTGAGAAGCGTGCTGTACAGTGCAGAGCTTTTTGGATTAAGTACAGCGTGAACTTCAGTGGCTCCCCTCCCTAAGCACCTCCCACAGCTTAACTCAGACAACCATCCTGCATCTGAGGGCAGCTAATGGTAAAACCGAGCTCAAGTAACACAAATGAGAAGCACGAACAAGCCTTCCAGCTCCCAGTCCTCCTGCCTCAAGTACCAAATCCCCAAAGTTTACATCACACAGATGAGGCAGGACCTCCAGCTGCCAGGCAAGCATTAATTCTGGAAAAAGTTTGTTTCTAGAAGCAAAAACACCAAACCTCATGCTCACCTCCCCAAACCTCAGGAACACCTACACGTTTCAATAGCAAGATCTAATTACCTTCTGAGTATCAACCACACACAGGTCCTTTTGTTTTACCTGCGTGGGTTAAAGCTGACAGGTGAACCAATTTGCTAAAATCCCCAACTTGTTCAGAATGCTTTCCCAAAAGAAAAAAGCAGCCAAACATGCTGCTCAGAGATGGTCCTCAACACAGCTGACAACATTTCCACTAACTCCACCATCCCTTGAGCACACCTGGTGAGAACACAGGGCAGACACTGTCTTCAGAGACAAAGTCTGGAACATCTTTTATTCTGCCCTGTGCTGCTCAAGGATGGCAATATCATGCTAGAGTAAGATTACCATTGCTTAATATTTTACCCCCTGTAAAGAAATTCACACTGCTTACTTGAAATATCTTCAAACCCATCCCAGAAATCTCCTACAGTAGCACCAGTGATGATTTCATTGGTCCTGCAGTTGACCAGGTCTACTTCCTGTTGGCCAAACTCTTTCCTGAAGGACTCGGGTCTCCAGAGGTCTGCATTTAATTTGTGATGCACTCCTGACACCATTACAGGCTGTAAGGAAAAAGACACCCCAAAGAATCATCAAAAACTTCTAATTCTAACCACCCATGAAAAGTACCAAACATTGAAACGTGGGCACTCTGCAAACATCCCACTATAAGGGATGAACGCTCTGCCATACGGGAATCACACCGTGCATTTGTCCATGCTCCAAAGCAGCATTTTGTTTTTTTTTTAATAGAGAGCTCTAAGTTCAGCACTGTGTTTGGAAACTGATTTTAAATAATATGTATCTTTTTATCTAAGGATTTCAGTGTTCAGGTATTACATATTACGGAGTTTCAGTGTTGCTTATGGTTGCAGTAAGTTTGCACCTGCCTTTCAAGTAAAAGATCAAAGCACACAATGAGAAAATGGCAAGAGGAGATGTTCATTACCTGTCCCTGCTTCCAGCACTCTCTGAAGACGTTCCAATTACTCTCATTGTTGGGATCTTGAAGACACAGCAAGCGGTTATCACATAACCAGTAATGAGGCGTGTCAAAGCCCATTATTGTAGGCTTTATAGTCAGTCCTTGTGGCTTCTTAGGCATGTCTGTCACAGTTCTGTTTTGCACCAGGGAAGCAAAAATGTCATCGAGGATTTTGGGTGTACTCTTGAGTCCATTGTCTGTCTGGTTTATTAAAAAAAAAAAAGAGAAAGAACAAAAAAGTTGGTGTGTTTTTCTGTCAGTGTCCCCCGCAATCCAAAGATGATGTATTTAATATTGATGAATTTATATATCTGCCACTCCCAACATTTTCACGTCAGCACACAATCGTGCAGAGAAACAGAGGTCTGCAGAACAGCTGCTGCCTAGAAATTCACTGCCATTAAAGGTCAGTGTCACTTCTGATAACATCTGCAGCATTCTGGCAGCACGCAGTTCCACCCTGATGTCAGCAGCACTGCAGAAAGGCACTGAATGCTGCACGAAGGAAGACTTCCTTTATATCAAAGGACAGAAATGCAGTTTCACCAAGGGACCCCAAGGACAGTATTTTATCCCATTTCTTTGGGGCTGTACCTGTTCCTGGGCTGTAACCTGCTCTTGCAACTGAAGTGAATTGGTGCGCAGGCCAGGCGCAAGTCAGTCACCCACCCTCCACAGAAGGAGGTTTCAGATCCCTCTGTAAGCTCCCTGATGGTTCTTTTAGAGATTAGAGGAGATGCTAATCAATGCACCTGCCAGACATTATGCTGAGTAAATTTGTCAGCTTCATCACCTGCCTCCCAGCCCCTCACTCAAGCAAGACTGGCTGAAAGCACTACTGAATTACTATTCTAAAAAGCACTGCAACAGACACTGAATTAAACCCTTTCTCCCTCCAAAGGAGAACAAAGTATTGGCTACTGTGACAAATGCCTGTGGTAATTGATTGCAGCCACAGAACAGCAGTCCAAGCCTGGCATCAACACAAGTCAGTGCAGAGATGTCACATACCTTTCCTCCAGAAGAATTCAGGAGATTCCGCAGGAAACCTGTGTTGTTGTTGCTCACAGGTGTTAGTATTGCACTGTTGAATGTCTGCAGGGCTGCAGCAGGCTTAGCTAAGGTAGGGAGTGTCTGAAGAGGTTTGTTTTCATTCTTGGAAATGGGTACAAGAAGTTTCTCTGCAATGAGGAAGAAAAACATTTGAAGAAATACAGCGAGGAGTGATCTGAACCACAAGAAACATCCTTCAAATCAAATCCAAAGCATATGAGATACTCACATAAATATACACACATGAACATGCATACGTATGTGCAGTATGCATATGCTCTGCAATAGACTCACTGAACTCCATTCCAGTAGGCACTGTGTCATCCTCAAAGATGCTGCTGGGCCCTGGACATGTTTTTCTAACAAACAGCCACAGAAGGGTTTGCTTCTCACCAGTTCTATACATACCTTTGTTTTCTTTATTCACATTTCCACTTGTTATATTTGACAGCCAACTTAATGAAGGAGAAGTGTTTACTGAAGCAGTTTGTTTACTTCCAGCTGCTGGTTTGACAGGAGGATCGTGTGCAGGGACCTGTGGGCTCAGGACTAAGTTGTTTTGCTGAAGGCTGGTCCTCTCTCCAGTTACCAAATGCTGAAAAGCACAAAGTGAGATCCTGATTAAATATAAACACACCACTCAAGGAAAAACGAGCAGCATTCTTTCAAAATAGAATAAAGGAAGCGCTGCCCTCCTTTAAATAACCTCATCTCCACAAGAGGTCAGCATTGCATTTTAGTACTGAAAAGAGATCCAGGAGAAACCACGACTTCTCAACTTCAAGAGCTTACAGAGTCCATCTCTCCTCATGATAAGCAAAGAAAGCTGAGTTTCCCAGATGATTTTCTGGGATTGTTTTGGAAACCAAATACAATTTTAGTAGCTGCTTCTTGGTGTTCTAGTAGCAGATTATCATAGAATGGCCTGGGTTGAAAAGGCCCACAAAGCTCATCCAGTTCCAACCCCCTGCAATGTGCAGGGTCACCAACCAGCAGACCAGGCTGCCCAGAGCCACATCCAGCCTGGCCTTGAATGCCTCCAGGGATGGGGCATCCACAGCCTCCTTGGGCAACCTGTTCCACTGCATCACCGGCCTGTGTGTGAAAAACTTCCTCCTAATATCTGACCTAAACCTCCCCTGCTTCAGTTTAAAACCATAATTGTCAGGGCTAAGCTGGAGGTCCAGTTTGCTTGTTTAAAACATGTAGATAGAGCACCTAAATCTCTATCCTCAAGTGGCAAAAATCTACCAGCTCTAAAATAGAACTGCATGTGAGTGCAGCTGCGGCCAGAAGCAGCCATGCACAGAACCCTCAGCAATCTCTTAGGCAGCTGAGTTACTTGTTTGGAGCTGCCACGTTGCCAGGCTAACCAAAACGACTTCTGTGGCCTGGGATTTCTGCATGGCTGGCTATATTTCACCTTCCTGCTCAAAACTGTGCAAACAAGAAGTTGTTATATGCATTTATTACTGCTTCATTCTTTATTTCACATCTTAGCGACTACTGATGCTTGCTAAGAATCCCGAACGACACAACACAAGTCTCAAACTTCATTAAATAAGTTATTTCCACTGTGTCACAGCATAAAACAAAATTCTCATTTTACAGAGAAAGAGGTATAGAGGACATTCTGAGAAACTAAGACCCAAGTCAGGTCAGTCGTATGCTAACTTGAACTACATAACCACCTTCCTTGCTCTTAATATCCACAATATTCCACACCTCTTACATGGATTACCAGCCAAAAATCAAGTTCAGCCTGCTTCTTGGACTCAAAATGCATTTATTCTCAAAATAAATTTATAAACAAGCGTATGTAAAAGACACTGATTTTTGTAATGCTGCAAAACTAGGCCATTAACTTGCAGTATTTTTTACTTTCCAAAATACATACATCTAATTACATATTGCCATTCACAAAATGAAAGCCTTCTTAATTTTCTCATAGCAATTAGAATTACTTATTGAAATAAAATCACCAAGAAAACCCAAACTTTATGATGTTTCTTTGCTTGTTAATAAAATAAGCAACAAACTTCCTACCAAAAGAACTTTCCTGCAGAGTAGGCAGTGCTCCTCCATACTGCTCCAGTCCTTGCCACTTCATCCATATTCAGCTCTTTTACACATTCCAGAACTTTCCTACCCTGCTCATTCTTTCAGGTGCTGCACATGCTACACCTCCAGGACACAAGGGCTAGCCTGCACTCCCGGCCATTACCCCATCTCTGTTGTTAAGACTGAGAGGACTTGAAGTCTAACCCTATGTTTTGACTGAGGAAACAGAGAAACAGCCAAACTCACTAACATTTTAACATTTTTCAATAGGTTACTCATCAAGTTACCAGCTGTCAAAAGAACCAAGTAAGACTTCCCCCAAAAGTGAATACCAAACAAAAATCCAGCAGTGGTCAAGACTGGTGTCCTTGTGTCAGTTGCCACTGGCTTCAAATACTGTCAGATTGAGACCAACATGTGGGTATTTCAGCTACGCAGACAGCAGTGAGAGGCAATGCAGCAATACCTGTTTTGAATCCTCCTTTAGAGTTGGCTTTGACAGGGCCTTGAACTGTTTATTTGCACAGGGGCAGTTTGCTTTTATTCCCCATTTTGTTCTTACGGAGTGAACAATATCACCAACATCATAGAGTGCTGAAGGGAAAAGAGTAATTAATGAGCTTACTTAATTAGAACATTCGGCAAGTTTTAAAGAAGCTGTGCATTCTACTCAGCTAAACAACAGCAAAGTAACAGTTCACCTTTAAACACTACATTTTGCTACTGCTTTGTGAAGGTCAAGATAATGAAACAAGTAGCAGGCACACAGGCTGTTCCAGTTTAGGAACTTAAACCTGTTGACAACACCACTAAACTTTGGTTAACCTTAAAACTAAAAAAAACACCAAAAACAAAAAGCCACTTAGTTTAATATCAATAACATAGAAAAGACAGCAAAAGGCTGCAACTGTCCATCAGTCTCCCAATCAAATACTTAAAATACCTCTTCCAGGAATTATTTGTGTAGGCATTAGATTCTCTGGCTCGTGCTCCTGCCCCTTCACACATTTAAACCAGGAGAAAGTATCCGAGTCATCATCTGCAAAACACAGTCATTACGTGGTGTTTGAGTTGCCAGCTGTACTGTCAAACCACAACACAGGTCCTTCCCACTCTCCCCTTGCCTGAAGCAGCAACATGCACCCTCACCTTCATGTATGCCTTTTTTCCTCATCCTGTAGCAGTCCACACACACGCCGAAGCCGCACTTTGAGCAGACCCAGTGCAGGTTGAAGATGGTGGTGTCACACACGTCACACATCTCTCGAACGCCACGCACTGCACGCTTCCAGGCTACTTGTCCTGTGGGAATTGACACAACAGGCCAAGTGTTAGTTTTAATTAACAAATGTTGAATCACTTCATGTAAGAAAGGCTCAGCCTTGTTCTCAACTGAACTCCCAAACCAAGTCTTTGCAGTCATAGATTCAGAAGAAGAATCATATCGTAGAATGGCCTGGGTTGAAAAGGAGCACAACGATCACCCAGTTCCAACCCCCTGCTGTGTGCAGGGTCACCAACCAGCAGACCAGGCTGCCCAGAGCCACATCCAGCCTGGCCTTGGATGCCTCAGGGATGGGGCATCCACAGCCTCCTTGGGCAACCTGTTCCAGTGCATCACCAGCCTGTGTGTGAAAAACTTCCTCCTAATATCTGACCTAAACCTCCTCTGTCTCAGTTTAAAAAGAACATTCAGAAGAGTCTATCAAGATCATTTCACTTTCTGTGCAGCACTATTATTCCTGATATGCACCTGACCATGTTAACAAGCATACTGCTGACATTCCCTCAAGTGGAAATTCCACAGCTGTCCTAAGAAATCCCTAAGTTGCTATTAGCAAGCCAGACTCAACACTTAGCATGCTACAATCAGCTTGGATTTGTCCCCAGAATGGCCAGTGTTGGAAGGGACCTCAAGGATCGTGAATCTCCAACCCCCTGCCACATGCAGGGCCACCAACCTCCACATTTAACACTAGAGCAGGCTTTTAAGAAGTTCCCTACAGGTTACAGGTGTGCATCAGACCTTCTCACAATAGTTACCTTCTCAGTTGTTCTTATTTGTGCAACTGACCACTGGTGCTTAGGTTATCACATACCCATAATAAAACATCTTCCCACTCTTCAAGTCACTCTCCCAAGTCATTTTCTGTTACAACTGCCTCCCTTCAGGCTCTACCTAACACAGTCTCACTCAAAGGACTTTTTTGGCATTAGCTCCTCTGTTGCTAAACAGTAGCAAACTCTTTCTTCACAGTCACTCTTCCTGCCTCATACCTGGGGGTCCAGAAAGAAGGAGTTCACCAAGATGCTCTACAGAGTGCAAAAACATTCAAACACCTCTCCTCAAGGAGGGCTATCTGAGCAAACAAACCTACATTTTGGCAGAGCTCAGTTTATCAGAGCCAGAGCCCTTAGGAAAAGATGTAATTAGAACAGAACTCCTCCAAGAGAAGCTTACCACAGCTTCAACTCCTACACCAACTAAGTTGGTAAGAGCTGAACTGTTCAAAGAAAAGAGTATCTACACCCCAAAATATTGCCTTCCTACCCAGGGCATTACAAACATTTCCATTTTCATGACATTGAGTTCCCTTACTTTCAACAACTTTCAAAGTAAGCTTCCCTTACTTTTCAACAATTATGCCATGGTTATAAACAAGCAAAGAGGGAATTTCAACACATTCAGCTCCTTCGAAATCAACTCCAGAACTGACACACGAGCTTTATAGGTATGCTAACAAATGCTTCCTCTGCTATTAAAAAAACACCTCACATTCTTAATTTTGAGGGGGAATTCACGAAATTACAACCTTCTGAAGTTGTTTTGATATTCCAGCCTGTACCGTTCTCTAGCTCTTTGTACTTTGGCTTCACAGGCCTGAGTGTGTTCTAGCTGAAGTGAAATACAGAGTTTGCAGATTCCAAGTAGCTCAGGGCAGGACCTCACAGCAAGCATTTCTGAAACATTTAACAAGTCCTCCTTTCTGCTTTTAAAGGTAGTCAGTCCAATTAAGCTTTTCTCCTTCTGTTCACAACCTTGCAGTGACTGGTAAACCAACGTGATCCTTATGTCAATACTACCCAGAACGCAGACGACACTGGGAGGCACCTTTCTAAGCTGTATCGCTTCGGTCACGTAGTTACAAGCCAAAACAAAACGCCGTTATTTTAAGATCCATTCCATGTTGAGAAGTGGTTATGCAAGTTCACAATGCCTCCCATTTAGTGGCTCGTGTTCAGCTGCAGCCAAAAACCTGTGTTCTACCATGCAAGGTTTGCCCTGTTGGCACTGACGGAGCTCTGCAGGCAGTTACCCCCTCAGTAATACCTCTCTGGCCAAGCTCCAGCAGGGCTGTGTGCAGAGCTTCTTAAAACAGGCCCATTGCAAACTGACCCAATGCTTTTGGGTGGAGGGAAAGAATTATTTCTTTCTTTACACTTCACAGGTAGAGTTGTTGGGGCCGGTGCACAAGTAAAAGCAAAGCAAAGCAATCCACCAAAATCAAGAGGAAAGCATAATTTCACTCACATATTAAAAATAGATGGCAGGCAGCTGCCTGTTACTTTAGCTTTTCTGTTCTTTTAGGACACTTCATTTCATAAGAGAAATGCACTTCCCCTTCAACAGGATATGTAGCTATAAATTGAGAATTAGTCTGACAGATATGAAAGAATTATGTTCCCTTCCATAAAGAAAGAGCTGTTAGAACTAGTTCACGCTAGATCTTAACCTTCCTCTGAGAATAGAGGGCAACACTGAAGACTTCAATGACATTTCCAAATGCTTACAACTGATTTTCACACAAGTCAAAAGGCTCAAGTTTCACATGGAGTTATTAAGGTAGGGGTGATGTAATACAAATTGATCTTACTGTGTGGTTCAATTGTAGACATAACTTCCTTTTCAGATATCACCAGCTGACAAAAGTGGTCTCCAATGTTGGCCAGGATATACTTCGCTGTGTCCAGATCCAGGCCAACAACATTTTTGGATAAAGGCAGCCACAGGCTAATAGCCTCAGGGTCATACTTATTGGGAGTTAAGAAGCCCTCCTCACGCAGTATCCCATGCTTATTGAACTGCAGCCTGTGAAACGAGCAGGGAAGAAAGAGCCATCACCTCAGATGTTCCATTAGTTTGTACTTCCTCCCACGAGTCAATGCCTACGCTGCAAACACGGACACCATGTGTCAATAGCTAACACAGAGAACATGGCTAAACATAATTGTCATAAATGCTAGGCATGCTTAAGATACTGCCTGTTTAAAAAGCATTACTAAAGAAACTGGTGGTTTGGGTCGAGATAGTAAGGTACATTTCTTAGGGATATTTTTATTCATGCAAAAATTATCAGGTCAACACCATTTGAAAATTGCATATCTGTTAAGGATCGTACGCAAAGGAAGTGACAATAAAAGCTTCATCTAGAACAAGCCACAACTCACAGAAGAGAATATAAATACATTGAAGAGAATATGAATACATTGTGTTCTTAAGTAACATTTACAAAACTACTAATGTAGCTGCCAACAAGATTTTAAAGAACCAACACACCTCCTACAGCACAGCTTGAATAAGACACATGCTATGGAGCAATTCTGGCAGTCTGGAGGAGACCTGCATTGTTAGAGGCTTATTAAATGAGAAAAGTTAGAGTTACGTTCACATTTTCAGGAACCTTTTGACATATGATGACAACACCCTGCTCACAACACCACTAGGAGTGGCAAGAAAAGATGCTGGCAGCCATTATCACAAAACTCAGCCATTTGCAGACTCTGAAGATTTCACACGTTCAGTAAACAAGGACAGTTCCACTGGCACTGACTTGTGAACCAAAGGATTCAGGCATTCTGATGCTTGTTTCAACTGATGTCATACCTACCCCAAGACACAACATCTGGACCAAGTAGTTCATGGAAAAGTTTACACTACTCCAGCACAGAAGAAAGGACGCGTTACAAGCTGTCAAACCACAGTGTTTGACAACATCCACCCTGGGCTTACAGATACGCTTCAAGTAGCATTTCAAAAGCTTTCTGAAATGGTTCTTTATTTGTCTTAAGAAATAAAGAGAAAATATCCAGGGACCTTGACTGTTCAGCTTGATATCAGGCTCACAGGGAAGCTGCACGTCAGGGTTGAAACATGCCAACAGCACCCAGCAGTCACTGTGCTTTCCTCAAAGTCCCCCTGCCCTCCTTAAAATCCACTGTGCACACTGATGACAGGAATGGCACAACACTCAAGTGTAAGGCAGAATAAAAAGATGAAGCAGCACAACAAACTATTGCTGCTGTTTCAGTTCTCTAGACTGAAAGCCCACGGTCACTTGTTGTAACTCCTCTGTAACTGCAGAATACATCTAACATTTCACACTTCCAACTGCTAAATGCTGGGAGACAGAGTCTAACCTCCCAGTGCTATCAAGCTGAAGCGTTCAAACTACACTCAAGTTATCCCAACTGGCTTTCAGCCCAGAACAGCCAAATAAACAGCTCAAAGTTCTGCCAAAATATTTTCTACTCAAATGAAGCAGTTATAAAATTTTTAAGTGCTAGAAAAACACAGGGAACTTTTCATTGGTTGGGAATACTAGGCTTATGGCCTGATAGCAACACAACGACATCCAGTAGTTTTAAACCAGAGATCCACATAAGGCTGTGTTGAGCATGGAGCTGGTTTACATCTAGCCTGGAAAAAGAAGATAAATGTTACAGCTAACAGTGAAAACTCAGCAGCACTCCTTCCAGAAAAGTAAGAAAAGAGGTCAGACATCTAATCCCAACAAGCATCTTGTTCACATTAAAAGAACACCGAGGTCTGCATACGCTCAATACTGCTCCTACCTTCTAAAGTGAAAGAATCGACAAAAGACAGTGGAGTCTTTCTGGTCTTTGTTCTTTCGGTAGCTGTCCAAGCGACATTCCCTGCATTTGTGCAAGTGAGGTGCAATGTTATTGCAGGAGCCATCCTGTACAAATGCTTCTCCACTCTGCTGCAGCTTCTTCACCTTCGAGGCATCTGCTAAAACGGACTTGCGAACTATTACTGTAGGGAAGAGCAGTGAGCATTACACAAGCTGTAATGATCAGTTTGTTATATAAATATGCAAGCAAATGTCTTCAAGTGAGAAACAACCTTTCGTATATGTTCCCCATTACGTTAAAAGAAAGTAATTGTAGAATATTTGCAGTCAGCAGGAACTTTCCCAAGGCGTTGTTCCAGTGGAGGCATAGTGCAGGGACCCAGAAAATTTAACAGATGCATTCACCTTTCCACAGCAAACTTTTGAAGGTGTGCTTGCTTTCAGTGAAAGCACTTCAACTATCAGGGCTTGAGAACCTGTCTGTGGAGTTGACCAGGGCATGAATCAAAAGTATGAAGACAAAACTACAACCAGGCTCTTTTTTAGCCTGTTTCTCCCACTCAAAGTGCAATGGATTTCAGCACTTTACTATGACAGATAGCAAGCAGCTCCCTTCCTCCCACATTGCATGTGAAACCTAGCAGTGCTCAGTGACTGCTTGCCTAGCTGTTCATCTATGCCAGTTAGAGAACAGCACATGGTAGTCAACATGAGATTGAAAACAAAGAGATGGGTGTGTAGGGAAGAGTCCTCAAACCCAAAACTAACAGCTACACCACCTGATGCACAGCACAGACACACCACCAGAAGCCCAGCTCCATAAATAACCACAGCCTTCCCCATTCTGCTCATGAAGAAAACAAATGGAACTGGGCCACAGATAACACAGAAACAAGGCAGCTCTTCACTTTTGTTTGAGAACAGTTATTGAATGAAGGCCCTTCTTGATTAAAGCTGCATTGAGAACAACACCTATCTCCCATAACACATTTTTAGCAGCAGCCCTCAGTTTTGTAAAGCAGTCTCCTTACGCCATCAGCATCTGCCTTCCAAACAGAAGGCATGTAATGCTTGCTCATGTAATCTGTTTTGCCATTCTATCATTGCAAGCTTTGTAACAATTCTGTTCGTTCTCCCCATGTAGCAAGAACATTTTTCTCAGTTTTACTCATAAATGACTTACATTCCAAAACACCCTCCAACAAAATTAAAATTGCTATTTTTGCCGACGTTACAAAGAAGATACTTGCACTGATTTACTCAGAAACAGGGATATCTTCAAATGACAGGAAGTTTATAAATACCTACCATTATCCTGGATCTTGGTACTCCCACTCCAAAAGCTTTCATTTTCATTCCTCTCATAAAAAGCCTCATTTGAATTTCTCCTAACAAAAAATTCCATGTCTACGTGTTCATCCACCTTGTTTCCTTTTCGGCTGTTACAACCACTGTGTGATTTAACTCCAGCCTCAGCAAAAGGGAGAAGGTGAGCATCTGACGTTGAGGGCCTGCAATCTAAAGTCCTCTGCAGTTCCACAGAGCTACTGACCCTCGGTATTGCTAGGGAGGAGTTAAGATGTTGCAGTGGTTTTGCAGGAATGCACTCTTTAGAAAAGTTTGTCGTGGGCTTCAGAGGAGGTTCGCTCATATTTTTCAGACCGGTTTCTTTTCCATTAGTTGAATCACTCAAAGATGAAGATCGTGAAGTTATCAGAGAGGTATATTTACCATTTTGATCATTAATATTTTGTGTTTGTTCCTTAGTTATATACGTCACTTTAGGAAAGAGCGTCAGATTTTCCTTCAGTGGTTTTGTTCCAGCATTAAGACAAGAGGGATGGACTTCTGGTACGCTCCGTCTGCATGTGCTGAGAGACAAGATGGAATACTTTGACAAGAGTGTCAGACAAACCAAGGCATGTGTTTCTCAACATTAATCTTGACAGAAACTTAATCATGTACCTTTGATAGTCAAAGGTGTAAAACTTTGTGCAAAGTCCAACGTTCACGTTTGATGTTTTCTTTTTATTATTGTAAGCGCTGTAATCAAATGCTCAAGCTTTATCTACCTGTAGAATCTACCCGTAGATCCCATTCCAGTTTAGCTACAGTAGCTACTCCACTACTTCTTCCACAACTACAGTTACTTTCTCATTTTTAACATGTAACAGCTGTATAACCAAGCGCCTCCCACTTGCACATCATGCTCAAGATACTTCAGCAGGGACAGTGGCTGGGGGGGGCACTACATCTGCATTGAGACAGTAAAAGTGTTCCCACACAAAGAGATCAGATGCAAAGTCATGTTTTCTGCAAACCAATATCACTTCTTGCAAAGCTAATGCACAACACTTACTGTTCCTACCACACCACTTCTACCATGCATGTTAATCTTTGTGATGGAACTGGAGGCAGGGTACAACATTCTGACCTTTAAATACTGCTAGATGAGTTCACGCTCAGAAAAAACTGTTACACTGCAACACAGTTCTCACACTAACTCTGGTTGGAAAATGAAATAAAGCATTTTATATTTGAGACATTCACCTGGTTGAAACATGCATTGACAACATGATTCCTAGAGCTTGTTTTATAATGGAAAGGCAGATCAGCTCAAACTTGTGCAGAGTTTGGAGTAGTAAACTCAGTATTGGAAGATTTTAAATCCAGTGGGACATCTTCCAGATTACCACCACTAACAAACAAGTTTAAGGCCAACATTAACTGGTATTGAACAAAAAAATATAATGGAGGACCCATACTTAACCTGCAAGCAGCCAGCCTACAAGACACCTGCTGAAGCTGTTCCAGTGTTCCAAAAGACCTAGAGTTACTGCACTGCCTTAAAAATCAAACTATGTTTATCCTGCTACAAACTTAAGTTACTTATGAAAGACTAATAGTCCATGGAAGTATGAACTGATTTCTTACCCCTGAGGAGTTTCTGCACCAAGATTGGGAGGACAGTTAGCTGGCAGGGGCAAGCCTTGATGCCTTTGGTCTTTGTTAGCAGGAGTACAACCCAGCAATGCCTCACCAAACACTGTTGGTACCGAGTGCACATGTCCCTGACTTTGAGAAACCTGCAGGAGAGATTTTAACAGTTATGAACACTTTGAACATCACCACCAAAATAAATATCATGTTACAAGGTTAAGCTTAAAAAGAGAGGTACATTAATGCTCTTCTCAGAATGCTTAAAAGCTTGAAGGCCATTTCTCACCCAGTCCATTAGGTGGAAATAACTGAGTGTCCTTTTAAATCTCAGAGGTTCAGTGAAACGCTGTTGCTGCAAATTCACTCCCCCACCCTGATCCCTGCAACTACCACCACAGTCTTTAAGGGTAAGATGTGGGTGTAACATTAAGGCAAGGAAATAGAAAGCTCTGCTCTTCTTCAGAACCAGCACTGCAATGATCTTTCAAAGTTGGTAGCAGTAAACAGAATTCAGAAATGGCTTTCAGAGCTCACCTGCAAACCTCAGAGAAAAATTAGAGAATCATAGAATGGCCTCAGTTGAGAAGGACCACAATGATCACCCAGTTCCAACCCCCTGCTATGTGCAGGATCACCAACCAGCAGACCAGGCTGCCCAGAGCCACATCCAGCCTGGCCTTGAATGCCTGCAGGGATGGGACATCCACAGCCTCCTTGGGCAACCTGTTCCAGTGCATCACCACCCTCTGTATGAAAAACTTCCACCTTACATCTACTCTAAACCTCCCCTGTCTAAGTTTAAAACCATTCCCCCTTGTCCTGTCACTATCCACCCTCATAAGCAGCCGTTCCCTCTCCTGTTCATACACTCCCTTCAACTACTGGAAGGCAACAATGAGGTCTCAATGGACCTCAATGACCAAAATGAAAACTGTGAAGTGAGTCTGACAATATTACCAAAAACCTGTAAGTGAACTTCCCTGCAGTGTAAAAAAAATAAAAATAAAAATAAAAAAATAAAAAAAATCTTTGTACCAGGATTCCACAAAGCGTTAAGTGACAAATTCCCGTGCAGATTAAGTAAGCAGCTTTGTAAGCCTACAATTCTTTTAGAAATACGTCAGGAATACCAAAATTAGCAAGTCTTTCAAAGCAGTTGTTTTCCATGGGGCTCCCTCCCCAGTTCTGACATCCATATTCCACTCCCACATACTCAACTTACTGCTGTAAATCACACTACAGACTCATTACCATCAACTCTAAAGTAATTCCTTTCTGCTTTGGTTTAACACAGCTGTCAGACACATAAACAAGTTCACAGAAAACCTCTGGAATTTATTAACTCCACATTAGAAATCACATACTAAGTTGTTTGTTTTTTTTTTAATATAAAAAAGCTATAGCTTCAGCTCACCAACCCCACAATCACACTCTTTCCACTGAAGACCAGGAATCGGCTTTTCTTCCTTATTAGAGTACACTCACTTGTCACCATTTTGAGAAAACAGTTGCAAGACATTTCCCAAAGAGTACAAAGGTCATAAAGGAACAGTTCTTGGAAGGCAGACTAGAAAACTACAACTAAATAAATAACTGCATTGCTTCACAAAAAAAACAAGCCATGAATTCAGATCACGGTAACTTTTCTGCAGTACATTTGGAATATGAAATAAAAACTGGCCTCACATGCACTGAGCAAACTGCTCAATGGCTGAATAAGCCAAAGAATGGCAAATTGGGTGCCTGAAAGACACTAAAGATACTCAAGCATGAGCTATGCAGAGGAGCACAATTGCAGCACGTGAGCTACTTTTGCTGCACGCTTGGATCACTTTTCATAGAGCAATCTTGTCTCACATTGTTACCTCCTGCTGCTTCCTTGTGAAGCTGTTACAGATTGCTATGAATGATATCCAGACATCAACCAAACCCAGATAGTTGTCTCAGCACAGGGCTGAGCACACAGAAGCTAAGAATCAAAATTTACAAGCAACCAACAAAAAAAAAAAAAAAAAGCCACCCCTACCATCACCTCGAGAGGTTCCATAAGCTCTTCCATAGCCATGTCTAAAATACAATTTTGGTCTGAAACACTCAGACAAAATTACAGGTTAAGTTAGAAGTTCTGTGGCCAAGCAATTCTTTTTTTCATTTACATTTCTATGCTTAAGTTACCCAGATCTTCTTTTGGCCCATTGAGAGGGTTTTGGTTTCTTGGTTGTTTTTGTTTTGTTTTTTAAGAACTCCCAGATCACTCACAAGAGAAATAAATGCAGACATGCAAGTACTAGAAGAGTGGCCACATTCCCTCCTGGTACCAAAGCAACATTCTTCCAGAGTGCTGCTTGTGTACTTTGAATCCTCAGAGCATGCAAGTGTAGGCACAGGTTTTGGATTTAAGAATAAAGCAGTTAAAAGAATGAACATGAAAAACAAAAGTTATGCACTTGAGAACCACCCTGTGTTTAATCACACTACGGAATACATGACTAGGCAGGCTAACACTGAAGCACAAGGAAGGAGCAAAACACAGTTTAAGAAAAAAAGAAAACCTGAACTTCAAGGCTTAGTAACAACTTCTCTGATTACCACAAGGCAAGATATTTGACCCGTGCCTGGACAAGTTTCAATAAACTCAACACATCCTCCAAGGGATCACGTTTATTATTTAACTTTTCCACTTAATCCTTATTTAAGACTGTTCTGAGAAGTTACGTGACTGCGTTATGTAACACAGCTGTACACAGTGCAGTAAGACATTACCTCAGGAGAAGACTTGGTGTGTTTGGCATCAACACTTCCACTATTTTCTGATTTCCTTTTCACGCCCCCAATTCTTTTGGATTTATCTGGAATAGAAGGTGATCAACATTAGCATGACATTAACATGATCTATTTTAGCACAAGCATGCTACTTGCCTCTGCAGTACAAACAATAACTGCTCTTACCACATTTTCCATTATTGTCATATATTATTTCCACGTGAATTAACTCTGGATCAAGAGTCTTTAAAGCTGGAATCTTGAAAAGGAACAAAAAAAAAAAACACAGAGCCAGTTAGAGATGGAAGTTATCGTTTGAAAGTGTTTATTTCAGATGCTGTGGTACAGATGAAGCTTAAATACTTCATTTTTGGATTCCATGAATGTCAAGCTAAATTTAACAACATACAGTGATAGTGCTTCAGTTTGAAAGCATGCATGTAAACTGGTGCTTCAGAGCACTGCGTGCACAGCAAAGGAAAAAGGATCATGTTTGTCTTGCTCTTCATATACAACTTCCAGGTCTCCTTTTGTGTAGATAGCCACTTATTTGAAAGTTGTGCCAGCAGCACGAAGTAGCACAGAAACACTTTGGAGTAATAAAAGCCCCTGCACTATAGTGACTTCCACTTCATTTTGGCTTAAGGTATTAAGAACAGAAATTAAAATGCTCCTGATGGCTGTATAAACTAAAGACTGCACCCTTGACCCATCTCTGTTTGTAACCACATCAGCTGGTTCTTACCTCCTGACAGTTGACTTCTAGAGTTCTTGTAGCAGGATTACCATTCACCACAACTGCTGTGAACCACTGGGTAGATGGATCCAGGCTATAAATTCTAATCTTTGAACCAATGATATTTTTTCCACCTTAGAAATCAGAGGAAAAAAACAGTAAACAAATGAAAACATCCAACATGCCTCAGAACAAAGGCGCATGAAGAACACCATGTTATCCAGGTTCCAACATGAACTAACCAACAGTACTGTATGCTAGATTTAAGGAAAACAAACTGAGAACTTAGAGACACCTTCCACATCACTGAGGGGGGAAAAAAGCCATAAAACTACATTCCAAGTATGCGCTGCCTTTGGATAGGACAATTAAGCTTTGTGGAGCTTCAGACAAGCAGCTGGAGCCAAGGCCTCCAAATTTCAAATAGTGAGACAAGTCAGTAGACAAGGAAATTAGAATTTGTTTATCAGATGAGGAATTTTCTCCTCTTTAAAGCATTGAGAATGAGGACTCTAGACTTAATACCTTCCTTGCCAGAATCATGCATGCAAGAAATGCCTTCCAGTTGATGACTAAAAAGACACTTGCATAAACCAGTAATAACGAGGCCAACAAAACTAAACCCAACAGCTTAAACCTGAGTATAAGAGCAGTCTGTCTCTCTCTATGTAAAGCTTTTGATGTTTGGGGAAAAAAAAAGAAATCAAGCTCCTTGAAAACAACGAGCAACACGCAGTAATTCATTTCAGAAGGAATTGCTGCACATTTGTTATCTCTTCCACAAGAGTGAGGTCATCTGTCCACGTCTAAATTCTGTACTCATTCCTACAATGGAAATACCCAGTAGTGAAATTTCCATAATGCTTCGTGTTTCACATTCATTGCTCCAATATAAAGTGCAACTTCTTTTTCCTTTTTTAAACACTGTAAAGCTTTCATCCCTAGAACAGATAACTATGGTTTATACCATCAGCACTAAGATCTCCCTCTTGTCTTCATTACTTACTGACAAATCTCCCTGCTACAGAGCACGCTCATACCTTGCACCAAGCGTGTTTCATCTAGGTGTTTCTTAACTAAAGCTTGAATTTCTTCATTGACAGTTTGATCGTCCTTCAGAGGAAGCCTGGAACTCTCCACATCCTATTTAGAAGCAAAATGTGTAAGTTAGTACTGAGAATAATGCCTCTGATTAACAAGTTGTGAGTATTTAGATAAAGGCACCACCCGTTCATCTAGACCCAACAAGTTTCTCATTACTGCATGTTCCTTCAGTTCCCAGCTCAGTTCATAGAAGCACACATCACCTGGTTTGTTTTACTGCCTTGCTAATAAGCACTAAGTTCAATTAAACCAATTTTATTTTTAAGTTTAGGATTAAGTTCTTAGAAGCAGCAAATACATATTTTCTAAACAGACATAAGGGCAACTATTTCAAGTTTTGTTTCAATTTGTGTTATGATAACACCAGGACCCAGTGCTTCATGAGACATCATTAGAAAATTTCATAAGAATGAAAGCAGAGGCAGCTATGCCTAAGTTGTTCATAATTGTGTATTTCTCTGTTATGTTAGGTTTTTTTATTTTTTAATCTAAATTCTTTGATAACATGATTCTCCTAGTTAGAATTGACTCCTAAAGAGAAGTGGAGAGCAAGTTATTAACAATGGCTCAGAGCACCAATACAAAAGGATTACACTGTTCTGTCTGAAGCAGTGCTGTGGTGTTTGTAAGCAGCAGAAGCCTCAGGAGCCAGCAGCCAAAGAGCTGTTATTTAAGAAGCCAGAAAAGCAGCTTTCTCCACTGCAGTACTGAGGTGAGGCTCCCACGTAACACATCTGTAAGTTAAATGTAAGTGATTCCTGTGCTAGTTTCTCAGAATACATTCTACTTGCTGACTGCCAACAGGTCCAAGTAGTTGAACATTAACAGTGGCACTATCAGCAGTCTCAATGTGGGACACCTATCACTCATTTCATTCACGCTGTTTACGGGTCATAAGAGCAGCTTTCTACAGCAGGTTAAATCCTTTATCAGCAGCAGATATTATTCCTCAGAATGCCAGCCAGTCACGTGGGGCAATTGTTTCAACCTGTCTCTGCCTAATTTCCACTAACAAGTTCTCTGGGTGCTCAATAAAGGTATTATAATTCAACCATCCCATTTACATCCTGCCTGCCTCCACAGTTGTTTAGGATTAGAAGTCATGTGTTTCCATTAAGCAGTACGATTTATTCCAGACATGTCTGCAATTCTTGTCACAGCTACAGCAGCCACGTTCAGAAGACAAAAGGAAATATTCCATGCTAACCCCTATCATCAACACGATGCAAGTGCTGTCACCTGAGCTGAATGACTGCCCCAGCACATTGCCTCACAGCTGCCTTAAATGCCTGTGTCCTGGACATGCACATCACATTCAGAACTGATATCTAAGAGTTATGGCAATAGATATCTTCTCCAAGTTCTCACATGTCTAAAGTCTGCATTTAGGATACATTAACTTCAGATATCTTAAACACCAAGACAAAGAGATTTAGACTCTATTTTTATAATGTCATACAAAGTTACCTGAATGGGTGTCAGAAGGTCTTTAGAAAGAAAAACACATTTCTCTTCACCAAGATAGCGTATGGAAACCATTGGTCCCAAACCGGCTTTGTCCACTAAGGATTTGTAAGTCTACAAAAGTGAGAAACATTTTCTAAGCAGCAGAGTAAGGTCTCATTTCTCATGCATTTTAATTCAAATAAATTTAGTTTTGCATCCATTTCCCTGTTTAGGTCTCACATCCCTGCATGGCAGAGAGGGGGAATAACCAGCAGACCAATGCAGCTTGCTGCAGGCTCACATTTCAGTCCTCAAAGCTCACACAACATTGACAGTGTACTCAAGTCTTAACGTAGGCATATGTGACAACTTAGATAGCCTCACAGGTACCACACTGCTCAGTACAACGACGTTTTCAGATACACCACAAGCTTCAAAAGCAGCCATGAAACAGCAACCTCCTTTGGAAAACTTCTGAACTCTTCCTGATGAACCTGTGCAAGGTTAAGCTCTGTCTAGCCTTCAGTTAACAGCTCTGAGTGGGTACAACACCAGGGGCAGCAAGAGCAACTCCTCCCTGTGCAGAAAGTACATTTACACACCATTTCAGAGGGGAAAAAAAAAAAGAAGTTGCTCCAGTTGTTGGCAAGGAGTTGTTCCAGGAGCAACTGGGCAGTACAGGAGTTGTACAGAGCTATTCCAACTCTCACTAAGACACTTTATCACATACTTGATTCACCTGCTGCAATCAAGATTTATCGAAATAAATTCCCTTTTTGTGATTTGCTCTTGTGATTCTTTCATTCCTTCCCTTTTTAATGAGAAAGGGAGGAAAAAAAGTCTTTGCCAAGGCAAGTTTCAATGTTGTGCTTTACTTTATTCTATGTGGCTCCTCCAGTGAGCTTCTAACATGCACATGGCATGAATTGACCCTTTAAACACATCAGTGAAGGAAACCTCATGCATAAAACAAAGATGGGTGAGTACCCAGACAGCACAGCTTAGATGCACAGAAATAAGCAGGTCTTCAGAAATGTCCTATCAGCAAATCTATTAGTAGAAATACTAATACTGTGAGGCAAAGAAAAGAATGCCAAGGAGTCATTGCTCCACTTCCTCTCCCACTCTGTACTTCCCACTGATGTCTGCTTGGATTAGCTCTGCTTAAGACAAACCTCAGCTAAAGCAGCAATAGAAATTATGCTACATCCCTCATACCAGGCAAAGTTAAGAGCATGAAATATGGACTATAACTTCAGCATAATAGAAGTTGGGCAGGTCTCCATCCTCGATTAGTTCACAGCTACTTCCAAGAGTAGCAATGTCCAAAGCAGTCAAGTAAAACTATACTGGTGGAATACATTAACCAAGAAAAACTCTTTTCACCTCTACTGGCTGATCTGCATAACCAGCCATGCACGGCAGCTGCAGGAAGCTTAGATTTCTGGCTTGGACAGTGCAGCTTTCGTTTTTATGAGTACAAAAACCCTGATCTCACAAGTGATCTGTGGCAGTCAGCCATTATATAAGAGTTATTCACATTACTTTTGTCTCAGATCAGAAATCATTCAAGAATTAACAGTACTTGAAGCAAAGTAAAGCAATGATTTAAGATAAAAACACAGGCTATCCTTACAAATCTGTTCTTTGCCTTTTTCTCTCTATTTTAACCACAGTTTCATGAAATGCATAGCTAGAGGGAGAAGGGATTCACACTCTACAAAACAGAAGTTTGGGAGGGAAGTAAAACCATAAAAATTCATCCCTGTATCCCTAGACTAAACAAACCAACTCAGAAATGCTTATGAGCTCTGCCTAGCTGTGTACTAAGAGCTTCAGTCACCCTGCACATTACACGTAAGGCTTTACAACACAAATCATACTGCACTTGAGAAATTCACACTTGTAACAGGCACAACTATCCTCAGAAGATGGAAGAGCAGAACCAAAGTAAGGCCAGCTGTGTACTTGCCATTGCAGGCCACTGGACAGGTGATATAGAACCGCCATGAGATCTTCTTTCTGCCAATACCAGCTTTTGCTCCACAAGGAATACCTTCATTTTGGGACTGTAGACTTCTATCCATCTTCTTTTTTCCCATGACTCATCATCAAATTCTACACAAATCTACAGAAAGGGAATAAAGCAGAAGAGTGACTAACCTCCTTAATATTCGAGCACATGCAAGGTAGAAATGATAAACAATTTCTTCTAAAAAAATCATTTAAATGAAAGCATCAGTGTTGCCTTCCTGTCATACTCTATCATCACTGTCATCCTAGACTCACTTAATATTTTGTAAGTGTAGTTAACTGGTTTGTCATCATCAGTGTCACATAAAGCATTAATATTCCTATTAACTCTACAACCTTCCCATCTCAAACAGGCCTCTGCTGATCAAGTTCAGGTAACTGTGCTAGCTTTGTCACCCGTGTTTAAGTCAGGGGAGAAAAAAGCAAACAAACAAGGACTGCATCCTACAGCCTTTTCCACAAACTACTCACAAAGACAACCTGTTTTTCCAGAAATGTTTTACGAGCAAATCCCAAAGAACAACTTCAGCACAAGTTTTGAGGGCGCAAGTAACAGCATGCCACTGAAGGACACCAAATAGTAAGTAGTGTGAAGAAGGTCACTTCCTGCCTGCTTTTAATTGGTGTTTACCTCTACAAATCTCTGAAGCATAAATATGAACTGCTCAAGAGGAAAGCAGCTGTCACTACATGGCAAAAACACGGAGAGTCTGATCAATTTCAACAGTGGCATCACTGTCCTTTCATAAGAACAAGTGGAGACGACCAAAAGATTGAGGAGAAACCACAAAGATAAACCCCACCTGACTAAAGGAACTTAGAGAACTGTACCTTCAGAAGTATGTGTCCCTGTTTCCATCAAGCATCACTATCTTAAATACATCATTTAAGTGGTTTACTTGAAGGGAGCATATAAACAGGAGGGGGAATGGCTATCCTATCCACAAGGGCGGATGGTGATAGGACAAGGGAGAATGGTTTTAAACTGAGGCAGGGGAGGTTTGGGTTGGATATTAGGAGGAAGTTTTTCACACAGAGGCTGGTGAGGCACTGGAACAGGTTGCCCAAGGAGGCTGTGGATGCCCCATCCCTGGAGGCATTCAAGGCCAGGCTGGATGTGGCTCTGGGCAGCCTGGTCTGCTGGTTGGTGACCCTGCACATAGCAGGGGGTTGGAACTGGATGAGCATTGTGGTCCTTTTCAACCCAGGCCATTCTATGATACTCAAAGTATAACTGCCTAACTCCTGGAGACTTCCCCTTTTGCTTCTTCCCTTACAGGAAAGCTAAACAAGTAGAAGCACGCACACCAAATGGCATTATCACACCCAGGAGTTGTAAGACTAATGGGCACAGAAATAAATTTACTTATTTTCAAGTTCACGGAAATGGTGAATGAGATAAGCAAACAGCACAACTCCCAGAACCAGAATGGCTTGTTTTGTGTGCAGAATGAATACTGCACAAACAGGAAAATACAGCTGAGAAATGGTTGTAGGAAGTAATTAACCATCCTCCATTTCTATAGCTAATGTTTCCTAACGCTACATGAGAAGCAAGATTTGAAATATTATCTACTTCTACTCCTTTAGATATTTTTATTCAATCCATCACTACTTCGGGTCTTCCCCTACAGTCCTCTACCACAGGGCTGCAATACAAGAAAGGCAGCAGCACTTATTTTTGGTACCAAAAAGTTCCTCGTGGCTCCATCAGCTACTTCACAGCTTCTTTAACACTTTTACTGGAGAACACACAAAGTTATTCACTGCTAGCAAAACCTCCACCAACTCCACAGCACAGAGAAAAGCATTAACGACCCCAGCAGCATCTGCCCCTCCTTCAAGTCCCAGAGAAGGTCCTTAAGAGCTTTCTGCAGCAATTGCTCCTCCTCACCCCAATTCGGGGACAGCCATCCATGGGGAAAGCCCTGCTGCAGACACCTGACAGAAGCTGAGCAACCAACAACGCCAGGCTTCCAAAACACATCCCAAAGTTTGGGCATTCAAGAGTTAGAAAGGCAAAGGTTGCCCTCTTGCCTGGAAAAGTGCAAGTGTTTCCTGCCTAAGTCCCTTGCAGAAACAAAGAGTAACACAAGATTCTCTTATTGTAAGGGAGTCTTGTCCCTAGCAAACAGTTTGTATCCTACAGCAGTGATTCAGACACGGTTGGATAGTTTTCCTGGCTACAGTTGACAAAGAGCCTCTTGAGAGCTTCAAGTTGTCAAAGTCTGCTGGTTTCCACCCTGAACATACAGTTAATGAGTTACACGAAGCCTGCAATAACTGATGGTGCACAGAAAAACGCCATCAGCAACCATTAATACAAAGCAAGAAGAGCATGAGGAGCCTCCAAGGCCACGCGTGGATTTCATAAATTCAAATTAAAGAGAAAAAAAAAAAAAAGGGGGGGGGGGGGGTGGGGAAGCGTTTGGATAACTCCAGCCTGGAGAGAAATCGAATCGTTTACAGCTGACAAGGTCTTAAATCACGGCTGGGAGATGGACAGAATAAAGGCCAAGCAAAGCAAGCGCGGTGCAGAAGTTGTCACCGTGCCGCGGAGGCGAGCAGCGCCAGTCGGGGAACTTCCGGCAACAGCGGAGCGCGGCGGGGCCTTCAGCCAGCGCCGCACGTGTCTCGAGCAGTCAGCCGGGGCAGCTCATCACGAAGGGCTCACGAGAACACGCGGCCCATAGATGTACGTGCGAGGTACGGAGCTACACGAACACCGGCGCCTCCAGCCCCCACCCCCTCGCGGCGCCCCGTTACCTTCAGGTCCTGTTTGGAGATGTCGGTGTGCGAGACCGCCCGGATCCTGCCCGCCTGCCACGGCCATTCCGCCACGCGCTCCGTGTCCCAGGGCCCATCGTCCTCCCCGGCCAGGCTGAGGAAGCGCTTCCCGACCAGCAGCGACCAGCTCCCCTCGAGCCTCAGCACCATTTTAGCTCATCGGGAGGCTTCCCTCGGGGCGGCCGGCAGAAGGGCGGCCCTCAGGCCCTACGCGGGGTTCGCCGCCCACCCGCCCGCCTCCGCGCGGAGCCCTCGGCGCCCTTCGGAACGCCGCCGCGCCCGCGGAGCCGTGAACTGTTGTTTCGGCGGGAGGAGGGAAGCAATGCCGGTCGGCCCGACCCAGCCCCGCCGCCCCTTTGTTCCCAGCAGCCGGAGCGGGGCGGCAGCTGAAGGAGGCGGCCGGGCCGAGCGCCTTCCGGGTGCCTCTCCCCAAACCCCCCCTCCTCCCCAGCGCACACACAAACAACGCCGACCTCCTCCTTCTCCCCTCCTCCTCTTCCAGCTTTACCCTCCCCCTCTCACCTGCCGCCCCCCGCCCTCAGCCCGGCCCCCCGCCGCCTCCACAAGGCGCCCGGGTCCCGAGAACGCGCCGCTTCCCCTCCGCCCCCGGCAACAGCCGCTGCGCCCGGCGCCGCTCCGCCGCCCCGCGCTGGCGCACACACCCCTCAGCCAGCCCCCGCCGCTCCCTCTCTCGCTCCCATTGGTTCTTCCGCTCCGGGGGGGCGGAGCTAATGGCAAGCCTCCCGCTGTGATTGGACCGGAGAGGCGGTGTCCGCGCCGTTGGCTCCGCCTCGAAATGTTAGTTCAGCTTATGGCGGTTAAATAAAGAAATATCCTTCCGCCGAGCTTCGACTGAAAGAGTCCTTCGAGACACCCACGTTCACAAGTAGCCCGAAGATGAGGCTAAACGGGAAAACAATCATTTTTGAGGCCGTGACGCGCCATGACGTTTCTACCGCTGCGTCAGGCGGGCTGAGCCATAAGCACTAAGTGCCGTCTGCGGCGTCGGCGGAAGGATCCGCGGGAGTCAGAAGGAGTGCAGCGACCGCTTATACGTGCGATCCGCGGCGTACTCAGATATAGCACAGGGGGAGGGGGCACCTGTAGGGCTCTTCTGCGCGTGCGCGCAGCGACAAGGTGCACCTGCGGGGGCGCTGCGGCTGCCTTCTGCGCAGGCGCACTCGGCACGGGGCCGCCACCTGCTCGGCGGCCGCCTCTGCGCGTGCGCACGGAGGTCGGCCATGCTGAGGAGAGGCTGAGGCGGCAGTGGCCACCATCTTGTCTGTCGGTTTGGGGGCAGGGAGAGCGAGAAAGAGCTGGTTCCTGTGCGACAAGGAGATGCGCGTTTGGGGAAATAACGCGGTCTAGACGTTCCTTGAGGGTTTGGGAAGATTTTGAGGTGGTTTATGTAAGCGTATCTAGAGGCAAATGGCTTCTGCCACCTCAGATCCGTAATTCCTGTCACGGCAGACCTACGTGCTCTCATTAAAGGCTGTGGCCAAGGTCATAAAACCAAGCAGTTAAACTGAGAAAATGCTAAAGAGCAAGCAGAGCAATTCACACAGTGACCCAGAAAGACACACTGCTTGTCTTTCACTGCAGGACTTGATGATATAGGAGGAAGTGACCAAACATGATGGAAGTACCCAAGGAAAATGAGTTATTGACTGACCCAGTTTACTGGAAATAGAGAATGTTGGGCTTACGCCTTTTTCCTACCTCCTCCCATCACAACAGACCCTTCAGGCCCCAAGTCCACACCTAACAGCAGCTCTGCCCCTGCCACAACTGTTCCACCATTTTTCAAGCTGGCACTGCTTGTGCTGAGTCGTTTTGCTGTTTATTTTCTAATAGATTTTCCCACCAGTTTGCTGTGGGATTCCTCACTATGTTCTCTACTGCTACATTCAAACACGTTCATCTGCAAAGCCCAAAGGGATAAGAATTCCTTGCTCATCGTGAGGGAGTTCCCGTCCTTGGCACAACAGAAATCAGGCAGCACAAATACATCAGTAGCTTTAAGACCTCTTCAGTGGTTCCTAGCAAGGAATCGTTGGATTGTTAAGGTTGGAAAAGACCACAACGATCACCTAGGTCAACCATCAAGGAGATGAACTTAGCATTAAGTAATATTTCCAGCAAGTGAAACAGAAGTGGATAATATAAATTGAGTCTAATTGATAAACAACTATGTGTAGCCTGGAGGAATGTCCATTAACAGTCATCAAAATGAAGAACAAGCAAGTTTCTTTTCAGATTGAAAAGCAGCTTTGGATATTCAGCATGTGGACCAGCCCTACAAAATGCAGCTTGTGATACAGTGCTCTATGAAGCAAGGTATAGTTCAAGCTACCAAGTTACTTGTTGTGTCGCTGTAGCGGTGGCTGTACGATGTATGATATTTCATACTGTGTGTTTTGTACTCTCCTTATTTGAAACCCTTAGTCTTTATGCATGGAAAACGCTTTGCCTCAGAGGTTGATCGATTAATACGTACAAGAGCAGCTGTGGTAGGCAGTAAAGATACAATCATATTAGTTGGTACAGTAGATCTAACTGTTGTAGCTTACCAGTTGACCAATTGTAAAATTTTGTGCAGGCATCATAATGAGGAAAAAGGAAGGATTTGAAAGACAACAGTGTGGGTTTTGTGAATGGCCTACTCCCACGTGCAAAGGGGGAATGTTTCTCAAAGGTGGTTGTTCAAACAAAGAAATGTAATAGCTTTGGTAGGATACCAGCCTAGAGGATCAAGGATAAAAGAGAAAGGTCTGGGTAGTGGCTATGATGAATTAGTCCATTAGACCTTTGAAGTTAACATGCTTATTTTTGAAGTGACAGATGGGCCAATAGCAGGATGCTACAAGAAGAGTCATATGATCAAAATGCAGCATTCTGAAATGTGTATGAAGTAAGGTAAATCTGCAGAGACCAGAAGAGAAGATGGTAAAACATTGAGAGTACAAATAAATTAATAGAAATCAAACATTTGGGATGCAAACAATAGTAGTGGTATTTGAAAAACAAGCTAGAAGCTGAACTCAGTTAACTCTTATATACATATATATTTAATTGAAGTAAATCATTAGCTACATACTTCACTTACCTAGGTTTCTTTTTCCCTTATAGAAGTTAGACCAGGGCCAAATATTTTTAAAGTTATCCAGCTTCTTTAGAAGGTATAAATTTGGGATGATCAGTGAAATCCTATAGCAAGGATAATAAGATGTAGAACGTTAAGTTGTGACTGCTGATATCCACTAAAGAGCTTGTTGCATAGTTCTAGAATATACTTCTCAATCTATGTGGCCAGAATTTTAACTGTGCAATACAGAAAAATAAATACTGTGCTTTTTTAAACTTGATTTTATCTCCACCATATTCTCCACAAAAACTTCATATTTACTAAAAAAATTGTATGTTTCTGTACATACCCCCACTCACGCAACATTCCAATAGAAATATCAAAATATCCAGAAATCATTTATACAAACTAGCACCATGATAATGGCACAGATGCAGTTATCTCACTGGGTTATGTGCATCTCAAGAACAAAATGCTATTTGAAGTACCTGCAAAGCAAACTATTGCTGTAAACATACTGAACTGATTAAACTACAGAGCAGCAAACTTAAACCTGTTCTGCTGCTTGCAAGGAGTACCACATATTTTTTCTTTTACAGCCAGCTCTACCTACCAGGTTGAGATGCTAATAAGTAAGCCTTTAGCTCCTATTTGAGGAAGGAACAATCTGTGTAAACAGGTGCTCTTTAAACAGTAACTGTAGAGCACACTTGAATAAATTCTTTCCTTCGGCTACCATTTAGTGATCAACAGCAGGTTTCTCTTGTACCCAGTTTCACTAGAAAAAAGAGGCTTCAGGTGATGAGAAATTCCTCAATTTTGTGACTATCAATGCAAATATATATATATATATATATAAAATACATTCAAGAATTTAAGCTTACTTCTTCACATATGAAATCTGGCTGGCTATTCAAATACTTGTCCTTGAAAATCAGGCTCCCCAAATCTAAAAGTATTTGATGTAATTAATAACAGGTACTTTGCAAGAAGTTTTAATGCCGAGTAGAGCTAGCAGCTAACAGTCACTACCAAGGCACATTTGTGCTTTCTGTGATGAATGTGGACAGGTGGATTTTCAGGGCTCTCCTCCTGCATTTCTAAGATAAGCCTACTAGTTTTAATGCAGTTAATGGTTGCTGCAAGGTTTTATGGTTATTGCTTCTTAAACCTCTACAAGATCTACGTTTGAAGGTCTAAGTTCTCAATCAAATCCCCTTTGGATAAGGTATGTACAAGCACAGAAGTACTTTACCTTCTCCCATGGATAATGTTGAAGGGGTAATGACATGCAATGAAAGCAGATACAGAACATAACCATGCCAGCTGGGCCAACTAGAAACATGGATTTGGGAGATGCTTAACAGCTTCATTTCCTCAGTATACCTTGAGATAGAGTGTTGATGAATGAGCCACGAAGAGCTTCTAGAAGCTTTGTTTTTATTAGCACCCAAGCTGATGTAGTTTCATTACTCCTCAAAACGCTAAGGTACGTTTGTTTCTACTCCTGGTCAGTCTAGCTCTAACTGAAGCATGAACAGATAAAAGCCAGTGTGATCTCATTCCTCAGGAACAGTCATTACCTCAGGACACCTCACATGGTTTAGCTTTGCAGACTAGAAGAACTTGTTCCTCCTTTTATTTTTTTTCTTTTCCCTTTCTTATCTCTTTACCTTAAGTAAAATAATTTATGCCTTACATGACTTAATATCCTTTCCCTGCTTAAGGAAGCATGTTTTGTAACAAAGTATGTTATAGTGCTCCACAAATAAGTTTACTTGCTGATTAAAAAATCCCATAAAGGGTGATGAGTTTAGTATTTGCCATTGCCACACATTCTCTGCAGTGGAGATTCATTTGCTTTTCTTTTGCAAACAACGAGTTAGTAGGATTTAGATTTGCTATCACAACTGTAGAAGCAGGGTATTGTGAGAGGGCTTTGAGGATGATAAATCAGGATCAGCTGTTGAGTTTTGGTTGGCCATTAATTTAATGTTTAGTTATTAGTAAGTTGGATGTTAAGTATTTGGGACGGGATGTTACTTTTTTCAGATGAATTCTAAAGAGAAGCAGGTACTCAGTTTGAGTGATGCAATAGCAGCCTTTAAAAAAATAGACATGAAAAAACAGTGGTGTGTTAGCATGGTTAGTAATGATATATCAATTTTATTCTTCCTTGGCTGTTGCCAAAGGAGAAGACCTACTTTGGAAAAAGAAAGAAAGCCAATTTCTTACAGGTGTCACTGCTTTGTCTGTTATAGGAACGGTTCTAGAGATCAGTCTTTAATTAAAAAAATACAAATCTCCATTAGCTTGATACATGTGGTTGGATCAGGTCTTCAAGACCACCAACACAGCAGGAATGTCCTGGTGATGTCATTAACCACGTGCAGAAGGAACTGCAGAAAGCTGACTTGAATTATGCACTGAACTGTGAGCAATGCTATTTAATGAGCTGAGGAAAATTGTGCTTTGTTAATTAGCTTCACTCCCCAGAAGCCTCACAACAAACTGAAAGCGTGTCATGTTGGTCATATGCTGCTACTTAATAATTTGGACAAGAATTTTACTTGGTTTTGAATATATATCCTCTAAAAGGAGACTCAGCTTTTGGACTCAGATGTGAAGAAGGCACTTGGGAGGCATCGCCATGAGCAGGTTGTTCATGTTTGAATCCTTCCTGATGTGCTTTAATTCCTTCTGCTCCCACTGAGCATGCTGGCTTCCTTGACTCCAATTCTTTCATCCTGCCACTTGCCAGCAGTCCTTTAAACAGAAGCAATGAGGAGTTAGAAGAGAGAATTAGCTGTTCTATGGACTGATGTGGCAATTCTCCCTCCAGTAGGAAAATACAGGATCTTTTAAAATCGCATCTTTCTAAGTATGACCCAGTTGGTATAGCACAGATCTAGAATCTCACACTGTGTCATTAGACAGATGATTTAATTCACCTCATTTCTCTGTAAGATGGGGATAACAGTAATCATTCTTGAACACGATGCTTATCATTTGCTTTGTGTTGTGCACCTGAAAGATGACGAGCTGCTAATTAAACATTATTTTAATCCTCAAACTTCCTTCTAAACTTTTGTAAGTCTTTGCATTCCCTGATGCCAGGGAGGGAAAAAACAAACAAACAAACAAAAAGGCATAAATGTGAAGCAGCTGCTAAAAATTTTTCCAAGAAATGATTAGAAATGATTAATATTAAATTGGAATTGAGTCATCTGCTTCAGAGAAAGGGACAATGCAAGAGGTAGTACATAAGCAAGAGTAGAGATTTTGAGTCAAACGTTCAAGGCAGTGAAGTAGCTGAAGCTTGCGTTGCTTTAATCTCTCTTCCACCTTCACCATTCTCTCAGTCCAGGCATGGAAGGCAGGCACTGCGTTGCTCACAGGCTGCAGATTTGGAAGTGATGCTCTTCCAGGCTCACCTCTCCTGTATGTGTTGTGGCTGCTTTCTCAGTAGCAGCAGCCATGTGAGCCAACAGGAGCACTGGCTGCTTCTGAGGGATACCAGCCAGGTTCCAGTCTGAAGCCTGACCCTGATACTGGGGCTGGTAATTCTGGTATGCTTTGCTGTATTTGTCACCATGAAACACTCAGCAGTTTCCTATCCTCACTGTAAAGCCCCCCATATCAATTACATGTCAGTGAAATGAATGATCTTTTCCCTAACTAATGTCTGTTCTCCTAACACAAGATTTTGGAAGTGGAAATGTGTGCATAAAGTTACAACAATTAGGTTTAAAACAAAATCTTGTCTCTAATGAAACCAGAGCTTTCATTCACTAATTGTTTAGGAAACCGCATGCCAGTCCTGTCTTCTCCTGAGAGGACAATTGTAAGCTGTCTCGTGTCTTTCCTCTTCTCAAAAGTATAACAAGTCAAACTGATCTCTTCTTTCTTCTGAACATGTAACGATGTGCTTTGTAGCATGAGTACCAAACTGCAGGAAGGGAAGGGAAGGGAAGGGAAGGGAAGGGAAGGGAAGGGAAGGGAAGGGAAGGGAAGGGAAGGGAAGGGAAGGGAAGGGAAGGGAAGGGAAGGGAAGGGAAGGGAAGGGAAAAGGAGCAGAAAGAGGAAAAAGGAAAGGGGGAACGGAAGAGGGAAGGGAGCTACATTTCCCAATTTCCTTTACAAAAGAGCTTGTGTTGTAGCATAGGTTCTGGTGCTGCTTCCAGTTCTTAGTTTTTACGCATAAATCATCATAGAACCAAATGTATTTCTGCCTTGTGATGGCTGGAGATGGATTTGCCAAAGAAATGATTAGGAAAATATTTTAAAGTATTGGAGATATTTGATAAAGCTGAAGGGGATTTCATAAATGCAATAATGGAAAACTAAAATTCAGGTTTGTGGGAGGACTTTGGATTTTAGAGGGCTGCGTGTCAGGTGTTGGTTTCTCTGCCTCACACCAGAGGTACGGTTAGCAGTTGTGGCTCTGGTTGCAGCAGACATAGGCTGCGTCTCACCTGGTGTTGCATGTAGGTCACAAACTGCCAATACAGAAAAAGCAAATGCATTTAACAGACTTCATCTGCTAGCGGGCATCTAGTTGTACTGTACTAGTTGTATCTAGGCATACTGTGTAGGGAGAAACATCTCCAGAAAGAGATTCATGCTAAAATAAGTGTCTGGGCTAAGTGGGACAAAATGCACCCTAGAGGTATCTTGACTTCCTCATCTTCTCTAGAGGCCTCCGATGACTGACTCTGCTCTTTTGTTTAGAGTACATGTTGAACTACATGCTAATATTGGGTGAGATGAAGTCTGTGCTACTCTGGTTTAGAGGTTGTTGCCCAAAGCAGGTGGGCACTGAATTAGTTTTCTTCTTTGTTGAAAGCTACTGTGAGTGAGTGTTGTTATGAGTCACAGAGGAGATAGAAGGTAATACAGGATGTTTTCAGGGTTCCAGTAGTACTAATGACCTTATTAATATTAGAAGAATAATATCTAAAACTGGGAGTCACAGGAATTGGCTGTGACCCTAAAAGATCTTTCAAAGGAGAAAGAGAAAGCATTAGTCAATTATTTTATCAGAATAGTTGAAACATATGTGTTGTTTGTACACACAGAACATAAAATAGGCATTCGTGACCATAGGCTCTAAAAGACAATAAGGAAACTGTAATTTTTGGGACCTTATGAGAAGGTTGTGTGGCTTAAACATGCAGTGTTAGAGCATGCAAGTGGGGATATTGCTGTCACTTCAATGGCTTTATTATGGACTCTGTGCTTTTATTTCCCTTTCTGGGATTAAGAAATATATACCCACCTTTAAAAAGTACCTTCTGTTCTCTAGAGAAGTACTAAATAAAACCAGCATGGTATCACCAGCAGCAGCAGGTAATCCTATTAATCTAACATACACCCTATGGGTATATGGAATATGTTCAGTATTACTTGATCGCTGTAGTTAGATTAACAAAGTCTATTACAGGGATGAACTCCTAAGTAATGCCTGCAGCTGCCCACCATGCATGTTTACTGTGGCCCAAACCCAAGGGTTGAAATCCTCTTCCTTGTAGTTCATAGAAGGAATGCACTTGGCTTCTGCAGAACCACTTTTCCTTTCAAAAGAGGAAGAGTTTTGTCACACAGACTGTTGTAGAGTGCTCTGATGCGCTGCTGGAAGACAACTTGAGTGCTAAGACAGCTTCTGGTCTCTGCCTGCCACCCCAGTTCTGCAGAGTTGCAAGGTTAAAGCTCTCTCATGTTCCACTGTACTGCGATAGCTGCAGCTCACAGTCACATCTGGGCTACTCTATAAAATAGCATCTGGAGACAAGCTCTCCCCACTGTGCTGTAACTTCTGAGCTGGCCCTGCTTTCAGCTAGAGGCTGAACCAGATGACCTCCAGAGGCTGCTTTCAGCCTCAATTATTCAGTTATTCTGCAAAGTCAGGTGTAGTCTCAGCAGCGTGGAGCTCAGCATAAATTGAAATCAACCCTTGGGTGCTGAGGATGTACTCACAGAGCTGTCTCCTGGAAAGCTCTGTGTTGCTACAGCAACACCTTTATCAGTGCCCCAACTGGTTTCTGGCTAATTCTGGGAAGGCAGTGTGATTTGTTGGCGCGTTTCTCATGGAATGTAGATGTACTTTCACAATCCTGCTGTTGGCAGTGAGATTCTGTGGCTTTGTTTTGTCCATTTCATTGCAGTCGTACTTGGGAGAACCTCTCAGCTGTAATAGATGCTGGGAATATTTTCAACACAGCATGGCTGAAATGGGGTCTGAGGGAACAGAGAGTGGAAAAAACACTCCATCTCCTGCATGCATTGCAACTTAGGGTCTCTTACTGGAGCTGGGAGGGACAGTACCTGCTTTCAGATGCTTCTCTTAGCAACTCGAGGTGTTCGATCTTCCTGATTTCCAGCTGGAGCATGGCTGCTGAATGAGGTCTCATTCATAGTGGCATTAAGATGAGTTGTTACAAGTTATGGAAAGGGAGATGGGGTCCTCTGCGATTATATAGGAGACAACTTGTCGCTCTTACCACAGTAGAGGTTGTTTTTCTTTGTTTTCTGAAGCCTTTAAGTTGTTTATTTGGATCCTGTTTTTGTTCCATTTCACTTTTGGCGCTCAGCCTTTTTAATCCCCTGGAAGGCTATTAATTCTTGTTTGTACTGCCACGTAATGAGTGAGAGAAGCAGGATGATACTGCAAGTTTTTCTTATACCCTGACTGCAGAGAAAAGAAGTAGTTATGTAATATGTCCATATAAAGAAACTTATTTTCCCTGTCATCTTTTTTTCCTTTTTCTAGAAGTAAGTAGAACAAGAGCTAGCTGTTTTTTGTCTGTTGATATTTCCTGACTGTATTTATGGTACAAGAGTCAATGTCTTTCATTTGCCACATGCTTTGACCTCTTTGCTTTTATAACTGAGGAGCTAGAAAGCAGTGGGTGGTTTGCACACCTTGAGAGGAACAGAATGGGACATATGGAAGAGGCATTGGCAAACAGGAAGAGAAAGCAAACAAGTGGAAGTATGGGAAAATCCCTGGAGAAATGAGTGCTCTCACTGTGAGGTTGCTGCTCACCCGCAAGTACTTCGGAGGGGCTCCTATGGGAAGGCATCTTTGCCAGGTGTGCCAGTGCAGCTCACTTTGTTCTGCCTCCCTTGAGGCTCTTTGTGCTAAACTGAAGTCTGGAGTTGCCATGACCTGGTCTGTGGTGGGATTTAAACTCTTCCTGAGGATTAACAGCAGCTCTTTATTAGAACCTATAGTGAAGTGGCATTTATAAGGTTATGAAAGTTTGATTTTACAGAACACCAGCACTCTAGAAATTGCTAAGTAATTTCACCTATGCACAGGATACTGCTAAATAGAGCACTGCCTGCTATGCTGCATTGGTTGGTTAAAGGCCATTCAGCAAAGGATGGTGAAAAACTCCACTTTGCTTTCTGCTCTTACAGCCTTCAATTTTTTTAATGCATCAATCCGTGAAGACAGCCTGCCTCCAGAAGCTGTGAAGACCGGTCTGCAGCAGTCCTTCAGCTTCCACCTAGGATAACCAGGGCTGTCCAATGCCTCCCTCACGTTCCTCTCTGTTTCCTTAAAGGAAACCTTGTCTCTTCTAGCCATGAGAGGGGCCCTTTTCACTCCTTATTTACAGCTTTTGGTTATCTTCAACATTCCCATCTGCGTGGTGCCTCAGTGAAGTTTTGTGTTAATGGGATATAAAAGTCTCAATAGGAAGATGGTGAAGTCTGAACCTCCAAACATCTAAGTGAGATGTCTGAGCAGCATGTCTTCCTCTGCTGGTAGTCTTTGTGAAGTTTGTTCTCATCTGGCAGGGACATGGCAAGTACTTCATAAGAATAAGGAGTTGTATGGCACATGGCAAAGAGAATATACTTTGATCACACAGAATCACAGAATCACAGAATCACCTGGGTTGGAAGGGACCTCAAGGATCATGTAGTTCCAACCCCCCTGCCTAGCAGGGCCACCAAACATACACATTCAGATCAGGTTGCCCAGGACCCCGTCCAACCTGGCCTTGAACACGTCCAAGGACGGGGCGTCCACAACCTCCCTGGGCAGCCCGTTCTAGGGCCTAACCACTCTCCTTGTGAAGAACTTCCCCCTAACATCCAACCTAAATCTTCCCTCCCTCAACTTGGATCCATTTCCCCTAGTCCTGCTGTTGTCAGCCCTTTTGAAGAATTTACTCCCCTCCTGGGTGTAGGTTCCCTTCAGGTATTGATAGGCTGCAATGAGGTCACCCCGCAGCCTTCTCTTCTCCAGGCTGAACAAGCCCAACTCCCTCAGCCTGTCCTCATAGGGGAAGTGCTCCAGCCCCCTGATCATCTTAGTCGCCCTCCTCTGGACCCTTTCCAAAATCTCAATGTGTTTCTTGTACTGAGGGCTCCACACCTGGACACAGTACTCCAGGTGGGGCCTCACAAGAGCCGAGTAGAGAGGGACAATCACCTCCCTCTCCCTGCTGACCACCCCTCTCCTGATGGAGCCCAGGATCCCATTTGCCTTTCGAGCTGCCAGAGCGCACTGCTGGCTCATGTTCAGTCTCTCGTCCATCAGGACCCCGAGGTCCTTCTCTGCTGAGCTGCTCTCAAGGACCACTCCTCCCAGCCTGTACGGGTGCCTGGGGTGCCTGCATATAGGCTAATTTGATTGTCAGAAATACTGTAAGAATAGTGGTAACTTAATAATGTCCTTGTTGGAATTCCAGGCAAAAAGAGTGAGTTCAGTGTAAGGCACAGTCCTTTCCCATCAATTTATAAAACACTGTAATCCAAGCATTTCATCCTGAATTGGTAGAATGGAAAACATGTTAAACGGGATGGTTTCCCACGGAGCTGCTGGGCCTGCGGATGCTTCAGACACTGATGAATTAATCAGGGACACATGGAGACATTCCAAGGCAGGGAAAACATGTAGCACCTAAGTTACCAGAGATGATGTGGGAAACAAAGAACTGACTTCTCAGAAGACTCTCCTGATGCCTAACTTGTGGCATTCGGAGCTTAGTATTTGGAGATACTGAGTATCACTCACTGATGTTTGTGCTGTGGAGTTTCACATTGGACTAAATGTGGCCAAGCTGTCCCATTTTGGTAACCCAAAGCCAAATTATACATTCAGATGCGCTGGTCTCCATGTTTTTCCCAAGCTCTCATAGTGAGTCACTGAGGATGAAGAATGGTTCTTAGCAGCCACAGATCCCAGCTCCAATGCCAGACCACATAACTTTTCAGTCAGATAGGCTTTTCTTAATCTCCTTTTGCTAATGGCTGTAGCTCTAAAGCAAGTAATTCAATCATAAGGCTGGAAATGACAGCCAGGAAATGCTGTCTGTCTCTTCATGCTTTAACAACACTCTCCATAGAATGTTATTAACCTTTTCATACCTAGTCCATATCTGTTAGTGTGAAGCTGTGGTTTTAGAAATGGGCATTTTTCATTGTATGGAGGAGCTGCATTCATCTTGGAATTTTGCTCTACGTGTCCATAAGTGTCAGGAAGTAAATCTAAGAGAACACTGGGAAGAAAACATCTCCATCATCATCCTCCATCATTGGTGTCCAAAAAGCCAGGTGCATGTATCTGTAGGGGCATATATGCATGGGATTCTTGATGTCTTGCAGAACATCTGTTTTCTGATCAGGCTGTGATAGTTTTTAGGGCATGGATGGTGGCTCTCCCTACCCAAACAAAACTGTTTTGTTATTTTATTTGGCTAATAGAGATGAAACCATTCAACATTCAATCTGCCTAGGATTTTTACTGCTTGTCTTTCTTCTACTGCTAAAGCTGCTCCAAAATGTTCCATTAGCATCAAGTGACATCTCTGCTCAGCTGGCTGTGTAGATTAATTCATATCTGTCCCTATAGCTTTAACTCTTTTTGTGTCTCTTCATTATTTCTTTATAGACTACGTCATGCTACTTAATAGCAAAGGAAATTCTTTAATCAAGCAAATCCAGGTTGCTTGGGATATACACAGTGTACAGCCATGGGGCTGTGACTGATATCCTGACAGAGCCCATGAAGAGAAGATAGGGGGCATTGTCACCCTTCTACTAATTACTCAGTAGAGTTGAATTGCTCCCCTTTATCCTCTGTTTACCAATAACCACTAAAATAAAGTTCCCTGCATTCCTACTGACAACAGGCTCAGTTGGTTTTCCATCACCAGACCTCCTTTTTTACCCATCTGTGTGCATTTGTTTGAGGCCTGTTGTCAGTCAACAGCTATCGGGTAGTAATTGTGTCAGCTGTGTCCAAATGGGCAGCACAAGAGGAGTCTGTGCTCTGTTTACCCCAATCAGAGAAAGCTGTGGAACAGAAGAAAATATCTTTATCTGTCCATTTGTGCCCACAAAACAGAATGGAAGCAGTGGTAGTGATGAGCAGGAGTTGTAGGGAACATGGTAAGCTGGAGGAGGCTGGAAGGACCCAAGAAGACATGAGGTTGTTTGGCTGCAGCTTGTGTTGTCCCGTGTTTTATCTCTTTATGATCCTGTATGATCTCATTGATTTATTTTTCTATGCTTGAAATCTGTGGCAGGCATTCAGTGACAAGTTCTCTTCACTGCAATGACCCCACAAATATTTGTGCATAGAGATCTGTGTCATAAACTTGATGTTATCACAGCATTAACTGTGACAATGTTGCAGAGTGTCTGCCAACATCCAGTCTAAAATCTCATGCTAAATAATCCTAATACTTAAAAAAATCTCTGATAACAGGGTTCTGAGAATCTATTCAGCTAAAACATACAAGCAAGTCAGCTACAGAATGATTCAGTGCCTTAGAGTTTGGGCTTGGTGGCCTAATGGCTTCTTCTGGAGAGAAGGGATTTCTTCCAGAGAACAATCTTCTCTGGAGAAGATGACTAATTTACACTCACTGATAGCAACAGCCCAACCAGTGCTGTCTTTGTGATGCCTGCACAGCAGTAAAACTGCTGTCTGAAGCAATATTTCTGCTGTATGCTGTTGCAGTCCCAGAGGCAAGACTGTTGTTGGCCCCAAACACCCAACTGTGGTTCACAGCTTGTCTGTCATCAGTGTTGTACTGGAAATGATGCTGTTACCCAATGATGAGGACAAGGAGGTGGCAGCCTGGGCCAGGTCCCAGAGTGAGGTGGAAGTTCCCTCTGGTGGAGGAACAGACCCACTACAGAGAGCAGAGGAGGTGGGTGCTGAACTCTCTTTAAAGCTCCATCTAGAAGACCATTTTTGGAGATGCTGAATATTAAACGTGTCTATACCTGCACTTTATGTTTTAAAGGTATTCTAGATCTTCTGGTAATCAGGATGAAAGAGCCTCCATGATACAAGGTGAGATATCTATTTTGGAGGTCATCGAGCTGTGAGAAGCTGTTAGGTAAGGGCTGGATGTTGTGTGATGGATTTCCCCCTGTGGAGGTGGATGGAGGTGTGAGAATTTCTGTGGCACTTGGGGCTGATGAAACCTCTGATCAGCTCCCAGCTCTGCTGCCTCCACTTTGAAACGTTCATTCTTTCCCTGGAACAGTTCCTTGCAGTTTACTCATTATGTACAAAGGAATTTCAGTCACTTCCAGCTGTGCTCCCTCAGAATGATGGGGAAAGATTGGTGCAGGTGCACTGTCCTAGGAAAAAGCAATGTGTTGGGCTTGGAGGCAGGGATCCTGCAGTGCAGCTGTGGTAGCTGCATCCCCAGCCCAAATGTGTGACACCAGGCCAACTGCTCTGTGAAGCATCCTCCAGAGGAAGCTTGGGGCTGTTCTCATGGTGTAAAGATCCAAGGATCGCTACAAGACTGTAAAATGCATCAAGAATTCCCACGGGGATGTTCCTTCTGATAGAAGAAAAAAATCAAAGCAGTGGAAGGTGCTTTCTGACCAATTAGTTATAATCGAAACAAACTGTGCCAGCGTAGCAAGGGAAAAGCAGAGCCAGAAGGAAACAGTTCAGTATAACCGTTTGGGTTCAGCTAATATCTTTTGATCTGTGTGTGGGCAGACGTTCCTTGTGGAAATCGGGCTTCACAGCTGTGTGAGATGTCCTGATAAAAAGTAACTGACAGGAGAGAGTGCTGGCTGTTACCTGGCAGTTATGGGTTGTCAGCTGGGCTAATGTTTACCAGCTGTGCCTGTTAACTTTAAGGTGTGGGGGGAGAGCTGTCTCTTGCTGTGTGTCCAAGGAGCCCATCAGCACCATGCTTTAGCTGGGTAGGAGCAGTCAGTAGGGTTTTCTTTGTATTGTGTACTTTGTCCAGTTCTGCATCCCCGGTACAACAGAGACCTGGACATCCTGCAAGGGTGGAGAGCACTGAGATGGCTGTAAGGAAAGGCTGACGGAACTGGGGCTGCTCAGCATGGAGCAGAGGGGACTTAGGGCTTCTCACCCACAGCCATAAATCGCTATGGAAAGGTGCAGAGGACGGGGTCAGGCTCAAAGGCTGGGGCACAACCTGGAGCCCAGGGGCTCCCCTCTGCACCTCTGAGCTAGCACAGGAGCCAGAGAGGCTGGATCGGGGGTGTTCTTCTCCTCGGGGACGTCCGAAAGCCGCCCGGGCACCCCGCCCTGGCTGCCCCTCGCCGCCCTCGCACCGGGGCTCCCCGTCTCCGGCAGCGAAGCGGGGGCAGCCCGGCGGGACCAACGCGGCGGGGGCTCGGGCTCCTCCTCCCGCAGCCCCGAGTCCCGCGGGGGGCGGCGGCGGGTCCCCGGGCTCTGCCCAATCTCCGCGGCCGAGGCCGGCTGCGCGTTGGCTGCCGGCGGTGCCGCCAGTGAGGCTGCGCTGAGGCTGCGGGGCCGGATGGCCGAGCCGCCCGCCCCGCTCACTCGGGCGGCGGCCGGCGGCGGGCGAGGAGACGGGGGCGAGCCCTCCGTGCCGGGAGAGCCAGCGGAGCCATGGTGTCATGGATCATCTCCAGGCTAGTGGTGTGAGTAGCCGCCGGCGATTCGCAGCGCGGGGATATTACGGGTGGGTTGCGGAACGCTGCGGAGCTGTCACGGCAAGGTGACGGGGTGAGCGGCTGCGGGAGAGCGCGGCCCCGCCGGTCGCTGCTTCACCGGGGGAACGGGGCTTTGTAAGCGAGATCGGGCGGCCCCGAGGACCCCCAGCCTGGGAGGGGAAGCGTGCGGCTCCGTGTCCCTGTCCTCCGGCTCGTCCGCGCCCTGGTGCGGGCACAAATTCCCTGCAAACGCTGTCGGGGCGACAGGGAGATGTCTTCCCCCACCTGCCGAGATATTTCGCCCCAGCTGCCCCTCCTGGAGAGAGATTCGGGAGGAAAAGGTGTTTTGGATGACGCTCGGAAAATGCGTGAGGAGGTGAGGTGATGCCGAAGGTGGGGCAGCGGGATGGCCGCTGTGGCACACGCTGCCGTCTGAGCAGTGTGGCTGCTGGAGGCTGCGGTGCTGAACCACACAGATTGTTCGGGGTTTTCTCTGTACGTAGAGCTTGGAGCTCAGGAGAACATCTCCCATGCTCTGAAGGTGTGGAGGAAGATCTGGAAAGGCCTGTCACTTTCTTTGTCTGTGAGAAACGTGCCATGAGGTTGCACCATCAGCATGGTTCCATTAAGGCATTTTCATGATCTCATTTCTTGAATTTTGAGATGAGACATAAAAAGAAAAACTCGACTTGATCTTAGCTATCTCTATATATCATAAAGGTGTTGTGGGGCTGTTGGGTATGAAGGATTTGGAGGGTTCTAGAGTTGAATGTAGCCCCCAGAGGTTTATGAGCTGGATTCAGCTGCAGTTGTTGCTAGCGTTGGTGGGTTTGCACTTCATTCAAAGAAAGCATGTTAGCACTGAAGAGGTTTAATTTGAATGGTATAACTACAAGTATCTCTTATAGCAGTGCAAGCTGTAGCATGTATTGTCTGAGGCTGCTTTTCTTTCTTCTGGACCGACTTTTGCTTTTAAAATAATCATTGTGTAATCCGAATAATCTTCAAGAACAAGGAATGTCAAATGAGAGATGGTAATTTTGCTTGCATTGGCATACACATATACAGGTGATTTCATCTTAGGCACATGGACTGGGGTAGGATAAGGGCAGCACATTCAGGTAATTAGCTGAGCATACAGACCTTCCCGTTCCCTTTGCTTTGTGTGAGCAGCGTGTCACAGAATGGAATCGTGTAGTGGGTGGTACCAATTATTCCTTATGCTACAGTGTCAATGGCAAATGATAATTTGAACGTGCTATTTAAATATTAGTCATAGTAATAACTAAAAAACAGTAACATAAGGAAATCTTGTGCAAGCTAGCCTTGGTCACCACTGTCTTTGCACCACCACTTAACATATAATCCGTCCTTTAAGAATGCTCTGCACCAGAAAGGTGTGGGTTTGTTATGATCCCAGCAACATCATAATGCCATAGAATATTGCTTAAGATGCAGTTTACTGGGGCTAGCATTGTAAAGAAAGAGAGGAGAACATTGGTAATCTTATGTCCCTGCAGATGCTGGGCGATGTGTGATGTGGACCAGCCCTTCTGGCTGGGTGCAGAGCACCATGCAGATCTGCCTGGGGGAGGTGACCTGATGTTTTGGTCTTCAGAGCAGTTATAGAGATTGCTTAAAAAAATAAAAGGCAATTCTGTTTATCATTTCTACTGACAAATGACAGGGATATACACAGGAGAACTTGTTGCTGTATTTTGTATGACGACAAGAACAGGCAGGTGGTGTAACTGCTGCTGACTGCTGTGAGCTTCCTCCAGGCTGCTGTGTTACAGTTAGCCAGCAAAGTTTATCCTGCAGCCAAGGGATTAGTGCAGCACATCGTGGGCCAGAAGGCCAAACTGTACCTGTGGCATAGCACAGCACAACCTGAACCTGCTCAGGTTAACTGGTGTGTGGCTGCTGACTCCTCAATATACAGATTAGGATGATTACAAAGATCTAAACTGTGTAATCTGATTTCCTCATCTGATTATGAATTGTCAACTCATCCATCAGTACAGATAGCTGTGCTCTAAGTAGAATGGCCACCTGGTTTAGGCTTTTTTCTTTTTCGTGCCTATTCAGCTTTCCTCCTTCCCCTTCCCCTCCCCTTTGAATCTTGTTAGCTAATAAGGATTATGAGGGAAAATGTCACGGTGTGATTTAATCATTTTGTGAATCTTGCTTTCTGCTTTTAGGTCTATGTGGGATTTACCAATATGACTCAGCTAATAGTAAGGGCTCTAAAACCAAGAGCAAACCCTTGCTTTGGCTCTTGAATGCTTTGTCACCTTTATTACCCCAGTTGCTTATCTGTGCTCGGTCATCTTTAATTAGTGGGTATGCAATTCAGTGCATTTTTACATTTGGGGCTGGGACATGCATTCCCTCAGCAGAGCACTGTGGCAGTTTCAAACAATCATGCCTGTGATTTGATCTTTACTGCTTCTGTCCTGGCGACTTCTATTTCCAAAACGATGCTGAAGGAGGCCAGTGAGCAATCTGCCCCTTCCACATGCAGTCAGGCAGCTGACTTTTTCACCAAGGGATGTCTGGAATCACCGTAGTTGTGACTGTTGCATCTTGGAGTCTTTGTTGCTTTGTTTCTGACAGTAACTGGAATGGGACCTCATCATGAGTTAATTACCAGCCCTTATTTATTCATCATCTCTGAGTACATCTCAAAGGACATCCTGGCACGTCTGTATTTCAGCTGTGAAGTGAACTGTGCTGAATTTGTCTTCCTTGAGACTGACTAGAAGGGAGCAGCGGCATGTCCTCCCATCTCCAGCTTACTGCCGATAATTGCAAAGGAGGGTCTTTTCACTTCAGGTGGTAGGGAACGCTCTAGCAGGAGGACTTGGGATCTGTTTTCATTATCAGAGTCCGATCTGGCTACAGCAATTGTAGGTGCTTAGAGACTTCCTATACTTTAGGCTGTTGTCTAAAAATATTTTAAAATTAAAAGTGGAATATATAAATTAAGCCCACTGTATTAACATGGAAATGCTTTTTCAATAAAGATGGGGGATAATAAAGAACAAAAGGGCAAGTTTCTGGAAGCTTGGCATGTCCCATTGCCTCTTGAAAGCCTTTCAGTGTGGAACACATCGCCAAGGAAGGAGATGTCTGATCTAACCTCATTTCTACTGACAGGTCATCGATAGCAGAGATGACAGTGTGGCTCACGGATTTGAGTTCCTGCCATTAAAAGCTCATTGCAAATGTTTATGAAATTGTTTGTGGCAGCCTCAGATACGTTCCCTGGGAATTCCCAGCTCTATGGGGAAGTAACAGGGATTTGGGAATCTATGAGAAGCATTCTTTCATCTGGCTGCTGGCTGGAAGTAGGTAGGTCTGAACAAAACAATATCCAGCAGTAGGCCTAGCGTGCTCCTGGCATCCTCCTGAGGCTGTGGGATGAGCTTCTGTGGTCCTCTCTGTCATGTACTGGGAAGTGGGAAGGGTGAACCACCTGCAATGCAAGCGGAATTTACCAGGAATGGTTACCTGTACCATAAGGTGGTGTAATCTCTTGGAAACACATCTTGCACTGCTGTTCTCTCACACAAAGATTCCCTGGTCCTGGTGGCTTCCAGCCTGATGTGCCACTGTGGCTTTGCTGAGGAGACAGAACCTGTTGGTGACAGTAACTGACAGAGGAGCATCCAGCGCAGGTGCGACATTTGCTTTGCCCTTCATGTGAAATGTGAGCGTGAGGATCACACTGCAGGGGATAACGCTGCCTGCTGCTTTGTCAACTGTGACCCACATATTCCCTGCACAAGCACAGATGTGGAAATGCTCTTAGCCCCAGTGGGGAAGGCTTTCCTGAATGTACAACCGTACAACGCAGATGTTACCAGTCCTGGTTTGGTAAGGGAGGGTGTTTACCAGACTAGAAGTTGTGGAAATAACTAAGGGGCTTGACCTTTGCAGCTGCCTTAATGCAGTACTTTCCTTTTAGGGGATCCACTCAATGTCACTCTATTAATGTACTTCCATACGTGAATTTAATCTTGTGTCATCAGATTGGTTTTTGAGCAGTGTATTAGTAAGAGTTGGCCGTTGGGTTTGGGCTTTGTTTTAAGAATTTGGGATGGATGTAGGAGGATGGAACAAAAGTACAGACTTAGGTGCTACCCAAAACAGTTAAACAGCCAAGAGCTTAAATGTTCTGAATATAGGTGCATTGCCTTCCAGATCCTCAATGCTGCTATCAGTGTTACAGACAGCCAAACTGCCTGTAAGGTTGGGCACTGCAGTACTTACAAGATGTTGCTTAGTCTTAGAAAGGAGATTCAGATCCCAGTTACTCAGCCTGTGGTCTACATGTGGCTGTCAGTCCATGAAAAGACAGCAACTCTACCACAGAAACCCACCTGCAGATAATTATCAGTTATGCTGATTTAATTAAATTTTAAATTGATTTAATTATTTTTTTTTTTACTGTATTCCTTACTTATAAGTTTTGCAATCAAACTTACAGTTTTGTAAAATATTCGTATTTGGACATTTTACCAATCCATGCTACTCATGCATCATCTATCCTTAAGCAATAGTGGGGTATAAAATGAGCTGTATATTTCTTGCAAAAGATCAGCTGGTCCAGTGATTAGATAAGGTTGAAGAAAAGCTCCTCCATGCTGTTACTGCAGTTAATGGAGGGAGACAGCCATCTCACAGAAGCTTCCATTAAAGATAATGCATCGAATAAAGAGCTGTTAGGTCAAGAGGAAACACTCAGTACAGAGAAGACAAAGAAGTGTGTGTGATCACACCTCCTACTACTTCTGAGTAGTAAGAGTGCATTTGCCTTTCTGCTTCCATGCTTTCAGCAGGCAGAGGCAGTATGTTGGGAACTTTCAGTTGCAATGCAGAAGAATTGGTCAGTTTGGGTTGCTGTCGACCCATTATATGTCACAAGTTCTTCCATGTCTTCACTGGATAACGGGTCCAAGTCTAGGCTTCTTTTTGCTTGGCTGCACTTGATTGTAACAAAAAGTGAGGGCTACTCAGCAGGTTTCAGATGGTTCTTGTTGAGATGGAATGGCTCAGTGGAGGGAAGGGTCTGAGTGAACAAAGCCTTCACAAGCAAAATACCTGGCAAAATGTCACTTAATTCGCATCCTTTTCTTGTCACTCATGATTAGATTAGATTGTAAACTCTTTGGGATGAGAACTTTAATTTAGTGTTTTTCATTGTACAGCACCCTATGTGATGAGATTTTTTCCCTACCTGGTTCTCCTTAGTTCTGTAGCATTATGAAGATAAGTAACTTAAAGATAAATATGAATAAATGCAACTCTGCCTTCCTGATGAGTCATTTAAGGTCCTGTGCACCTCTTTCTGACACTGTTACTGGTATAGTGTTCATGGTTTGCATTTCACATACATAGAATAAGAGTAGATTTTTGTTCTAAGGAGCTCTTAATCGGTGAAATACAGGCAAAACAGGTGGTGAAAGAAAGTGGATTAGAAAAAACAACAAAACAAAAGGTGCGTCTTTTCTGTCTGTGGTTTGTGTGCCACCTAAGAAAAGGACTGAGATAACAGGGTGCTCTGCTTATTCTGCAGGAAGCACCCAGGGAGGCATTCTGGACCTGGAGCAGCATGCCAGAAACAGGGAAATTAGTGGTGCTTTCTCAAGCTTTGCACACAAAGCGACTCTCTCATACTGACAGGCGTCACAGAGCAGGCATTTCTTCTTAGCTGCTTGTTTCTTGTAAACACATTTGGTGGAATTTATCAAGGGGAGACAAGGATTCAAATTTTATATAGGTGATAAAGCGGAGATCTGTAGACTGGCAAAAGCTGATATATAGTCAGAGAGAGGCAGTGATGGTACTGAAGGAAAGATAGTACAGTAAAAAGAAAAGAAGAGTAAGCATTACTTTTCAGAAGAGACACATTTATATGGAGGCAGAGGGTTTGATGTCAAGTTAAAGACTAAGAGTGACAGAAGGACAGCTTGACAGCACTGGCCTCATGTCATGCTTCTCCAGTGTTTCTCCAAATGCTGCCTATTTACTTGCTGCAGCCCTTCCTGTTAATGTGCTAATTACTGCTAAACAGCAATTCCAAAGAAGGAATGAATCAACCAATGAATCAGGCTGCATTTGGGCTTTCCTCCTTCTCTCCAATGGTAAATTTTCACTCTGTGAAGCAGCAGATTTTGTGGGACAACAAAACCAGCACTGAGAAACCTATTTGTGAAGAGCTAGGAAGAATGCTCCTCATGTCTGGAGTTTTGTGCTTTTTGGACTGGTCCCAGGGATGCCAAGGCAACATGTGTAGCCTGCCTTCAGATCTACCGAGCAATTCAGTGCTATCAGCATCAATGAACAGTTGCAGCTCCTGCCCCAGAAATGCTTCTGTTCTGTTGAGTTCATACTGTTGCTTCCTTTCAATGAGCTCAGTTGAGCTCGTTAACTGTATTCCTTGTTTCCAGGCTCTAAATAAGTATCTTTAGAGACAGCCAAAAACTTCTTGCCTCATGTTCTGAAGGGAGAATTTGTGAGCGATGTAAATATGGATTTTGAGCGGAACTTTTCCAAGTCAAATAATCAAGAGTTCAGAGGTGCTCTGGGATGTTTTGTGTAGTCTGGCCCATCATGTAGCAGAGCTCAAGCAGTGACAGAGGAGAGAAACCAGGAGGGCAGTGTGGGAAACTCAAGAGCTGGATTGTGTCTGTGCGTATCTAAACTTAGACTTGTGAGCCATCCCCTATTATGTGACCCACAAGAATCGGCTTGTCTGATCCTCAGTGTTAAGTCATCATGAATAACACCATCTGGCTCCTCAAATCTATCTGCAGAATTCACGGTGACACTTGCAGGAGGAAGATGGATGCTGGAGCTGCGCTGAGGCTGAAAGGCGTTGAGTTGGGTGATACACTCTGTGGGAAGAGATTGAATGGGTCTGCAGGGCATGCGTGGCTAGGGAACAAGCACAGGAGGAGGCTGTGTGGAAATGAATTGATGGTCATGGTTAGGTACTGCTGAACACACGCTTTTGCAAAAAGCACGCACCAACAAACAGAACCCACTATTTTAATTGTATTTTTGCTGAAAAAAGAAAAAAAAATAAAATAAGAGGGACCAGGGGCATAGCAGATACAGACACTGAAATGTGTCACTTCAAGTGATCCATTTAGGTCTGAGCTGAAGCACTTTGGCAGGGCAGGCTGGGGGCAGTTTGCATCTTCCCTGGCATAATTGCATCTGTTTTGCAGCTGGACAGAGGATTCTACTTTCCAGGTTTATTGTTTTCATTCTGCTTACAAAGATTTCAGTCAAAACAGAAAGATGTTGCTATTTAAAAAGAACATTAATAATTAAAGTGAGATACTCAGGAGAATATATTCCACAAGGCTGGATTTGTTGAATTTAAGTAGATCATAATAATTTCCATGGTAACACGCTCTACTGTCCTATATACGGAAACAGTCTTTCTTGTAGGATCAAACACAGAGGAAGCTGTTATTTAAACCAGATACCTTAAAAACACAGACAATGAAAGAAGAGTAAATAATCTCCTGCATAAATGTTGTTGATGTTTTCTCACTTTTGTGATGTTATGCTAACCTCTTTTTACAGCCGTCATACTGCAATCAGTCAAACAATCCCCTGCTGACTCTGGCTTAGGGAGAAACCATAATCTAATGATCCTCTCCTAGTATGTCATCACTCTCCCTCTCCATACCTGTAGATGTATACAGCTGTAACTGTTCTGTATCTGCAACAGTGACTATCATGGTGTAATCTTGAACAGGTCTACTAGAATTGCTATGCCTTACTGGCTAAAACTGTGTCTATGCTAGCATTCTCCCATCTCACAGCATTAAGTAAGGCTTCTTGCATCAGTGTTTGGGTAGCATTTTATATGACATATTGTCTTATGGCTGACTATTAGATGGTAATTTGTAATAAGTTTAGTACTGGAAAACCTAAAAGTTGCAGATTCATGCGGGAGATTTGGATAGAATTTAATAGAAAAGTTATTGATGTAATCTTCTAATAAAAATAACACGGTAAATGAGGGGACAAAATCAGTTCATTTCTGAAATAATCACATCTGGTCTGTTTTGTCAGTGGAATTAGACTATGGAATCATAGAATCACAAGGTTGGAAAGGACCTACAAGATCATCTAGCCTAACTGTCGATGCGTAAGTGATGCATTGCCAAATTTTAACAGGAACTGCCACAAAAATTCCCAGTCTTTGCTTGTAAACCTGAAGGGTCATGGGTGGATGTTCTGCAGACAGAGGGAATAAATAGCTGGAGAATGCTGATTCGATGCAAACCTCAATCATTTTCTTATTCCTAAGGCAACAGAAGGGCTTCAGCGTGCAAAAACAGGTGCAGCTCTGTTGAAGTCAGTGAGTGAAGTAAATCTACCCGATGCGAAGCCCAGGGTTGTGTTTGTAGCCTAGAATGGAGAGAGCCTTGGAGAGGGTGCCAGCTGGATCCTAAGAAGTTGCACTTTATGTGATGGAAATTGGCCAGTTCAAGACAGTAAGAGGCTTTTATTTCTCATGAGTCTCAAATTGAATTGATCCTGTCCTTTCTTTCATCTTAGTGTTGGCAATTTTATCATTAAATTGTCATATGGCTTTTCCTGTGCTTCAGTGACTGAAGACCAACAGATGGGCTGATGCAAAGCCGTCATCAGGGTATTTGTGACCTCAGTGCTCTGTGAAAGTTCACAACTGAGCTCTGTAATAAGCATTAGTACCCACGGAAAGCTGAGGATGAGGAGTGTGACCACCTTCTCTTCAAATTGCTTGGAGGAATCTTTGTAGAATCACAGAAAGGCCTGGGTTTGAAAGGAGTGCAATGATCATCTAGTTTCAACCCCCCCTGCTATGTGCAGTGTCTCCAATCACCATTCCAGGCTGCCCAGAGCCACATCCAGCCTGGATGTCTCAATGCCTTGTTGCAGGCTGCCCAACATATACAAACTAGTTTGTTACTAACAGGGAGAAACTGTTCTCTCTTGTACTTCATACCTACATGTTACATGAAGACCTTCAGAGGCGTTTCCGAGGCTGCCTCACGTGGTTAGCGCTTTGCTTGTGTGATTTAAGGTCCTGGCTGTCTTAAATCCATTTCAGTGCTGTTTTGCAGAACTGGGAATCGCAAGAGTCTGCTGCCAGTCCTTGCCAAGGGCCAAGAGGAGGTGCCATGTGACTGATGATACAGATCCCATGCATACTTGTGCAGATTACTGCTGGATCAGTTCAGAATGAACAGGGCTGGCTAAGAGACTCCATGCAGACAGACTGAAAGATCTTTGCTGCTGTCCATGAGGCAGGGCGTGCATTCTAAGTGTGTAAATACTATGCCAGATTTTGCATGGTACTGAAATCCAAACCACTTGTCTTTTTTCCTGTGGTTTGTAGCAATTCATGGTTAATCCCATGTAAATGTACTTCATACATCTCTTTTTTTCCCCCTCTCTAGTATTTACTTATAGATTGGATATTTTCCCCTCTTTGCTATAGCATGCCCTGAGGTTTTTGCCCTCAGAGGTGCTCTACTGCCACAGGAATGGCTCTGTATTCTTTCTTAATTATTATTCTGCTGAGGTTTGCAGATACTTGGCTGTAACAAATCGGATCCCTATTCAAAAAGCTATTGTGCTTCAGATATGTTCTTGAAACCAGGAAACCTCGATCCAGGCAGTCAGTCCATAAATGGCTGCAGTCTGTAAAGAGGTAGTTCTCAAGGCACGTTCAGCTACGTGGTGTGGCTGAAACAATTAACCACTGCACTTCAAACAGCAATGCTTTGTTTCTGGAGAGCTGCACTTGCAGTGCTGTCATCCTGTGTGAATCTTCTTGTCTGGGCAGGAGAACAAACATTGGACTGTGGCGTTTAAACCAGCATATGACAGTGAATAAGAAGTGGTGGAAAAACATACATAGGATAGCAGGTGGTGTGGGTGTTCCCACCAAAAGTACAGGCTGCCTTCTCACGTAGCTGCCTGCTTAGAAATCTCTGTAATGGACGTAGAGGCATTGGCTTCTTTTCCCCTTGCTTCCCTTTAAAGTTATTTCTGTGAAGTCTCCATCTGGTTCCTAAGCCTCAGTTTATATTTCATGTTATATTTTGAGTAGCTGCCAGCTGCAAGTTGTGTAAGAGAAGGTGAGAAGGGAAAGAAGGTGAAGTCACTGAGCCAAAAGAAAGAGAAAATTCAAAACCTTTACCACTCTGAGTTGTGCAATACGCTGTTTTTGTTTTTTGTTTTTATTCGAACTCTCAACTAAGAGGTTTTCCTCCCCATGTAAGGATATGTTTGTGTCACAGGCCCTCATCTGAGTGCATTTGCATTTGGGAAATGCAGCACAGAACAGTGCCGTGGCTCATAGCTCTTATGTCTAGTGCTCTTAGCCAAAACCCAGAATTCAGAGAGATACGAGAAGTCTGGGAGAGATCAAAATTGAATGCAAATGGCAACGTGACATCTTCTGCCAGAACAAAGATTGCATAGCTGGGCAGCAGTCCTGCTGTCTGCAGCGTGTAAAAAAGCTTTAGTCAAAACCCTTCACCAAATCATGAGATTGAGCTTGAAGTCATGACTTGTATAATATGTACATATATATATCTGTGCACTCTGGTTTGTGCTCCAATACTGCAAGACTGTTTGCCTGCTCTTTTCTGAGAAATCATTAAGTCTGAGAATTTATTTGGAACAGAAATGTTCCTGTAATCAATTCCAAGAATTCACCTGATGAGATTAAATGAACAAATGTTAAGTATTGGCAGTTCTGAAGTACTGAGCAGTGCTCACAGAGTGAGGTCATCCAAGTGTGATGATGGAGGTGATAAAAGCTAGCATAGAAACTTAGCCTGGAAACTGCAGCTTCTGTTTCCAGGTTTGACTTTACTTGGGCTGTTACCAAGCTGCTGATTTCCAGTGGAGAAAAGCATTTAATTTCCAGCAAGATCGATGGAACCTGTAGATATTCATCATCTCTGAAAGCCGCTTGTTGTCTCAGCTGCTCTAAAGGTTTTTTCACTCTGTCCAAAATCTATGAATTCCCCTTGAAGCTCTCTGTATGAAGCGCTGTACTGTGAGATGCTTCAGTAGATAATGGTCCTCGCTCTTAAGTCTTTCCTGAACTCTGTGCAATTAATTGTTGTTAAACTTATAAATCATAATGCAGTTAAATAGTCGTAGTGTCAGGGATATGGGTGGAAGCTGAAAGAGACTCCTTCTTCTGTCTTATTGTGAGACACCCAAAGCTGATTTATTGAATGCTACAGACACTGAAATCTGGAGTCCTTGTTGTAACAGGAAAGTGTCTGAGCTGTTAAACGTTAGGGAGAAGTGTTGATAAGATAGGAAAATACCAGGAATTAAAGGAAGAGATCAGATGTTCACCAAGGAGTACCAAACCTGGAGATGTTCAGTGGAATAAAATGATCTGTGAGAAGCTGATGTCTTTCTTTGTATCAGAGGAATTAAGCAGTGAAATGAATGATGTAGGAAAATTAATGAGAAGTGATTAGAGATTCCAGAGTTCAGAAGAGAAGCCTTGGATCTTGTGAAACATCCCTGAGTGCTGAATCAGCACGTCTGAATTCTAGTATTTCTTATACTTTTGTTCTCTTTGTTGAGCAAAGAACAAAGATATTTTAGATTCCTGTGCAAACTGTGTGAGTTATATCTGTCACATGCACCTGCAAAGGGAATTGTAAATCGGGAACTTTCAACCTTTGCTGTGATTCTGGGCAACGTGGAAGCGTTGCTGAGGGATCTACGTTTATTTTAAAGGCTATGCAGTAATATCTCTTCCTAAGAGATGTAATAATGCCAGAGACATTCACCCATGCAGTATGCTGTATGTTCCGAGCTCAAATGAGTGACTGTATCCTGCTCAGTGACAGATGTAAGCTCTGCATGTCAGCAGTGCTTGATCAGTGTCCAACTGGGGGAATACTCAGCTGAACCTCTGGGAAACCAGTCTGGAAAATGAGCAATCAAGAACTTCCCAAGGCTTTCTGAGAACTACTCGAGGACAGGAAGACTTAAATACATTGATATTTCTGTGTGTAGCATCCTGCTATACACCCAGCTGTGGTGCTGTAAAGTTTCTTTTAATTAATAAGGCAGAGAAGTGAAAGCTTCTTGAATTGTATTTGTCCTCTTACAGACATAGGTGAGCCCTTTGAAAATGCTGAGTATGTCTTAGTCTTGGTTTTGTTAAACTCTTCTACATTAGAATCATAGAATCATAGAATTGCTCAGGTTGGAAAAGACCTTAAAGATCATCGAGTCCAACCACAACCCAACCACATGACCCGAACAGCCCTCTGCTAAATCATGTCCCTGAGCACCACATCCAAACGGTTTTTATGCACATCCAGGGATGGTGACTCAGCCACCTCCCTGGGGAGCCTATTCCACTGCTTACCCTAGAAAATACAGCTCTCCAACTTTTAAAGGTGGAATTTAGACATCGTGTCAGAGATTGTAATTTACAGAAACCCATTAAATCAAATTTCTACTCAAGCAAGGCTTTATTGGACATTGCAGCCTCTGACCCTTTTAAAAATGAGCGTTGCATGGCTATTAAGTGTGTGCATGGATAATTTCCTTTCTTTTGCTGGAGCTGGGAACCACATGGAGAAAGTAAGTATAATTTTATCTGCAAATACATGCGGTCAGCTATGGAGGTAGGCATAGAAGTAAATAAGCTGACCTCTGTGCTAGTGGCTTTATGCAAGAGTGGATCATGCAACAGCATTACCATAAAACCATTACCTTTTATTGTGATGCTGCACAGTAAATAACACAAGGAACTGTAGAGATAAGGGGACATCCAGCAGTTCTTCTGGCTCACAAAATGTGGCTAAGCAAGGGGAAGGAAGAAGTGTTCATGAATATTCACTGTAACTCCCTCACAACCTTTTTAATTGTCTTTGGCTATTGGTGACAGGTCCGTGTTAAATCCCAAATTGAGACAAGGTGGTACTATTCTTTACATACTTCCAATGGGATTCAAATTTTGTTTTACAGGTAGCTAAGAAAGGAGCATTTTGAGAGTCCTGCTATAGTGACACATCTGGTAATGGCACAGCAGGGCTCCTGGCTAGCTCCTTGGGGAGAGCGCTGCTTGCCAAGTGAAGGACGTGGTGTAGCTGAGCAAGGCAGTTCTCCAAACAGCAAGGGAAAATCTCTTTGTCATTGAGCGAGAGAGCTGTTCTGCACCTCTGATGAAGGGAAGGTATTGCGTGGTTCTGATCTGGATATGTGGTTGGTTTAGTGAGATGATTAGCCTGCAGATTCAGTGATCTTTCCCCTCTGTTTGGCAGCTGAGAGGCAGTGTCTGGCTTGAATACGTGTCCAGTTAGGGTCTCCCTAATATAAGGACACAAATAACACACTAAGTGACATCTGCTTAAGGATTTTGCTCTTCTCAGATGGGAAAGTGTGGGGAAGACAAGCGTTTACAATGATTTGGTGTTGATGTCTTTACTATCTAAGCTGCTGTTTGTTGATACTAAGGAAAACAGACTGAATACATACACCTGGCAGGAAATCTCTGCTGCTTCTAAGATGCTGGGAGAGCCTGGTTCCTCTGGAGTCGGCCCTGGAGAACGTTCTTCCACTCTCCTGTGAGTGCTAATGATGAAGGTCCTTGGTGGCAAGTGTTGGCTGCTCCCTATATTCAGAAGGAATTCAGTAGGTATTTTACATCTTGACCATTGTGAACGGATGTGTGAAGAAGAAAGATGTGAAACAAGGCTGAACAAAGTGCCAGAGCAGCTTCATGTTGGCATGCCTTCCTATCAGATGTGAACTTTAGTCTGCTGTCTGCCCATGCATCCCATAATAAGTATCATACCCCTATAGGCAGAAAATGTTTTGGTCTGTAGGATGCTCAGGAGAACCTCTCCTATTGACTCTGTGGATGGGTGTCAGTCCTGGGGCTGGGTTGGAGTGCCTCTGTGCTCCTTTGTGTGTGCAGAGCCCAGCTTTTTATCATCTATCCTAATGCTGTGATTTAGGATTATCCACTATAAGGTCATTTTTCTTCCAATTTATTTTAATTAGAGGCAGATAATTTTGCTGGTAGTTGAAGCTGAATTCAGAGTTGTAGTCAGCAGCTCTGCCTGTTTGTTAGTGACCCATGGCTTCAGTACAGAGGCTTGTTTGCTTCAAATTTCCTTCCCTTTGTGCCTAGGCTAGACTGGAGGCTGCTCTGTATCAGTGTAGCTGCAGCTGGGGAGCCCTCCTTCCTTGTTTATCTCAGTGCACCATGCATTTCATTAAGATACTGTTATTATCCATATAAAATGGGAAGATTAAAAAGGATGAATGAAATGAGAAATGACCCTAGAGGAAGGAAGTCTATTAAATCCACGCTAGAAATTCTTGCAGAATGCATATGAGTAAAGACTAGGAGTCTACCTTTTTAAGGCTGTGTGACAGCGTCTCGTTTTCTTTACTTGTGTTTTAAATTATGCTGGTAAAAGGGCAGGTGCCCAGCCTTTCTTTGAAATGTTGCTCTAGTGGCCAGTAGAAATAGCAGTCTGTGTCTGTGGACCATAAAGAGAAGTGTGTTTTGCACGGCCCGTGAACTCCCTGCAATGTTGCAGCTGTTAAATATAGCATGTGACATTCTGATGCCTCTGCTAACCAAGGGATCGAGGTGGTCTGAAGATTGTGATGTTACCTGTAGAATCATCTTGCCTTCTTTTCCTACTCTGCTGCTTTAAAACTAGAGTTTAAAACTGGGCATTGTCCATATCCTGTATATTTTCAAGTGAGTGTCACTGTCCCTACCATTTAAAATAGAGATAAAACATCAATAATCAATGAAATAATCAATGAAAGTGCAAACTGCTTTACTTCTCAAGTCACTGATAAAGCCATTTGAAATCCTTGTTTGAAATGTGTTATTGAAATAAGATGTTTTATTTTATTTTTTAAACTTAACTAGAGGTTGGATACCCAGATCTGGAATACTGTGGGTAGGTCCAATGTGGGTCCACATGTTTTCAGTGTAGCTGGTCCCTCTAAATATTTGGTGGTCTAGTTTTTTGGGTTAATGTAGAATATGAGAGAGATAAAAATTAAGGTTGTACTGATGGAAGGAGTTTGTTGTTCATTTACTATCATGTTTATAGAGATGTGCAGACAGCAGAATGATTTTCTCTTCAGGCTGTTTTACACCAAGCTTACCATGACCATACCTGATACATGTTCCATGCTGAACTGCTCTTCTGGGCTACTGTAGGGATCCAACCAAGGTTTTCCATGCTCTTTCCAGAACTTGTGGAGGTCTGTTAGTCCTGGCACTCTGAGCATTGATTGTATTGACACGGGCTGCTCATGGAGGTGGCCACCATTCCTGGAGGTATTCCAGAACTGTGGAGATGTGGCACTGAGGGATGTGGTAGTGAGCATAGTGGAGGTGGATCAGTGGTTGGACTAGTGGTCTTTTCTAATCTTAATGATTCTGTGATTCATTGAGGATTTGTATCAGTGGATTGAACCATTGGTATCCCAGAATTGATTGTTTCCAAGAGAAATCAGTATTTTTTCAGAGTTTTAGCTGAGTATTTGGGCCAAAGAGGCCTCTGATTTTTTGTTTTCTTTTTTAACTATGTTGGTCAGCTAAAAATATTCCTTTCACTTGATCATGTACTTCTGTCTATGGAATTCTAAGCAACATTGCTATAAGGAAATAGTGTTGCAGCTGATTTGATGAACTATAGTTGGATGTAATTTGTCATTCCTTTTTTCTGTCCCATGAGTCCAAGACTAGGAGTCCAAAGTTGCCTTTCAGGGAGGAACAGACAAACAGGAGCTTTTGCATTTCTCTCCATCTCCTTGGTCCATGGCAGCACTTAAGGTTGGATGGTGAAAACCTTCCATGGCCTGAACAGAGTTTTAGGATACAGTGTACAGTTATGTTCTAAATTGGGATTGCTAAAAGTTGATTCACATAGCATCAGTTAAAATAACTCCAAAGTAATACTTGCAGCACAGTTGTGGTTTTAAACGAAAATAATACAGAGATTCTTTGTTGCTGTGTGTCCATATTATATAGTCCTTTCAGCCTAAAAATGAGTTTGCTTAAGTTCTTGTTCTTGTTCTTTTCCTTTCTGTCCAATGAGCCTACCATAAATCTGTAAGTGAATTCACAATACAGATTTTAAACCATCTGTCATCTCTGGAATATAATGTCAGTGCTTCTAAAAAAGCTTTTTTCCACATAAACATCCCCTCTACAGAGTCAGAAAAAACAGCCCTTCCCATTTAGGTTTCAAATTGCCATTTGTTTGGCTTGGAAAAAGGCAGGGGTCTCAGAGCAGGAAACACAGGGGCAGTACTGGGTAGGGAAAACATCAGCAGCACACAGATGCTGAGCACTGCCTTGGTGGAGCTGTGAAGACCAGACCTGGTCACATAGCAGAGAATGTTTCCTTCTCTAAAAGGTGCAGATTTTACTTCCCTCAGTACTGCACTCTAATGAATTATTTCATTAGAGGGCTGTGCAAGGGCTGGGACAGAGCTTAGTGCTTTCTCCTCTGGTCCTACTGAGCTGCAGCACTGGAAAAGGAGAAGCAGTGATGAGGTGAATGCTGTCGAGGCCCACAGAACACTATCTCTTGCAGGCAGCTGCTCACAGACTGATGCATTACGCCAGGCACAACGTTCTTATCAACTCACAGCTTCCCACCCGTGGGTCAGGGCCCGTACAACCCTGGCATGCTCTCTGGACAGATCCTTCCTTGCAGCATTGCTTTGGTGGCCCATCTGCACTGGGCCCAGGCAGCTGCACTGAAGGAGGCACGAAGTAGAACAGAGCAGCTCGGTTACACATTTACCTGCAATAAATTTTGCTTCCTAAAATAGCTGCGGAGCCATGAGATATTTTTATGGCAGTCCTGCAGACCTTCTCTATCCTGAAGGACTGTAAAGAAAGCCTGGAAGTGTCAATGTGTGTGTAAATGAATGCAGTTCCACCTGAGTTTGGAGGCAGCCTGGAACAACAACTGGGAAGAGGAAAGCACCTTCTCAATCTTGATTGGGTTTTAAATATGACATCTGAGGTTGTAGATATATCTGTATCAGCACTGTGAGACACTTCACTGCTTGTGGTTTTAGGAAGAGCAGATGTTAAGTGCATTATCTTAATGATCCTAGCATTTTACAAGGTCTGTCCATCTGCAGTGTTGTTATTTTTGCATTTCTGTCTTCTGCATGTAACAGGAAGTAGAGGAGCAGGGAAAAGGGAACCACATTTGCCTTCTTTTGACATGTCTTGATGTGGGGTCTCACAGGGAGCAAGTATAATGCCAAGGCTTCTTCCTCTGCTTGCCACTCACTCCCAATTCATAGCCTGTGTGTGCCTGGCCCTCTCCCAGCTCCCATCTGAGGAGTGCCCTGGCTGAGGGGGTAAAAATATGGAGAGGAGTATGCTCTGTCTGGGAAGGATCATGGCTGCTTAATTTAGAAGCACTGAGGACAGCCCTTGCTCCTACTATTTCTGCTGTAAGGACAGTTGGCGTCCCTTTACCCTGCAGTTTCACCAAACGGAGTGATTATGTTTCACCAGCCATGCTGGAGAGAGTGGATGGCTTCTGTAGTAGCCTGGCAGAGATGTCAGCCATGGATCTGGATGGGAAGCTTAGTATTGCAGGCTGGGACACTTAATTCTCCTGCTTTCTGTTCCCTTGGTGCCTCAGGACACCTGGGACAGGGAGGAGGACCATTTGTGGCACTCCTGGAGTCTCTGAAGGACAGCTGCAAAATGACTGCAATGAGCTTGCAGGTGCCATCTCTCAGGGAATACCAGCCTGGAACCTCCCATGTGCAGCTGGTGCTTCCTCTGCCCATGTCCCATTTTGGAGTCAGAGTTGGCCTGGCAAGTCACCCACATTAACCTCATCCCTGCCCTTGTGCATAGCTTATTTTCACATTCACAACTGTTGGATTTGTACTGAGCACCTTTGGTACAAAGACAGTGCTGTTTATTTTTAATCTGTGTCACTGTGTGAACATTAATTAGGACTGATAATAAAGGACCCTAACCTACTGGCACTCTTCTCAACAGTTTCAGCAAGGAACATTGATGTGGCAACAGCGTGTAAGAAACATGCACTAGCCACAGAATCACAGAATGGCCAGGGTTGGAAGAGACCTCAAGGATCATGAATCTCCAACCCCCTGCCACATGCAGGGCCACCAACCTCCACATTTAATGCTAGACCAGGCTGCCCAGGGCCCCATCCAACCTGGCCTTGAACACCTCCAAGGACGGGGCATCCACAACCTCTCTGGGCAGCTGTTCCAGTACCTCACAACTCTCTGGGTAAAGAATTTCCCCCTGATGTCTAAATCTCCCCTCCCTCAACTTAAAACCATTTCCCCTCGTCCTACACATATCAACCTTTTCAAAGAGTTGATTCCCAGCCAGCAAACATGTTGAGGAAATAGGAGATATTTCAGCAGTTCCTACATGTGTCCATCCCTGTGTTTGAACAGAAATTTGTTGTCTTGGCTGCTGTGTGCTGATGATGTGGAAATGTTAGTTATTTTGGGGAAAAGAAGGGCTGTTCTATTTGTGTGGCAGTGCTCCGATGTTCTAAATGTTTGGGCAGCCCGACCACGGATGGCATGGTAACAGGATGAACACAACTTGGACGGCTTGGGATATGGATGGTGTATTGCTGGTGCACTTGTAAGAGCAGGTTGCCATTTAGAAAATATGAATTTGCAGGCATTTCTGGAGGTTACCTCTGAGTCCTGGTCAGTTCTCATGGAATTCTCTGAATGTTTCCATTTATTTCATGAGAGCTGCTGTGATGTGTAACTGAATGTGACAGTTAACGTTACATGCAGATGGCCATAGGATCAGGCCCTCATGAGGAGCCCTCATGAGAACTCAAGATGTTGAATTAAGCAATCCAAGGTCTTCATCCCAGCTCTGACCCCTGAGCAGTGAGGGATAAGATTTAAGATAATTGTCCTATGCTGGTTAACCTGTGCTCTGTAAAGGCCAGGCCACAATACTAGCAGATCCAGAGAAGGAATACAAAGAACATAACAGCAAGGGCTGACTGTGGCTCTGCTGGTGAGGGGAGACAAAAGCAGGTTTGGAGATGGTGCAGCTTCTTCCCTGCTATATGACAGAGGTTGCTAAAGAGGAACCAACAGGAAGCCCTACAGCATGGGAAACTTCATCCCTTCCTGTGTCATTTAGTGGTGAACTTAAACAATGAAAACAAAATCCAAACCCCCATCCTAAGTACTGTAATTAATTGAATAAATAAATACAAATAGTCAGTTCCACAGATTAACTCATGGTAATTGAGTTTCTCCCCCCTTCTTTTTTGACTTAGTTCTCTTGATTTAGTTGAGCGTCCACGTAAGCTGTATCAGGAGCAGGAGGGCACTTGCTTTGTCTTTTCTATGCTCTTTGGCTGTTTTGGTGCTTCACTATTTTGACCACTGTCTTTGCTGTCAGAGAAACAATGGTGGCACAATTGCTCTTATGGATCTTCCTCAGTGTACTTCCATACATATTCTTTGCCCTTTTCCTTTCTCCTTCATCTGCTGTATCTCTTTTGATAAAGAATGGCCAGAAGTGCATGTAGCAGTCCAGACTGGGACTGCTGCTGATGTACCTAATAGGATTATAAGACTTTCAGCATTAATCTTTATCTTGCTCCTCAGGCAGACTAACCTTTTACTTAGATTTTTGCCTCCTGTTGCACAATTAGCTGACTCTTCAGTGATTTCTTTACAGCTCCTGCTTTGTCCTTTTTCAAGGCCACTGTAATCGATGGAGACTTCCAGCATGGAGCACTGCAAGTTGTTAGACTGTTGTGGTTATTTGTTTAGTGTAGCAAGGGAACTTTTCCTTTTTCACTGATGAATATCACAATTTCCTTGACTTTTCTTATACCCTGAAGATTTGCATCTGTTTTATCCCAGACTTCAGAGACAGATCTCTGTACCTTCTATGTAACAACTGCTATGTGAAGTTGAAGGATGTCTGCTTCTGCTTGTTGCATAGAAGATAAAGAGCTAAGGCTTCCTAGGGTACACAGCTCATTCAAAAGAGGCATGAAAGATGGAAATGGGTGGAGAAGAGAGGCTGACTCTGTATTTGTAGCCTGGTTTCCTAAGGAAATGAGGCTTAAGCAGTCTATTTTTCATCTGCTTCTAACTTGGATCCGTAAAGCAATTTCAGCCAAACTAGAGGTCAGAGAGTTCTCACATACCAAGTTTTTTTACATTATTTATAAAAATCACCTCACAGAATCATAATACTTCCCAACTTGGAAGGGTCCCACAAAGATCACAGAGTCCAACTGCTGGCTCCACACAAGGCTACCCAAAATCCAAACCCTGTGGCTGAGAGTGTTGTCCAAATGCTTCTCTGGCAATTTGGGGCCAGGCCCACTGCCCTGGCAGCCCGTTCCATGCTCACCACCCTTGGTGCAGACCCTTTCCATAACCCCCAGCTGCTCCTCCCCTGACAGCTCCATGCTGTTCACTCGGGCCCTGTTGCAGAGCTCCCTGTGAGGAGCTGTAGCTGCCAAGAGGCCTCCCTTCAGCCTCCTCTTCTTTAGGCCAAACACACCAATTGCTGGACAAGGGAGCAGCTCACAGCACTGTCTGCCAGGAGGTAAAAGCTGTGTGCTAACTCTGCAGGTAGGCCACAGATTTTGCCTTGCCACCTGGCGTGCGGCAGCAGGCACTCGGTCTGTGCCAGAGAGGCACTGGTACAGGCTGCCCAGTGATGTGGTGGATGCGCCATCCCTGGAGACTTTCAAGAGCAGGCTGGATCAGGCTCTGAGCACCCTCATCTAGCTGTGGATGTCCCTGTTCATTGCAGGGACGTTGGACTAGATGGCCTTTAAAGGATCCTTCCAACTCTGAGGATTCTATGATTCTATGTAGTGGAGAAGCAAGGAGCACAAGAGTATGCACAAGAGTATCTGGGGTGTGGGAGAAGACATTGAAAGAAGAGCAGAGTAAGAAGCTGTTTGCTCTGCACTCATCTCCAGTCACTACAGGAGAGGAAGGACTGAGGTGGGATATGTTAAAAAACCATCAGTGGGTAGGAGCAACATTTTTCAGGCACTGCAAGGGGAAGGTAAGAATATTACTTCAGTTTGGTCAGCAAGGGTGACCTGTGTGCATGAGGCGAGGAAGAGTTTTTAGCACTGGTTCATTTGGGTGAGGTGTGAAGATCAGCAAAGCACACAAGGAAGACTTGGACAAGGAATGACTTGGTGGTTTGGGCAGAGTGACCGGGAGTCAAACTTGTTTTTGTGGTTACTGTAGAGAAAGAACAGTTTGGCAGTGGTTTGAGTATGAGGATGGAAGAAAATAACTACGTTGCATGGGAAACTTGGATGACAGGGAAGAGAGAAGTATTGTCTTCAGCAGGGAGAGGAGCTGTGGAATTGACCTGTGTTAGATCAGTTGTACTCCAGCCTGATCCAAAGCCCAGTGAAGCCAGTAACCTCAAGAGATGCTGGAAGAAGCTGGGGGCAGGTGTTTGTCTCCATAAACCTGAGTGCAGTTTACAGAAATACCCAAATGCCTTTTATCTTCAGTTTGTATGGTGTGCACAGAGAGCCTCCAAGCCACACAGTAAGCTACAGCAATGGCAGGCTGGGATCCAACATTCCTTAAAATAGCTTTCAGTCTGGTAAACCACAACAGTTATAAATGTCCATATATGCACACAGCATGCTACAAAGCAAATCAGTAAAACTCTCAATCTCCAATTTAGGCAGAGCGCATCATCTCATTAACAGTCCTTTGCATATGCAAAAGCATTGCACAGTTTCCTTCCCTTGCAGGAACTGTTTCCAGTGCTTATTGTCTGCAACTGGTTCGAGTGGTCATGTAAACCATTTGCATCTTCACCATCCAGTCACTGTCTGCTACCAGCACAAACTGAGGAAATGAATATCAATCATTCAGTGATTATTTGCAGGAAATAAAAGCATGAGAGAGCAGCCTGCCTGAGCTGAGAAGGAAGGATAGAAATGTGGTACTCTTTATAACTGGAACCGAAAATATGATTCATGTGTTTTTATGAAATATTGTGAAGCTCTTTTGTGAGCACTAATTCTTTGGCTTAGCTCCTGCTGCCATTGAACTCAAAGGGAATATTTCTTACTAGCTTCAGTGAGAACAGGATCAAGCCATTGTCTGTGTGTTTTTCCTTGCCTTAACTGGTGTTGCTGTTTGTTAAGATATTTCAAGGGTGAACAATGTGTTTGATTTCCCAGAATCTTTCTGAGCACTCCTAGCTAATCCTGCATCCAGCACAGCCCCTGTGGGTGTGAAATAGGCTCTGAGCTGGCTGTTTCCAGCCGAGCCTTTTGAAGCCTCTGTAAAATACTGACTCTTCTCATTTACTAGCTGCTTTTCTGAAGTCTGCTTTGTGCTTTGGGTTTTGCTAAGCTATGCTACAGTAAGCATGCTGAATAGTGGGCAGATTGTCTTCGGTCACTGCTCTGGAAATCAAGATGTGTGCTGGCTCACTTAATTTCTTCACAAATACCTTCTTGAGCTACGGGAAGTACAATGCTGCACCATATCCCAGAGTGTTAATTTTTAATGTCGTATGCATTTAATGGACTCGACTGTAATTATGAGTCCCACGGCACAACAAATGCTGCTGGCAGAGTGGAAAAGACCACTGCAGGTCCATGTGGCTCCACAATTAGGAATGGAGGCATTGATCATTTCCACTCCCAAGAGCAGCAGAACGGGATGTATGAATTTAAAACAAAAGCTCCAATGGAAAGAAAGGTATCTGCAAGGCAATAAGCATTCCCCTGCAGTCTATTAAATTCAGACTTTGCAGCATCATCCTGCTGCATTAAATAAAACTGAAACCTGGGCAGGGCAAAGTGGTTTTGACAAGCCTATGCCTATGTCCAGAATAATCTAAGTAAATAAGCAGCCAGGCAGCAATGCAGACAGGAGTTAGTACAGAAATTTCTCAATGTTGTTCTTTTTTTTTCTACATGGTGTTATTTTTAAGTTAAGAATCCTTATTTCTTTCTTACACGAAACCTCAACGCTGACTCTTTTCAGACTTAGAGCTGGAAGGAAACTGTCTGAAAGAGAGGAGGTCTGGAATTTTTAGGGCAGATCCCATTGGTGTATCTGGTTGGGCAAATCCTTTCTTGTACCATGAGCCCAAGTGGACTTCACAGAGCAGCACAGGACTCTTCCTTTGGCAGATTTAATATAGGATAAGGCTGCAGCATTCAAACCCTCAGATTTGAACCCTTGGATGCTGCTTGCCTTCTGTCAGCTTGTCAGAGTTTTGAATGAAGGTGGAAGGGATTTGAGATAAGTGATTCTCATTTTGTCCTGCCTCTGAAAACCATACTCATATATCCCTGGTGTTACATTGGATTATTTTGAAATCAGGTATTTCATTTCCTTTTTAAGGCATAGTCATCTTTTGTTGTGTAACTCATAATGTACTGCTGTGGAAACCATTCTAAAAGGAAAGACAAACTGAATACCTGAATTACACGGATGGCAATGATTTCTCTGAATGCAATGGTATAAAATCAGTCCTGTGCTGTACTTGGTGCACTCAAGCTTAAATCAGATCCTAACATTTTTGCTTGTGCAAGAAATAGATATAACAAGCGAAAAATATTAATACTTCTCTGTGACAGGAAATTAAATAGATTTGTTTGTTTGTTTTCCAGGCTTATATTTGGCACTCTTTACCCAGCATATTATTCTTACAAAGCCGTGAAATCGAAGGACATCAAAGAATATGTGAGTAACAAGATTTATGGCTGTGTTGCAGGATTTGTTTCCTAAAATTGCTCCTCACCAGGTTATAAAGGTGTCACCTGTATTCTCATACAGCAGGACAAGGGGATGTCTGCCCTGAAGGTGGACTGGCTGAGTGCTAGGCACAAGTCTCAGATAAGACAACTTAGGTTCCTGCTTCTGGCTCCCCTGCAGAGCCAGCCTGCCCTTTGACAAATGCATGCTATTCCTCTGGTTCTGTGAGCTATATACAACAGACTTAAAAGGTGTTTGGCACCCAGAGCCTTGCATGCTTTCCTTTGTTTCTGAAGAGCAGCCTAAATCAAAGCCTTTTCAAAAAGCCTTGAAGCTTTGGCTGCTCATTCTAAACAAGGATCAGAAGAGGCAACTTGAAGAGCCTGCGACTGAATCCACAGAGACGTGGATAGAAACATCATTCCTTATGGAGTGACCTATTTACAGACAGATCTGGCAACTGGCTGTGCTATTTTGTCTTTTACTGACAAATACCTTCATGGACCCAGTTTCTAAACAGAGATGGGCCCATTAGGGAAAGTGAAATGTGGGAGAATTGAAACCACTTGGACGCTGTGGGGTTCTGTAGGATTTATAGTGCCCCGCACAACGTAATCTGTTAAGTTTGCTGAACCCAGCTCAGCCTCTTGATCTTGCCTCTTCGATCCTCTTAGCATCTCAAGGATGACAAGGCTGTTTTCTCCTCTGGGTTGCAGCCTTGATGGCTATCCTATTACGTCCTTTGAGCGAGCTCAAACTGAGGCTCACAGTGGCTGCTTAGATTTTTTCCCTTCATCATCTCCATTAGATAATGGTTGTGGATATTTTAAGAAAATTGTTATGGAACACATCAGGTGTTGCCTTTCAACCCTTGCACTGCTGTGCTGATTATCAAGGTTTGTGTACCCCTTGATTGGAGGTGCTGATGGATAGTAGCAGCCCCATCAGTGTCTACCACTGATAAATTGCAGTTCCATCTTTTTTTCTGGATTTTTTTTTTAGTTGATTCTTCAATTCCTATTAGAAATTCAGTTGTGGAAGAGGGACTCGCATCAGATGTGGGGTCATGACCCAAATGTGGAAACAGCTGCTCTGCACTTAACGTTGTTTTTCAGTGTATCACACCAGTTGTAGAGATATGGTAGTTAGGGGTTTAATTACAAAAAAAAAAAAAAGCTGTTTACACTGACACAACCCTTCACGTACTGGTCTAAAATTATATCACCGTAGTTTATTTTTGTTCTTCTCAGTAATAGTCATTTTGATAAATGTTGTTTTAGGCTGCTTGAGGTCCATCCCCACCAGATCTTGGTTTATGTTTAGAATTTTTGCTGGCAGTAATGGCTAACTGACAGAACTGTGCTAGCAGCGAGGCTCTGAGCGAGCTGCAGTTATGTAAAAACTCTGGCAGAAGCTGCCTTGGGAAGGCAGTCCTCCCATGCCTGAAGCAGTGGCACTGTACACTAAGTATAAGAACAAATCTAAGTGCTGGGGGAGCACAGCTGGGCACCTGGTGCTCAGGGGGATAATTTCAGTACTTGTGGGCAGATGGAGGAGCACTACAGGCTCTGTCCCCGCTTCACTGGGGAGAGGATGGAGCAAGGCATTTCGAGCTGGTGAGTTTCAGCCTTATTGGCACCTCCACCGTTCTTCCCACTGCAGCACCAGGTGTGGATGTCCCTCTTGTGCTGCCTTCTTTGCGGCCTTCCCTCATTCTATTGCAGCCCTAAATAACACCTCCAACTCATCTATCTATACCTATGCCATGCTTTTTAATTTGGAGATGCAGATTCCTAAAGCTTTTTGAGCTGTCAGTTTTACAGTTTGTCTTTGGGGAAAAAAAACAGTATTGAGAGAGAGCAAAAAGTTGCCTTCTCACCTCCAGTGCTTGGAAATTATTCCTCATTGCTTGATAAATGTTACTGGAGGTGCCGGTGGCAAGTGGCAGGTAACGGTATTTCTCTTCAGCCCAAGAAGAGCCAATACCACATACATCAGAATGGCTTAGCTGTGCCTTTTAAATACATTTATTGATCACTGACAAAACCCCACAGATTCGTGAATTGTTTGAGACACTACAGTTTCCCTGGTCAAATCTCAGTTCCCCAGGGGATTTCTTCCATGTCTGTCACTGTCACCTCAAAGGAGATAATCCATAAAACACCCACCAGTCCATAATGCATTTACCATAGATAAGCACAGTGACAGCACAGCACGTGCTTTTGCAACCAGTGTGAAGTAAAATGCTCTCACCTAAGCCCTCAGAAGGGAATGTGAGCTAGTTCACTTGCCCTTGCCCCTGCAGTGGGCTCAGGGGGTGTACGTGGGCAGGCACTGTTGCTGATGCATGCTAACTCAGCTCAGTTCCTGAGCCCTGGGTCACTGCACATTGCACATTACCTATCTGTCTCTTCCTGAATAGTTTCCCCTGCCTGTATGTATTATGTAAGTACATTTTGTCTTAATTGCAATTCCGTCCCCACCCTAGTATTAACCTTGTCTACCAAGATGAGCCAAATGAAAATTTTAATACCCTGTGATAAGGCTGTGGCCCTTTCCTGGCCAGTAGAGCTTCCCCCATGGGAATGGCAAATCAAGCTGTCCTCCTTGTCCCTACACCAACTCTAGATCCTTCCTTCCTTGAGGGTTTGTGTGGAAATCTGCTATGTGCTATGTACTGAGGTGGGGGGGAGTCCTGGCATCTTCAAGTTGTTACTGATTGTTCAATACGTAAGTGGGGAAAGCCTTTTTTCTATGAGAGTCTCTGCACACGTACCTGTATGAGATTACTTGAGCTCTTGGGGGGAAAATGCCTGTTGCTGAAAGCTACTGCTTTCTTTTACCAGGTCAAATGGATGATGTACTGGATAATATTTGCGCTCTTCACGACAGCAGAGACGTTCACGGATATCTTTCTTTGTTGGTGAGCATCAGTTGAGAACAGACTGTTGAACTGAAATGGAAATAAAATCAAAATGTCTGTAGGGGAAATAACAGGGCCCAAGTGTGCGCTCTCTTGAATACAGGATTAGCACCTTCAGATGCATAAGGATGTTTAGTGTGGAGGAGCCACGCTTCCTTTCTCAATGCTGTCGTAAGGAAAGGAAGAGAGAAGAACTGCTCAGTGGTACCTCAGTAAGAAATCGCCACAGGAGTCTCTGTCCCCTGCCTGTAAGAAATAGGGCTCTGTCAGATGCATATCTGTCAGATGCATATCTGATAGCTGATTTCTATGCTTACAGAGGTTGTCACATAAAAATAGTATCTTTAGCTACAGGCACAGTTCTAGGCTTAGATAGTTGTGTCCTGCTCTAACTGCACCGACTCTGTGGATCAGGCAGAAACAACCTTGCAGCACAGAACTTAGTTTCTAGATTGCTGTCTGGGTCATGTTTTTTCAGACATCTTGCCTATTTCTTCCTGGGTGGAATGGAGTTACAGTTTGATGGAGGACAGTGACAGTCTGAACTGTGGAAGGCTCGCTGGTGCCAGTGGAAGGATTCCTGGCAGGCTGTCAGGGCTTGAGTGCATGAATGCCTAATCATCAGATTCAATTATTTAAATTGGGATGCTCAAGTTTGAAAATACTTGATTTCTTGCCCGTTTTATTACGGCTTCTTCTTAAGTAGTGAATACCAGTGAGTTCGATAGACTTGAGACTGAAGATTTAACTGTAGAGCACGGCCCTGACCTCTTAAGATTGCATGCCTCTAGTGGGTCCTCCAGACAAAGGGAGTCGGGTTATTTGTCAGCATGTCAGATCTGTTGAAGAGGAGATAAAAGACTTTATTGTCTCTTTATCTAATTTGCATGCAAATCTACTTTCACTGTCCTCATCTGGAGGGATTTCCATGTTGTTTTCTTTTGGAGGATGTGCTATTTGGATCTCCCTGTAGGAATAGCGCAGGGCTTGTCATTTCCACAGAGCCTATGAAATCAAGTATGCTGCAGAGAGCCTCAGTGAGGTGGAAGATCAATTTGCCAGATCCGTGCTCACAGTATCTCAGGGCACAGACCATCTCAGGGACCCTAAATGCTGTACAGCCCAACTGGCTTGGTGATGGCCAAGGGGGGAATCAGAAGGCATAAAAGTGCAAGAACTTGTAAGCTGGGACAAGGGCTATTTAAGAAGAAAGAAGAAGGAAAAAAAGATTAAAAGAATAAAAATGCCCAAGTGATTCACAGTGGTTGCTCACCACCAGCACAACGAGTCTCCAAGTAACCTCCTGCAGTTTAATTGCTGAGCGTTATGACATATAATATGAAACATTTCTTTGGTCATGTGGGTCAGCAGAGCAAAGATGCAGAAAAGTACTTGATTCAGTGTAAGAACTGCTCGGGAACAGCTAAAATGTTGGTATGTTAATAGCAGTATTTTCATCATATATCCAAAATGGCACCCTGCCAGCTACTTTGAAGGGAAATTAACTCTATTCCAGCTGAAACCAGGGCAGAAAGGCAAAGAAAAGCAAAGAGATGAAAGATGCATAAGTATATTGATGATATACTGACTTGTTGGTTTGCTGTTCACTCATAAGGACAATAAATGCAATTAAGGCAGCATTTGTGCTCATTGTGTGCACACAGCTCCTCTTATCACACAACAGACCATCATTTTCCAGACCATTAAATAACAGCTCTGATACTTGAGTAAAGATTTACACATGCCTAGTTGCAATGTGTGTGCAGGTAAGTTAATGTCTTTGATCTTTGGATTCTTTGGTAAACAGAAGCCTTAAACCGAGCCAGCCAGTATGCTGAGTGTCTCTGATTAAGAGCAGTCACCAAAGTGGGAGTAGCCATTAATAGCTCTTTTTCTTTTAGGTTTCCATTCTACTATGAACTCAAAATAGCTTTTGTAGCTTGGCTGCTGTCTCCATACACTAAAGGCTCCAGCCTCTTGTACAGGAAATTTGTTCACCCAACTCTATCTTCAAAAGAAAAGGTAATCACAGGTGCCTGGGTAGAACAGATCTACTCTGTGTTTGCTCTGGTCTTCATACCACTCATTTTCATTGAAGGACTGAGATTTCCTTATTTTCTTCCTTTGTCAGTTGATCCTCTCTTTTTGGTTGATGTGTTTTTGTTTTTTAGTGGTGGTTGTTTTTCTAAATACTGGCATCTGTTCAGCTCACTCGTGTATATTAGCTCATGTTTGTGCACTTGAGAAGTTGGGAGGGAGGGGATAATAATACCTCCAGAGCTGTTCTGCACGTACCAGCTGAGTATAGCTGAAGTGCTGTGTTATGGCTGGATGTAATGATTAGAGAAACATGGTCTGACAGCCAGGGCTCCTTAACTTCGTACCCAGCTCTGTGCAGCAATGAGACAAATAGTCCAACCTATCTGAAAGGGACGTAGCAAGCACTTGCCTGACTGGGAGAGGTGCAGAATGTTGAAGACATGTAGCGTGTTGAGGTCTCGGCTAAGAAATGTCCTGCTGAAGTTTGTGATGTTAATTTCAGAGGAGACATTACAGCTTGAATTGCTTGCCTGCCTGGGAGACTACCATGGCTGTGAATGGGACATTGTCAGGCAGATCCATCTGGCTTGTATGAATACATGGGCTAAGAATAGCTATCAGTCACATATCAACATACAAGCTACTAAGAAGTGAATAACTGTTTCCCACGTTGCCAGCCATGGCAGTGAAAGATCTCTATTTAAGCCAGAGGCAGTGCATGAACAATTGTGTCTCAGTCCTGTCCAAGGGAAACAGTGAGGATCAGTTCCCTTTTTGTTTCCTGGGAAATTCTGTTTATGCTTCTCACAAGTAGTGCTAATGCATTTTGGGTTACCACCTCTCATCTGGAATGAGAACAGGAATCACTAAGAACCCAACAGCTTCCTACAGTCTCCAGCTCCTACTAACCCAGTATATCCAGTATCTAACTGCTGGAAGTTGTTGTCATCCATTATCATATAAGTCCCTGTGTCCTGGGGGAAGAGAGCACAAGGACAGGTCCCTGCATATTGTGCATTGTTAAAATCCAGACCCTCTAGGCCTATAAGTTCCATGGGCATTTTGGAGATGGACACTGCAGTGATATGCACAGATACCTCAGATACTTTTGAGAGGACCAGTACTGGACCCAGGGCAGTAGAACTGCAGCTGACCAGCATCATGCTGCCATTTCTTTTTCACTACGCAGCAGTCCAGTTTGTCTTTGGAGTCCATAGACTGCCAATGGCTTCTGACACATTCTTTCCAGATAGATGTGTCTGCCTTGCTTCCAGCGCCTATCATGGTGGTTGCTCTGTGCAAGTATGTTCCAAATTTGGATCTCAGTCTTCCATTCATGGAATAAAGAGATCCCAAAAGCTGACTCCCTACTGACTAGCTGACTATTGACTACTAGCTGACTACTGCTCCCCTGCAAATCTTCCCCATTTGCAAATGAACTTCTCCACTGAAGTACAGGGGAAAGGGAGCACTTCTACTTCCACAAAGTTTGCCAAGTTTGAGGCTGGGAACGCTGAACTTATCATTCTTTTGGGGTTTTTTTTGTTTGTTTTATTGTCTGCTGTGACAGGAGATCGATGACTGCCTCGTCCAGGCGAAAGACCGGAGCTACGATGCCCTCGTGCACTTTGGGAAGCGGGGCCTGAACGTCGCGGCCACAGCAGCTGTCATGGCAGCTTCCAAGGTAAAGGTGGGGGTCAGGATGGTGATATTAGCATCTCATCCACATCCATTGCCACCTACAGCCACGGTGTGGAGGGGGAGACATACCAGGGGTAGGGATTCTCTCACTGGTTTTCATCATACCTCCCAGTCTGCTTCCTATTCACCAGCCACAGATGTGCCTCTTGGGATGAAGACAGTAAATGTGGTGCTTAGAGAACCTGTATGAGGTTGTAAACGCAGCATGAAAACTAGGGTCTGCTTCAGGCCTCCTTTTTTTTTATTTTCCATGCCATTCAGTACCCTGGTGACAACATTAGCAGTGCTGTTCATCACAGCCTGCACTCTTTGTTCTCTCTATCAAAGTGAGGGCATGAATGATGCTAACACGAACACAGCACCCTAGCTAGGAAGTAGTTTTTTGTCTGTACCTTGCTGGTGAAATGAAAGGCCCAGCTTGTTATCTGTTGTGCTGCATTCTTGAAAAGTCTAGTGATCTCTAGTCCAGATACTAACAGAAAGTACCTGTGACTAGAAGTTCAGGAAGGCTGAAAATTTGTCTGACAGATTTACGCATAACATACCTGGTGTGTAATTCTCTGGGGACGTGCTTATGTGAGAGTGAATGGGAAGTGACATTAGTTGCTTTTGGGGAATGAGTAGATGCTGGAGGAGTGGTCTTATCTGAGGAGGTGTGTCCTGTGCTCCGTTCCTGGCTTAGAGCCAGGACCAGAAAATAGCTGTTATCTCTTTCTTTGCATGAAAGGTGCAAGAACTTGATAACTGGGTATTGTGGTTCTGCTCTCTGGCGATGGATTACCACGGCTTAGGATAGATGTGCATAGCAACAATACTCTTGTGGAACAAGACTTGTCTAAAAAATGCAGCTTTCATGCAGCCAAATACAGTGTTTCTCACAGAAGGGTAACGGAAACATATGAGCAAGATGGATGCTGGCATTAGGAAAAACGCATGAATGGGAGTTGAAGGAAATTATTTTCCTCTGCCAAATGCTTTTCATATGACCCTGGGCACATCATTTAGCATATCCTGGCCTTATCTCCTGTAAAAATGAATAATTCATCCTTGGGAGGCCAAATATGGTATAGGCCATTAAGCAAGTGGAATTGAAGAAGATGTTATGTAAGTGTGAGCCCCTGAGATATGTCATATACACACAGAGTGACAAGGATATGCAAAAACTGCTCCAAAAAAAGGCCAAAAATTACCTTCTGTTCCACTGCCAAGCATTGGGCAGACTATGGCTGTCAGCCCAGCTCAGTTCTACTGGTACACTGCTTTACTGCTCTTAAGATTCTCACTGCCTTGAAATACAGCTCTAGTGGCAGCAGGAAACCAGGCAGAATGGAGAAGACAAGGAAAGTACTGCTTTGTTTCAGATAATGAAGCTTCACTTTCATTGCTGGAAGAAACCAACATGTGTGCTGTGACTTCTGTGGTACTGCTGTATGGAACATCTGCCAGTCAGACTTGGGAGTAAACAGTTAAAATATTGCTTCCTGTGCTGGACCAAGAGAGTCTTTCCTGCATGTTTCTCTGGGGATAGGGAAGTGTACTGTTAATAGGATGGAGAGGTAGTCATCAGATTGATTGATTTATACAATAATGCAAGGAACATTCATTCCTTTCATTCAACCTTGAGATTTAAGTTACGGCATACTTGAGGAAAAATGTGATTCCTGACTTCTTCACCACTTCAGCTTGTAGCCCTGGCAAGTTGCTTGCTTCTGTGCTCCTCAGGGTGCAGTTTCAGCAGACAGAGTAAGGTGGCCTAACAGCCCTCCTTTTCCAAAATGGAGGTGCTGCTCCCACTCCTGTTGGGTTTCTCTGCACCAGCTGTTTGGTTCTCTGCATTAGCTCTAATCCATTTTAATGCAAATTCATAAGGAGAAGGAAAGGGAGCACCATTTTTCTTACCAAGTGGAAGAGTCCACAAGTGTGTCCCATGAGTGCTGGAGCCAACACAAGGGACAGAAGTGCATCATGAGGAGTATGGGTGGAGGAGATAAAAACAAGACCTTCCCTTCCTGGTTGTGAGTAGGAGATAGTTCAGCTGTGCTGCTCATGGAACCGCACCCTTAATACCTTTACACTTTCATGGTACAGTAGTTAGGAGTGGTTGAGGCAGTTTCTGTCCCTGCCCTTCTCAGCCTGAAATTTTGGGCAGGGGAAAGTTGAATGGTTGTGACTGTGATTTTCAGCCTGATGTGTTCCACTGTAGGAGGGCTGAGCTGCGGTGCCTCCAGTATTCAGGATGTGAGGTGCAGTGGCTCAGGTGTGGTCGTGTTCCTATTTAGCTATCCCTGCTGCAGAGGGAATGGTTTCCAAGAGCTGAACGATGGTGACAGCTTCTGTTGTCCTGGTTTTCAGCCGCTGTTAAATGTATGTCAGCACCCTCACTGGCACACTTGAGAAGGAGGTATAACAGAGGCAGATTATCCTGTGTGAGTGAAGTTTAAGTGATTGTTTATCTAGAAAACACTTTGAGCTGACAGATGCCAAACCAAACTGCAGTGCTGTCCTCAGAGGAAAGTTTCCAGGGAAGAGAAAAGAGAATAGTAGTTCTAAGCCTTATCCTGACTTTCCCTATGCCAGAGTTTAAGGGTATCTAGCTTGCCTGAGATAAGAGTTGAGTGTAGATTGGAAAGTGAGCTCTGAAGAGGCTCATTGGGTTTCAGCCTTTACCAGGTCTGTTAAAACTGTAACCTACAGAGGTGGCCGTCTATTCAGAGCTATTGAGCACCTGCAGGTGCCATGGAAAACGGGGCTTTTACCAGCAAATGGGAGGATTGCTCTTCTTTTCTTCTTCACTTGGTTTAAAGGATGAGGAAAACATGATTTCCTATTAAGAAATAGACCCTCAGACATTGCAGTGGGAACCTTCTGCTGGCAAATACACAGCGAGATGCTAGGTTAAAAGTGTGCTCCATCTAGACTTGTTTTTCAGTAAATTAGCTTCAATCTAAAGCCTCCTGTACTTGGAGATATGTCTCCCACTGTGCACAGCCCTGTCCATTCCTGTCTTTGTCCCATGGTGTGGGACATCTTGTGCTCCCAGTGGTCCGGATCCATCACGATCTCTTCTCTTTCGTGATCTTTGTGTGAAGCCCATCGTTCTTTTTTTTGTTTTATTTTTTAATCCACAACACAGCACTGGCTGTGCTGGCTCTCTGATTTTGCTGGCTCTCTGATTGTGCTTTGTGTCTGACAGGCTGCTACTTAGATGTTTCTCATAGGCTAAGAAGCTGCAAGCTGAGCGCAGCCACACACCTTCCTTATCTCTGTTCCCTGACCTCTTTCCCCTTTCTATCTTTCTTAGCCAAGTACAAGCTTCTCTCTCTCCCTCCTCCTGCTCCCCTCCACGGCTCTGTTTTGTTTTGAAGCCACAGTTGTGCTAATGTTGGCACAAACCTGTGCCAGTTCATTTTACAGGCCGAGGAGCTGTCAGTGTCCCAAGTACCCTGAGCCTGCCCAGCTGGCTCACTTGGGTGTTTTCTCTCTCTGAGTAGAGTCTATTTTTGATGCTCTCTAAGCAGACAGGGCATTAGATAGCTGGGTTTATTACCCCTTCTAGGTGCTCAGCACGAATCTTTTCCCTACCCCGAACAGCCTGTGTCCCCTCTAAAGAGCATAATCTTATTTGGGGCTCTGTAATCCTGTCCTCATTGGTTGGTCATCTGTCACACACTGTGACTTCAAGTGGGTCAGTGCTAAGTGGTGGGATTAGATGACCAAGCATTAAATCTTGCTGCTCTTTGCATGTTTTTTGTTCCAGTTAGTTCAGCCATTCCCACTCCCAAGGAGCCGTGGGCACTGATCACCTCCTTTCCGGCTCAGCTTGCAGCAGCAGAAGAGAAGCACAAAAGGAGCCTGATTTGTGTCTAAGTGGCTCGCCTTCCCTCTGCTGTCACTGCAGAAAAAGAGCAGCAGCAGGGCTGTTATGGGACACAGACAGTGGGGCAGGTGCAAGGCTTTGGCTGGGCAGCAGAGCCATCAGATGGAAGCCTGGGCACAAACAGGCCTTTCATTGGCGGTGCTGTGGTTTCTGATGAGAGCAGCTGAAACACGTGTGTGACTGCAGTGAGGAGTGGTACTGATGGCTTGGAGGCAGCACCAGCCTCTTCTGGCACACCCATAGGAGCAGTTGCTCATCTTCCACCTGTCACCCCAAGCTTTCCACCACCTGCTGCCTTCCTCTGTCCCCAGTTGCTAACTCTCCACTCCTTCCTTCCCTTCTCCGGAGCCTGCTGTGCTCTGCCTTTGCTTCCTCTGTTTCCATAGCCCTTCCATCACCAGTTTTACACTCTTCCAGCTTTTAACTTCTTCCATTCTCCTTAAATCTTCCTCATTTCCCAGATCATATTCTCTTATTCCTCATCCTGAACAAACCAATTCAGCCAAACAGGTCAGTGTAATTTTACCACAAGACAAATCCTGCTCCCAACTACTTAACCACCTCAAATTGCAGTCTCAACTCTGTTCTTCAGAGCAGAGCTGCAGAAAACATCCTGCAGCCATCAGGCCATCACAAGTCCAAGATTTCTAATAACATAACTCCCTTGGTCTTCTGTTTGCACGCAGCTGATGCTGTTGCTGTTGTGTGCCCCTTGGTGCAGCCTGCCTTCAGGAAAGGGAGTAGGGGGCACAGCACACTGCTGGCAGTGGGCACAGAGCCTTGGCAGGAGATGATGAACGAGGTGGAAGGTGCAGGCATGCATGACTGGTGTCGATGAAAAGACATTTATGCCTAATAAGTATGAGAAACAGTCCAGGAGCCTTTCATGCGTAGTGAAATATGGCTTGCAGTGCTGCCAGAACTAGCAGTCGTTCTGGATATCTGTTAAAAAGGCCAGACATGCAGATGAAGGGGGAAGCATTCAGTACTCACATCCACCTCTTTAACTGCTGCATCAGCAGTTCCCAAACTGCTTCAGCTCAAGACCACCTGACAGGTCTGGCAACATCACTTCCATTCCCTCTGGGCTCATCACCCCATAGGGGCTGCAGCACTGCTGCATTAGGTTTCCTGAACCCAGGAAATCTGTTGGAAAGTCTTCCATTTTTTGCTGGATTTTAAGCCAGGAGAAGAAACAGCAAAGATCACTTAGATTTTATCCTCACTGGTCAAACAGCATTTTTTCCTTCATTTCAAGTACTTGGCTGATGTACCAGCGCAGCTGTCCAGAAATCAGAAATATTTAGCTCTCTGATTTCCCATGATGATTGATAGCTGTTAATGTTTAGAGTCCAGACTTCTGTGGAAGAAATGGTGCCTTCTGTGCCATGACAGTGGAGACCTGCAGTTTTACTTGAACTGGGAAAGAGTGAGGTGGGGAGCCTCCTTTCCTACGAAAAGGAAGGATAAAGCATCTTTGTAATGACAACATTGCAGAGAAAGTGTTTCTTTGCTTATCAAATGCATCATAGCACAGTCTGTCCAGTCTGTTTGGTACCATATCTGTAACGGCCATACATAACGTGTGCCCTGTTCTTTTATATGGCCAGGAGCTGCAGAAATCAGGAGGGCACCTGTTACTGTTATCTCAGAAGGGCTGAGCACATTCCTTATGAACGCAGCCTTCTTCAGAAGATCTTCACTTGGGATCCAAAGCCAGCGATCTCTTGGTTTAGCTATATTATCCCAACAAAGGCTTTCTTGGAACATGTGTTACCACTAATCACTATTTCATGAATGGTATCTGTTGTGGTGTAATACATTTTTTCAGATTCAAAAAACTGATTTTCCCCCAAATCAACAAAATACAGTCCCTGCTGCAGAGGTACAATCCACCCAGCTGGTTCTGTTTTTTTCATCTCGTTGGCTCTTGCATTAATGTCTCAAGGAGCAGACAATAGCTAGTGAATGCACAGGACAGCAGAACCAAACAATGAAAGTACCCTGAGAGGCTGGGCTGGGAGACACAATTTCATACTGTTCCCAAGAGAGGAAATGGACTGCACAAACAAAAAGGGTGGATGAAATTAAGTTTCCACCATCAACGTTAATGTCAGCTGATTTCCCTTTGAGTCTTCTGTACTGTTTGACCTCTCCAAACTCTGTAGCTCTTCTCATGGCACGCAAGCCATAAAGATACTGTTTATAGGATAGCTGCATTCATGTGGGTTGACAATGGCAGAAGCAACTGCTCCCTTCATTCCAGCCTCTGCTTAGCCCACAGAGCCAATGGTTTTGCTCTTATCAGGGCCTTCTGCAGGCAGGCCCTGTGAGCTTCTTCATGCAAACATGCTTGTTGGTGTAATTCCCCAGTGTTACCCCACTTCTCAGAAGAGCTGGTAATCACTTGGACTAAAATGACTCCTGAGCATCCCTGACCTAATCCTGTGCTAAACTAGTCACAGGTTAGTCATGTAGTGCAGTCTGTTCTTAATGACTGTCAGTGTGTATTACAGAGGTGGTCAGACACTGGGGGTCTCTCCCGTGGGATGAACCTGTGAAGTGCAAAGAGTGACAGCCTGTTGTGTTGATGATTTGCTTAACTCTTTAAACACACTTGCTAGGTAACACCCTGTCAGCTGGGGTTATGGAGTGTTCTCTCCATCTCTCTGGGAGAGCTGAGGAAGGGAGAATCTACATTCAAAGTTGTAGTTCACAGGTGGGTGCCCCTGCTTTTTATGTGTGTGTGAGTCCCTGTACAACAGTGTCATGCTTATGTCTCACCTTGATTACTTATGCTTCAAATCGACCTTATTCTCAAAGCTTTTATGTTTGTTGCCACATTGGCTCTTTTTTTCCCTTGCTAGGTCTCTCAACTACTTCATTTACACTTGTATTTGGACCAGAAAAAAGGGCAGGTAATCTGCTGAATGCTTCTGCTTACACCTAACTAACATCTGCCTCCTTGCAAAAGACTAGTTTGAGCTGTTTTCAGCTGAGATTGGTCTCGGGACAGATGCTGTTTGCTCTGCTTCCAGTAGGTAGATCCTATGTGCTGAGCTTTAAAAGCCTCTCCTTGATCTCACCAGCAAAATGCCTTCCAAGTCCTCTGCTGGCAGTAAGAGACTCCAGCAGTCAGGCAGGGAGCTCTGAATGCAGAAAAACCATCTAACCCAGGTTGTTGCTACTGTGTTGGCCAAGCTGCCGTGTCTGCTTTTATTTTTTTTCACTAATGGACAGAGTGAGCCTCGTTCCCATTGCTGTGATCTCATTAGAATGGTTGGGCTTGCAGTGGGGCTAGAGAGACCAGGACTTGGCCCAAAGGTGAAGATGGATTTCTGCAAGCATTTTCTGACAGAGGTGGCTGGGGAAGTCCTGCTGACACTGTAGCAATAACTGATGCCCTAGGAGTATGCACTGCCCCTGGTAGCAAGTGTCTGCAGGATGGAAGCTGTAATATGCATGCAGACGTGTCTGCTACTGTGTAACAGGAGTTACAGCAAAGAGAGAGGAGAAAATTAACAGGTTTAGTATTGTGCTGGAAGTGCAGTGATGTGACTTAGTGTTCCCTTGCCTGTCCATTAACTACTGATCCTAAAACGCAAAAGGCTAGAAGGTGCCATCCTGCATTAACAGAAAGCTTCTCTTACATGACTTGGCAGTTTTTGATTCCTGATTTGTGTCCAGTCATTGTGCTGTTACAGTTTCAGCTGCAAAATGGAGTTTCTAGTTATAAAAGATATTCTGAAGCCTAAATAATGTCTGCAGAATTCTTACAGATGGTCTAACTGAAGATATGATGAAATCCAGACACTGTTAATTGTTTATATTTCGGTTATACTTAATGAGACTTTGTTACATATATTGCAGATTTTAAGATTATGTTCGTAACTTTATTTTCCTAGAGACTGTATACAACCACCTACAAATGTAGAAGAATTTTTATGAATGACTCCATAGTATGTAGACTCAGTTTTTTCCAACTCTTAAGTCCGCCTCCCTTTTAAAACTTGTGTTTCCAGTGTGAATGCAGAGATGGACTCTGGAGAGGCAAAGTAATTCTGTTGCATTGCCTTTTAGAGTATCTGTCATGATATTGACTGCAGATTTTGGAAAGGACCAAAATTTCTGATCCTTCCAGGCTATGTTGGTTGGGTGAGTGTTTGTGGCTTGGGCTGTTAACACTGGGTTAATGTTCTTTACTAGGAGGTGATGTTACCATGTGCTTTTTAGTGTTTGTCTTCTGTCCTGTCAGTGCCACTGAGCCCTGTTCCAGTCTGGCCCTTCTCTGCTCCTTCCCTGAGAAAACAAATAATGAGAAGCATACATTAGGTCCTTGTTCTAAAGCTTTTAGATCATTCTGTGTCATTATATCACAGGTTGCAGTGCAAAAAATAACTTAATTTTCAATGCAAAAGAGTGTATTAGTGTCATCTTCCCTGCCAGGTTGGTCTGAGACATGAATCTCATCTCTAATCTGACTCACATCCACATACAGAAATCGCTCTGTGGAATGAAATGCTATTTGGGTTAGCTGGCTGAGCAAAGCAGCTGGGAGGAGGCTAAAAGCTTGAGTTCTGCTGACATTTGAGCTGGTGTTGCAAGAGAAATACAGCACTCGTGGTACAGCAGCTTATCAATTGCTAAGCCCTCAGCTTCGCTTGTCCAGTCATTCTGCAACAGCAAAATATTAGCTAGTGATCTGATTGCTCATAACAAGTTCTTGCTAGGGAGCTGGCTGTTGTAGTCAGACTCTGGGGTAGAATGTCTGGTGTCCCCTTTAATCAGCACCGACAACTGGGCGGCAGTGCGGGAATTTGAAGAGCCTCAGAATGGTTTGGGTTGGAAGGGACCTCAAGGATCATCCAATTCCAACTCCCATCACCTGCTCACGTCCAGTTTTTCTGCCACCTACACCCCCGAGTCCCTCTGTGCAGTGCTGCTCTCAGTCCATTTATCCCCCCACTCTGTGCTGATGTTTGAGATTGCCTTGATCATGGTGCCAACCGAGCATGCACAGAGAGGTGTTAAGACACCAAATGTTCAGTAAACTGAGGAAAAAAACCCTACTGTGGCTTCCTGGCTGCCTCCACCAGGTGACTGCCCTACAAAGGACAGCTCAGTTTTACTGTGCTTAATGGTGCGTGTTTCTACTGATGATGTTTCAGTGCAGCACTGAAGGAGTTATCACCATGTGCTCTTTGGTTCTTGCTGATGTAGAAAAGTGCTGTAGTCTGGGATGAGCAGCCTGTCTGTGGCTGAACTGATATGCTTTGGAAGTCTGAATCCTGAGAGGGTTTTTCAGCCTGAAGCTTATTATGAAGAAAAGTTGGTATATTACTGATCCAGCAATTTCCTTGAATGTAGAGACTGAAAGTTGCCACGGCAACTTTGGTTATAAGCACCTTGTGCTGTGTCTAACTACAGTGCCTAAAAGTAAGTTGCTAAGGAAATTATACAGGGTAGAAGCACTGATTTCTCATTACTCTGCTTGTGAAATTTCTGAAGTGATGCTGGTAAATCAGTACTTTTAGGTAACTCAGTTCATCAGCATGTCAATGCCATTTCACTAAGGGACAGGCACGGAATGTCTTTGTCTCTTGACTGAGAGCTAGTCTGAAAAGCAACACAAATGGAAGGAGTTTATTTCTTCCTTAAGCTGCATGAGAAAAGCACAGGAATAATTATTTGCTTTTAAGAATAACTTTTTATTACATCCAAATTTCAAATGTGCTGTCCTCTGAAAATTCTTAGTGTGACTGAGAACTGCTGGATGAGTGTCATCATAGAGGATTAACTTCAAAAGGAAATTATTTTGATGTGGACCATTTAATTGCAGTTCTGAAACAAGAACCTCGTATCATCGAAGAAAAGTTCCTACCAGAAAGTTCCTACATCCTCCTCCTCCTTCAGATGTGCCCAAGGCTGCTCCAAGTTCAAATGACTGCGTTGAAGAATCAGAGATGCTCTCCATCACAGTTTCAAATGATCACATTTTGTGCACAGAACCACTCTAAACGGAAGAGCAAAGACAGTAAAATGATGCTTTTAACACTCATTTACATCCTCTCTAGGTTACTGGAGCAGGCAATTTTTTTCTTTCCCTGTTGTCCTAATGGTCAAACTTTCATTCATTTTCATTTCATTCAATGAGCCGGGGAGAAGGAGTGTTTGAAATGCACTGTCTAATCTAACTTCTGTGTATGTCATTTGCTTGCTTGTTTAACTAGGGACAGGGGGCCCTGTCTGAGAGACTAAGGAGCTTTAGCATGCAGGATCTCTCAACAATTCGTGGTGACAGCAGCAGCACTGTTCCTCCTTCGGTCACTGTACGAACAAGTAGCAAACAGAGCCAGCCAAAAACATCCCGAAGTGCATCGGAAGGCACTGGCAGCTCAGGTAAGTGCCAGCGTTATTTTCAGTGTTGTGTTGTCTGGAATATCACACAGCTTAATGAAGTCATGCAGTTGGCAGGAATATATAGAAACAGACATTGCAGGCAGCACATACCAGAACTCACAGGACACAGACACACTGTTGAGTCTCTTGGCACTTAAAGAGAGAGAATAGTATTGTTTGATGGTTACTATTCCTGACTGGTACCAAGGACTGGACTTGTGCATGCAGGGAGCCAGTATCAGCCTTCACTAGCTGAAAAGTTGTGTTTAGGGCTAAAATCAGTGGTAGGTTTTCAAAGAGAGGCACTAATGGTGGGAAACATGGTGGGAATGAAATCCATTCCTGTATACACCATTAACAAATTTTGCTTTCATTTGTGGCAAGTGATCTGAAGATAGTGTTCATGTCCAGAATAGAAAACTCTAATTCAAACACAAATAAAGAAAACCTTCCAAACCCTCCATCCATCCCATCTCTCTTACTTATTTCATTGAGGTTCCTCACCCTGCTTGTTGCAGAGCCCTTCTCCCCTCGCAGCCAATGCAGACAGGCATCACTAAGGGGCTTTTGCACTCACTTTAAATCAAATTAAGTAAAATGAATGGTCCTGATCTCTCCAATCCTTGTGCTGTTTTGTGTGGGCACAGTTATGTATGTAGTCAGAATGACTAGAGGGGCAAATTGATCAGTCGTAACTAGTGTGTGTGTGTGCATATAGAAGAGTGGGATCTATCAGCCTGTATGAGGCCCTGAGAGCTGCACACCAAGCCTAGGCATAGGGACAAGCATAGTCTCACTGCTTCACCTTCTGTGTTTGCTTAGTTGGAATTTTGCGTGAAAGCAAGGGAGAGAAAGAATATGCTGCCCATTAGTGTGCCACATGTGCATATAATATATTATATATGGGCATGTGCATAGACAGTTGCTACCAAACAGCTGACATACGGCTCTTTTTCCTGTCCCAAAGCCCCGAGATAACACAAATGTCCATGTCAGCAATCCCCACTGTCTCACAGTGAAACATTAGACTTTTCTTTACATTCCTGTTTTAGAGATAATGGCAGTAAGTTGGTCTGACATCAGAGAGAGTCAGCAAAAATACCCCTGCCCGTTTGAACTGAGGATGACTCAGATGGAGATCACTGCTTTCTTGAAAAGGTCCCAGAAGCCACCAGCCATGAGAAAGCCTGACAGCAAGAGCTGGGATGCATGGAACAGCTTTAGGAAAGTTAGCAGAGAGCTTGGCTAGGACTGATACACTTTCTGCAGTAGAAATCCTGCTTTATGGAGGCTTGTAGGGAAAGCTGGAGCGAACAGGTCTTGCATATGCGAGAGAGGCAATGTGGTGATCAGGGGGAATCACAGCTGAGTTCAGACCCTGCTTTAGTACAAAATGCTGGTGTGACCTGGAGCGTCCTCAGTGTGTCTGCAAACCAGGACAAATTGCACTTTCTATGGCCAAATCCTGAAAGCCTCGTGTGACAGAAGATTCTCATGTATTTTAGGGTGTATATCTTAGAAGATTTCTTATGTACACCTTACATTAGTGATCAAAACATGTAAAATACCTGATCGGTGTCGCAGTCCTGACTGCAGATCCATCCCAATCTTGCAAGGTTTCTCAGTTGCTATTTGTTAGGTAGTTCTCCATCTTATCACTACCTCTGAGAAGTTTCTGGACATCCAAAGTGTCCCTTATTTTTGCCTGTTCTCCTATTCTGTCCTTCCTTTCCCCATCCTGGCATCTGAGGCACTGCATGTGGGTGTGCTGTGATTTAGTTGATTTGATATGGGTTCCAGTATTCCCATAGCCCTTCTTCTGTCATTCATTCATCCTGGTGTTTCCCTGCTCACTCTCTCCTCCTCCATTCATTCTGACCAATTACAGCTGTATGCAATTACAGCTTTCAGTGTCAGTGTCCACATTTATAATGTCAGTAACTGCAGCAGGGACAGTAACCTGAAGTGTTATATTTTGCCTAGGTGCTTTGGGATGTGCTGATGTGCTAATGGGGTTTGCTTGAGGAAGGAGGCATTGCTAGGCCAAAGCCAGCCTACAATGGGGAAGCCAAGCACTGCTGGAGCTGTTGTTACTCTTTACTTTGATCCTGACATCCCCATGCCTAGGAGCATGTGTGAGCATTGGTCATTTTTAAGGGACATCCACACTCACTGTTGAAGGAATACCTACACACCCAGATTGCCCATGGGAGGGCTTTTATAGTGCTCCTGAAAGCTTCCTTTATTTCTCTCATATGGCCATCAGGGATTCTCAAAAGCTGCAGGATTTGCTTTCCATCTAGCACAGGCTCTTTATTTTCTCTGTATGCCAAACAGTGGTGTAAAGGAGAGAAGAGGAGCCTTATGATAACATGATGTGAAATGCTGCCCTCAGGACATGGAACAGACTTGCTGAAGCTATTCAAGCTGTCTGGTAATAAAGAGTTGTGGGTGGGAAGAAATCCTGAAAGTGGTGTAGCTGTGCTCCAAAGGCAGCCAAACCACCCAGGGAAGATCAGAAGTAATTTCCTCAAGCTGTCTGTGATCTCTCTAGTTTTCACTGCAGAATCTGCTGACATGTGGGGAGCTGCCCTGCTGCTCCTGCTCTCAGGTTGTTGCAGCCCCAGAGCTGTGAGACTGTGGATGCTGGGTCAGTGTCCTGGGAAATTACTGCTGTTGTTTGCCCTCCAAAGTAACTTAAGACACTTTGGAGAGATATAGCAGGAAACCAAGAGGTGAGGAACTGCAAAGTCCTCAAGTCAGCTTGGCTGCAGAACAAATGGTACCTGGAAGGTCAGCCTCACTCAGAACAATATGGCAAAGACAAGATTTGTCTCCTTAGGTCTAGATTACAATTTGAGTGAATTCCTTGAGCATTGAAAATGCAGCCAGATCTGGAGGGGAACTCAGTGTTACTCGCTTCCCATCCTGTTGTATGACTGTGCATATGGGATATTGAAAAGAAAGTGATTTCTACAGACAGAGATGGAGAGAGGTCTGCTGCCTTCCCTGCACAGAGACAGCTGAAACTCAGCTCTGTTGGTATGAAAATCCCCACTACCCCAGTGAGCACCAGGAGTGCTTTGGGTTCTGGTTTCACGTCTCTGGGAATGCTTCCAAGCCCACCGAGACAACTTTCCTAACAGCAGTGGGCTTTGGCTCTGGCCAAAGGCTGGCTGCAGCATTGTGCTGTACTCCAACTACATTAAATAACCACTCAGCTACTTTCATTTCCATTGCTGTTATTTTTTAACATGTGACTGGTGCTGCTTAGATTGATTTGTGACTCCCTGAATTTCCTTTTGACAGCAAGTACTGTGTGAAGAGCTTGGCATTTAGTTAGCAGTACCAAATGCAGACACAGCAGCAGTTTATTTTTGTCTGCAGAACAGTGTCTTATGAGGCTGTGACATAGGATATGCCAGAGTTGCCTTTGAGACAAGGGGAATGAGCCCTACTTTTTGCTGTTTCTCCCATAGTTGCAACCAGCACTCTGGCTGAGGCAGCTGTGCTAGTGCTCGAGCAATAGCTGAGATGCTCAGCGAGCCTTTGGTGCAGACAGCTGAGCCGCGGGGCAGGCACCTGAGCTATTCACACCCATCCCACAGAAAGACCGTGCTCCTCCTCCTCCCCACGCCCAATCTAAAGCCACGTGTGGGCAACACAAGAGGCAAAGGCAGCTTTGCTATGACTTGTGTCCACACAGTGTGTTACACAAAGCATTACCACTGCTTCTGTGAAGCACATGCACACCTTTCTTCAGTGCATGCCAAGGAAACACAGTGAGCGCCCTCCCTATGCATGACAGCCCAGCCACCTGTCCTCTTTATCTCATCTCTCACTTTGCTCTTAGTTCAGCATTTCTCAATTTAGCATCCTGATGATATTATAGCTCTGATGCGTATTCCAACCTGTGCTTTTCCCCCAGGCAGAACTGTCCCTTTCATTGGGGAACTGTAAATGTTGTGTGGCTGTTCATCATGATGAGCAATTGAAGGTCCAGAACAGTGTTTCCAAGTACTTCTCAAGGCAATCCTGTTTTTCTGGCAAACGTGCCAAATAAACAGATGTGTCTGTATTAACAGTGTGGGGCTTTTGTACTTCTTAACCTTGTATTATTGCCTTAAAAGTATCCTGACAATGCAGATGAAACTCGTTCCTTTCCAATGGCTGGTGAGTGTGACACTGTGACTGGTAGAATGGGATGGTGGCCACTGTGTCTCAAAGCTCAATCCCACAGTTGATGAAAATGTGTCATGGTTGCTGATGTCTGCTGAAGCTCCCAGTGTGGGCAGGGGGCTGGAAGCCAGCCTTTATTTTGGATAAGCCAGTGAGACATAGTTCAGCAAGCAGCTTTGCATTGCTTGACAGGACATCAGTGTCTGGAGGTGACACAGTGTGCCCAGAGTGTCCCTACAAAGGAAACTACTGCCCAGACTGAATGCCCTTACTGCTTGAGCTTTCCTGAGGCAGAGGTCATTCTTAGCTGGAATGATCTCAAAGCAGAAATATGCAGTGTGCTTTCTGACACCCCTCTGTGAGGAGAGAGTCGGGGCTGTTTTTTTAGTTTGCTTTTCCAACTTAAGCTCTGAAGGCTTAGCAGGATGGAGCAAGGTTGGGAAGTATCAGCACTCAACGTGTGCCTGGACAGCACTGTCCCCGCTGACCAGAAAAGCTCTAGGAACAGCCCATGTACGTATGTCATATGGTCTCAGAGAGCAAGCCTTCAGAAAATTGAGATTGGTTACCCTCTGTATAAAATCAGAGGTTGAAACTATGGGAGAGTTGTCAGTGTCAGCAGTGCAGGGATAATGTTTATTAAAGAAATCACAAACAGCTCAAACCCTTCTAGCTCCAGAAACTCCTTTTATCTGGAGTCACTGGTGCCACTCTGAGGATTAAAACAGGAGGCTCAAACTAGGAATGGTTTCTAGGCTGTTTCCTGAAGCACAAAGTGAAGCTGTGAAGATAACAGTTTTGTGAACGTTTGTGAATCACCTGCATTTGCATTGAAGGGTGCAGTGCAATTCCCTTGGTTATCTGCATTCTTAATAATCCATTGCAAAACTTCTTGCTATGTTCCTGGTTGAGGAACATCAGGGTTCTGTGAATGTATTTGTTTAGAAGCTGCCCGAGTGTCTGCACCAATGCTTGGAAACATCTCATCTAAATCTACAGAAAAGGAAATCCAGGCATGTAGCAATGCAAGCCCCAGTATTGTAACTTGTCTTTACATCACACAACCACTTGTGCTGTGTTGCACATTGCTTATCCAAGCTCCCCTCCTGTCAGGAGTTATTTCTGTTCAGTGATCTGAGAATGGAGCCCAGGAGCTGTATGTACTCCAGTCTTAGCTGGGTCTGTGCTTTGTGATGGTGAGCAGAGACGATCATCTCTGTGCAAACAGGAGCCACAAAGCCCTCCTTGGGGCTGTTCAGCAGAGATTGAGAGTTGCTCAGTGCTTTCTGAGAAATGGTAGCTTACCCTGATGAGTCCCTAACGCTCAGCTCCTCTTTCAGTGTGCACGTGTTGCTCAGTATGCCGACTCCTCAGAGGTGAGTGCTGGATTTCCTGCACCCTGATATCCACGCATACTTTTTGGGCATGGCTGTGTTCCCCAGCCTGGCTTGCTCCTGCTGCTCTTACTCACCAGGTTTCCTAACACCAGGGGAACAAGCAAGGGGACAGCCAGGCTACGAGTGGGTTTGTGAGCCGCGTTGTGTGCTGACGGCAAGTTTTGCAGTGCTGCTCACCTTACTGACCCAAGGCTGGGGAGTTTATCTCTGGAGAAAAACCTCAGTCCTTTCTCTTATAGAGGATGCATTTTGTCCCAGTGGCTGATGAAAGGAGTGGGAGGCCTCAGGTTTGGGCATGCCAGAGGATGCAGCTGCCAAACCCTTTGTTTAGGGAGGAAGAAGAAATCCAGACGGGCAGTGTCTCGTGTTAGTGGGAGCTGACTTTCATAATTCCTAAACCCCTCATCTCATGTGCTTTCTGTTTATTTTGTATACTGCAAACAGCCCTAAGGGCTTTGCAGCAGAGGCACTCAGGATCGCAGTGCTGCCACTGTACTGCAGCCACTGCTGTGAAAACACAGCTGGCTCATGTCACCTCCAGAGCAGCCAGGCGTACAGCATTAAAGCCTGGAGGCTGGAGCTCCCAGCCTGACCCTCTGTCTCCTTGCACATTATATTGGTGGCAAACCAAGCTTCACACACTTGCTTTGTCACCCTCCCTGTTGTGCTGTTGGGGTTGGAACTAGATGATTTATGGTCCCTTCCAACCCAAGCCATACAATGATCCTATGGTTCTGTGATTCTTTTCTAGCTCTTTGCACTTTCACATTTGGGGTGAGCATGCTGCTGTGCAGGAAAATGAAGCTTCCTTCTAGTGGTATCTGTTTAAGTAGTCATGAACTCCTTGTTATTCACAGTGCATTTTATTAGCACCCTTCTAATTTTAGCCTAAACTAATTTTATGGATTTGACTTTTCACTGTTATTTATAAAATATTCATTGAATCCTGAAGTGCTAAATAGGCATGAATTAAACTTGGTGAGGTCCTTTAATGATGCTACCACAGTAGTCAAACCAATGTGTTTACAAATTGGGCCCAAATTCATGTACACTTTACTATTGCTTTATTTTGCTGTTTTTTTCCTTAACCCAGTTGCTCTGACCGTGTCAGCTGCAATATGCTGCATCTCATAGGAAGTTCCTTCTGCCCCCACAGGCTGCCCTTTCTCTGTCTCCAAGGCAATGCATGCATTAATGCACTTGCAGACAATGGCGTGCCCTTTACATGCTCCTTACTAAGTGCAGCTTTGGGATCTTGGAGGGCAGGTCCCTGACTACGTAACATGAAGGTTTTTTTCCTCAAAGCTGCAAAGAAAGAAACAAAGTTTGCTTAACTGGACTAAATTGTTCCAATCTATTGGCACTGATCTTTCTTTCATACCAACTTCTGTGAAGCCAGTTGCAGGATGCAAATATTAGAAGTACTCAGTCCTGAAGAGATTATAATCTAAAAGGGCAGATACTCAAGCCTAACCTCAAGCAGGATATTAAAGGCTGCCTCAGAGCCTTGATGAGGCCTTTGTGGCAGGAGCAGTTGCCTTAATGTTTTTGCAGGTGAAACTCAAATGTCTCCCTTAAAACCCCACAGCTCTTAGGAGAGCACAGGCTGGTGGGAGCAAAAAGCTGCCCTCCCGGCTCCCTGGGCAATATCCTGAAGGAGGCACTGGACACAGACAAATTAATTTGGGCCAAACTGCAGGGGGTTCATGAAGATGCAGTCTCCTTGTGCCATGGAATGGGCTTCTGTACAGAGGCCGAAGGCTACAGTGAGTTCAGTATGATGCACGGAGGCAAATCATAGAACCATTTCAGTTGGAAGGGGCTTTTAAAGCTTATCTAGTCCAACTCCCCTGCAATTAACATGGACACCTACAGCTCCATCGGGAGCTCAGAACCACCATCCAGCCTGACCTAGAGTGTCTCTAGGGACAGGGCATGCACCACCATTCCAGGCAACCTGTGCCAGTGCCTCATCACCCTTACTGTCAAAAAACCATGATCTGTGCTCACAGAACTCTCCCAGGTCTTTACTCAAGTTTCTGACATCTCTGTTCAAGGCTGTTCACCCTGAGGATGACGATGGAACAGTGATAGAATTACATAAGTGTTCTTTTTCCCCTTCGGGAAGGACAAAGGGAAAACCTTCAGGGATTTGTTTGTCTCTTGGCAGTGCCCAGTAAATGCTTAACTGCTGCTCAGTGCTAAGCAAGCTTGTCTGGGACTTGCATTTAAGAAATAACTTCTGTGCTCAGTGCTGTTATCTCAGTTAACATCTCTTAGGTGCTGTTGCAAAGACTGTGTGGCATGGCTGAAAGAGAGGAGCAGTTTTAGACTTTGCAGAGAATAAATATATCTCAAAGATGTTTAAAATTTGTTGTGTATCACAAGAACCGTTATGGCTACACACATCTGAGGGGGAGTTTAGTAATGATTTCAGGCAGAGTAAGAAATGTGTGAGGACATTAGAGACAAATGAGACTGGTTTGTGAATGTGCACTTATGTGACTGATACAGTGACGTGCACCTTTAAAACTGCAGCTCAGCAGTGACTGATGGGCAGCTTAGCTGAGGTGTTCGGTCAGCCATGCACAAGATGTTGCAGCACAAAGCCTCTAGGAGCATTATTTTATTAGAGCTTTTCTAATAAAATAATGTTGGGCCCTTTCCCACACGTGGCTGTCACCCTGAAGACAAGCTGACAGATCACACAAGCAGCAGAGAGCTCAGCGAAGACCTTCATGGGATGCTCATGTAGCTGTGTTTTAAATCACCCTCCTGGTACATTAGATGTATCCAACTCCTTTGTGGTATGCTGCAAATCACACATGAGATTCTTTTAGCAGAAAGTGTTCTTAACAATGAATTGACTTTTCACCAAGAAAGCTGTTCATACATCCCTGAACAAAACAATTAAATGGTCTAGGTGACCATTTTGCTTGTAGCCAGTTTTGCTGCTATCTCTTGTGCTAGGGATTTACACACTTCTTTACCTTTTTCTCATTGAGCTCAAAGACCAGACAACCAGTTTCTGTTGCTGTAAGCATTTTATTCCTTAAAACTTTCCTTCTAAATGCTGAATCATATTTTTATGGGCATTATTTGCATCACTTTCCAGCAGTACCTCTGAATGGCAACTCGGGAGTTTTTAATATTTATTTTAGTAATGTCAGGGAAGGAAAAATTTTCATAGCAAATCAGTAGGTTAAGTACATTTAAGTACATTTAAGTACATTTAAGTACATTTAAGTACATTTAAGTACATTTCCACTTCAGCAACAAAGTTCAAACATTCATTGTTGTTTAATAAACTCCAGTTCAACCACAGATGTTCTGAAAGCAAAGATGAGAATTTCTGTGCTCTGAAACAATGTTCCTTCCCCTTCTACATCCAAATGTTTTCCCCTAACAGTTTATTCTTTCCTTTTCTCTATGTAAATATTATGGGACTCTGATGTAAGTGTTAAAGATTGCATGAGTTTTCTTCTGAGGTGTTTGGAATAGACTAGCACTTAACAACTTAATCATTTGTGGGATGTGTTTTCATTAACCAGTGACTTTGTTGATGATGTGAATAGACTTGTTTGCTTTGGTTGCACTTGACTTCAGCTTTGGAAAGACAAGCCTCTGTCTGCCTCTGTTTTGTGGCCCCTGGGCAGCGTTTGCTGGTAGATTGGCTGCTTCTAACTTCTTGGTTTGGCAATGAAAACTGTTGGAGAAGTACATGAGTTGGATCAATGCATTTTGGAAATGATGGCAAATTTGTCTCTGTTGCAGGGAAAAGAAGCTGATCGCCATCATATAATAAATATCTGCTCTCTGCTCATATTAAGTGCTGTGCAAAACTCCTTATATGAAGGATCCCCTAGAAAAGCTTAGCTTTGGAGTGACTTCATGTTCCATCACAATAATACAACACCTTGTTCCTGGCTGTGTAGTCTGTGACTGTGGTTTGTTATATAGTTCCTGAGGAATTACAATGACAGAAGAAAGAAGTGTTGCCTGGGAGAATAAGGGTGGGGGAGGTCCAGCTTCTCTAAGGTATTGGGGTGCTCAATTCCCCTGTAACTGTATTTAAGTATCCAAGTATTTCTGAGAATCTGCATCAAAGTTCTTTGCTCATCTGTAGTTAGTGGGCAAAGTCCTGACCTCTGTTACGCTTATGTAAACTCATAGGTCTGGACAGTGAAAAGATGTTTCCACAAGAAGTAGCAGCAGCTTGAGCCTAGGACATGAGCATTTATGCCATTTCTGCAGTAATTCTACCCCTCTGTACAAAGATGTGTAGGCAAAAACGTAACAGGTGAAAACACCCAAAAGGTGCCCTGCTCTGAGATGGAGAGTGAGAGCCTCCTGAAGGTGAGAGAGCCAGGGGACAGACCTGGATTTACATGGCCCCTGGATTCACACAACCCCTCCTGGCTATGAACCAGTCCCAGGGCCCATCAGCTGCTTCCCTGGAGCAGCACACACTGCTGGCTCTGCCACTTTGAGGACATATGATAGTGCCCTAAGGCCCTGATGCCTCTTAGAAACATACAGGAGGTGACTTGAGGCCAAGCACTGTCCTTGAGAAGCCAGCCCCAACTGTGTTTTGCTCTTTGGTGTGCCCCTTCTCCAGGAGCAAACCTTGGTGTCCCTGAACCCATCTGTTCCCTTTAAGCTTCCATCTCCCTTTCCAGTAGTTCCTCATTTCTGCCAGTTATTCTGGTTAATTCCCTGCTTTAGTCCTATTTTCTGCACCTGCAGAGAACCCACTCTGGTGTAGGAAAAGTTAGGTTTTATCTTGTCATTGTGTGGTTCACAAAAAAAATGACCTCATAGTTGGTGCTCATTCAGCCCTTTTGAGGTGAGTTGCTTCTGTGATTCTGGGCTCACAGTAGTGCAGTGTTCCACAACAACCATGGGACAAAGCCTGGCACTCCAGGTGGATATGAGGTTGGCATTGCCCACAGTGTAGATGTCTGATTCAGGATGGGCAGGCAATCACAAGAATCTTGTGATCCTCCCTTCTCACTCCAGACCTTATAGGATGTCTGTACTCAAGGTTGTTCTCATTAATGCTCAGAAATATACTGTGAAAGCCTAGGCTGGACACATGTATTCCCTTTTCCAGGACAGTGAGGCTGAAGTGAAACTGGTTCCCGTTTGTCTGGGTTTTGGTCTTCAAAACCTTTGGCCCAGTCTTCAAAGCAGCAGCTCTGGGGCAGGGACACCATACTCAGGCTGCTGGGGAGAGTGGGAGGCTTCCAGAAGCATTGGGCTTCTGCTCTGCTGGCTGTGGAGATATAAAACATGGGTGGCAGTGCTGCCTGAACATCTCTTTCATCCAGCACCCAATTCAAGAGAGAATAACAATGGAGAAAGCAACGTCAGTTTGGGAGTCCCAGGAGTGTTATCAGCTCACACTTCCTTCTGTCTTCTTTTGCAGTGCACAGCAGGACAAAGGCCACAGAGCACGTTTGCCTGATCCTGTATGTTCTTAACGTCTCACTGCATCTCCACAGTGAATGCTCACCTGCTAGTTTTCCATCACCCCTCTGGCATGTCCCCTTCATCTCCCCACAGCGGCACAGGGCTGCGGGGTGTCAGTAGGCCTCCACACAAACCTCAGGGATGCAGTTTCAAGAAGTCCTGACCCAGTTTACCTAACTGGAAACAAACTACCTGATGTCCAGCCTGCAACCTAAATCTGAGGGACCTCTGGGGAATAATGCAGCTGGGAGCAGTCATGTGAATTGGTGTCAGGGGAGCATTCGGTCTACAGGCTGTGCTTGGGTCAGGCTGTGCTCAAACACTAAACAAGCAGCTCTTAATGCAAGCTTGACTCCATTTCTCCTTGGTTTAGAGGGGCACCACAGAGCAGCTCCTGCACCCAAGATGACCTCAGCTAGGCGTCTCCTGGATATCTCACTTCCCAAGTGGAAAGATAAAGTTGTGATTAAAATGAAATCTCCTTAGACTGATTTTGCCAAGTGCTGTAAAGAACATTTAATATTCTCTTTACAGTGTAGTCTTAGCACCACAGTCACGTATAGGAAAAAAACAATAGTTCAGCATTACTCCAGGCCTCTCTGGAATGTGACTGTCAGCTTTTTCAGCACAGCTGGGAAGAAGTCAATTTCCAGCTCTTCCTGAAAAACTGTGACAGTGTGTTTCAGCCTGCTCCCGTGAGTGGTGGCAAAGGGAAGAGACACAGGGTTAGCAGCCAGAGGACAGTGTGCAGCGTATCCTGAGCTTGTCCACAGTGTTCAGCTGCCAACATGAATTGGGCACTGCAGAGAGCCCTGGTGACCTGCCTGTGACTGGTTTTGCTGTAGCCAAATCACTTGCCCTTTGTGTTTCCATTTGCCAACTGAGAACTGTTTGGGAATCCAGTTTTGGGGATTTATTTTGTGTGTGCTTTAAGGATCCAAATGGATTAATAATGGTCACATATTGAAGAATCCTCTTTCTGTAGAGTTTGGCCCAGCAGAGCGTTACAGTCAGGCTCAGAGAAAAAGTGTAGAATGTTATTTCTATGTGTGTTTATAAAACAGCCCAAGTAGAGTCAGTAATTGTCATCTAAGCACTCAACACTTCAACTCCTGTTTTCCACACGTGTTTTAGAATGAAAAAAAGCATAACTGTCAGTTAAACTAAGAAAGATCCAGCCCTGCTGATAAGAAACTGCAGAAACACAGTGAGCTTAGTCACCTGGGTGTCCCTTCTGTAGCTCTTGCTTTGGGCTGGCTATTGAAAATACCATCTTGTTTCACCATCTGAGTTTGAGGCAGCAAATGAATGGTGGTGTACAACATGACCGGTCCCATGAAGATTGTGTTATAAATCACAAGAGCAGAAGCCACCAAGCAGACATTAGTGATGTACAGTCATGGACTCCTATTCTGCCTTCGGTGGCGTTAACAGTCTGTAAGACTTATTTTAGCATGACAGAGGAAGAATTTTCCCCACTCTGGTCTCACAGCACACCCCTACTGAGAGTCCCTTCAATGCCTGCTGAGGTTTTTGTTTAACTGCACTGGATCTTGGGCTGGGCTCTTGGCTTGGGCTCTCTCAGCTTCAAGTCAGTACTTCAAGTCGTGCTTCATTTCGCAGGAAACTGTCTCCATACTGTCCACAGGGCTTCAGCACTCACTGGGTGCTTTCCAGAGGACACTCTTACGTGTGGTAGATGTAGAAACTGTGGGTATAATTAGCAATTCAAGAAATCAGCTATTTAATTTATCCCTGAGCCTAACAACAAACAAAAATATTTCTATAGATAACTTCCAGAACACCAGGATGTGAATTCAGTGTAAATTCTGCATAGAATAATCCAAGAGCTTACAATGGCTTTGCAACCAAGGTCCTTTTCATTTCTAACCCAACAGTTGCTATTAGTGGAGTGTGAAGTGTGAACCTTCTGTCTGTTAATCCCTGAAGATGCATGGGTTTGCAGTGAAGTGGAGCTCGGTGGAATGTGAATCAAATCACTGATCTTCCTCATCCTTTGTCTTTATATTTAGACCATAAATGGCCACGTTAAATAGATGTGAACGATAAATATGAAAAGCCACTTGAGGCAAACTGTGAAACGAAAGACTCTGTGTTCTCAGATGATGAAGAGAACGATTTATTGGATAGTGCATCCATGAACAAAAGGCCTAAAAAGAAGGATCAACCCCTTGAGGTACTTTCATACTGTCGAGGTTCCTCCTTCTGTTACGTTCTTTGAGTATTTGAGTGAACGCCTCTTTGGCCTAACAGGACTGAATCCAAAAGCAGCACTTTTCTGGTCTTTCAGGGGTGGATCTTGTTATGAGAACACTCAGTTTCCTACACATGTGGTTTCCCTGATAGAAATTCGAATCTATGCCTGTGGAAATAATAATTGCACAGAGCGTCAGAGTTGGATTTTGAGTTGCAAAACTTGGATCTAGCTCTAAACCACATGCTAATGTGGAGGTATTTCAATGAGAGGATTTGGATATCAACCACTGGGTAATTTTTCCTGTCTGTAGCAGAAAATGTATTTTCTTTCCTGAGGCAGAGTGTTTGTGGGGAGAACAGCCAGCACCCATAGCCAGAGAGCTCCGAGCTCAAACCCTCGTGCACCTGGCCAAACCACACCAACACCAGCAGTGGTTCTACTGCTGACTCCATGATTTCAGTAGGTTTTGAATCACCGTATTAAGAACTGTGATTTAATTTGCTACACAAAAACAAAACAAAACTAATGGAGATGCAGATCCCACAATGCAGTTTGACAAAAGCAATTTTAGCAACATTCTGTTATGGAGGAAATACAACCAACCTCTGCATGAGATGCTGTAGGCAAGGAATCCTTCCAGATCTGGGCAGTGGGGTACGGAGCCACGTCTAGCAGCTCAAATGTAGCTCACAGATTGCAGCCAGCAGGACTCCACCCTGGGGTAGCTGGGTTTGTTTCTCTTTCCCTAAGCCAGTATGGGAGAGCAGGAGTGGTGTGGTTGTGGTGTGGCTGGTAGTTATCCACATCCTTCTAATGGGCTGTTGTAGCTCTGGTGGCTCTCAGCAAAAGCTTGCTGTGGTTAGGTGCAGTCTCTGTAGCTATTCTCAGAGCTGCTAAGTGGCCTTCCAAGGAGCTATTCTCTCCTGATTTCAAGTGTTTACTGAGCAGTTGATGGGTGCTTTAAGGGTGGTCTAGCTTCTCAGCGAGCAGCCTCTCTCAAGCAATACTTACTGCTCAGGTTGTCAGGCTGTGTTGCAGAGCTCCTGGCTTACAGATAGCAGCTCTAAGCCAGCAACTTGGGAGTCTGAGTGGATCTATGGATCTGGGCAGGATTCCTCACTGCTATACACAGCAGCTTTTTTCCTCCTGTCAGCTCATGGCTTAGACAGATGTGCTCTTCACTGGGTAAAAAAAAAGGCTGGTGGAATGGGCCCACAGAGTGGTGATGAGAGGAGTTAAATCCAGCTGGTGACCGATCACCACAGCCCTGTTGAATATCTTTAGTTATACTGGACAAGAAGATTGACTGCACCCACAGTAAGTTTGCAGATGACACCAAGATGGGAGGAAGTGTTGATCTGCCTGAGGGTTGGAAAATCTTACAGAGGGACCTTGATAGGCTGGATAGCTGGGCTGAGGCCAGTTGTAAGAGGTTCAACAAGACCAAGTGCTGGGTTCTCTGCTTTGGTCACAATAACCCCATGCAGTGCTACAGGCTTAGGGCAGAGTGGCTGGAAGGCTGCATAGAGGAAAAGCACCTTGGGATGTTAGTTGATAGCATCTGAACATGAGCCAGCAGTGTGCCCAAGTGGCAAAGAAGGCCAATGGCATCCTGGCTTGTATCAGAAATAGTGTTGCCAGCACAAGGAGGGAAGCGATCATCCCTCTGTGCTGAGAACTGATAAGGCTGTATCAGGTGCTGTGATCAGTGTTGGGCCCCTCACTAAAGAAAGACAGGGAGGCCCTGGAGCGTGTCCAGAGAAGTGCAATAAACAAGTATTATATGAACAAGTCTTACGGGGAGCAGCTGAGGGAGCTGGATGGTTCAGTCTGGAGAAGAGCAGACACAGGGGAGACCTCATCGCTCTCTGCAACTCCCTGAAAGGACATTGTGGTGTAGTGAGGGTTGGCCTCTTCTCCCACGTTAACAGTGATAAGGCAAGAGAGAATGGTCTCAAGTTGCATCAAAGGGAAGTTCAGGTTGGATATTAAGAAAAATTTCTTCTCCCAAAGAGTGGTGATGCATTGGCACAGGCTGCCCAGGGAGGTGGTGGAGTCACCGTCCATGGAGCTGTTCAGAGAACTGTGCAGATGTGGCACTGAGGGACACGGCTAGTGGCATGGTGGGGTGGGTTGGTGGTTGGACTGGATGGTCTAAGAAGTCTTTTCCAACTTTAGTGGTTCTGAGATTGTCTGTTAGCCGTGCCTTTCTGGATGCAGCCATCTTACCCTGATTGTTTGTGCTTTTGGGGACTCAGAGTGGGGTAAAAGATCAGACTTGGAAGCAGGGTGGAATCTGAACACAACCTCAGTGTGATGTTGTTCCCTATCTGTATGAATATTTATACCTTTTATATCACAAGAATGTGGAAATACAGCGTGGTCTTGGATTGGACAGTCCTATAAAATATAAATGACTAAGACTTCTTTTACAAATGGTAAGACCCTGTCGTGGTCCTCCAGGTAAATAGGTTTATGCTGTTAATGAAAACAAAGCTTGGATTTTCCTGAAAACGAAGTAGAAGAGCTTAACAGCCCTTGCAATGTTATCTACTATGCTTTGCTAGGTTTCCACACAGAGATTTTGTGCTCCCTTGCAACATGTGGTAACCACTTCTTGTTGTGAATCTGATGAGCCCCAGTGCCATACCAAAGCTCTGCAGAGTGAATTATGCAGTGCAGATGAGGTTGGTGGGGTTTTTTTTTGTTTATTTGTTTTGTTGGCCTTGCTAGGTCATTTCTGTCTCAGTCAGTTCAGTCTGGAGAGTGGAGCTAATCAGAGTAAACCAATCATGGAATTGACCTGGCTCCTCTTGGGCATTCCATGGTTCTCCTGGGCAGATTTGCCTGGGGGTCTTTCCATACATTTCCATGCTTAAAGGCTCCTTTTCAAAGCTGTCCTCATCAGCTGGCTGCAAGGTGGAATTCCAGTAGTCCTCATCTGAAATCATTTCAACAAATTCTACCCAATCTCTCAAGCAAGAGCCCAGTGTGTTTCACACTGGTGACCCCTTCTGCTTTGGGATGCCCCAAGCTACTCACAACTGGGCTGGACCCTGCAAGGTGGCTGGGAAACAGCAGTGGGCTTCCTGCCACCAGTTTGCTGTCTTGAGCTGATGGCCAATGCAAATTGCACCAATTTCTCCTGTCTGCTTTGACCTTCGTGTTACTGGCAGTATTTGGCCATGCCCTCAGCTAAGGACAGAGTGGTAGGTGGTGTAACGTAGGTAAGGGCCTATAATGGTTCTCTTCAAGGAGTTTATCCTCAACTGATCCTTCATTAACAATCTTGAGGACCAAAATGGGCTTCTCTTTTTCTTCATGCCAGAGACGGGATCACTGCTACAGAAGTGCCACAGAGGTGAGTTTTAAGGAAAGAAGGAAAGAATTTCCTATGAACTGATGAAGTTTTCTCTTGCTTTTCTGCAGGCACCGCCTAGGACCCTTAGACCTCGCATCAGGAAGAAAAGTACCTCGTCCTCTGCCACTGAAACAATGTGAGTGCAATGAGCCAATAGCACCAAGATCCACAGAATGTCTCTCTTCTGCCTTAAGGAGCTACTCGTTCATAATGTAGGAAGCAGCAGTGGGATGGATGTGCTTTGATGTGCAGCGTTGCAGACATGGCCTTCCTCGCTCCTGTCTCTGTTCCCCGTTCCACGCTTCTCGTGTCTGTCAGCAGTGGTTAGGGCAGGGTGACAGACACCTGCAGACGAAGAGTTCTTGTTTTGTTTGCAGTGTTCCCCCACTCACGCTCGTCCTTAAGGCTGTACATTGACAGTTCTCATTGTGTCTGCATAGCTCAGCTCTGTGAATGCACAGCAACAACAAAAGTCATCAGTTGCTCGTGATGATACTCGACAGTGTATTTATTTATCATTAAGGAAGTGGATTTGCAGAAGCCATGGATTTCTCTTCCCTCTCTTCCTCCTCAAGCCTGTGAATGATGTAACAAATGCCTGAGTGCTTTAGCTGTTTGAAAATGTCCAAGACTCATTAGGAAAAGCTGAGCTGTAAAGCTGTTTCTGCGAGTGGATCAAATGTATTCTGATTAAATCATTGTGCTAAAAAGACACAGAGACAGAACTTAGGATGAGGAAGAGATGTGCAAGAGAAAATGATTGGTTTTAACAATGTAATGAAGGGGGAGTCTTAATTTTGATCATCCTGAGCCAGGAGAATATTGTGTGGAAAATGATGGCGGCTACAAAACTGGATCGTATCGCTTGCGGCAAATGTTCTACTGGCAGTTCTGGAGCACGAGCAGGGCAGTCGTGTAGTAGCTGCAGCAGCACGTTAGAATTGCTTTAGTGACTCGCTTCCAGGGGAAAATGAACTGTTCTCCCCTAACAGTGCCAGTCCCAGCGTTCTGCTTTCCTGGTGTGGTGCTGGAGTTTTCCTTACACGAGCAGAGCAGGACGCTGGGGCTCAGCTGCTTTTTGAAGCCTGGAGTTTTGCCTGTAGCATGGAGTTTGGTTAGAACCACGAGAACCAGGTGGAGTGTTGTATTTGTATCCATATATAAACGAGAAATATAAAAGAAGAGGAAGATGTTGTAGGGTTTGTGTATTTGTGCTTCAAGTTGGTGTCTCTTGTAAGTGTTAAGCATGTGAAATTCACACAGAAGTTAATTACGTGGCCCTTTGTGTTTGCTCTTGGACCTGTGTCATAGAGTAGGAAAGCATTTAGCTTTACATACGTGGAACGTGCCCTCACTGATGATGCCGGGCCGCAACCCGAGAAGCACGATTAACCTGAGGTGCAGCAGCTTGGGATGCCAGTAGCCGGTTGGAGTGTATCAGGCTCAGAGATAAATCTGAAGTGGCCTTTAAAACCTTTCCTCTGCCAGATATGCATCAGCAGCCTCGCTGTCCCTGCCTGATGCATCCTCGAGGTCTCCCCAGAGCTTCCAGTGCAATGTGGGGAAGAGAGAAATAACCCTGCGCACACACTGATGTTGATCTGACCTGGTTAGGAAGTGGAAAAAGCAAGCAGGTATTTCCTGAGTCTGCCACCATGTTTGGCCCCATTATCTGAGAGCTGTGTTTCCTTTACACGTGCTAATTCAGTTGTGTTTTCCAATGGGCAAGAAGGAAGAAGCCTTCAGAAAATACATTGAAAAGAAGCAAACATAAATAGCAGTTACAGAGAGTCAGTCCTTGTAAGATACTCAGCAAATGCTTGGAGGAGCTAAGCTTGTGTGTTTTATTTTGAAGCAGCTTTAAAGTTTGTTTGATTCATTTTGGCAAACATTAAAAAGAAATAGCAAAACTGCCTGCAGAGTTAGCAGAAATGAGATCCTGTTGCAAGCAAGCCGTGTTTCCCTGCTATGCAATAGGTTGCCGTAAGAGAAAAAGCTGACAAGTTTGCACTCAATTATGCCAAAAAACCCCACGAAACATAGAGCCACATAACAGCTGATAAATTTTATTCTCAGACATGCTGTATTAACATTGATTCTCACTAAAATTATTAAATGTGTCTAATCTGCTGTTTTACTGTCAACTTGACTGTTTGGATTTTCTTAAGTGCTGAGGTGAAATTGTTGACAAGGGAGTTGCCTTATATCTCTGCAAACATTCATTGTATAAATGAGAAAAATAAACCTTTTCGTATCTCTGGCAGAAATGCATTGATTTATCAACGGAGCTGTATATCTGTGTATAGATAGACAAGAAATGTGAATGCTGACCCACGTCCACTTTGTGCTGTTGTGTTCTGTGTACGGAAGGGAACGGTCATTTGCTTTTGATCCCTCGTTTTCCACACACAGGTTGTTTACAGGTGTTGCCCCAATTCTGTCATTTCACCCTGCGGCTATTTGCATTTATTTAAAATAAACATCAGACGTGAAGTCTTTTGTTGCAGTTTTTCTCTGCCACGGGAACGAGGTGATGCAGCAAGCCGCCTTCCTGCACTGATGCTGACCCCTCGTGGCAAAGGGTTTGCAGAACGTGAGCACGGGGCTCACAGATGGCGGCTTCTGCATCGCGTAGGGGTGGGAAGCACTTCGTCTCTTCCTCCTGGCTCAGGCTCAGGGCTGCAGCCCTGCTAACAGCTTGCAGATTGCTTCTCCTAAAAGCAAGCCAATGGTTTCAAATAGCTTCAAGATCTGGGATTCCCCAGCTTAACAGAAGTACGGATACAGGGGCCTGGCTCCACCAGAAGTTCTGCAGGGCTGGCAGACACCTGACTTAGCAGAGATGGGCGGGAGAATGTAACCCTGAAGAGAATAGAATGGAATATCTCAGTTGGAAGGGACCCACAGGTACCATTGAGTCCAACTGCCTGACCTCTGCAGGGCTGACCAAAAGTTAACGCGTGGCATTGGGAGCATCATCCAAACGCCTCTTGAATGCTGGCAGGCTTGGGGTATCAGCCAGCCCTTGAAGAAGTTTGTTCCTTTATCTGACTTCTCATGGTACAGAAATGTTTCCCAATGCCCGGCCCTGGCGTAGCTCTGTGCCATTCCTCTTCTGCCACCAGTTCCCAGGAAGGAGCAGAGCCCAGCACCTCGCTGTTTCCCCTCCCCAGGGCGCTGCAGGGAGCACTGAGGTCACCTCTCAGACTCTTGTCTCCAGGCTGGAACCCCCCAGTGCCCTCAGCCTCCTCACAGGACGCACCTCCAGCCCTGCTACCAGCTTTGGTGCCTCCTCTGAATGCTTCCAAGAACCTTAACATCCTTTCTGTGTTGTGCAGCCCAGAACTGCAAGCAATATTCAAGACGAGGCTGCACCAAAGCTAAATACAGGGGAGAATCACCTCTCTTGACCTGCTGGCTGTGTTCTGTTTAATGCATCCCAAAATACATTCAGCTCTTGGCTGCACACTGCTGGTTTGTGCTGAGCCTGCTTCAAATAGGTCAGCCCTAGAAAATAGGGCTTTTAACCAGCACAAGGAACATGCGTTACTTTAAGTTGATGCTGAAAGGAAGGAAACTGCATCTGAAGATGGTCTGTGGTAAATGAGTCTGTAAGTTCACCAAGTGCACCATAAACACACCTCAGTTATGAACACAGTAAGTTCAGAGCAGCTCAGTGCAGTCCCCACGCCTTCATTCTTGCTGTTCTGGCCAGTGCCAGTGCAGTTGGTGCTCAGCGATTGCTGAATCAGGATCACATCAGCTAGAAGGACTTCACGTATCACCACCAATCATTGCAATAACCCCACACTGATCTAAATTGTGTAAGTGCAAACCCAGCACAGACAGAAAAGGAAAATCAGGCTATTTACTCTTAATGAGGAGAAAGCTGCTTGGAGAGATCCACCGCCCCCTAGGCTCGTGTGAACAACCTGCTGCCTCTGACTGCTCTGCAGTGCTCTCATGTAGCAACGAGACCCCCGTGCTTGTGACAGTGCTCGTGAATACAGCCACCTTCTGGTTCGCTTTGGGTACCTGCGATGCACCTCGCACTGCATTTGGAATAGCAGAGAACACCGTGCTGGGCGTTGTGTTACACAGACTACGTAAGGATCATCGCTGGGCACCTCGTGATTCCTTCGCTGTGATCAGCAGAATCACAGAATCACAGAATCATAGAATTGTAGGGGTTGGAAGGGACCTCCAGAGATCATCGAGTCCAACCCCCCTGCCAAAGCAGGTTCCTTACACCAGGTCGCACAGGTAGGCATCCAGGCAGGTCTTGAACATCTCCAGAGAAGGAGACTCCACCACCTCCCTGGGCAGCCTGTTCCAGTGCTCCGTCACCTCACTGTAAAGAAGTTCTTGCGCATGTTTGTGCGGAACTTCCTATGCTGCAGTTTCCAGAGACGCGATGAAATAAATGGTAGATGTGATGTCTCACAAGAATGCCAACAGCATTCCAGAGGTGGATGTTTTGCTGGTTTCGTTACACTGCTTGATGTGTATCTTGAATAAAGTCTTAATCTTTTCTTTAAGAAAAATCAAAACAACTTCAGTCTGTTCAATGTATCTGGCAGGCCAGAATCATTCCTTTGATTGCTGTATGATTGTTACTCTCACTTTTGGCTGACTGTATATAGATGTACTCAGTGCTGCATGTCCTTCACAACTTTTCTGTATGATGAACCAGAAAAAATACAGCTGCTGAACACTCTGAGAAACCAGTGAATTCATTGATGCACGGCAGCCTTGTACAGCAAACCATCTCTTACTATTGCAGATGGCTCGGGAGCTGATAAACAGGGACTGCCTAATTAATAATGGGCTCATTTCTAGTGGATGTTTTCAAACTGCTGCTGAAAGCAACTGCTTTTCACATACTTAAGTCACTAATTTTGTGAGAAACCCTCTACCCTAGCCCTCTGAAAGTGAAAGCAGACCAGTTACACTGCAAAAGGACCCTATGATAAATCCTTGGCCTTGTTTCACCTGTGCACGCAAACTGAGATGTACAGCATGTAAAGAACAAGAGAATGTTAAAACTGACTGCTTGAGACCGCATTGCGGCCTTTCAATATTTGAAGAGAGAGTATAAACAGGAGGGGTACAACTGTCTATGAGGGTGGATGGTGATAGGACAAGGGGGAATGGTTTTAAACTGAGGCAGGGGAGGTTTAGGTCAGATATTAGGAGGAAGTTTTTCACACAGAGGTGGTGACGCACTGGAACAGGTTGCCCAAGGAGGCTGTGGATGCCCCATCCCTGCAGGCATCCAAGGCCAGGCTGGATGTGGCTCTGGGCAGCCTGGTCTGCTGGTTGGTGACCCTGCACACAGCAGGGGGTTGGAACTGGATGAGCTTTGTGGTCCTTTTCAACCCAGGCCATTCTGTGATTCTATGATGGTGTGAGGACCCAGCAAATCTACTCCACTACTTAAGAACCAACAAAAGAGACAAAATTGAGTCCTACAAGGAAGGTTCTGTTAAGAAATTTGGCTAATGCCTCTTTAAGAAAGTTAGCAAAGCTGCATGTAACAGTGGGTGCTAACATGGAAACAGGGCAAGAGTTTGCATGGTACAATAACAGGCAGCAACTCTGGAAACTATCTCTCCTTTCTTCCCATGCCTAAGGAAGGTTCCTTGTAGCAAGCTACCAAGAAGCAGAGACAAAGAATATCCTTAAGTTAAACACGTTTCTTTTAACAAAATTCAAGATTAAATATGTTTAATTATTCACTGTCTTTTAGTAATGTTTAGACTGCATTCATCCACAAACATTATGTTAAACAGAATCGTAGGAAACCACCAGACATCTGAACATGCAGGTGACAAGTCTGGCTGTCATCACTGCCAAGTAAAACACAAGTTGCTCCTCAAAGTAGTCTTTACTATTCCTTTATTTTGGGCCATACTTCTGAGCAGATGATATGCATGTGTTCATTTATAAAATAATTACAGATTCCTACAGAGGAAGATTTGTGCGGTCGTGATACTTCTGGTAGGGATCATCAACATACCAATTTCTTCTTTTCCAGAAAGAAGTGGTCATCTTATCCAGGAGTTTACACTGCGTTCTGTTGCACAACACAAACTCTCTCAAGCGCTTCTTCTGGGCAGTAGACTTCTTCCACAATTTCTTCTTGTAACCAGACTGCATAGGAAATACACAGTGAGTTGCTGCCAATACACACATATTGCAATACCCATAAGCAAACTAGCACAAATCCCCCACTTTCAGGAAGTGGAGGAGATGCACACTTCCATACCAGCTCTGTCCATCAGAACAAAAGCAATGAATCATAGAATGGCCTGGGTTGAAAAGGAGCACAATGCTCATCCAGTTCCAACCCCCTGCTATGTGCAGGGTCACCAACCAGCAAGACCAGGCTGCCCAGAGCCACATCCAGCCTGGCCTTGGATGCCTCCAGGGATGGGGCATCCACAGCCTCCTTGGGCAACCTGGCCCAGTGCGTCACCCCCCTCAATGAGCCCACTGTTTTAAATAGGTTTATAATACCAGAACAAAACAAAATCATACCTTTCTCCTAACCCAAAGACCATTGTGCAGTCGGAGAAACCTCTTAACAACAGCTTTCACAGACTTCCTCTTTCCCTTCCGTAGACTACAATAAGTGAGAGGCCTCACGGGCTGCTGAAGTAGGTTTGGAAGTACAGGTGTGAGTCTGAAGACAACAGAAGGAGGAGGTAATACAACAGGAATGTAAATGTGGTTAAATGCTAAACTGCAAACACTCAGCTGTACTGGTATTCAGAAGTTATTTGGAGGATATATCCGGATTTGTTTAGCTTTGAGAAGGGTCTGGGAAACCTCACAGCAGCCTCCCAGTACTTGAAGGGAGCTTACGAGCAGGAGAGGGACCAACTTCTACATGGCGTGACAACGGCAGGTCGGGAGTGAGTAACAAAATAAGGATGAATAATAAAACCTCTCACAGAGGGGAGATTTAGGTTAGATGCCAGGAGGACGTGCCTTGCCCAGAGGGCGGCGATGCCCTGGCACTGCGGTGCTCAAGGCCGGGTCGGATGGGCGGCACGGCCAGTCCCGTACCTGCTGAGCAGCGCGGAACCCCCGCCGGGCACGATGCCGAGGGTCAGCGGTTTCCCCAGCGGAGCCACCGCCGCCCGCGCTCGGCTGTGGCAGCAGTGGACGGACGCGGTTCGTCCCGCAGCGACGGGAGCCCAGCGCGCCAGCGGCCGCAGCATCCCTGCGGAGAGAGACGGCCTTCAGCAGCGCCGAGCGGCCCCGGGCCGCCGCCATTTCACGGGCACCCCCACCTCCGACATGGCCGCCTGCCTGCCTGCCTGCCTCCCTCCCTCCCGCTCCGCTCCGCTCCCCTCCCGTCCCTCACACACAGACCCGCCAGAGCCCCTCGCACCGCCGCTGCCGCCATGTCCCCGCGCCCAGCCTACGGCAGCCGGCGGAGATCAGGCCGGGCCGCGCCAACACACGGCTGCAGAGCGCCGCGTCCCCGCTGGGAGGAGCGCGGCCCCCTCCGGGCGCTTTCTAAAATGGCGGACCGAGCACGTGACCAGCTCGTTCCTTTCTGATTGGGAGCGTCGCCCGTCACTCTCTCGAAGCGGCGGCCACGCCCCCCACGGGAGGGGCGGTCCGCGCATGCGCACCGCGCCCTGCTCGCGGTGAGGGGCGGAGGCGGGAGGCGCTGGGAGTTTCTCGTGAGCGGCGCCTTCCTGCAGCCTGCCCTCGGCCGCCGCCGGTTCCGAGGCGATGCTGCGGGCCTGTCAGCGAGCGGGGGTCGCGGTGGCCGCGCAGGTGAGCGGGGCTGAATGGAGCGGAGCGGGAGGGAGAAGACGCGCGGCCTCCTGGGAGAAGCGCCACCAGTCGGTATGAGTGGCGCCTGCCCTCTGGCTGACGGCGGCAGCGCGCTGCGAGGCACGCGGTTGAGGCGCTGAGGAGCAGCGCGTCCTCCAGCCGTGGCCCCATCTGCTCTGAATGACTCCCCACGCGGTCGCCGCGATTGGCCGCTCGGCTTCTGAGGGACGGCCGCGAGAGCCAATGGGACGCCGCGGCGGGCGGGAGCCGTCAGCTCGCTTCTGGGCTGCACTACGAGTACCGGCGTGCAGCGCGGCCTGATTTGCGTAGGGCGATGGGAAGCGGCTGCCGCGAGGCGTGACGGTCCTCGGAGTCCGCTTGGGTGACCCGGATGGAGCCGGGTGGGCCCGGAGGTGGCGGCGCTCGGCCGGCTGCCGGGCGGCGGGACGGCGGGCCTGCCGGCGGCGGGAAGGACGTGACCTTGCGGGGGGTGGGCGCCTCGCGGCGGTCCCGCATCGAGGCCTGGGCCGGCCGTTGGCTGAGGGAAACCGCCACTGAATGAGGCTGTGGGGCTCCGGCCAAGGACAGCCCGTGCACGCTGAGATCAGGGCCTGTGGAAAGTCTGAGCTGAGAGATGGAAACCAGACTTCCGCTGGTGTTTGTCACATAGAGCTCTGTGCATGCGCGAGAGCGTGTCCAGAACGGCTGCACGGTGCTGGAAATCAGGTGCTGTGCTTTGAATCATAGAATCATAGAACGGCCTGAGCTGAAAAGGACCACAATGCTCATCCAGTTCCAACCCCCTGCTATGTGCAGGGTCACCAACCAGCAGACCAGGCTGCCCAGAGCCACATCCAGCCTGGCCTTGGATGCCTCCAGGGATGGGGCATCCACAGCCTCCTTGGGCAACCTGTTGCAGTGCCTTTGCCCTGTTAAGGTCTGACAGTCTCAGTGCAGCGTTCTGTGTGCGTTGTGTGTTGCTGATGGGCCACTCAGGCACTGTTAGCTTTGCAAGGTTCTGCCTTTCCCCGGGTTTCCTTCCAGTGTTGGTGAAGTTCAGCCCTTTCTCACCTGACCGCTCCCTCAGCCATCACTGAAATCCATCCACTTGCAGCTGTAAGCACAGCAGCTGCTCCTTCTGTCAGTGCATCTGGTGTCACCTTTACGAGTCATGGAATCACAGGATGGTTTGGGTTGGGAAGGACCTTACAGATTGCCCAGAATGCTGGGGGTGCCCTGTCTCTGGAGGTGCTTAAGGCCAGGTTGGTTTGAGCCCTGGGCAGCCTGAGCTGTTATGGGGCAGCCGGAGGGGAGTGGGAGGTTTAGCTTGGACTGAATGAATGCAGAGAATGAGGTTGTGCTCTCTGTGTCGCTGCTTGAGGCTATGCATGAAGCACTTGTGTGTGAGGCAGGGCTTGTTAATTATGTGGATCATCTCTAATTCTGGAGTCCCTGCCGTTCTTCTGTTGGCTGCAGGGAAGGTGTGATGTACCTTGTGGAGTGGTTTTTGTAGCAATGCAATAGCAGGTAATTAATGTAAAACAAGGAGCTTTCCAGGATTTAGGTAAATTAAATAGCACAGGAGTGCTGAGTAGGAGGAAGAAATGGCAGCAGCTGTTCCCAGTGCCCTGTGCAGGGGTCTGTGCTGTCTGCCTGGCTTCTTAGGTCAGATTTATGTCAAGCCACTGCTTAACCGGTCTTTCTGGTAAATCTTCATTTTGAGGTAAAATAGGAGATAAAAATCTTAGGTAATGTTATCTCTGCTAAGTAGAATATGGTAAAATATCACTCCTCACATGGTAATTTCATTTATAATATAATCAGATCTCTGTCTTGAAAGTGGCTGCGTGTTTGAAACATGTCTGTGTCTCGTGAAGGAGCTGCAAGTGTACAAGCAGCTCTGGTTGCTGCCGTAGCTCTCAGACCGAGCCGAGCTGCTGTGCGTTGGCATGAGGAGAGGCTGAGATGTGCTCTGACTGACTTTGCTCTCCTCCACCCCTCACAGAACTGCCGGTGCAGGAGGGCAGCGCTCCGTCCGCCACGACTGAGCTGCGGATATGCGACCACGTCGGGGGAGTCCGGGTGCGTCGGAGGGTTTGGAGGGGTGGAGGTGATGCTTCCATCCCTTGGTCTGTCCCACACCCTTGGGTTGGTGGCCGCCTTCTGGATCACAGTGGGTGTTCCCAGGCGTAGGCTGAAGTTTTAAAATCTGTTGGAGGCTTTCTCGTCATACAGTGGGATTTACGTCATTTTTGCTCTTTCTCCCTTTCTCTCCAGCGGTTCTGTAGGCAAAATCATTGGTGCCAGCGTCTTGTTTGTGGGTGGAGGAATAGGGGGAACCGTCCTGTATGCCAGCTACGACCCGCGTTTCCGGGAGAATGTAGAGAAGGCCATTCCCTACTCTGACAAACTGTTTGAGATGGCGCTCGGTCCTGCGCCTTACAGTGCGCCCATGCCAAAGAAACCGGTAAGCGGCTCCCATTCACCGCCCTCCTGCACACTTCACTTTTCCTTGTTTAGAGAGAGATCTGCTCTTAGTTTTCAAATTCTAATCAGTTTTGCTATGCACTAGGTTTAAGAATTATGAACTGAGCACTTTTGGTTTAGATTGTTACTCTTTGAGATGATACTGAACCACACTGTGGGTCCCTTCCTGTTTCAAACTCATCTCATGAATTACTGATTCCATAGAACCACTGCTGACTGCTGTGTAACAGTGCTGCTTGTACGTTTCCCTTTATAATGGAATGATCATAGAATGGCCTGGGCTGAAAAGGCCCACAGTGATCATCCAGTTCCAACCCCCTGCTATGTGCAGGGTCACCAACCAGCAGACCAGGCTGCCCAGAGCCACATCCAGCCTGGCCTTGAATGCCTCCAGGGATGGGGCATCCACAGCCTCCTTGGGCAACCTGTCCCAGTGCCTCACCAGCCTCTGTGTGAAAAACTTCCTCCTAATATCTGACCTAAACCTCCCCTGCCTCAGTTTAAAACCATTCCCCCTTGTCTTATCACTATCCACCCTTGTAAACAGCCATTTCCCCTCCTGTTTATATGCTCCCTTCAAGTACTGGAAGGCCACAGTGAGGTCTTCCTGGAGCCTTTTCTTCTCTGAGCTAAACAAGCCCAGTTCCCTCAACCTTTGTTTATAGGAGAAATGTTTGGCACGTTTTGAATATGACAGTGTAGCTTTGTATACATACCTTAACTCATTTTTATTTGTAGGAGAAACTGCCACTACTGAATGTTCAGCTTTGCAGAAATAAAAATTATAAGGATGCTCTCTAAATTAAAAATCAAGGTGAAAAATTAGATGGCCTTGCTGTCATTCTCATTTGTACTTTGAAGGCTGGATTTACGATACAGCTGTCTGGATGTGGAAGTATTCTTTGCCATTCAGTGGAGTTGGTGACACACAAAAACTGTTTGGAAAACTGACAGTATTTCTTACTCTTGGTTCTCAAGGTACAACAAGGTCCACTGAAGATCTCATCCGTAGCAGAAGTAATGAAAGAATCCAAACAGCCTGCTCCCAAATCCCAGACAAGCAAAACAGAAGCTGTTGCTCCTTCAGAGGAAAAAGAAGGTAACTTACAGAATGTCACACAGAGAGAAGCAGAAGTGCAAATGTTCTCTTGTTCCATGCATCCCACAGCAGATGAAGATAGGGTTTGGGAATGGTTGCAGATGTGTATGCTGTAGGTTTTTAGAATTAATATTCTTTTTAATCATAAGGAAATTTGCCCAGAAAGGCTTGAGCTGTTTTTGCTTAGTTAAGTTTATGTACCTTAGAATATTTGGAATCTAATATAAATGACTGTGCTCCATAGTTCTACATACAAGGCTCACTTTGGGTGCTGGACTCTTGAGATGTTCTCTCTTTTTCTTAAGCAAGTGTAGTATGGCTTAATTGAGACAATTGTTGAGCTGCTTGTAAAGCCAGATTAAAAGGAACATAGAGCCACAGTTGTCACCTTTGTTCCTTTATCTGTCATGACAGGTGAAGATTTGTGTGTGTGTGTAATTAATGCCGTCTCCTTTTCTGTAAATAATAACATGAAAGCCCAAATAATGTTCCTCCAGAGGAAAAACCCAATATTTATTATTTCCCTGTTCTCACTGTAGTGCATACTAACTGTTTCAGTTCTGTAACTGTCCTTAACAGCAGGCACAGCTGCAGCACAGATCATCTCTGCAACAGGGGTAGCCGTGTCGGTGCCAGCTCCAGGGATACAGACTGAAGAAGGTGAAAAAGACTGCATGAATTCCACACAGAAAATCAAAGTCTTGTCGCTTCAAACGCACCGATTCTTGGTTCTGGGCTGATATTTGTCATTTTTGAGAAGCACTCTTTGTGCCTTTTGTAGATCTTCCATCATTTGTTTATAGATTTTCAGCATGCTGAGCAAGTGAGATTGATGGTGGGGAGAGTTACAGGGATGGATGTGAGGGGAGAGTCTGCCTGTCTGCTGAATGGAAGCTGCACGGCCCAGTTTGCCTCTGCTGTTGGTGGCTTTCTGACCGTGCTTTAGAAGAGCTCTGCAGGGCCAAGTGAAGCACCTTCACTTTACAGTGATGGATACAAAAAAGCTTGAGGTAGTTTTGGTACGGCTTTGTTCGGAAGTCAGATTTATAAAATGATGCTAACTACCAAAGTCAATTTTAAAAAGAAAGTTACTTCCTACAAGTGGTCTGTACAGCAGTTGGGATGGAACAGTTGAATCTGATGCTTAAACAATTTCTCTGCTTTTATAGATAAAGAACACGAGGGTTCCCATGCTATAAAAGAACGATCACCAGACGAAGTCGCAGCTCGTCTTGCCCAGCAAGACAAAGAGGAGCAAGAGAAGATCTCAGGTAAGTCCATACCTGGGGTTTTCCCACACACACTGTAAGGGACTAAGGAGTTGTTTCCCAACTGACCAACTCCTGTGGGCCACAGAAAATTGTAAGGCTACATTTGAGATGTAATGTGGCACTGCAGTGATGAGTCTTCAGTTAATTCCAGTATTTTTTCCAGCCCTTGCAGCAACGTTGGAAGGAGCCCTGAGCTCTACGGCTCGTATAACACTTCAGGCAATCACTGCACAGGAATCTGCTGTGCAAGCAGTGAATGCTCACTTGCAGATACTGAAGGAGGCAATGGATGACTCAGAGGTAAATTGGGCAGCTGGGGACTTGTGCTCAGCAGCAATTCATCTTGTAGTTAAAATCTGAGGTTTAATCTTTGTCACAGTTTTACCTGATCTTCCCACTTGCAAAATGTATGATTTAATAATAAAGTGCTTCTGCTTTTGACATGTTTTTTCCCTCCAACTCATTCCCTTTCTGTGAGTAGAAAAGTTAAGTCAACATGCTGATAATCTTCAATGCCTTGTGGTATTTTGATTCCCAAGCTCCTTGCTGTCAGGCTGAACAGTGTGACACCCCAAGATAATTCTGTCAAACCATTCCTTTTGCCTAAGTCTTCCTAGAATATTGTTCTATTCCTGGTCTGGAATGGCTTTGCATTGTCTAGAGATGGATAGGGGTTGTGAGCAACAGCAGCTTGTGGTTCTGGTGTGCTGATGCCCCACTTTGTGTAGGACTGCTGCTTCCTGATAAGTTCTGTTGCAGAGGGTGTAATGGGGTGGTTAATCACAACGTCAAGGATCAAAGCCAAAACAAAACGTTGGAAGGAAGAAATTGTTAGAGCTTCAAGCTGTGTTGTTGGTGAAACAAAAGCATTTGCTCAGGCTGAGTGAAGTGAGCGTAGCAGATTCTGAATCTTGGATGTTATCTGTGGGGTGATTTTGTAATGTAGGGATTGTCATAACACTGATGAAAAACGTGTTGCTTCTCAGACCGCTGGGGAGAAGAAATCAGCTCAGTGGCGCACTCTGGAGGAGGCTCTGAAAGATCGAAGGAGGGCAGTGGATGAAGCTGCTGATGTCCTTCTGAAAGCCAAGTGAGTCCCTGGCTTTACAACGTCAAACACAGCGCGCGTGGGCTGGCAGCCAGTAGATGAGTTTCTAGGCAGAAAGTAGCATCACTTGTGTGCGATGAGTTGATGTGTTTGTTCACATCATTAAAATAGGGTGAATATCTATTGATGAATATCTGCAGGTTTGCTGCTGCACATCCTAGGTGCCTACCACGTGGTACAACACTCTCATTTCTCTCTGTAAGAACTTATCTGCTGTCTGTACTTACATACAGTGTTGGCTAGTTCAAGTAAGATTAAATAAGACAATCATCCTTTTAATATCATTTTGGATAATTTAATCATTATTATGCCTACTGTAAGAATTCCATTGCTGCACTCTGTGTCTGTTGAGTCAGTAACATCATTAGCTTCTCGTAGCTGCAGTGTAAAATTAAATCATTAGCTTCTCCTAGCTGTGATGTGAAATTCTTACAGCGCTGTTTGTTGGTTCCGTCCTTCAGCAGAGCTGCCCATAAGGCTGGATATTTCTGAGATGTGTGCTTAGTGAAAACCTGAATTCTGAAGCGAGGCACTGCTCGTAACCTCAGGTTCTCTATAAATTACACTGATGTACATTAGGTCATTATGCAGTGATTGTAGCAGCACAAGTAAGTTGATGGACAAAAGCTGTTCTTGTAGTGAGGATAGAAATAAATTTGGGAACTCCTGAACGCTTCTGAGGCTGAGGGGGCAAATGAGAAATAGAGGGGAACATCTTTGAAGCAGCACAGTTGTAGGCTGTGTACAGGCTGGTAGAATCTTTAGGAAGAAACCTCTCAGGTCACCAAGTCCAACTTTTAAAGCATCACCAGTGCACCCACTGGTTGTCAGGGAGTTCTTCCTGTAGAAATAGACAGCATAAAGTGATCTTTACTCTGGGATTATGCAGTAAGACCATTATGTGTTATAATCAGCAGCTTCTTTTCTTTTCAGAGAGGAGTTAGAGAAAACAAAAGGAGTAATTGAGAATGCCAAGAAGTCTCAGATCCCAGGAGCCAAAGCTCACATTATTGCTGCAGAGGAAAATCTTCATCATATGATAGTTGACTTGGACAACGTAGTGAAAAAGGTAATGCTTCAGCTGTTCTTCATCAGCATTAGAATGAGGACTCCGTGGCAGCTTGTGAGTCCCCCTTTTTCCAAGTCCTCTCTAGTGGATCAAATATTTTCTAGTTTAAATCCTTTTTCTAAACATTAGCTGTAGTCATTCTTTGAGCTGATTATGGTACCAGTGGGTAGACTTGACAAGGACTTTGCAAGAAAAACCTGAACTCTCTCCTAGAAGATTGTGCAGCCAGCTTGTTCGGTGTCTGCTCTTTCCTTGGGCGGCTTGCAGTTCCTTCTGTCTGATGCTGGACTGGAATTTGGAAGATGAGACAAAGCATTCAGTGTGCAGATTGGTTGGGGTCCTCTCACAAAGTGTATCCAGTTGTTCTGGTGGTGGCTCTTCGGCAGGGCATGGGAGACTTAGGGCTCACTGCTGAGAAGGTTACTTTTTAACCTTGAGAAGGAACTTGTTTCTTTGGATGTGGGGCACACCTATATAATGATCAGGTTGGGGAGGAGTCTGCTGATGACTTTGTGGGTAGATCACTTTACAGCTCAGGAAATAGAGGATGAAAAGCAAAGTTGAAACCATGTCCCTTTGCAGGATAATTGATTCCTCTGATGCATTTTCAGTGGAGAATTTCTCTTAAGAGTGGCAGTAGGGAACTTACTGAGGATTGGGCAGCTCCCTGCTGGGGCTGTGTGATAGCAGCACTGCTCTGATGGCAGAAAACGTTCTGTAATGAAGGAGTAGAGCTGGATATCTTTAAGGCAGCTACTGAGTTTAAGATACTATCTTGGTTTTTTTCTGGGCTACAGATTGACTACAAAGTTACAGTGTGCATGTGGAGAAGTAGATCTGTGCAGTTGGTGTGAAGAATTACTTTATGCAAGAGGCTTGATATCACAGGTCAGCTTTTCCCCAGTGAGGATAAAGATCTCTGCCACTAACTCAGGTTTGCTCTTAGATGAAGTCTCCATGCCTTGAAAGATAAGCCAGTGTCCTTTTTTGTTTGTTACAGGTTCAGGCAGCGCAGTCTGAGGCCAAGATTGTGGCTCAGTATCACGAACTTGTGGCTACAGCAAGAGAGGAGTTTCAGAGAGAGCTCGACAGCATCACCCCCGATGTGCAGCCGGGCTGGAAGGGGCTCAGTAAGTCTGGGGTGACGGCAGTGAAGTAACCATAGAGCAGCTGTAACAGTGTCTGCTTTCAGGATTCCCTGATTGTTTTTAAATGACTGAAAGAGCGAATTCACTGCTCTTTACATACTTTACCCATCCTGCTATGTTAGTTCTAAATGAGAGTGACACAAGAGCTGATCTGGAGTAACAGAAGCAGTGAATGGTGTTTTCCAGCTGCTACAGTTCTTTGTCTGACATCTGGCACACCCACGTTTTTGAGGTGCTTGGGTTTTTCAGCTGGAATCCTTGCCTTCTTTCCTTATAAAAGAAAAAAGTGAAGCAAGAAATGTGATCCAGAAGTACAGTTAGAATCTTTCTGCCTCACTAGCGGGATAAATGTATCACTTGGAGTTGTTGGAAGGTTCAGATACCACATCAGGCAAGCAGGGAAGAAGTCAGGTTCACAATTAAGTGCTTGTGGCTTAAGTAAGTCAGCTCCACATCTGTGATCCTCTTTCTTAATAGTACTTAATGCTCTAGAAACATGAAGGTTAGTCCACAAACGAGCTTTCAAAGCTAAATGAAAACATTAGGTCTCTGGAACGCTCAGGGTCTTTACTTTTAAGAAGTTAGAAAAACTTGCTAGGTTAACAAACTTTGCGATTTGCTGTGCTGTCTCTTATGTACAATCTTCTGAGGTATTAATTCTGAAGAAAACAGGATTTTGGGATCTGGAGATGGAGCTGCCATTCCTAATGCAGGATAAGGGAAGGATGTCTTGAGTGTTGTGAGCACTGCACTTTTCTGAGAGGGAACCTCCTGGCAGCTTCCAAGCATTCAGTTTCACACCAGCGTGACCCTACGAAGTGTACAGGACTGACCTGATAGTGGCTCCCACTGCTGCTTGGAAATTTGTCTCTTAACCAACTGCTCCTCATTGCTAAGAACCTGGAAATTCTCAGTGTCCTGTTGCACTTCTTTACTCCAAACCTGTATTCCTTGCTTTGGCTGAACCTGAAGGTTCATCTGTGGGTTTCCAAAGGCAGCTGTGGTGAGGATGTTTCAGGTTACATCTTGCTTGTAACGTAGAGAGATCAGCATGCTGTTCTTAAACTCCTGAAGCCTTTGATCATAATAGAGCAGAAGCTGTTAGTTGTCTCTTTACTTTAGCACGACCGACTGCTATAGTGAATGTGCATTAACTTTTCCATCCTCTCCTCTTTCTGTTGCAGACATAAGTGATCTAGGTGAGTTCCTGCAACTTTTCCTGGTCTTGTGAATGTTCTCTCTTTCCTCTTTGTCCTTTTTTATGTTTGTGTGGTGCACCACTTTAAATTATACGCAGTGTCAACAAAGTGGTGAAAAGTATCCCTGAAACATTTCAGACTGGGCTGTGCTTTGGGATCCTTCCCACTAGTTCTGCATGTGCAGCTTAAACCAGACTTTGCCTAGCAGCTCTCACTTGCCAGGTGAGTGTGGTTTGCATCTGAAAGCCACTTTTCCACTTGCTTTGTTAATTTCAGCCAGTCACCAATTGAGCTCCTGAGATTCCAATGAGAAACAGAAACTAATCAATTCTAATTAACAGTGGTTAATTCTAATTGGAAGGCCCAACTTTTGGCCTGATTGAGGCCAGCTCCTGCGATACTGCCAGCATGCCTGGGTGCTCTGAGCTAGGTCACCAAATCGATCGACTGAATTTGAATTTCATCTTCATGATTGATTTACTCTCGATTCTGAGGTTGATTTTCTTTTTTTTTTTTTCCCCCTTTTGATCAAAGAAAACTAAATTTTAGAACTGAAATGGAGTGAACCCCAGCTTTATTTTATAATAGCAGTAATTTCAACTGCTGAGCTCCTTAGTGGTGCTGCTCAGCTTCTGGGTCAGACACGAGCACTGCTGCACCAGATAACAAACAGCAAATCTGGCTGTGAACAGTTGGCCTGGAGAACTGCTGAAGAGCATAAGTCACAGATGTGAATGATTCGATTGAACTATGGTAATTTTTCTCCAAGTGATAGGAAGTACTTGCAGATTTGGTTCAGAAGGGAGCATCGGGTGGGCATTACCACCAGTCAGCATCTCCTAAAAGGTGCTCACAGGTCAACCGTGTGTGGACCCTTGGAGCTCTCCAGGGGGAGGTGGGGCAGCTTCTCTGCAGCCCTTTCTAACGCCCAGTTGTTTTTCAGCTGGGCAGCTGTCAACAGACGACTTGAATTCTCTGATTGCACACGCGCATCGTCGCATCGACCAGCTGAACAAGGAGCTGGCTGAGCAGCGGGTCAGGGAGCAGCAGCACATCGAGTTGGCCCTGGAGAAGCAAAAACTTGAAGACAAAAAGGCACTTGAGGCAGCTGTGGCGAAAGCACTGGAGCATCACAAAAGTGAGATTGAAATAGAACAGGAGAAGAAGGTAAAGTGGTGGAACTCACCTTGAAGAGGGGTACAGGGAGCAGCAAGGGGCTTCGGGTTGAGGCCCCCCTGCCTTGCTAAGCGTGGAAGGGAGGTTTGGAGTGGGGAAGCTTCTTCAGATGTAGAACGGCTGCTCTTCGCAATCTTTAGGAAAAGGCTTAGCTGTAAGAGTGGCCCTTAACAGCTCTGTACGATGAAATGTGAGCTTAAATCTGTAACACTTCTACGAAAATGTACTCTGATGGGTAACAAGTGCAGTGCAATAGCAGCTGTTTAATTGTGTGCAGGTTGAAGAGGTCCGAGAGGTGATGGAGAGCGAAATGAGGACGCAGCTCCGGCGGCAGGCAGCTGCCCACACTGATCACCTGCGGGATGTTCTTAAGATCCAGGAACAGGAACTGAAGGTGGAATTTGAGCAGGTGAGGCAGAGGAGTTCCCCCAGGGGCTGAGTGGGAATTTGGCTAAAATGCTGGTGGTGAAGCCTCCAGCTGGAGGAGACGTGAACCATCTTCTGGAAGACTCAGTGGGAGCTGGGGAGGGAATGCCCTCATCTGCGGGAGATGAAGAAGTCCTTCAGCATGTAGGTTTTATGCTGAGTTGTCTTAAGCTCCTCGGCTATATGTCAAAATTTGGTAATTAGAAATTCATTAACTGTTAATTTCACCACCTTAAAAAGACTTATTACCGGTACATTTACTATGTGTGTTGTCTGTAGCAAGAACAAAAGCTTACAGAAACATATCTTACAAAGAGGTTGAATACAGTTAGTTAAAGAAAGAGCTCTTTCTGGCCTGATGGTGTACATATCTATTTCAGAACTTGTCAGAGAAACTCAGCGAGCAAGAAATGCAATTCCGACGCCTTACTCAGGAGCAGCTTGACAACTTCACACTGGATATAAACACTGCCTACGCCAGGCTGAAAGGAATTGAGCAAGCAGTTGAGAGTGAGCACTGAGATCTCATCTCTTTAAGGAGCAGTCACGGTTCTTATCCAAATCCAGTGCCTGAACACTGGATCAGCCACGTGGCTGCTGGTTTGCCCTTGGCTCAGTACTCAATAAATCCCAGCTGCAGAGTCCAAAGCTGGTTCTGCCAAAGCCACAGCTTTGCTCTGTTGGCAGGGACTCTGATCCTGAGGTGTGGAACAGACTTGCTGTGAGCAGGTGGCAAGGGGGTGGCTGCTTTAGGAAGTGTTCAGAGGGATGGCTTTTGTTGCTTTTGTATTCCATGTTTTTTCTGTCTGTGTGCCCCAGCTGAGAGCCCCTTTGACTTACTTTGCAGGTCATGCAGTAGCAGAAGAGGAGGCCAGAAAGGCCCATCAGCTGTGGCTTTCTGTGGAGGCACTCAAATACTGCATGAAGACAGCCTCTGGTGACAGCCCCACAGAGCCACTGGAGAGCGCAGTGAAGGCCATCAAGGCCAGCTGCTCTGACAACGCCTTTACAGAAGCCTTAACAGCAGCCCTCCCCCAGGAGTCTCTGACACGAGGGGTGTACAGCGAAGAGGCCCTCAGAGCACGTTTCTACACAGTCCAAAAACTGGCAAAAAGAGTGGCTATGATTGACGAAACAAGAAACAGCTTGTATCAGTACTTCCTGTCGTACCTGCAGTCCCTTCTAGTGTTCCATCCTCAACAGCTGAAGCCGCCAACCGAGCTCAGCCCCGATGACCTCGATACATTTAAATTACTGTCTTACGCTTCCTACTGCATTGAACACGGAGATCTGGAGCTGGCAGCTAAATTCGTCAACCAGTTAAGAGGAGAGTCCAGGAGAGTTGCACACGACTGGCTGACTGAAGCTCGAATGACCCTCGAAACCAAACAGATAGTGGATATCCTGACAGCATACGCCAGCGCTGTGGGGCTGGGAACAACTCAAGTGCAGTGAGCTCGGACTGTTGGTGCAGAGGCAGTTCAGCAGTTGCTCACGCTGCAGAGAAACCCAATGACCTCCAAGGGTGAGCTCCTAAGGGTTGCAAACCAACCAGCTGGTGGGGGCGGGCTGGAAGCGTTAAATCAAAGCGTGGGTCCCGTCCTGTTTCCTTGCACTGTATTTAATTTACCACCTGTTGTATTTGTACTGGTTTTGCGTTATCATGACCACCGACTTCAGGAAGCTTCTTCACAATTTGTGTAACTATTTTGTTTCCCCATCTTATCAAGCAGGCTTGTGATCCAACCAAAATGTTTGTAACCTATCATTATTGATTTGCCACGTTGTCAGCTGAATAAAACAAGGCTTCAACCACTCTCCCTGCTTTTCAGTTTCCTCCTTCATAGCAAAGACAGCTGCCATGCAGGAACTGCTTTTCTCAGTGAGTTGAGGAAGACAAGGCTTCATCTCTGTACTAATCCTGTTCTCAGAATTCACTCCTTTGTGAGCACAACTTTGACAAATGTATGTAGAGCAGGCATTATGGTGGACACCTACCCTGTGTGGTTTTTATTAGACCCGTTCTGCAGTTTCAGAGCAGGTGCACCAGGCTACAAGCCAGACTTCGGTTCAGCCTCGCTACCCACAGAGAACAAGCTCCTTCCTTCCCTGGCTCCCAGCACTGCTTTAATTCTCAGCAGCACTGAAGGCAGTGATGAAACTCAGCACCCAGTAGCTGAAGTGAATGGCTGTGGCTTTGGCTACTTGCTGTTCTGTTAAATTGGTGGTAGAAAAGGCACCAAACAGCAGCTCTCTGTCTTTGATGCCCCTAACCAGTGAACATTTACTTCCTAGAGCAAACACTGCCTTCAAACAGCTTTACTCAGCCTTACAAATCTTTTACTGTTCTGCAAACAACACTTTCAGACTTCAAGCTGTAGTTCAACCTTTAGCAGCTGCTGTTTCCCTGTCTCATTACTGACTGATCCCTAAGCTGCCTTCACAGCAGTCAGGACTTTTCCTGCAGCATTACACCCACCAAGGTTTTATTTTTTATGAAGGGAAGTGGCTGTTAACTCCTCCACCACTGGGATATGTTTCAGCACCATCAGGAAAAGGACCTTCGCAAGTTCACAATAAATTACCTCAAAAAGCCTACCAAGATTCCTCTGCAAGCTGAGAACAGGTTACCTCGTGGCCTCTCCCAGATCAGCAGCACTTCATAACCAACACTTTTTGGACAGAGGTTGCCAGAATTCAGCCATTTATTAGACACAGCATCCAGCTGTACAGAGGCTGAAACAAGTGGCAGTTTCTCCTCTACAGTCCAAAGCCTGTCCCAACACGAAACGGATGAGAATTAACACCACAGACAACGAATACCACGTTACTTACAGCATTTACATACAGAGTGAACTTCGTACTTAAATGAAGTCAGCATGGAAGGAATTAAATTAGCGCTGGTTGAAGTCCCAGGAGGTCCCAGCAAAGTGCTGCTCGAGCTGCCAACAAGCTGTGCTGCTGAGCAGCCTCCAGAAAGCAGCATGTTTCTCACTGGAGCACTCCAGCTTTTCCCAAAGGGAAGGCGGGGAGGCCAGCTACTCATGGTCGCTGTCGCTGTCGCTGCTGTCGCTGTCTGACTGGATGCTCTCCAGTGCCTTCCTGCAGATATTAAACAGTTGAGTAAAAATATGTTGAAAAAAACCTTTGGAACCTTTAGCTTGAAACAAAATATCCAAAACACAGGGTAATCCCACTCCAAGGAGCACACTATGGGCTGCTGATGCCTGTTGCCACAAGGGACAAGTCCACCCGTTTGGTCCAAGCACACCCATCTCTTTCTGGCACAGCAGACTACTTCAGTTACCCAGACTGGTGGGCCAGCTATCAAGGCTGCAGGCACTTCTACTCATTTGCTGGCTAGGAGCAGGCTAGGCCTGTCCTCTGTGACCGCAGAGGCTCAGCAATAAGCCGCAGTGGTCAACAGAACGCACTGAGGGTCGACACAAACCTCAAAAGCTGTGAAATACACTGGTGGCCCTGTACCATTTCCCTGCTTTAATGCACCTGAAATCTGTGTCTTTTCAGAGGCCAGAGCCTGCTCAGAAAAGATGCTGGGGGGGAAAGGTGATAGCAGATCTGAGCGGTGTTGTGGTAACTCCACAGTGAAAGGTCACATTCATTCCCTTCCAGGTGTGATCAAGGGGGGTTATTTTTCAAGGTGTAAATGCAGCAGTCAACACAAAAGCACATCATTCTGAAAGCAAGCTCTCTCAGCTGTGCTAGCAGAGAAAACTTTGCACAGGAATTATCCCCCCAGCACCCTGCCTACTATACCCCTACAGCAATACCATAAAGCAGTCCAACTTACTTCTGGTTTTCAGAGAGTTCAAATTCCTTCTCTACTCTGCTTTTTAGCTTCTGCGATGAAGGAAGACCAAGGGACACTGCCAGCTTTACCAGCTTAATTGCCTCAATGGGAGAATCGGTTTGTTTAGCACAGTTCAAGAACTCCTCCATCACCAGGTCACTGTAAGAGCAAAGGCAAAGGGTGGTGGTTCACAGGGCCCCAGGTGAGGTGGCCATGAGCTCACTGCACGCAGCTGCCTTAGGAGGAAAGGCAGGACGCTTTTCAGATGATAAAACCAGCCCAATTCTGCTCCTGCCAGAGCTGTTACAAGTGCATCTCAGCCTTCATCCCATACCAGTGTGATGCGCTCTGGAACTCCTAAACTTACAGGAAGCAGTACTGCACAAAAATAATGGCAGCAGCTCACTGCCCAGGATGAAGACCCCACCTTTACAACAGCCTAAATAAGCCTCCCTCCTTTACAGCCCCCCCAAAGCCTACGCTGTGGCTGGTAGAGGTACAGAAACAGCAGGAGAACAGTGATTAAAATCCCAGGCAGCGTGTCTCTGCCAGAGGCTGCTGTGATGTCCATGGGCACAGGGAGCCATTGACTCCAGCTCTGCTCCTCCAGCTCCTTCATGCTGTAGGGCTGGCTCTGCTCCTTTGCTATCTATGGCAGCTGCTGCACTTCTGCTGCTTTTCAGCAGGGAAGCAAGCAAGTGTTCACAGCTGGTGCTGCAGGGGAGCAGGGGACACTGCAACCAGAGAGCCTTCAGATACATTTGTACAACTTGGAAACCACCTTCCTTTCACATTCACAACCCACAGATTACCAACTACAGCACAATCTCAGAGAATTCCTTTCCCTATTTCCCAATCTGATACAGGGGCTCTGGAGGGACCTGGCAGTATGAAGCCTTCCTTCCAGATTAGCAGAAGCTTGCAGGAAAGGGCAAGCACAAAGTGCTGTTAACAGCTACCATCAGACATGGGCCACTGTTATCAGTCACAATGGAAGTGCAAGGTCTCAGCCAAAGGGGGTCTGGGTACACAAAGCCAGAGCCTGGATGTACTCACGTGGGAATCCTATTGATTTGCTGGAAACGCTCCATCATGCTCCTGTTCAAAAACAAAACACAGGCACAGACAGGTAGTAAACAAAGGGACAAAGCCTAGATGAAGCCTAGGTGAGTTCTGTTTCCTGGAGACACCCCCAGTTCCAGCAGATCCCACTCCAGATGCTTACAGATGCATCCTAACCTAACATCACTGAACAGCTTAACACAGAACACCTTCAAATACTACAGAACAAATGACAAGTGTGACTGGTCACAAGTTCACTTTGAAATCCTAGATGCTTTTAGAAAGGTTCTTAGTAATTTTGTGTCCAAGAAACAAGCGCAAAGAAACCCCTCAGTTTAACAGAAAATGGCTCAGAACCTCACGTTTGGAGGCTGGGTATTTTAACCTATTTTAACCTGGGTATTTTCAATTTGAGAGCATGCAGGACAGCCAATTCTAGCTTTTAAAGGGTTCTAAAAATGTTCACTTTAGTTTTAATCAGACGTAGGTCTAATTAAGAATTTAATTATACCATTTAAACTCTTCAGGAGTTTGGTGAAGAGTTCTAAATATTAGGAAATGGGAAGCTGTAGGAAATCAGCTGTTCTTATTAAAGTGAGAGGAAGTCATACCTTGCCACAAGCAAATGGCCAACACTATGCCACGCTTACTGTGCTTACTTCCAACCATCTTAAAGGCATACAGCTACAGCTTGGTACCAAAAATGAACAAGAAAATTAAGAAAAAAGCCCAGTAACATCCCCAGCAGGACTGACCCACATCCCTTGATCTGCACTAGCATTCCTAGAGAACCAGCCATTAAGATTTGGATTTTCTGATTACACCTGAGATACAGCATCACCAAAGAGCTCCTGACAGCCACAGACGTACCAAGCATCCTGGGTTCTCCCAGCCCTGGAAAACACCACAGTGACACTGCCCAGTGCACTGCCTGTCCATTCCACTGGGGCCTGATCCTTCCCAGATTGCTCGTGGACTGTTTTGATATCTTCTGCACACTTGGCAAATGCCTGTTGAATCTGTGAAATGATCACACTGTTAATGCTAAAACCTCCGCAACCAACGTTATCCACTTCAATGCCACTACTCCTACATCCTCTACAGATGCTGTAGGTCTGCCCCAGCATGATTTCATTCTGCAAATTAACAGCAGATGATCTTGGCAGAAAAACATCTCTCTTCTGTCAGGACAACTGCTCCCACAAGTCAGGCTCCAAAACAACACTGGAGAGGAGAGCTGTGCTTAGAGATACAAGCCTATAACTGGTTTCTCAAGATGAAGAGTTACGGCAGTGACATCTATGGCAAAAATCCGTGAATGCTGCCATGAGCACCCCCAGAGATGTGTTATGTTCTTGCTCAACAGCCCTCACTGAAGGATTCCTCTTCCAAACCCTGGTACCAAAGTCATCCCTTTCTGTATTTGAGGTTTCTTTACACACTGAAGACAATCGGAAGAGCTCAGCAGATCTGGACAAACTCGGACAGATCTGGAAACTTGTAATGGCACACACACAGCAACTGGACCTCACAGATCTGGGGGCAGTAAGACAGCTCAAGCACAGCACAGCCTAAGGACAGCAACACCGTGCACCATACACAGAAATGGGCTTTTTACCGGCCTTCCTTACCTCTTCAGGGTGCTGATCCCTGCTCATCAAGGACAAAAGTTCTTCCAAAAGATCTCGTCTCTTACTAAACCCTAGCTGTTTCATATCTGTTTAGATAAAGATAACAGTCAGAAGGATATTTTCTATATGCTAAAGCCCATATTTGCATTCTTGTCTCCCCAGCGTAAAAAGCAAAGAACAGGCAAAGAATTTACACGAGTCAAACCTGGGCAGTTGCTTAAGCTGCTGCTCCCTGCTAAGCACTGCGTTTCCCAGGACAATGACTTCTAATTCTTGCTGGCATTTAAACACGCACAGCCACCACCTCTCTGACTGGGCAGAACTGATAGCAGAGATTTTCTCTATCACAGTCCCCTCCCTGCTGCACTCAGGAATAACAACCTTCCTGCCAAAGCATCTGACTGCGGCTCTCTGAGCACCACCAAGTACCCCCAGCACCTCCCACTGTGCACTGCTGCCAGCTTATATCCGAGCAACGGCCCACGTAGCCACGTGGCTCCCACCAACCTTCCCAGACTGAAGGGATCACTTCCAATTGATTGGCTGCATCCAGGGCTTGGAGGAGGTCCAAGATATTTTTAGGACTTGGATAGAAGAGCTGGCGAAGGAAGAATCACTTCAGTGAACTGCAACTGTTCTCCACTGCAAAGCTTTAAAGCTTACAGTAAGAAACTCACCGAAGGGCTCATCTCTTTGTACCATTTCAACACGACATCAATTTGTTCCATCATACACAACAACGAGAAGAATCTTGACCTACAGGAGGGAAAACGGCTCTAACTCGGTAACAATCAGATCACATGAAGCACAGAGAAGGACCAGATTATTGTCTGAATGAACTTACAGGAGCATCTCTAGCTACAATGTCTTAGTATGCTGCTCTTCAAATCAGAATACTCTAACTAGTTAATTACATTCTGCAACCACAGCACTTAATTACATTAGCAAAGATTCACATGCCATGATTACAGTCAAACTGCCTGAAGTTTGGTGCCTGAATGTATCTGTGATCATTACATGTAACAGAGATACAGCCACCACATTTGTGTCACTTTGTTGTGGTCTCCTAAACTGCCATCCTAAGTGGCTCACAGGACTGTAAGGTTCAGCTGGTTGGATGGAGATTAAGCTAAACTGAGGAGATAGAAGGGCTGGGTTTACAAACTTCTACTACTGATCCTTCTCTGCCCTCCTGGACAGGTAACAATGTAAGAGGGACCACTAAGGAGGTATGACCTTCAATGATGATCATCTCCGACACGTTTTACACATTTGGCCTTCTGACATTTCTGAACTCATGAACTCACTACACTCCGAGATGCTTTATTTCAGTTTGGGAAAGGCCATAAACCAAAAATAGATCCTAGCTACTGCTGTTCTTAAGAGCTTCTTTGTGAACTAATTTCCAAACTGCACACACAATATCTGATGTTTAACAAAGCATCTTCCTGCACAGTGTTCAAATCTCAGTTTGTACTCAAACTGATGACAACACTCAAGACACTGAATGTTAACCTCACTTCACTCACCAGTACAAATTTAACCGGTCCATGTCCAAGAACTTCCAATTGTCTCCCTTCTCCATTGCCTTATTTAAACGATAGGCAAGCTTGATATCCTTAAGATCACAGCACTGCAACAAACGAGTCAGATTTTAAAGCTGCCAAATGTAACACTTAATACTTTCTTCCAAGACTCACTTTCACACAGACAAGTAATGGTCTGACAGCAAATGCTCTTAACAGAGTGCAATTCAGCACAGTGACTGCCTGGGCATTTTTCTTACTTGGGAACAAACGAGGGCTTTGCCCTAGGGGCAAAAGCAAAGCTGCTGAATGAGCTACACTGACACTCTCTGGTGTGGAGGGAGCTGACTGCTGCTAGAAGCAGGATGCAGGCACAGAGCACAGGCAGCTGTGTAGCTCTGTGTACACAGGCAAGTTACCAACTGAGAAACATCACACAAAAAAACTCAGGATTGTGTAGGGAGGTTGCAGAAGGTGATGGACACAGGTGAAAAAGAGAATGACACAGAGCTAAACCTTACATGACAGGCTGGAAAAGTCACAGACAATCCAGAAAAACCTAAAGGGCTCAAACGATTTCTGACTGCAGGGATGAGTTACTTACCACCTGCATGGCACTGGTAAAAAATTTGGCTGAAAGGGAAAAAATGAAGTCTGTTAGTTTGCAGCTTTCAATGAGACATACAGCAACCCACAAACCCAGCCTCCCAAGGCAGACAGGACATTTTCAGTTAGAAACTGAATGTGCAGCTAAATTTGACAATATAGAAATATAGGTGAGCTGTCTGAGCCTGGGCAGTTTCACAAAAGCTACGTTCTCTTCTTTGACCCAAGGCAGAGAACATGTGCAACAAAGACAGGTGCTGGAGTTCATCATCCACCTCTTCAGCACACCCACAGCTGCCCAAGCTGTTACAACTGCCCCCTCCAACACCTGACTGCCAAGACAGATTGAAATTCATACCATCATCAGGGTCCTGGGGAGTGAAGCTCCTCTTTTCGACAGCATCTAGCACCTCGGAGATGATGCCTGATGGGGCAAGATCAACTGCGGGACAAACAAATAAGCAGTATCACATCTCAGCTGTACTATTAACTTTTTGGTACAAAATCTCCTCCACAAAGACTGAGTAGCCTGTATCAACTCAAGAAAATAGGTTTTCTTTTCAGCTTCTGCAGTTAATACACAAAGCAGAAGAACCCTTTCATCTCTTCACGAAGTAATGATACTCTGTATCACTTTGTTCACTCAACTGGAATCAGACAGAACAGTTAACAGGGCCAGGACTGCACACTAAGCAGCTCTATGTGAGGTCATAAATCAATTGCTCTTATCCACTGCATTTGGAAAGCATTGAAACCAGATGTTACTTGAGATACTCTCACAGCCAAGGTAATACTGCACGTACCAGTTCTATAAAATATGGAGAGAAGATGATCATACGTTGCAAGGCTAGGCTCTGAAAAGCAAAAAGATGGAAGTTACCACAACATTCTTGACTGAGCACTCTGCTCAAGCTCTGATTCACTGTCTCCAGGCCTTCTGATCAGGCACTACTCACAGTTTACTCAATCACCCCTCTCCCTTTTCACGCTAATGACAGACAGACCTCGTTTACAAACACTGTACTGGAAGGGACAGTTTCTAAGCATGAACAATCAGCAGGAGCATCATATTGCTAAGGGACATGTGGCCAAGCTTCCCTGCTCTAATTTAAAAGCAGTAAAGTTTTGTACCTAGTTTTCCTCTCTGCACATCTTCAGCATATCAGCAAGCTGCTATTTGGGCAAAGCACCCTCCACAACACATCAAATCTGTTGTGCCCACTGCATGCCCACACCGCCCTTACAGAGCTACATGTAACCAGGTCGACAATAACAGTAAGCACAGTCCTAACTTTAGCAACTTTATTCTGGCTGTGGCATGCTGGTTCCCTTACCGATTTCAAGCGCTTCCATCTCCTTCATTACTGGCACAGCCATACTTCTGCCTACACCACCACATCTCCTCAGAGTCTTCAGAACAGCGTTAAAGGTTCGCACGTTTGGCTGCACTCCCTGCTGAGCCATGTGATCCAGGAACATCTCGAAGAGCAACAACAAAATCCTTAGTGCTTCATACACGATGGATCACGGTTTATCATCATGCAAGGAGGCAGAGATATTTGCCCAGTCTAAGCCTTCTCATGGCCTGCAAGCGAACAACACTGCCTCAAGTGATCACTTCAGGGAGAACTACCTCATCTTTAATTAATTTGACTGAGGAACAAGACTGCCAAATGACAGCACATCAGGTCTTTGAGACTTCTGAGCAGAACAAAGACACTGTTAAGTTTACTCACTACTCTTCCTTACTGATGTTATCATCTCATCACTACTGGAACCTCTAACGTTACTACTCCTCTAAATTCCATTTCCAACACCATTAATCACAATTCAGAGAGGAGCTTTAAATCTATTTTTTTAACTTCCCATTATATCCTATGATTTTACGATCATAATTTCCACTTTCTGGCTTGCCAGTTCTTGGATCAGTGTGTTCTCAGAAAACAAACTGCTCTGCAAGGACAAAGCTGGATTTTGTACACTGTTCACTCCTTAACAGCTAGTTGGTATCTAAACCAGCATTAATTCACAGAATCACAGAATCAGAATTGAATTGTAGGGGTTGGAAGGGACCTCCAGAGATCATCGAGTCCAACCCCCCTGCCAAAGCAGGTTCCCTACAGCAGGTCACACAGGTAGGCATCCAGGCAGGTCTTGAACATCTCCAGAGAAGGAGACTCCACCACCTCCCTGGGCAGCCTGTTCCAGTGCTCCGTCACCTCACTGTACAGAAGTTCTTGTACACATTTGTGCAGAACTTCCTATGCTGCAGTTTCCAGCCATTTCCCCTTGTCCTGTCTCCATTCATCACTGAAAACAGTCTGGCCTCGCCATTCTGCCCCCCACACCTTAGATATTTATAGACCTGGATCAGGACCCCTCTCAGTCTTCTTTTCTCAAGGCTGAACAGACCCAGTTCACTCAGCCTTTCTTCATAGGAGAGATGCTCCAGGCCCTTCACAATCTTTGTGGCCCTTTGCTGGACTCTTTCCAAGAGATCCTTGTCTTTTTTGTACTGGGGAGCCCAGAACTGGATGCAGTACTCCAGATGAGGCCTCACCAGGGCAGAGTAGAGGGGGAGGATCACCTCCTTTGACCTGCTGGCCACGCTCTTTTTAATGCACCCCAGGATGCCATTGGCCTTTTTGGCCACAAGGGCACACTGCTGGCTCATGGCCAACCTGTCATCCACCAGGACACCCAGGTCCTTTGCAGCAGATACTGTTATCTTTTACAAAGCTCATTTTTAGCATCAATCTGTGAACAACTGCAAACTTACAATGCAGACTCAGTCCCTGCACTATTAACCCATCCTTTTACCTGCTTACCTTGACTAACTCCCATCTTTCCAGGAATCTGTCCTTCAGAAACGGGACTGCTGTAATCAGTGCATTGAAGGTGTGCACATCGGCTGCAAAACGTAACAAAAAACAAGCCCAACTCATTCCAACTGACAAGGACGTTCCGTGGAGAGCTACTTGTTGTAACATGGCTCAGTCTTAGGCGAAGTTCTCATGCAAACCTGTTTCCAGTGAGCCAGCCACACGCCAGCTGCACTGAACTCAGCAGTTTGCACTCAGCTCCCATGATCCAGCTGAGGTCCGTACCCCTGCGCCAATCATCACTGCCATGAAAGAAACATTCACCTACCCACAGCTTTCTACTACTTAGAAGACCATCATTGAAAACAGGAGATGCTTACCCTTGTGCCTGTCATTCAGCAGTTCTGTGTACATGTCATAAGCTTTAGCAGAAGCCCCATGCTGGAAAAAACAAACAAATGAAGTAAACAAACAATCTCTGCATGTGAAATTTCACGAGCTGAAAAAAGCCCTCCTAGCACTGAGGAGAATTTTACCTTCACCATGCCACGGATCACTGTGCAGTAGGAGTGTGCGTTCCTCTCCGGCATTACCTTAAATATCCTTTCAGCATTGTTGTTTTCCCTGGAATTGACACACGAGCTCAGAGTTAATGAACTCAATAAAAGGTATCTTCAGGGCTGACACTCAAACACATTCATCCTCACCCTTCGAACTATTCTACAATCACTTTCTAGATCTCCACCAATACTTCAAACATGTAACCAATGCAAATGTACTTAAAGATTAGTATCTGCAAGTATGGACTGCTAATAAGTGTTCACATCATTTTTCTAACAACAGTGTGAGTGCACAGCACTCTGGAAACAGGAATAGTGGCAACACTTCCTGTACCTCCATCTAGAGGCAGATGGGTGTGATCCTCTCTGGGGAGGCCTCTTTGGAGTCTCCAGCTCTGAAGCATTCACCTGAAAAGATTTTTGCAGAAGTGAGTTTCATAGAATCCAAAATTAAAACACATCATTTGATGTTTAATTGTACTTACAGAAGTTCAACAGCAATTTTTATGCTACCAAAGATGAGTATTTTGAATGAGTTATGATAAAATTATTTAGACTATGATGTTTAAGAAGGGATAATGAGATTAAAAATACTGTTTGTTACTAAAAATACAAGATGAATTTGTGGAGTGGAAGTGGAGTGGAAGTGAACAATTACATCATACAGAGTATAAAACCCTCTCTCTCAACAACCATCCCAGGGACAGGTAGTGCCAAACACATCTATTGCAGCATCCAAGGACTGATTCTCCTAGATGTCAATAAGAAGCCCTCAGCTTCATTAAATCTGCATTAGAGAAGTCTTGGAGGTGAACGATAAAACCAAATCTGGCAGTGGAAACAGGTATTTAAACACAGTTCAGCAGAACGAGTCAATACAAGGTTCCAGATATTAAACTCAGCTTTTGCTGGTAGGTCAGACCAGGATTTTTATAACTGCTGTATTTGTAGGAGATGCTGACTGCATCTGACCTGCCTCACACCATCTGCCAGGTAAATGGGCACAGGGCAAAAACCTTGAAATCACCTTTATATGCTCTTGAACTTAAGAAAGAGAGAAATAGAGCTCAACAGCTTTTTCATACCTCTGCGTCTTCCAAATCCTCTTTTTCTTCAGATTCCTTTTCCTGAGTAGATTCTCCATCTCCATAAAAGCATAACAAATCTAAAAGGCTGTTCGTGGTTTCCAGAGACACGGACGTACCTACAGGAAATAACGATGTACAGCAGTCACAAAGAAGTGAGAAAACATCACCAAAGTACAGTCATAACAGACTACTATTTTCCGACAAAGAAGTTCTCTAGCAATTCTGTGAAACAGAGGTATGAAATTAACACCTTAATGTAATCTTCTACTTTTAGTACAAGACAACTTCAGCAGTGGACATGAGTATTTCTTTTTCTGTTAGTGTTACTGAATGAGTTTTTCTGGTCAAGTAAGAGAAGGAAGTAGCAGCTGGCAGCCCAAACTGCGAGCAGCAACTGAAATGCCAGCTGCTTTTCCTGACTACAGCTTGCTTTGAGACTACTGGGTAATTCACTTCCTGTGATACAAATTTAAAACTGACAAATGAGCAACACAGTCATGAAATTGCCTCCATACAAAGCCTAGACCTCCTCCAGTGGTAGTCACCCGGTGCAAAGAGAGAATTCTATCTTTATCATGGGTCAAACGACGCTCCCTCGCAGACAAATTCAGGCAGACAAGTGGCAAACGTGAACCAGCTACATTTCTCACTCAAGGTGACCATCTCACATTATGCCACAGAATCATAGAATGGCCAGGGTTGGAAGGGACCTCAAGGATTGTGAATCTCCAACCCCCTGCCACATGCAGGGCCACCAACCTCCAAACTTAATACCAGCCCAGGCTGCCCAGGGCCCCATCCAACCTGGCCTTGAACAACTCCAGGGACATGGCATCCACAGCCTCTGGGCAGCTGTTCCAGCACCTCACCACTCTCTCTGTAAAGAACTTAAAGAACTGTGCCAGCTACTAAAAGAAGTCTTTGCACGATTTAAGCAGAGCTCCACCCTGGAACAAGGTGATGCCCATACCTGCTTGCAGGAGCTGATCAAACAGGTCCACTGAAGCTTTCACCATTCGGAGGTTGATGCGCTCTTTCAGAGCTTCCTCACTCACACCTTCAATCTGAGGTGTACAAATCTCAGGCATCAAACTCTACAAGCACAGAGGACAAGTCAAGCATATGCTCCAACCTCACCATTACAACACTAGTTAACAAAACCAACTGTTTACGTTAGTTTTGGCTCAGTCTTACCACTGATTTCACTACCTGACAACACACAAATACAATGAAAACAAACAGCAAAAAGCTTACTGGTATGTTAGGTTCAGCAAGGATCTTGTCAAAAAAGTGAGGAAATTCCTTAATAATATACTTGGCAGCATTTCTCCCAGACTCCTTCGACAACGAAAACAGACGCTGCATAGGAAAGAGAGAACAAGAGTCTGATGAAGCATGTAACCGTAAGGCTGACAGGGAGGAAAAACAGCTTCCGTAACACAGAGGGATTCAATGGGACGAATGAAACTCATGCTTTTTCTTCAACTCTTAATAAAAGCACAGGGAAGAGATGACATTCCAAATACATTTTCTGGTATTACAACAAGGTAAGGATGTCTGTTCCTTAAATTACACCATAATATACTTCTCTATTACTTAGCAATGGATCAGATGCCTTAAATCTCACATTAGTACCTCAAGATTCTCAGACACATGGCATGAATTTTCTCCCTGTTTTATATCTACATTTGCTGGCATCACCCAACTTTAATCCACCCAGCTGTTCATTGATAAAGCTAAAATCCCCAGGGGTTGACTAGGATGATTAATTAATCACATGCTGTTTGTGTAGTAACAAGCATAACAGTAACTACCTGGTTTTAAATTACACATAATTCAACTTAAACAAACTGCAATCACAAGATCTCTATATAGCACTGATTCACACTCTATACCCAATGTATGCAAATACAGCTACAATGAGTTAAATGCCCAGCCTAAAGACTCACGGTAGGATTCCAATCAGACAGCTATCAAGGATTTTACAGGAAATACTCACAGCAGTGGCTGAATTTCTTGGCATAAGGTAAGGGTCATCCTGGAACATATAATGAGCAGCAGTAGGATCCTGTAGGAAGGAGAACCCAGGACTGAAACTTTTTGTTATGCACTAAGGCACTGTGCCTCATGGAATGGAGGCATTATGGACAGCTCCACCACCTCAGCTGCATGCTACAAGAATTCCATTCTCAGAAAGGGTTCAGCTATTTGGAAACTGTTTAAAAAGCATCTGCATTATGCACGTACATGTGGGCTAACAGAGCAACCACAAAATGGTCTTTACTACAACAGGGCAAGCACTGAGTGCAAAGAAAGTAGGATCACCACCTCTAACACTCTCAGGAGACCTGAGATGATTTGCAAAACTTAGAATCCTAGAATGGCCTGGGTTCAAAAGGACCACAGTCATCCAGTTTCAACCCCCTGCTATGTGCAGGGTCACCAACCAGCAGACCAGGCTGCCCAGAGACACATCCAGCCTGGCCTTGAATGCCTCCAGGGATGGGGCATCCACAGCCTCCTTGGGCAACCAGTGCATCACTGGAACCTTGGGTTCCAGTGCATCACCAGCCTTTGTGTAAAAAACTTCCTCCTAATATCTGACCTAAACCTCTCCTGTCTCAGTTTAAAACCATTCCCCCTTGTTCCTATCACTATCCACTCTGGTAAATAGGTAAATAGTTGTACCCCCTCCTGTTTATACCCTCCCTTCAAATATTGGAAGGCTACAATGAGGTCTCCCTGGAGCCTTCTCTTCTCCAAGTTAAACAATCCCAGTTCCCTCAACCTTTCCTCATAGAAGAGGTGCTCCAGACCTCCTGCTTTTAGCAAAAGTCTGATCAAAATGCACAGCCTTCACTGGTAGTTGAGCAAAAGTGAGTTGAGCAAAAGTGAAACTGTTAAAAAAACCAAACTTGATGTGTGAGTTCTGCCTTCTATTTCTGGCCATAGTAGAAGTCAGAGCCTTCAGAATGACAGGCAGTGTATGAGATGATGCACAAACCAACCACTATCCGTGATCATAACAGAACTACTCACCCTTTTTACAGTAGAAGCCAATGTTTGGAGAACTGCTAGTTTATCCCTAGGTGAAAAAGAAGCTTTCATTAATACCAGGTTGCAGATTTTTAATGTTAGTCAGCATAAGTACAGGATTGTAAAGATTTTCAGTTCTAAAAAAAAAACAGTCGTTTTTGCTTCACTTAAAAAAGATCTTTTCACAATGGGATGGAAAATTCAACTGCAAGAACAGTCTGTCCTCAAACCACACGAAAGACAAGACTGAGGAAAAAAAAACAAATCAGAAAAGAATTTAAGCCTCCTGCTATGAACATTGTCTTTATTATACATTACCAGAGAACATACAGAAAGAACAAAGAAAAAAATCCTTGAATGCTCTTCTCAGAAGCCCTTAAGAGTATCCCAGCTGTGAAGATGGATATATGAGTTCCTCTCTTCTACCAATGGATCCTTAAGACTTTGGTTATGTTTCAGGCAAACAAGGAACAGACTACTGAAAGCATTCAGGTACAGGTGGTCTTATTTGGAGCCTGCATGCAGACATCATTTGGCTATTTGTTTAATTTCTGCTGTACTGTTCTGCAATTTCACATTAAGTCCTTCCCATAGTACACACTCACCAAGTTTTCCTTCGTGGGAGCACAATTTCTTCTTGAGCATCTACAAGAAACAAAATCATTATTAGAAACTAATAGTAAACCCCAACCTAAAGAAAACCAATGATTTAAGCTAATATAGTCAAAAGTACTTAATCAAAGTCTTCAAAACCACAGTGTGACATAGACCACTACTACATCAGGTAACAGAAGAAGCTGGCAGCAGCTGCACGTAGACAGGATCACAAGTCTAAGTCTTCTACTTCAGAGAGACCTATCCACTTACTCATAAATGTTTCCATAATCATCCTTATTCCATATCTTACTGCTTGAGCCCCATATTTTCTCAGTCCTCTCTGGATTCTCTAGACTAAATGACAACTCCTTGTTATTGGATGTTGGGGATATCAAAACCTTATTCCATTTCAAACAGTAATTGGGCAGCTTGTGGATTGGATATGGATAGCTGCCTGGAGTGAGGGGGACCAAACATATTAAGCCAGGAAATATCTGCAAAATGAAGATGATAAGAAAATAAAAAGGAGAAAGATGGCACTCGCTATCTCCTTTGTATGACAGACTATGCTGCGCGGAAGCTGGAAAAGGAAAGAACTCATAATTACAGCATCATACCTTCTGAGTTTTCAATAGTCTTCCCAAGAGCTGTGTTAGTAGAAGAGCACCTATAAACCAATCAGAGTTTTGAATGAATAGAGGTCAAACTAATTGAGCAAAACTACATTAATGAAGTTCTGGACAAGTCAAAAATTTGCAAATGAACTTGAGGGTAGTTTGGCTTTAAGGTAGCTTTCATGAATAGCGGCATCTAAGAAAGCAAATTGTGAACATAAATTAAAGAAGCTAATTCAGTGCAAAAACTGGAACAAGGCTGCCAGAGAGGTTGTGGAGTCTCCACTGAAGATATTCAAGACTCTTCTGGATGCTGAAGAAGATGCTGTTAACACAACCACATGCTTTAAAGCGACATAACAACTGCTCCCATCTGCTAGGTATTTATATACAGGCCATGCCCTCACCACCTCAGACACGAGCCAAGCTTTGCCCACACGCAGCACAGCAGGCACGGGAGCCTTTCACTCGAGGAACACCTTTAAATCAACCCCAGTCTGCCGCTTAGGCAGGTGTTAGGCCACTTTAACACCACAAGTCCAAGCCTGTGGTGCGGAGAGACCCGAGAGAGAACTCCACAGACAGCTGGGCCGCTCTGCCGGGCCGCTCCACGTCTCCCCGAGGCCGCATCGCGCATGCGCACGGCGCGCCCACACACGCGCACAACAAAGCGCCTGCGCACCTTTTCGCGCCCTTTCGCGCCTCAACTCCCCTCCGCATCCCCTCACTGCCATCGCTCCCCACTACTCGCCCTGAAGGAACAGCGGAGCCTTACCGGCCGCACCGCCCGCTCAGCGACAGCACTCGATGCCAGGAGCTCAACGCTACCCGCCGTGCCGCCATGCCGGCCCTCGCGCAGCGCTCTGTGGGAAGGAAGGCGCTCCCACTCCTGCGGTGGTGGGGGACGAGCTCTCCGTCCCGCCTCCCCCCGGCGATGCGTGGTAGCATCCGGCCCCGCCTCTCCCTCCGCTGCTGGGACCGCGTGCTTCCGCCCTCGGGTGCCTGGCGGCTCCGAGCTCTGTTTCGGGGAGACCTGCCCGTTCGCCATGAGGCCGCCGAAAGTGGTGCCGTGGTGGCGGTTCGCCAAGGTCTCCTTCGGGTTGTACACCGCCGAGGAGATCAGGTGAGGATTCGAGACGCGCTCCCGCCTTCCGGCCGAGGGGGGCTGCGTGCGCCTCCTGAAGGACCGCAACTCCCAGCGTGCCTTGCGCGGCGGCGGCAAAACGCGGCAATGGGCTGTGGGCGCGCAGCATGCCGGGATGTGTAGTCCGCCTGCGCCCCGGCCGCAGTGGCAAATGGTTCCCCCCCTGTGGTCACTGAGTGCGGGGTGCTGTGTTCCCTGTGGGAATAGTTTTATGGCATGGGGCAGCCGGTGACGTTACGTCTTCCTCCTGCAGTTGTTAAATATATAAGAGATGTATTTACTGTGCATGGTGCAGGCAGCCCTATCGATATGCCCGTGCATGCCCAGCATGCTTGCAGAAAGGAGTTTTCATCACTCAGTGTCAATGCTGGCTGTAACGTTAAAATGTGTTTCCTATTTTTCTTGTTTTTTTTTCTTTTTTTCTGCCACTGATTTTTATCCTTTCTACTTCAGGAAACTGAGTGTAAAAGCTATAACGAATCCTCAGTATTTGGATAATGTGGGGAATCCTTCTGTTAATGGATTGTACGACCTGGCTCTGGGGCCTCCTGATTCCAAAGAAGCATGTGCAACGTGCATGCAGAACTTCAGCAACTGCCCAGGGCACTTTGGCCATATAGAACTGCCTCTGACTGTCTACAACCCTCTGTTTTTTGATGTATGTATGCTTAATTGTTGTCTCACAACTGAAGCGAGGAATGGTGTCCAACAACTACCTACTTTTATCTTAGAGTTTCCAAATGGGCATTCAGGTCCTGTTCAAGCTCACAGCAGAGATATTTGTGTATTTGTACCTGCAGGTCCTTGTACACCAGAAAACTAAGTCATTGTGGATGATACTTGACTACTTATATAGCATTGCTCTTGAGTGACAACACACATGCAAGCTAATACATCTACCAGAATAACTTTTTTTTCCTTCTTTTTGTTCCAGAAACTATACCTTCTAATTCGAGGTTCTTGTTTAAATTGTCACATGCTGACATGTACTCGAGCTGTGGTTCATTTGCTGCTAAGTCAGCTGAAGGTTCTGGAGCATGGGTTGCTTCATGCTGTGCATGATCTTGAAGTCATCTTAAACAGGGCAAGTAGTCCATCTTTCTCCGTTCTTTTTTTTTTTTTTTTTTTTAGTTGATGGTGCTGCAATTAGAAATCTATCTGTATTCTATTTCTTTCAGTTTTTAGAGCAAAGTGCAGATGCGACAGCTCTAGAAATTGAAGAAGAATTAAATCGCCATGTTGATGAAATATTGCAAAGTCAAGAACTGAGTGATCAGTGTTCAAATGTAAGTAGAATCAGTTCTCCTCTTGGGACCTCAGATTTTGTCTGTGTAATATAATAATGTACAGAGGGAAATCTGTGTTTGATTATGCATACTCTAGAATTTCTTCTTGAGGTTTTGACCTGTGTTACATTTAGAGCAAAATGTCTAAGATGTGTAAAAATATTTTCCTCCCTGGCCCAAAGTTTGAGTAACTATTAGCTTTGTATGAAATATGCTTTCTTTTCTGCTTTCTGTTTTTTCTCACCAGGTAAAAAATGTTTGTGAGTGTAGAAATAAATTGATATCCCAGTTCTGGAAAGCACATATGACTTCAAAGAAATGCCCAAACTGCAAGTAAGTTTAGCTACATGAGGAATTAAACGGGTGGTGTGAAGTCAAATAGTGTAAGTCTCTTCTTTTCTTTTTTCCTTTAAGATCAAGGAGATCACTGGTGAGGAAAGAGCATAACAGCAAGCTGACAGTAACTTATCCTTCTACAGTGTTTCATAAGGCAGGAGAGGAAGGTGTTGTGGATGAACCAGTAGGTAAGATGTTTGCCTTATGCTCAGATATGTTTGCACTTACTTGCTTTTATTTAAGATGGACAAATTTCTAACAATGAATATGAGCTTTTGATTTTTGTATTAAAAAATAAAAGATCAGAAAAACAAAAGGAAAAAACACAGTAAATTCAGCAGTAGGAGATTACCCAGATTCCATTAAATTCCAGGTGTCTGCTCTAGCATCCTATCTGTGACGCATTCAACGAAGGCAGGAAAGTGTGGATATCCCAGTGGTAGTACTTTTGAGTGACAGCTGTGACTCCATGAGGTTGTCAAATACTACTTTGGGCTTTCTATCTGTACACTCCTTAGAGCAGCTGCCAGTCTGGTGGCATGTTTTGTTATCTTAGTGATTTAAATAGTTGTTCTGGAGAGTCAGGGGAGTTACCACAATTAGAATAGCTTGCCTTATTCTTTTGGACACTTTTAATGTTTGCATGTGAAGTATTATTAAGAAATATTTCCCTCCTGTCAGTTAGCAAAGACCAAGGTATTTCTTGTATATCTTGACATCATTAGTAATGCTTGAGTCCTACTTGTGTCTTTTTGAGTTACAGGTAGGTTCTTCATTTTTGTTCTCGTCTGTGGAGGTGATCATTTAAAGAAGTGGTACAGTTTGCTGTTAATCAAATAAAACATGCTTCAGCTGTTAGAGATGAGTTTTGTTTCATTTACTTATATTGTCATCCAGTGGTCACACAGAAGGCTTACTTTTTCAGTACTGAGAAGACTCTTAGATTAGCATGATTGCTTTTAGGATATGAAATTAATGACACTACTTTAAAGAAGGTAGCACACCAAATAAATACATTGGTTACTGTTTTCAATCTTTCCCTTTGCTGGAAACATCACTGTAAGCAAAACAAAAAAAAAAACAAACAACGACACGCCTTTCAAATTAACTTATTATTCTCACCCCTCTCCCCTTCTTCTTTCCTTTTAGCTATTGATGAAACTCAGTTAGGGAAGAGAGGATACCTGACACCAATGACTGCCAAGGAATTCGTCTTGGCTCTGTGGAAGAATGAAGGTAATGTTTATTCCTTTTCAAATCTGTACCTTTTACCTTAAGAGCTCTTGGTTGAAAGATGGATTTTTAGGGACAAGAAGGGCTGGTTCCTAGTGAAGGCGGAGCATTTGGTGACCTAGTTTGATCAGCTGTTATCAAGTTGCCCTTTCTCAAAGCTTGGTTGTTGTTTATGGAGAGTATGATGTCTGTGTGGCTCTGTGCTTACCATTCCCCATGGTTTTATTGGTTGAAGACTGAATGTTTTGAATTTCCTGTGCACTGGATGTGCATACAGTTGGAAGGAAAAATTGAGGGATTTCATGCTGTAGTCACAGCCAGTAGCTGTGTACTGTTTCCTCCAGCTCTTCTGACATTTTTCTTTTGTTGTGTTCTGCATTTCCATTCATAATCATTTCTAAAAAAAGATGTGACCGAAAAGAACAATAGCATTCTTTGTAAAGTATTTTTGCCTATGTGTTCTCTTAAACAAGCTCTCTGGTATTTAACTTGGCAGAGTCTTTTGACTTGATTGACCAAGCGTATCTGGGGGTTCGAATTCCCAAACAAAAGCATAATGGTGTGTTTATCTCTTCAGGTTTCTTTCTGCGTTACCTCTTCCCTGGGATGGATCCCCATAAGGACTCAGCTTTCAGCCCGGATATGTTTTTCTTAGATCTGCTTGTGGTTCCTCCTTCAAGGTAAAAATTCCCCAGACAAGCACAAAAGAAGTCACAGGGTCCTAAGGAGTCAGAAGATGCATGCTAGTTTTTACAAAAGCATATTTTGGTATTAGTATTTCAGCTTCCAGAGTATGTGGATATTATAGCTGTGTGGTGCAGTAGGATTTCTTCTGTATGACTGCCTGAGTGTAATAAATGAAGTTTTAAATGCTCACTGTTAGCTCTTAGGCATTATGTTTTACGCATTGAAGATTTAGCTCAGCATTGAAGATTTAGCTCAGAATGCTTGAGGCTTGTTATATTCTCTTTTGGCAATGTTAATTTTCTAAAATGATTTTGATCTGCTGTAGGTATCGTCCTGTAAATCGTGTTGGAGACCGGATGTTTACAAATGGTCAGACTGTGAACCTGCAGGCTGTCATGAAAGATGCCACCCTGATCAGGAAGCTCTTGGTTTTCATGGCAAAAGAACAATGCCAGCCAATTAAAATTGTAGAAGACAAAATTCAAACGGTAAGACTTGCTGGTTATCTTATTATCTGCTTTTTTGATATATGCTTGCAGTTCATGGTAGGCTCCTGTTCATACTGTTCCAGTAGCAGGTTTTGCCTGGACTGCTGGAATGTATGCTGCTAGATCTGTTCTCCATAGATATTTTTCCTTGTCTCTTTCTACTCAGCTATCTGGTGCAAAAGGTAAAACACTTTATGTATGCTTCCTTAATGGTGGCTTTGTGTTAGACCACTCTGTGAGACACAGCTCTCCTGTTACTGGAAAATAAAATATGTACAGCAGAAACAATTTAGAATAAATCTTCAACATCTCATCGAATGGTGGAGAGGAAAGCTACTGTATCTCCTAGGCCTTGCAGGGCCACTAAGATGATCAGAGGGCTGGAGGAAAGGTTGAGGGAACTGGGCTTGTTTAATTTGGAGAAGAGAAGGCTACATGGAAACTTTATTGTGGCCTTCTAGTACTTGAAGGAAGCATATGAACAGAACGGGGAGCGGCTGTTTACGAGGGTGGATAGTGATAGGACAAGGGGGAATGGTTTTAAAATGAGGCAGAGGAGGTTTAGGTCAGATATTAGGAGGAAGTTTTTCACACACAGGGTGGTGAGGCACTGGAACAGGTTGCCCAAGGAGGCTGTGGATGCCCCATCCCTGAGGCATTCAAGGCCAGGCTGGATGTGGCTCTGGGCAGCCTGGTCTGCTGGTTGGCTGAGGGGAGGAAGGATGTTGAAACTAGATGATCTTTGTGCTCCTTTTCAACCGAGAGAATTCTATGATTCTATGAAGTGTAATCTTGGTAGTTTTTAACCATAAAAGTAATTAGTAACAATTCTTGCTTGCTTCCAACCAACTTATGTGATAATATGGTAGGAATGAAATGTGTCACTATTATTGATCCAAGCTATATGGCTTCATACTGTTTTTCTGTATCAGTATTGAGAAGCCTTGCAAGGAGAAAGCTTCTGTGTTCAGGCTGTGAATCACAGGGTTCCTCCACAGAGGGGGCTGACTGTAGGTTGGACTGTGAGTTTGCAGAGCATTAAATATCTGTGCAATCCATTTAAGTCATGAGAGCCCTTCTGAAAGAATAACTGACGTACAGTGTGCAGCTGTCAGTGTGGAGTTTTAAGGCATGTATCCTTTGCCCTTGAAATCCCCACTTTGAGAACATAACTGTGAAGAAAAATAAGCTAGATTTAATCTGGGTTACATACAAAGCTTTTGCTTGGTTTTGTTCTGTATAACCATAAGGTTATACCCTTTTTTTTGAGTGTCATCAGTGTTCCAGCTATTTGCTTCCATTGATACGAAGCAGAATATTTTTCTGGAAGTCTCTGTGGTGCTGTGCACAACTGGAGGAAATCCTGTATTTCTGGCAGATATGCTCACTGCAATATACTGCTCTACAAAGGAAGAAATTTGTATCTCATTTGGAGTAAAAAATAGTTTTAATAGCAGGTTAACCAACAAACATAACCTACAGAGCAGGAACAAATCATAAATGTGATGAATGCTCTTGTTTTGGATTTGTTTATAAATTGTGTTGTTAACAATTCTTTGATATTGATGTAATTTCAGCTGGACATGGTTTACATCCTGAAGTGTAAGGGTTTTCAGTACGTTTCAGTTACTGAAAATGTGACCACTAGGTGGGGATGTGCCCTTAAGTCTGTACACACTTCTTCTGGACTATGAGAGCAAAGTGATGCAAGCTCTCAGATTTGTGCTTTTATTTTAACTTTGGACTTTCCAGTAGCATGGTGGTTCTTAGCCCACACTGACTAGTCAGTAAAAAAGCTAATTTAGATGGAGGACTGTTTACCAAGCAATCAGTTATTAAAATGCTGCTGGAATATAGCTGCAATCTTTGGAGGTCTCTATGTTTCTAAATCGTGACAACAGAGCTCTCTGAACACTTAGCTGTAGTAACAATGCTAAATTAATTTCATAGATGAGTTGCACTTGCTATGTCATGTGATAATCAGCAAGTATTTGTTTGTTAAATCCAAGTCTTCTCTGTCCCTGTAGGAGACAGGGGAGAGTGATGAGCCTCTGGACCGTTCTGTGCTGGCAACAATTCCAGGACAGACCATTGCAGACAAACTTTATAACGCTTGGATTCGTCTTCAGACCCACGTCAACATTGTGTTTGACAGTGACATGGACAAACTAATGACTGAGAAATACCCTGGTATTCGTCAGGTGGGTAGCAGGGGGGTCTTAAACTCTGATCTTTGCGTATCACTGGCAGCTAAAGGGAGATAAATGGATGGAATAAGAAATAAATGAAATATTTGCACTCAGTGCGTTGGTGTTTTCATGGTTCTCATTGCTGTAATGTCTTGAGAATCTGCCTGATGTTGCACACTTTTATTTTTCACCATTTAATTGTTAACTTTTGTTTTCTAAGCTATTAGAGAAAAAGGAAGGACTGTTCCGCAAGCACATGATGGGAAAACGTGTGGATTTTGCAGCTCGGTCGGTCATTTGCCCTGATATGTACATTGGTACCAATGAGATTGGCATTCCCATGGTAAGAAGAAATAAAGGAGTGCCTCCTTATGATACTGTACAGCAGTGCTTTCAGCTGCATAGTAAGCAGTTTAAAATGGAGAGGTTTACTGATTTTTGCTTTGACTTTATTCTACCTTACCAGTGTGTTAATGAAGGAATATTGAAGAGCAAGAAATTCTTACAGTATAAACTCAACACTAAACCTAGAAAAGAGGATGGAGAAAGAGCTGCCCTTGCTTCCTTGGTTAATGAATTAGTACAAATTTCATAAGTAGGTCCTGTTTCAATGTTGATCTTTGTACAGTGTATCCTGTAACAGGCCTGACAGCCTTAAAGAAAAGCCCATAGGTGTGTTACAGCCTTCATCCTTAATGAGTCTCAGGGATAAAACCAGTCCTGAACTTATAAACAGTCTTTTCTGCTTGCCTACATGCGAACAGTGAACTTGATGGTTATGCAGTTTTTACCTTTATTGTAAGTTTGTTCGCAGAATCTAAAACAGTGCTTTTTTATTTTTAATTACTAATTCAGTGTTTCTCTTCTGCTCCAGCTGAAAATCGTAAGGCCATAGTTTACTGCTCTTAGAGTGCAGATTTTAAAGCAGAAATGCCTCCATATGGTATGACAACAGGTTGAGAAAGAATTTCTGTTTACATTTCATGAATTAACAGGCAGCCCTATTTTCTCAGTAGCTTGTTATTATTTTTAAAGCAAAAGCTGAACAACTAGTTTTTTTCTCTCCTTTCTTCTTTCCTGTCCAGGTATTTGCTACCAAACTGACCTACCCTCAGCCAGTCACTCCCTGGAATGTCAAAGAACTGAGGCAGGCTGTCATAAATGGCCCAAAGGTTCACCCTGGGGCTTCCATGGTCATTAATGAAGATGGGTCTCGTACAGTGCTGAGTGCAAGCAGCTTGACCCAGAGAGAAGCCATAGCCAAGCAGCTCCTCACGCCTTCTTCAGGTGCACCCCAATCAGGACTGAAGATTGTGAGTACAACGAAGACTTGGCTTATCAGAACCCTTCACCTTATGGTTGGATTTTTTGTTCTTGCTAGTGATTCTCAGGCCTGCTCACAAAGGCTGCCTGGGCAAGGTTCTCTTGTCTTATAGCATGTGGCTTGGGAAAGGTTAAGGTGCTATGTGAGAGGAAAAGCTGTTTGAAGTTTTAGTAGCTATATTTTCATCCTCAGTGTCTCTTAATGTGCAGTGTGTGGCATTCGTCTTGCCAGGATGCTGAACAGTCACTCTTACAGCTCTCTTACAGTTTTTGGGCAGTCTTAGTAGCACGAAGGGCTTTATTTCATTATTTTTGCATTCCTCTGCCTCCCTGTCTTCAGCTAAAGTTAGTGGGTTTTTTAATCTCCTTTTGAAATATTAAAATACTTTGCTTGGAGCAGTTTTGTGATAGTAGCTCAGGTGGCTGAAATTCAGTATACTAACAGAGTAGATGTGACACAAGCAGTTTGTACGACCTGTCTTTCCGGATGGGTTGCCCACTGACAGAGCTGCACGTCCAAGATCAAGCATGGTGAAAGGAGCTGCTTTTGGTATCACGTGAAGTGGGAGTGTATGAAGAGTAGATATCTGTTGACCAGTACAGTGGTTTGTGAAGAGGGCTTCAGCTCCCAAACATTTGCCAAAGAAAACTCTGCTTTATTTGTTTTTAATTTGGGTGACATTTGAAACTGTGGTTCTCACATTTGTGTGCTGTGGCAGAAAAGCACCTGTGAATTGCTGTGCTAAAGCTAAGCTTTTTTTTCTTTTTAGTAGGTTTTGTGAAGGGATTTTATTTTGGTGTATGTTTTTGGGGCTGAGGGTAATCCTTCAGGGCTACGCAGAATCCTGCATGTGGTAAATATGTAATGAAGGAAAGGAGTTTTCTGCAGGGTTTCCAAACACAGGCTCAGGCATTTAAGTTTGGGGTCCAGTTCTGAACTCTGTGGACATTTCCAAACAAAGAACAAGCTCAAGTCAATCTAACAGTTTCATAGAATGGCCTGGGTTGAAAAGGACCACAATGCTCATCCAGTTCCAACCCCCTGCTATGTGCAGGGTCACCAACCAGCAGACCAGGCTGCCCAGAGCCACATCCAGCCTGGCCTTGGATGCCTCCAGGGATGGGGCATCCACAGCCTCTTTGGGCAACCTGTTCCAGTGCATCATCAGCCTGTGTGTGAAAAGCTTCCTCCTAATATCTGACCTAAACCTCCCCTGCCTCAGTTTAAAACCATTCCCCCTTGTCCTATCACTATCCACCCTTCTAAACAGCTGTTCCTCTTCCTGTTTATAAGCTCCCTTCGAGTACTGGAAGGCCACAATGAGGTCTGTTTGGAGCCTTTTCTTCTCCAAGCTAAACAATCCCAGTTCCCTCAACCTTTCCTCACAGGAGAGCTGCTCCAGCCTTCTGACCATCTTAGTGCCCTCCTCTGGACCTGCTCCAAGAGCTCCATATCCTTCCTGTACTGTGGGCCCCAGGCCTGGATGCAGCACTGCAGATGGGGCCTCACAAGAGCCAAGTAGAGCAGGACAATCACCTCCCTCTCCCTGCTGACCCCTCCTTTTTTAATGCAGCCCAGAACACAGTTGGCCTTCTGAGCTGCAGGTGCACACTGCCGGCTCATGTCCAGCTTCTGATCTGCCAGGACACCCAAATTCTTCTCCACAAGGCTGCTCTCAAGGAGATCTTCCCCCAGTTTGCATAAATATCTTCGATTGCCCTGACCCAACTGCAGCACCCTGCACTTGGCCATATTGAACCTCATTAGGTTTTCATGGGCCCACTTCTCCAGCCTGTCCGGGTCCCTCTGGATGGCTTCCCTTCCTTCCATTTTCTTTGCATGCAAACAATTATTGAATCTTCCTTAAATTGCACCCTATTATAAGGCCCCAGACTTGAGTGTTGCAGTGAGATTGGCAGGGGTCTCACAGGTGTTGGTGTGATTATTGAGAACTGGAGTAATAATTTCGGGGGAGATTGCTGCAGCAGGGACTGCAAAATTGCATCAGTTACGAATTCACACTTTTGTGACTTTTGGAATTGTCAGTCCCCCAAACACAGTTTCACATTGGCTGTTTTTATCAGGAGGATGACTTGAAATGGGAAAATATAAGTTGGTTGATTTTTTTTTTTTTTTTTATTATTATTATTATTTTTTTTCTCTCTCCATCGTCTTTGATCCCTGTATTGCCAAGGGAGAGGAGAGGTTGATGGGGTATGGCTTGAATGCTGTTACCTTGGATTGATCACTGTGGTTTGTGGGTGTTAATGGAATACACACAGTCTTAGTATATGTTTAGGTGGAGAGCAGAGAGATTTGGGAGCAAGTAGTCTTGTTTCATTCTCTTAAAACTTCAGCACAGACTGCTAATACTAGAAGGAAGATGTTTTGAATGCACGTGTATTTTAAGAGACAGTAACAAAAATCCCCTTGCAGGTTTGCCGTCATATTAAAAGTGGAGATGTCCTGTTACTGAACCGCCAGCCCACTCTGCATAGACCCTCCATCCAAGCTCACCGGGCCAGAATCCTGCCTGGAGAGAAGGTGCTGAGGCTCCACTATGCCAACTGCAAGGCATACAATGCTGATTTTGATGGTGATGAAATGAATGCCCATTTCCCACAGAATGAGCTGGGTAGAGCAGAGGCCTACACCTTAGCCTTTACTGATGAACAGTATCTAGTGCCAAAGGTAAGTAAAACTTCTTCCCACGTGAAATCACATTGTTTAAAATGTTGTTGTTTTCTCTAAGGATAAACGAGGTTAAACTTGTTCTTTGTGGGGTTTGTTTTACTTCTTAGTTACTTTTCTGTCTCTGTTGCCAAAGGTGCCACATCCCTCAACAGCTTCTTGTCCAGGCGCTGTTACTTGCTTCTTGTCTCCCCAATCCCTGCTGTTCTCCTTGTTTAGGAGCACCCACCACATCTAAACAATCTTGTTCTTTGTCACTCTCAACGTCCAGAAGAGTTTCACTGTGAAGTGCTCTTCAGAAGTAACTTTGGTGCTTTTATTCAGCTGTGCTAACTCTGGGAGCTGCTAACTCGTCCCCAAATCTTTTTTCTTCCAAATTTCTGTAGGATGGCAAACCACTTCCTGGGTTGATCCAGGACCACATGATTTCTGGAGTCAGTATGACAACCCGGGGCTGCTTTTTCACAAGAGAGCAATATATGGAGCTTGTTTATCGAGGACTAACAGACAAGAAAGGAAGAATTAAAACCTTTCCTCCTGCCATTATGAAACCACAACGATTATGGACAGGGAAGCAGGTAGTCATAATTTATTGGAGTAGAGAATGTTGGTCATTCCAAAGTAAGCAGAACACTAATATTAAGACCAGTGCTGCTGAGAGCTGCTCAAAAGCTGGATCCTATTGTCTAGGCAACACCGTATAGATCTTGGTGAATGTTCCAACTGGATCTCCAAGAGTATCTTTTCATTTAAAAAGCATACTCTGTCGTAAGCATTAGATTTTTAAGCTTTTAAAGATTTGCTTCTATGCACAGAACATTGTTTTTCTTCTGCTTGTCAAATTCTTTACACCAAGAAGGAAATAGAGGGAACAAATAACTCTTGCTGTTTCTGCTGCTTTATAGGTTGTTTCTACATTGTTAATAAATATCATCCCAGAAAACTACGTCCCACTGAATTTGACGGGGAAAGCTAAGATAGGTGGGAAAGCCTGGATGAAGGGACCTGCAAGCAGATGTCTAAATCTTGACTCAATGTGTGAATCTCAGGTATGCTGGTGGCTGAGCTGGGAAGCATTTTAATGGAAATGTGTATGGAGTGGAGGAATGAGAAGGGAAAGCAGAAGGATGATAAAGTTAACAACAGACATTTCAAGATATTTACTGCCCGAAGGTAGAAGTTGGAGGGTAGGTCTGGGTGTCTAGAGAAACTCTTCTGATCCTGACTGATGTGGACTCCATCTCGTCTTGTTAGACCACATCTTCATTGTTTTATTTTACAAGTTGAGAAATATAGGTGGTATTAGAAGTTCTCTTTTTGCTGTAAGGACTGCAGCCTTCCAGTATTTAAAGGAAGATTATAAATGGAAGGGAAATCAACTCTTTACACAGGTAGGTAGTGATATTGAAAAAGGGAGAGTGTTTTTAAACTAAAAGAAGAGAGATTTAGATTAGATGCCAAGGGAAATTTTTCACTGAGAGGATTGTGAGGCACTGGAACAAGTTGCCCAGAGATGCAGTGGATGCTTCATCCCCAGAAGCGTTCAGGGCTGGGCTGGATGGGGCCCTGGGCAGCCTGATCTGGTGCTTGATGTAGCAGGCAGCAACTCTGCCACAACAGGGGGGTTGAAACTAGGTAATCTTTGAGGTCCCTTCCAACCCATGCCATTCTGTGATACATAGGTAACATTGGTCATTGTATTTAACCTTTCACCAGCTGGTGGTGGTGGTGTTCCTCCTGAATAGCTGTTTTCTTTTTCAGGTTATTATTAGAGGTGGGGAATTACTTTGTGGTGTGCTGGACAAAGCTCATTTTGGCAGCTCTGCCTATGGCCTAGTCCACTGCTGCTATGAAATTTATGGGGGTGAAACCAGTGGAAAAGTGCTGACATGTCTGGGACGCCTCTTTACTGCTTTTCTGCAGCTCTACAGGGGGTTTACAATGGGTGAGTATCACAAAGACTTATCCACTACTGCACTGCAGAACCTCGTGAGGTGTAAAGCAAACATTGTTGGGCAGAATGCATGCCAGGAGTTCTGTAAATAGTCTCATGAGACATTGTCTTTGAGTAGGATCACTGTCTGGCAACCTTTTTTTCTTTTTCTTTTTTTTTTTTCCTCCCCTCTCCTTATTTTAATGTAGCTGGCCTTTTAAAATAAAGTATAACCTTGAGCATGGCCTTTAAATTCTCTTGTCTGTCCTGCCTAATCAAAATGGGTAGAGTCTTGTATACAAGCTTTGATTAGATACAGTCTCCGATGAGCCTGTATGCTATTTTTTACTTCTATGGTTGCATACAAACCATAAAAACTGATGAGTGAAATAGGAGGACCTTGAGGGGTTCTTAAAGTCTTGCATATCTCAATTGACTGTAAGTCTTTTGGTAAATATTTGACTTTCATTATTGCCACATCTTTAAAAGCTACATAAATGCATCTCTTTGTCTCTCCTCGTCCATGATGTGTTCTACACACTTACATGACTATTTCTGGTGACTTCTGCAGGAAGTGAATACTTTCTCAGTTCTTTTTTGGTCACTGTGGTCTGCCTGTCTTTAACAGGGATTGAAGATATCTTGGTTAAACCTGAAGCAGACCGCAAAAGACACAAAATCATCAGAAAATCAAACCAGTGTGGTATTGAAGTAAGTCTGTTTCACATAACTTTTTTCCCAGTGATTTAAAAACTTGGAAATTCTGCCCTGTGTGACTATTTGCTTGGCACCAAAAAAAAAAAAAAAAAAAGTACAACAACAAAAGTCTTTTACTTTCAGGTTGTTAGAGCAGCTCTTAATTTGCCAGAAACAGCATCATGTGAAGATGTACAGGGGAAATGGCAGGATGCCCATCTCTGCAAAGACCAGAGAGATTTTAACATGGTTGACCTGAAATTCAAGGAGGAAGTAAACAATTACAACAATGAAGTTAACAAGGTTGGCATTGAGGCATCTGTATATACTAATTTTGTTTAGAGCCTTTCTGTTTAAGTTAATTTCATGTTGATGCAGGGTGATAGACTGTTCTGGAGGCTGAAGCTTTCCATCTGTCTCCAGCATGAAGCTTCACATACCACCTTCCCAGAACACCTCAGCCTTCTCCTTCCTGAATGACATATTCAAAATGCTTTTAAAATTATAAACAGGCATGTCTGCAGTTGCTTTGCTTTCAACAGAAATTAATTGTGTTTATTTTATTAATAACAGGTTTTTTTTTCCCCTCACCACACCTCAACTATAGGTTTGCATGCCATTTGGTCTGCATAGGAGCTTTCCAGAGAACAATTTGCAATTGATGGTACAATCAGGAGCCAAAGGATCCACTGTAAATACAGTACAGGTAATGACAATCATAATTCTTAGCAGCTATGTGCATTGATACAATTTGTATTAGAATGCATGTTATTGGAACTTATTCTGTGGCTATCTAATAGCAATGCGAATGTTTATTGTGGGCTTGGGAATGGCAGTAATATAGGGACCAATATATCTACAATGTTTTAGTTTCACATATATTTGTATTGAAATATTTATACAGAATGGAAGTGGAAGTGTTGACTCAAGTCAAGATGCTGAGATAATTTTATTTAAAAAGACCAGATATGATCTACATGCCTTTGCTGCCCGTCGTTAGCAAGAACCTTCACTGAGCATTTCAGCATTTAATTAAAGAACAGTTAGTGGACGAGTCATTTTTCTTTTCGGTGTTTTCAAGGAAAAAAATCTTTCACTTACAAGAGTAAAATTTGATGGGGAAAAAATGACGTTTCCTTTTTTCCTTCCTGTTCAAATGTAGATTTCTTGTTTGCTGGGCCAGATCGAGTTGGAAGGTCGAAGGCCCCCGCTGATGGCATCTGGCAAATCTCTGCCGTGTTTCCAACCTTACGATTTTTCCCCTAGCTCAGGAGGATTTGTGACTGGCAGATTTCTCACTGGGATCAAACCTTCTGTAAGTTTAATATGCCTTCTGCTTTGTAGTGGAAGTGCTATAAGCCATGGCCTGAAACAGTGACTGAGCACCTGATGGGAAGGCAGGGCCAACCCAGGGGAGCTCAGGTGCAAGCAAAACACCTGAGTGACTGTAAAGGATGGAGCCAGGATCCATCCCTTCCCAGACCTCATTTAAGGGTTGGCAGTGGAGGTGAGGGCATCTCATGTTGGAGATCCCTGCCTACCTGAAGTCTTCCAAAGGTAAGCAGCTCTTCTCCATTTCTGTGTCTGTGCTGCTGCAATTGGACTTGTTCTCGTTTGCTATAGCCAAAGACTTTGCCACCCTGCTATTACCGTACCATTATAGCATTACATGCTTATGCTGGAACTTATATAGATCTTGCTATTGTCGAGGTTTTTGTGATTACAGATAAATCAACTATGTGCACTGTACTTTCAAATATAGCTTTTCAGAAAGAGTGTGAATTACCAGCCTTGGTATACCTGTCAGCAGAATGCTGATGCTGTTGCTTTTGTGTTTAGGAATTCTTCTTTCACTGCATGGCTGGCAGGGAAGGTCTTGTGGATACAGCTGTCAAAACCAGCCGTTCTGGGTACCTGCAGAGGTAAGAGGATGTTATTCTGGATCCCAATCCAGGCCACGTCTGCAGTATGTAGAAGGTGGAACTTCTAAATTATTTAGAGATAGTGAGGGGTTCTGGGGGATGACTACTGCCTCCTTGCACTCAGCTGATTCAATGTGACTATGGAAATAGAAAAAAAAATTGCTTTTTGATTGTAAGACCCAAGGAAATTGCCAGAGAATCGTGCAGGAAGCTTTTCAGTATCATTGCACGTTTTGTCTGCACGTCATGTCTGTTAGAATTTTTCTTCCAAGGTTCCTGTCAAGTCCTTAAGTGCACTTAAGGTTTTAATGGAAGCAGTATTTTTCACGTTAGGATTGTATCATCCTTATTACTTTGTAGTCTCAATATTTGTTTTCTTCTTTGGGACAGGTGTATCATAAAGCATTTGGAAGGGCTGGTGGTTCAGTATGACCTGACTGTACGGGACAGCGATGGCAGTGTGGTGCAATTTCTGTATGGAGAAGATGGGCTTGATATCCCTAAAACTCAGTTCTTACAACCTGAGCAGTTTCCTTTCATTGCTGATAACTATGAGGTAGAACACTTAAATGTTAATTATGTGGTGTAAATAGACTGAAATGCATGGTTAATATCTAGCTTATCTCTAGTGAGGTAGTGACACAGCTGTGTGGCACTGCCAGACTATGCCATGCTTTTTTTGCCACTGTATTTGAAATACAGAAGTGACTGTTCAGTTTTACTGACTCTTCTATCACTGCACTTGAATTCGTATCAACAGAGATGATGACTTTGCTCAGGTTTTCACATTTGATGACTTCCTTTTTTTTTGTCATTTCAGTCACTACTTAATAAAGAGTGGCATTAGTCACATAAAGATGTATGGACTGAAAATTGTTTTACAGCAGCAGAATGTTTTGAGTTGCAGTAGATGACCTATTCATATTTTCAGCTACTGCAAGTGTAGAGATTGGAGTGATCTCACAGGTAACTTTCTTCTAGGTGATCCAGAAGACAAATCATCTGAACGAAGCCTTAGCAAGGATGGAGTTGCACCAAGCGAAGCAGCAGTTTAAAGCCATCAGAAAGTGGTGGGCCAGGCACCAAAACCCTGTGCAGAGAGAAGGAGGTTTTCTGTTGTTTTCTCAAAAGAAAATGGCGAGTGTAAAGACACAAATCTCAGGAGGAGAAAGCAAAAATGGAAGAGATCCTGCTACTTTACAGGTAACACAGAAGCAGTTGAATTGACCTAGCCCTTAAAAAAGCAAAACAAAGGGAAGGAAGAAAAAAACTATGCAGAATCCAGTGACTTTTTTTTTTTGTCCCTCCATGTTTTGTTTCACAGGTAGCTTTTCCAGGTTTTGAAGGGATCACATGTCAGCTGTGTGGGTAATGGAGATGAGATTAATTTATTGCTGCTTAAAGTCTTTAGGCCCAAGAGCTAGGGCAGAGGCCAAAACCTCTCAGGTAAAACTGGTTTTAGGGAACAGCCAGTGGCTGTTGCACATAGAATATAGCTCTCAAGCCAACCCTGTCTACTGTTTTAAGTGTGCTTATATACTCTTGTACATCAGGATACTGATTTGTATATTATTGCTTCTACTGAATGAATGTAGGACCATGAAATGCAAGCAGGTGCTACTTCACAGCCATATTTTTCACAAGGGATTTGTCCTAGTACAATGTGGACAGTTTACACAGAGCTCCAAACTGAAGGTGTTGAGATATATAACTTGGCTGCACATGTCACTAGGATGTTTACTCAGCTGTGCTGTTGGTTTGGTTTTTTTTTTTGTTGTTATTGGTGTGTCTAATGACATCTAGATCAATTTGACCTGAGGACTTATGCATTTGTTTTTTTCCTCCTTTCAGCAGGTAAATAGTTATAGACAAATATATGTCTGTCTCAGTATATAAGCTCAAAGCTCAGTGAGCAGACTACCACGTGGCAAGCTAATTTCTCCTTCATAAAACAAAAAACCTTGTAAAACATATATTTAGCTCATTCCCTGCATTGACTTTTTTCCCTTTTTTTTTTTTTTTTGTCTGTTAACTTTTTCATCTATTAAATGTAACACTCAAAATGTGACTTGAAAATCTGGCCAACTGAAGAATAGAAATAAGGCAGATCAACATATATAATTAAGATATAAGCTGCATTTAAGATCAGTGCTAAAATCATAAGTGCAAACTAATTTAAAAAAGAAAAACTCCTTTGTTCTGTCTACTTGGGACAGGTGAGTCAGCCAGGAGTAAAGATTTAAGTATGTCAAGAGGTTTCACTTGAAAGTTAAAAGCATTCTTAACTCTGTTTCACTGGTTTCTGAAGTAGTTGCTGTGGATAGGCAATCTATTTCAAGTGTGTAAAGAACCTTGAAGACATGTAGGATCAAAATTGTGAGTATCATAAAGTGGAGAATAGTGTATTTGCCGTTGAGTTGTTCTTCAGTGTATGTTACATACAGCCTTAAGTGTTCTGTGGATAAGCTTTTCTTGCTTTGCTAGGTCACTGGTGGAAGTGGCATTATTTTCTTTTGGTCCTGTTGTGGCGTAACCAACCTGCTTAAAAATTCTCTCTTCAGTTATTGAAGATGTGGTATGAACTAGATGAGAAGAAACGAAGAAAGTATCTAAAGAAGGCAAATAAGTGTCCTGACCCAAGTCTCGCTGTTTGGCGTCCAGATTGCTACTTTGCATCTGTTTCAGAAACATTTGAAAATGGAGTGGAAGATTATATCAACAAACGAGAATGTGAGAAGGGAGGAGGTTGCATGCAACCAGCACTTTCTTCTGATAGGTAATAACTTCTGTGCTCACTCCTTTGCTGAGACATAAAAATATTTCTCTTTTTGGACTGAGTTGGCTAACAGTGAGAAGTCTTTATCAACTCTTGGTTTTGCTGTGACCTTTGTGAAGCAAATGCTGTGGGTGTCAGAATGGTTCCTGAAAGCCACGTTTGTGTAGTGCATCATGGAGAGGTGTTTGGGTTATCAGTTCCTTCCAAGCCTGGATTTTCATGCTGGTGAGGACTTTAGTAAAGGCTTCATGGAATAACAGCAGCATCTTTGTGTTCTACATATAAAATAATTCTTCATAAGAGTTAAAAATGAAAATGTGCTCTTGCCACATCCTAGAGTTAGTGAGAGAGTAGAGATAAGGAAGTGAGTAAATAGATTTTTGTTTGATAACATGAGAATTAGCAGTAGAAGTAAAATATTATTTGCCTGCGCCCTGGTTTTGTGTTAATGGGGTGTAGTTCTCAAATTAGATGAGGATATCTAGTTTTATGGCTTCTGAAAGGGATCTGTCCAAAGGCTACCAAGAGAAATTGGCTGGAAGAGCTTCATTGGCCTCAGCCCTGTTTTGGGCTATACAGAGTTCTTTACTTTGTACTCGTTGAACTTATATCTCTGCTTACATCATGTCTTCCAGATTAAAGGATTTGTTATATTTGAAGTGGCAACGGTCTCTTTGTGACCCAGGAGAAGCTGTGGGTCTTCTTGCAGCTCAGAGTATTGGGGAGCCTTCCACACAGATGACTCTGAACACCTTCCATTTTGCTGGCAGAGGTGAAATGAATGTCACGTTGGGTATTCCAAGGTGAGAAACCTGTGTGCTCCTTGGGTCCTTAGCTATTTTTGGCACTTAAATAGCAGTTTTTTGTCTTAATGGTAGGGATGTGTATTCTTCAGAGCAAATGATAAATCAGTTTATTGTGTGTTTTCAGAAATACTTCAACTCTTTACAGTTTTGTGGCTTTTGTTTCACTTTCCAGAAACTAAATAACTGGTTCCTTACCCTTCCTTGGTTTATAACAAATGGCCTGTTTCTGTATCTTATTTACTACAGTATAGCCCTAAGACAATCATGCTTTGTGGATTTGCTCTTTGTCTCACCTTAGTTTCCCCTGTTAACTTTTAAACCTGTTTGTCATTTATTAAAATAAACAAAAATCACTGTAAATGATGACAAAGTCTTGCAGTTTAGGATTATCGTCAGCTAGGCAGAAAGGGACCTGGCTTATTGCATCGAGGTTTCTCCTGATGCTGCTGTTTGCTGGCAGTGACTTTGCCAGCATACTCATTTACCAGCCAGTCATCATTTTTTAGTTGTACAGATGCTAACCCTGGCCTTGAACGTGGCACCGATGTCTTAGGTGGCAGATGGTGTTACTTCAGTGAAGCAGAGGAGAGGGAGAAGGCAAGAGAAGCATCCGTTATGCATTTGTAGGAAGCAGGCTTCATTAGTTCTTTTCTGGGAACAACTTATCTCTGGTTTCTTCCCGTAATTGGAATGATAATCTAATGGAATCAGTAGAGTTGCTGGTGTGCTGTGCATGATGTGGAACCAGGGAAGTGCAAAGGAGTGCTGCAGTGGTAACCACAGCTCTTGATACGTATGGTTTTGGTGAGACTGGCAGTCGCTGCATGCTGGCTTATTAAATAAACGTGCTGCTGCCTGCTGTCTTATTAAATGAAAGAGATGTTGATTTGATTGCATAGTGCTTCTATTGCTTAATTTGAAAGACTATTCTTTGTTTAAAGGTTGCGGGAGATCTTGATGGTAGCCAGTGCAAATATTAAAACACCAATGATGAGTGTTCCTGTGCTCAGTACCAAGAAAGCTCACAAGAAGGTGAAACAGCTCAAGAAACAGCTCACAAGAGTGTGCTTAGCTGAGGTGAGCCACCTATGCAGTGTGTTCGTTGAGAATCTGCTCAGCAGAGACAGATATGCTGAAGTCTGTTCAGTTCTGAGGCCCATCTTTTCTTAGGGGTGTGCAGTCTTTTCTGTGCTCTTCTGCGTTCTCTGTCTTCTGTCTTGCTTCTTCAAGTCAGAAAGCAGGAATGATAGAATTAAGACTCAATTCTGCTAAAATACTGGTCATTTTCAATGATCGAGGGACAGAGGTCAATAAAATGAAGCTGTTGGCTCACTGAGTGTGGGCTCTTGTGAAAAAGTGGGACAAGGGATCAAGCTGTTCTCCCATTATTGTCTGAATCAATCTTTGACAGGAGTTGAGGCCAAAAAGAATGCAGTGAAGTATTGTCATCTTCCCCAGGAGCTGCCACAAAGCCCACAGAAAAGTTTTTCAATTAGTTTTGTGTAATTCTGGTCCCATATGGAAAGCATGGGAGTTGCAGAAAGTAAAGAAGGTGCTTTCACTAAGACAGACCTGTTGCTACTTGTAGGTATTGCAGAAAGTTGAGTTAGAGGAATCCCTGCACTTAAAGAACAAAGAGAACAGCCATCGCCTCTACAAAATCAAATTCTGCTTCTTGCCCCATGAATATTATGGAGAGGAGAAGTGTGTGAAGCCCAGGGACATCTTGCACTTCATGGAAACAAGGTTAGTTTGCTTTCACGTGCTTTCCTGTTTCTCTTCTCTTGGCCTTCTGTGGTCTCTGAGGATCACTGCATGTTTGTTATTACCACTGCTGTGGTTTTCAGTGCAGCAGGGCCCTGAAGGTGTGCTAGCAGAAGATCTACACGGCTGCTTTTTGTCGTGAGCAATCCTGGGTATCAGTGGCTTGGCCCTAGTGCAGGATGCTACTGAGGGAGACCAGAGATGACCAATCTTTTGCTTGCCTGCACCGCATTAAGTGAAAAGGAATTGTCTCGGGCTGCATATAAAATACATAGTTAATGTATATAAGTAACAGAACGAAAAGGGAGAGAGCAATAAAAGCATAAAATGTGTTGTTTGGACAAGTGAGGTAAATCTTATGTGAGAAGAGCCTATGCAAGCAGCATCACATTCCTTACCTTTGGCTGCTGAAGTGTTTATTTTCGGTGTGCTTTAGGTATCCCTTGGTGCTGTTACTGAGCTTAAATAAACCTTGTGGGTTTTGTTTTGTTGTTTGTTCTTTAAAAATTGGAAAGAGTGAGGGCATTCATTGTTCATTGTTGTCCAAGTCATGTGTTGATGCTGAGTTATTTCATTTAACAATTTCGCTTGTTGGTTTAAAAAAAAATAATAATAAAATTCCCATTGGTGTGATGCCCTGAATTTTATATCCAGATGAGCTTAAATCATAAGCTTTTGGATGCATGGCTGCATTCATAGAATCATAGAATGGCCTGGGTTGAAAAGGACCATGATGGTCATCTAGTTTCAACCCCTGTGCTATGTGCAGGGTTGCCAACCATTCTGAGAGATTTGATACCAAATTTTTATTCCCAAGGAAACGGGGAAGGGCCAAGCAGAAAAATAATTTGCCTTACCCTAAAAATATTCTTGCATGCACCAAAGGATTATGTCCTATCACAAGTTGACTGGCTTCTTAAGGCATATTCATTTTCTGACAACTTAAAATCCTAGATTAGCTGAGGTTGGACATTCTGGGTTGCTTCTTCTTTCAGGTTCTTTAAAATTTTCTTAGAAGCCATTAAAAGGAAGCGTGCAAAAATGTCATCTTTTACTGAAGTCAGTACCCGCAAAGCGACTCGTAGAGATGTGGAAGATGTTGGAGACAAGGTACAGGAACCATAACCTGAGCTCAGTACTTCACTTCTTTATCTGTTCTTGAGAACCAGGATTTGGAAAAGCATAGCCTGTTTTGATAAGACCCTAAACGTGTGAATACAAAAGTACTTGTTAATTATTTTCTTTACGCATAAACTACCTTTGTATTCTCTTAACAACTACTTCCTTGTTAATTTTATTGTAGATAAAATCCTCGTTTACTTAAGACTGTACTCTGAGAGTGCATATTTGTTTTAGGTTCAGCAAGACCTAAAAAGCTTACTGCTCTCCCAGAATGAGATCCTGTCACAGAACTGCTCCCCAATACCTTTGGGGAAATAATTTGTTTGCTGAAGAGCTTTTGCATGCTTCTTCTGTCACTTCTTTCTCAATAAGGGCTGTCTTAGAGCAATAACTTACATATTGTAGAATGTCTTCTTTAATGTTAAAGAATGTCCATCTTAAAGATGGACATGGATTGCTAAATTACAAATGCATAGCTAAAGGCTTTTGATAGATTTCATGCATTCGAGCAGAATCAGATTATCTCATTTATTATGGATTTCTAGGCACAAAATAATCAAGAAGCTCCAGAAGGTGAGGAAGAAGAAAAGATTGTTGATGCAGAACCTGATGAAGGGGATGGCGATGCTACAGAAGCAAAAATGAGGAGGAACCAGGAAGAAGAGGTAATGACTTCATAGGTGCTCAGCACTGTGCTTAATTTCTGTTTCCTCTGCCTTGGTCTGCATAGGCAGGAAAATTTTCATTAATGCAAACTCCAAAGCTGTGATTCTGTGATAAGTAGGGTCTGAGCTGCATCTGCTGCATTATTCTCTTTACAACAGCTATGCTTTCATTGTGCCATATGGTACTGGCAAGGTACTTGCAGCACATCTGCCAAGAAGATTTATGCATAAAACTGCTTCATGTGTTTTGTTTCCCTATGTGTTCTGGCTCAGATGAGTGCCTCATTATTTCTTTGTAGGTTGATTATGAGAGTGAAGAAGAGAATGGGGAAGAAAATGCTGCTGAGAATCCCGAAGATGAAGAGGGTGAATCAGAAAAGGAAGAGAGGGCCCAAGATGCTGATGAAGAAGATCAAAATGGAGCAGATGGTGATGATTCTCCACATCTTTCCTTTATGTCTCAGACTAAAAAAGAGAGAGCTCAATTACTTAAGTCAGCAGAGGTGCGAGTGAATGCAGTTCTGAACAGTCACCCATCTATACAGGAGTACACGTTTGACACTGAAAATGAACTTTGGTGTGAGGTAAGATGGTAGTACTTGGAAACATCTGTGTGGTTGCATCTGGAAACATCTAGGATTGCTTGTAGCTCTTGTAAAGTGCATCTCCTAGGAAAGTTGAAGTCTGTGCTTCAGCACAAGTGTACTTAATGCCACTTTTAGCAACCCTCTGACTTACAGAGCCCCTGTTGAAACTTTTATTTTTTTTAATGACAACTGATGGGTTTATGTTGTTTTAATCCTGGTGGGGAACAAAATTGGCTGGACTGCTGTAAGAATGAGAATGTGTCTACAGGGCAGGAAGGGAGTTTCATATGGAAAGCACATTTGCTCATAGAGGACTCTAGAATAAAGAAAGCTGGAGTTCTGTAACTTTGTGATACAGTAGTAAGAGGGAGCAGGAATTCGTGATCAAAACGAAATCTAGCAGGAACGTGAATTTCACTTATCCAGCAATGTTTCCCTCTCCTTGTTTTTAAAAAACCTTTCAACACTTCCAGAAATAAAACTTCCTGTTTCATATCTAACCAGTTATTTTTATACTGTCTGCCTCCCTCAGTTCTACTCCTATATCCTTCCTCCCAAAAAGCCATCCGGCAACAGTCTGTCTTTGACCTCAGCTGTGACTCATCAGCCATCCCACTGCTGTGAAACTATAAAAGATGTAACCAAATCAAACAAGTTGCAGGCACTCAGAAACTTGCACAGTCCTCCTGCATAGTGGAAGATGGAAGGGAAGAAGTCTAGCCATCTTCAAAAAAATAATAATTAGTATAAGCTGTGAGGGCTTGAAAGCAGTGTGAATAAATGGCTGGGATGTGGTGTTCGTGTTGGCGTTGCTCAGCTGTAATTCAACTTGGACATTTTTGTTCCCAAACATGCAATTAGGATAATCCCTCTTGGCTGCTTTTTGCCTGAAAAGGAAGCAGGCTGGTTGTTGAGCATAAACACTGTGTTGCTTTTTTTTTTTTTTTTCTTTTTAGGTTTCTTTGACTCTTCCATTGATGAAGGTGTACTTTGATATCTCCTCTTTGCTTCTTTCTCTCACACGAAACACAGTCATACATGAAGTGAAAGGGATCACACGATGCCTGTTGAATGAAAGTACCAATGAGAAAGGAGAGAAAGAACTTATTCTGCACACTGAAGGGATAAATCTTGCAGAGCTGTTCAGATACGCTGATGTATGTAATCTGTGTGTAATCCTGAACTGGAATGGCCCTTTGTGTTCTAGGGAGAGGTGGTGGATGATGGGTGCCAGTTAAGCTTAGCAGGGTTGGTGTATAGTCTCCTCAGCTCTTAAGCACTCTTCTTTCTCTGTTTTTCTTCCCCAGATGTGTTCAGAGCTCATCAGAGTCTTTCCTCAAGGGTTGATTATAAATCGTTTTTTCTTGTGCAGCAGCCCAGGATCCAATGACAGATAATTCCACACTGTGCTTGTAACTGTCTTTATAAATGTTACTTGAGGGAGTTCTTCCATCTAAATGAATTGCAGTACTTGGAGATGAATAGTTCTGTTATGCCATCTAGCCCATAACTCTACAGATAGAGGATTGTTTTATGCTACATCTTTTCTACTGCTTTTGTTAAAAGTAGTTCTGGCTGCCTGAGACATTGCTTGCAAGACTTTACCATGTCCTGCTGCTGGGAATGGTCAGTTTGTTTGTTTTCTGAATTTGGGTCATTTTTTTCATCTCTGCTGAATTTTGATTCTGACCTAAGTGTATGAAGATTGAAACAGATCTCCAGAGTCACCTTTGTCTGTGTTTGGCTCTGAGGTACTGCCTTGCTGTTGTGCAGCTGTTGGCGTTCACTTAATGGAAGGTGAAAGGGGGGAAAAAAGCTTTTTTAGCTTACTGAGCTTTGCTGAACTTATTTGGAAAAATAAAGCTACCGTTGTCCTAATTTATATCTGTGCTTTTTTGCTTTCAGATTTTGGACCTGAACAGACTTTACTCCAATGATATTCATGCCATGGCTAAGAATTATGGTATTGAGTCTGCCCTGAGGGTCCTTATAAAGGAAATAAAAGATGTATTTGCTGTCTATGGTAGGATTTCTCTCTATCATTGGAGATGGTCTTTATTATCATTAAGCTGGTAAAAACAGCCACTTTGCTCACAGTTATGTCTTAGTGTAATTAAAAATCATATTTTAAATCATGTTGTCATAATTTCAGTCACTGTAGTGTATTCTGGGAAGAATTTCTTGGTTAACTTCTGTTTAATCATAGTAGAAAATTGACTAGACAAGGTTACATTTATCCCTGTGTCAGATTTTTCTTTTATACTATATGAACTCTGCAAGTTGGGAAGTCCACAGGAATTAATTATTAACATCTGAGGAACATTAACTATGTTAGATGTGCAGAGTGGCCCTGAGAATTGGATTTAATCTTGCCTCACTTCAGCTTTTTAATGATAAGAGTTCAAGCTCCCTTTTTAGTTCAGTTTGTATCTTCCCTAAAATAGCTGTGCTGCCTTGACTGAAGGTTATTCCCTTTGCACTGCTGAGAGAATCCAGATAGCTAGCTTAGGGAAGATTCTTGATGGGCTCTGGGCAACCCGTTCTAGTGAATGGTTTAGGGGTTGGCAACCTTACCTGTGGCAGGAGGGCTGGAACTAACTGATCTTTGAGGCCCCTTCCAAACCTAGCCATCCTATGATTCCATTCTATGACTGTGTACAGTGGGAATTTTAGCAACTGGTTTTGTAAAAACAGATTTAGCATCTGGCAATCCTGAAAGCCTTCCAGTTGTTATGTTCTTCTAGTTAGATGTTAGCAGAGCAGTTAATGATTTCCCATCAAGTAATAGCTGCTTTATTTGAGCCTAAGTAAGGTTTTCTGTGGGTGCTTAACATCATACACAGAAAATATCAGAACCTTTCTGCCTCCATTGCCTGGCTAATATAGGCCACAGGGTGAGAGCACAGAGCTCCATCCCGTCACTAGTAGATGGGTGCATGTAGACAAAGATGATAGAGATCTCACTGTTGTTTTACAGCACTCTTGATGTTCTAGTTTCCTGGTTTACATTACAGTGAGGAATGCCTGTCTTGGATGCATCAGGGGAGCAGCTATGCCAGCTGCATACAAAGAAGTGCAACAGCCAGAAGAATGTGAATAAAGATGTGTTCTCCATGTTGAGTGCATTCAGGGGTTTAATTTAGATCAGACCTCTTTAGTAAGAAAGCTCTGATTGCTCTTTCCTGTGTTCTTAGGCATTGTGGTAGACCCTCGGCACCTCTCGCTTGTGGCAGACTACATGTGTTTTGAAGGAGTTTATAAACCCATGAATCGTTTTGGAATCCAGTCCAGCTCCTCCCCTCTGCAACAAATGACATTTGAAACCAGTTACAAATTCCTGAAGGAAGCAACGATGATGGGTAAATGGTTTAGTTTGAACTGTCTTGCTGCGGGATTTCACGTGTGCTTTGTTTGCATTGGAGCTTTCCTCTATTTTGAGTAATGCATAATTGCATTAGAAAAGAATGCCAGAGGCTAAAATTTTAATTAAGTCCAAATGTTCCAGACATTTTTAATAAAATTCTGCCAGCTTAAATGAAGTCAGCTCCCACATGTAGTTTGTGGGGTCTGTGATTCCATCTTTGAGAATTAGATAGGCTGTTTAATAACAAACCTTAAGATCATTAAGATTTGTTCTAACGAGGCCTTTAAATCTGCCTTTTTCTGTCTTTACTTACACCATTAACATTGCCATCTCTGCTTGGTTTTCATGTTTCCTATTGTAACTCCTGTGTTTTCTCCTTGCCATTCAAAACTTTATTGTAAGAACAGTCTTCATGGTTGTTACTTTGATTCTGTTTTTCTTCTCTTCTGCTTTTAGAGCTACTTTCTTTGGTTCTTTGATATTCTTTTTCCTCTAACACAGACAAAGGGTCACATTAATTTGCTTAATGATGGGTTTCTGCTGCCATTTGAGATGACTGTGTACCCTTCAGTGGCCTCTGCGCTGCTCTGGAAGTTGTGCAGAGCTTTTAGTTTCATCTACCTAACCATATCTCTGCATGGAATCGTTGAGGGCATTTGAAGTGGCAGATGCCCTCTATATGTAGGAGTCCCATCCAAAAAACATGACTCTTCTGTCATTGGACAGTTTGGTATCATGTTTTGGATACTAATTACATCTCCTTTTGGAAATACTCCTGGTTGTTATCACTTGCTAGTTGGATGATCCTCCTTGAATGCTCCTGTGCCATCTGCATTACCTAGTGCAAAAGAGAAAAGCTGTCATTATGGCCTGTTTATCCAGTGTCTTTAAAAGCATGGCACCAGTGTCAGAGAGAGAGACTTCTGCCACTGAACTTCTGTCTCTTATTGCTGTTTTGCACCCTGTCTGGGAAAATAATGAGGATTTTGCTGAATAGTATAGTTACAGTTGACTGTGATTCATCTGAACATCAGAAGAAATGTAAATTCAGGGTAAAAATGAATAGAACAGGATGCTTCTTGTACAGTTGCTTCCTCTGGGTGCATTATATCACATGTTGGCTTATAAATAAGGTAAAGTTTTTGTCCCAGAATCACAGCATGGGCAGGGTTGGAAGGGACCTCAAGAATGGTGAATCTCCAACCCCCCTGCAGGGCCACCAACCTCTCCATTTAATACTGGACCAGGCTGCCCAGGGCCCCATCCAACCTGGCCTTGAACACCTTTGCAAATAAAGCCCTGAAGTGCATGCTAACAGAAGGGCATGGTGAATCTGTAGGAAAGCCAAGCTGACTACAGGTGCAGGGATTTATTTATTTCACTAAGATGGAAACTAAAATCCTAATGTGGATTACAGCAGTCTGGATCTAATTTGTTTTAATGCAAGTGACGACTGTACGTTGAAACAGACACTGTGCCCATGTATGGCCTGAATCAATGAGAAAGGATAGGAAGAAGCAGAGGGAACAGCTACAGTAGCAGGGAAATGCTGTCAGAGTGCAGGTGTGACCCAGTGGGCTGTTGGTCAGGAAGATTTGGTGTGGGAAGAGCACATCTGCATCAGAAGTGGGATCCTTTTGGCTGTTTGCTCAAATAATAACTCTTTGTTAACATCACGTGAGCAAACAGGACGGTTCTGACTTTGACCTAACAAAGAACCTTTTTCTTTTTTTCCCCCTCTCTCTCTTTCTTCAGTTGACACACATCTAGGAGCAGCTATTTACTTGTACAGCTGTAGCTGAGATCAGAGCAGCGCGTGCCATAAATTGTTATGATGCAGCACCTTCCCCACCATCCTCTGTTTAATAGAAAGTTCGGTTCATTTTGCTCAGTGGAATAAGTAAACACCAATTTATCGAAGCTTGAACAGTTTTACTTCCAATCTTACAGCATGCTTTCATTAAAAATGTATCTCCAGCTTACTGATAGGATGAATGAAAACCACTCTGGTTGCTTATAAAAACAGTGAAAGCAAAACACTACCAGCCAAACTTGTCATGTGGAGAGATTCCGAATTTCTATGACAGTATCTCGCTACAGTGAGCAGCCACAAAATCAAAGGAATGTAAGGAATGTTGCTCTCCAGTCAAAAGTTCTCTTCGGATCTTGCCAGAAGGATTTAAAATCCACATCAAAAGGATTCACGCTAACAAAGGAAAAAGACTCCACAGGAGAAAGGCAGGAATGAAAGCAAAATCTTTTTGGTTTTGCCTCACTGGTGCATTTTTTTTCTAGCAATTAATTTAATCAGCAAAATGTGTTGAGTGGAAGGTCAGACCTGTGTGCTCTTGGAATTCAGAATGTGTTCTTTTCATCCTGAGTGGGGGAGAATTGAGAATTGTGTGGCCCTGTTCTCTACTTGCACGCGAAGACTCAAAAGAGCAAATAGTTATAGGAAAAGTGGGAAGAGTTTTCAAGTTCCACTCTAGGAATGTAAAGTCAGTCTCAACAGTAGGTGGCAATGCCTTTCTGAAGCTGGGGGTCTGAGCCAGATGAAGTTGTTGTATGTATAATAGAATGCTTTCTTTCAGCGCTGACCTTGGAGAAGCCTTTGGGGACACACTAACCTGACTTCTAACTCTGTTGTAGGTGCCTATGATGAACTGAGATCCCCTTCTGCTTGCCTGGTGCTTGGAAAAGTTGTTAAAGGAGGGACTGGTTTGTTTGACCTCAAGCAACCCCTTACATAGTGCTTTGCCTGTAATGTAAGGATTCTGATTTGTTCATCATAAGTATTTCTATGTGGATGCTCCACAGCTGTGCCTACAGTATCTGTAATGAGTACACATCTGCTGTGTCTCTGGTCATCTTTCCTGTGCCAGCAGATGTATTAATCTGGACACCTGATGAGCCTAATTTCTTTAATGAGATTGTTTGCACCTATAGAGCAAAAGAAATGTTTCCAAAGAACCGTTTTCTCACTGTTCTATTTTTTTAATTAATATTTCTTACATAGACAGAAATAAAATGGAGGAGATCACCTGGGTCTCACAAAGGCAGAAATCAAAGTAGAATCTGTTTATGGGGCCTGAATCTTGCAGGGCAGAATGCTGGGTGGGTAGTGGCAGTTGCCATGTGGATATTGCACTGTTAGTGCAATCCTTCATCAGCCAAAGACATGAATACAGAAAATTCCATAGGCATCTCCCACTGTCTACACGTGGAACAGTTCTGACACAGTGGGAAACCTGATATTTGATAAAGGTTTTTTGTTCATAAGTGGCGGCATGAGGTGCTGTACAAAACAGTCCCAGAAGAGTTATTAACACAGAGGTTTCTAAACTATTTCTGCTTTATATTTTGTATTTAAAAAAAAAAAGTGCTTAATAAAGGATGGGGCAGAGAAGTGTTAGGAACACCCTGTTATGTGACTGTTACCAAGGGAATTCTGTCATGCAAGCAGCAGCCATCATACTGCTGGCTGTTAAACAGACAGAATCTCTTTGTGAATCAGACATTTTTAATACAATTTTAATCAGAATGAGATGCATGTAAATTGTTACCATTCTCTGATGCTTGCTTACTACTGTATGGGCACACTTTCTGCCTGATTTCAACCCTCTGCCCCGCTCTCCTGTGCCCTTAAGCCAGCTGAGGAGCTCCTGCTTGCAGCAGAGCTGCCCTAAAGGGATTCGCTCAGACACTGGGAAGCACTGGTTTACACTTGGGAAAGAGTCTTTGTGGATTATCTCCATGCATCAGACCCTTAAAACTGTGTGTCAAATGCACTGCACGTTTTGTTGAAGCTTAACAAATGCATTATATCAGCAGCTCTCCAGTTTCACTCTGCAGATTATTTTTTAAATAAAGGATTTCCTTTCCAATCTTAACACCTGCTGTGCATTTCTCATAAACATGTGAACAGCCAGGATAGAATTAGTTGGACAGAACTTTGTAAATGGTTAGATAGGAAAGAGCAAATGGGATAATGAGTCTTAATTTCAGATTACAGTCTGTAGTGTTACAGACTGCTTGCAGAGAAGGATCTCTAAGTATTGCTTGTTGTCCTGCAGCGAACAGCACGTTGTGTGTCTCTTGGTCCCTGCACAATCAGCTTTGCAGGAAGCAGGGGTGAGTTCAGCAGGCAGGGAGGCATGCTAGCAAGCTGTCTGATGCTGGTGAGTCTTTAAACAGAGCCTTTGGAAAATTGTGCTCTGGCTGTGGCCAGATGAACCAAACTTCCCTTTCCATTTTGAGTTGTCTTGAAAATTTAGACAGCAGGCCAGCATCAGAAAAACAATTCTAATTCAGGCTGTAGTAAGTCAGGCTGTAGGTGAGCTACCAGAATTACAGTTCAGATTCTAAGTCATCACAGATGACAGAATGGCCAGGGTTGGAAGGGACCTCAAGGATCATGAATCTCCAACCCCCTGCCACACACAGGGCCACCAACCTCCCCATTTAATACTAGACCAGGCTGCCCAGGGCCCCATCCAACCTGGCCTTGAACACCTCCAGGGACGGGGCATCCACAGCCTCTCTGGGCAGCTGTTCCAGCACCTCACCACTCTCTCTCTGTAAAGAATTCCCCCCTGATGTCAAACCTAAATCTTCCTTCCCTCCCTCAACTTAAAGCCATTTCCTAAGTCGTGTCTGCTTAGAAAAACAAAGGAGGTGGCTGTTCCTGTTCATGGGCAAAAGGGATAGGGAGTGAGTATGGCAGGGCCACAGCTGTCTGTGGAAGCGGGTCAATGTAGTGTGTTGGCATATGAATGGGGTTAGTTTACTTTGCCATTCTTCATGCTCTATAGCATGAAGGCAGCTGAGGTAGCAATTGCTGTTAATCCTTAGTGTCAGCGCTCTGCCTGGGGACTCGGCTGCACTTTCTTCAGGCGAGTTCCAATTTGCTTAAAATTCACATGCATGGAGAAGAGGAGAGGTAGAAGAAAAGTTCTGCAGGACTTCCGTTTCTGTCTGTGTGACGGGCAGCTCTTGTGCAGCTGGACCTTGAATGACTGACTTTGTCTTGCTCGGTGCAACAGTTATATACAGCTCTTTTTGAGGATGTGATCTTCCTGCCCTCCAACTCAGCCATGGTAATGAATGGGAACAGTTTTATGGGCCCCAAAGTGTTAGCAGTAAGTGTGATTATCATAGAGAAGAGGAAAACATGACTGAAAGCCAGGAGAATGGTTAGAAAGCTGTGCTGGAGCTTTTGCAATAAGAATTGAGCTTTGTAAATACTTAAATAAAAAGAATTCATAACAACCTTCTCCCTCCCCAAATGTCTCACTGTTCTGAATCAGAATTTGGTGTAATTATTATTTCTTAAGTTGCTTCTCTCTTGGTTCTCTCTGGTGGCAGATCGAGCTCAATAAGTAGTGAAGAAACACATCAGGTACGTGAAGAGTTCTCAGTGCCATTGGTGACTGTTTTCCACAGGATCAGCTGAATGCACACTGTTTACACGTCCTTCTTCCAGTGTCTTTGATGACGTGATTTTGACAATCATCAAAAATAATGCAAAACTTGTACTGAACAGTCAAACCTTGTGGTAATTCCTGTAGTTTTTCCATATGTGCTGCATTTCCATCTGTAGAAATCACGTAGCTCTGCCATTTTCTGACCTCTTCTTTTTCCCTCAGAACCATCCGCTCTTTTAATTATGTGCTGCACAGTACGGTGCCAAGATGCTGTGAAAAAGCAAGGAGAGAAGAAAAAGTAGCTTTCAAAATTGCTTTTTCATGTGTTCTCTCCATGAATAATGCTGCATAATGTCTCTGAAATGCTGAAGGTTTGAGGCTTCACAGAAAGTTCCCTCCAGGATTGGGATGGTTAGTATATGCAGGTAGGGCAGCTGGGGGAAGAGGCCGCAGTAAATGTAAAATACTTAAAGCTGCAGCATAAGGAACTTCCAGTACAGGCAGCGAGGCTCAGAACTCTTGGATATCTGGTCATGCTTGTTTTGGTGGTGTATCTCTATTGTGCACCAAGCCACTGCTTCAGATTTGTTACCTGAAGATATGGATAACAAATTGCCATTGTGCTGGGAATGGCAAATCAGATACTTTTATTTGTACAATAATTGAAAAGTGAACTACGTTTATGCTTATTAAGTAATCATCAAAGGCTTAGTCGTGGCAATAAACCATTTTTTTTAATCCCACATCAGGCAACAAGAATGGATACAAATAGCAATCCATGCTTTTTTCATTTTGAAAGTGAGGTTGAATGTTAGAAAACAAGAAGCAAAAAACTGTTTGACCAGATCTTGGTTCACATGTTGTTGTGCTTGTGTTGTTGCTACTGCTTGGTTACTGACATGCACAGTATGTCAGTAAAAGGTCTTTAATCATTCAGAAGCTTTCTGGACAGACTACTTGAAGCTTGCCAGTAAATACTGGAATTTGGAAGCTAATCCTTAGCTCATCTGCTGAGCATTTTGGCAAGCACACAGACTTGTGACACCTCAGGGACACTTCGCACAAGGTCAGATTGTGGTGATGGGGCCGTGCTCCTGGCTCCAGCTGCTCCAGCTGGCTGCAGGCAGAGCAATCCAAAGCAAAACCTCTCTTTGCGATGAGGTCAAGCTGGAGAACTTGTTAACATCACTCATAAAGCTGAGATGTGAGAAGTGTTTTGAAGGTTTCAGTGTTAAACATGGCAAGGTTGGCCTTTCCCTTACAGTTTACATAGCATGCTGAGTAGAATCACAGAATGGCCTGCGTTGAAAAGGACCACAATGCTCATCCAGTTCCAACCCCCTGCTATGTGCAGGTCACCAACCAGCAGACCAGGCTGCCCAGAGCCACATCCAGCCTGGCCTTGGATGCCTCCAGGGATGGGGCATCCACAGCCTCCTTGGGCAACCTGTCCCAGTGCGTCACCAGCCTGTGTGTGAAAAACTTCCTCCTAATATCTGACCTAAACCTCCCCTGTCTCAGTTTAAAACCATTCCCCCTTGTCCTATCACTATCCACCCTCATAAACAGTTGTACCCCTTCCTGTTTATACGTAGCATGGATGGTTTCTCATCCTAAAGACCTCTGCTGACATTGTGGGAGGTGTCTCTGCCCTTGGCAAGGGGCTTGGAACCAGATGATAAACCTTAAGGTCCTGTCCAATCCAAACATTCTGTGATCCTAAGACTTGAGGCTTTTTGTTTTTTAGGTAATTGCGTGCAGCTGAGGAAGTGGAGGTGAATCCTGCGTGGTTGTATCTGAGAGGTTGACACTGAGAGCAGTTGCTGAGGATGCAGAGGTTTGCATTTGGCTCTGGGTGGTGCCCCATGGAGCTTCACTCTATCTCCTGAGCACCCCAACCAGCTCAAAGCCTGGTGGGGGACAGGGAAACTGAAGTCTTCCTGCTCTGAAGCTTTCTGCTGCTGTTTGTAGGGATAAGAGGGGATGAGCTGGCTCCCTGTTCCCAGGGGAAGATAAGGAAAATGAGGCCATATACTCCCATGGCTTTCTTGGAAGACAGAACTTTTCCTTAACATTTGTGCAGCCTCATTCAGAACAGCGGAGAGAAATCTGCCTTCAAAACAAGATTACAGCTGTGCTGGTTTAAAAGCACTGCTGTGATGTGAAGGATGAGTGTCTGAAGTCTCTTGGGTTAATAGAAGGTTGCTGATGCCCTGTGTGATGGATGGATGCTGTAACCCCTAGGTGAGGCAGATCCCAGCTGCTCCACCTTTGCCTTTCTGTGTTGTTCCCAGTTTGCTGTGTGGAGTTACACTGGTTTGGTGGCACCTGGAGGCCTGTGGCTGGTCCTGATGGGAGCTGGGCAGTGATGGAGCAGCACCCATTGTAGGATCTCCATTCGGACATCCGGAAAGCACAAGGATGTGTATCTGAACAAAGGAGCCATGCCAGCAGAGCAAGCTCAAAATCCTACTCCTGCACTCATTACTACAAGTGTCCCAGAGCCAGGATTAAGCAAGCTGCTTGTTAATGATGCTTTCCAGTCTTCTGGCTTGGATCCCTCTAGAGTAGGCTGCCCAATTGACCTGGAAAGCTTCAGGTTGATGGCAGAGCCAGCGAGCACGCAGGGCTGCCCCTGTCTTTTTGGGAGCATCGTGCTATGTCAGCTGGGGGAACAGAACTGCCCCCCGGCCCTGCTGCATTGCAATGGGCTTTTGGTTGTGTCCTGGAGACCTGCCTGGTGCTACAGTGAGAGTAACGAGTGATCAAGAAGTAACAGCGGAACATTAATGCAAACTGCAATAAATACGGAGATGCATTATTAATGGGACATTAAAACTGAAAGGGCAAGTAGAGCAAATCATGTGCTGACAGCACAGTGCAGCAGCTCTGCAGAAAACTCCCAGGGCAGTGTGTTGGAAAGAATCAAGGCTCTGTAAAACACTCCAACACAGGCTGGTTCTGCTTTCCGTTACACTGTGTTTCCTCTGCATGGGTGCCTGCCTTGTTTCTGGAAGATCACAGAATGGCCTGAAAAGGACCACGGTGATCATCTAGTTTCAGCCCCCTGCTTTGTGCAGGGTCACCAACCACCAGACCAGGCTGCCCAGAGCCACAGCCAGCCTTGAAGATGCAGAATTTTAGAGAACTGCTCTGGCCCACCAGCCTTGTGAATGTAAGTTAGTTGTACAGGGTGTACATGGCAATCAGTTGTGACTTTGTGGATATTTTGGACAGAGCTGCAGACCTGAATTTTGATGGGAAGGGAAAGGCAGCTGGATCTGAGTTCCTGCTGGTGCCAAGCTGACTGTGGGAGGCTTGGGACTGGACATAAACTCTCCTCTTGCCTTTTAGCTTCATGCTGCATCTGGTGCCAAGGGAGGGTAGATAGCCAGGAGTGCCCGTTCATCTCCTCCTTGCTCAATGGCATTAGGGAGAAAGCCCAAACCAGTGAGGTCAGAGCAGATGGGGGTAAACTGACTTTTGCTACATAATTTCACAGCTTCTGCCTTGAGAAATGACCCACCCAGGCTGCTGTCAGATCTTCCAAGAGCTGATGGGACCCAGCAGGGTGTGAGCTCAGAAATGTTTCTCACTCCATGCAGGTCCGTGTGCTTCCCCTGCTGTTGCGCCGCTCCAAAGGAAATGCTGTGGCTCTTCCTGCTGCCCTGCCCGGGGGATAGGGGCAGTGAGCAAATGCAAAGCTGATAGCTGAAGTCATCGCCCTGTAGGCCTTTGGGTGAGCTCTTCTCCGCCGCTTGGCATAGGATGAATGCAGGATTGAAGCTCATGCAGCAGCTCTTGTGTTTTGCCTCATGGTTTGGGGTCAGGCCAGGGCTCTGGTTGGAAGAGTGCTGCTGAAGCAGCTGTTTCACGATGCTGATGCCTCTGCTCCTCCACCCACCAGGCTCTGTTTTGGCTCGGTTACTTTGGGTACAGCAAGCATGTGAGCTCGCTGTCTGAGCTGCTCATCTTCATTCATCCGGGAGCCCTCATGCCCACAGGAATGCTCCAAATCCATTCTGATGCCAAACCAGCAACCAGGCCACTGGCTGAGAGCTCCAGCTCTTGCCTGTGAATTTAATAGGCCATGCTAAAAGCGTGGGGCAGAGCCTTCCCCTCTGCTTCTCCTTTGACCCTCGAGGTCTCATTGACCCAAATCATCTCCCCATGGTCTAGCCCTGAAATCCGTGCTGAACTGTGCTGCTAGGAAAAAGAGCATTGGAAATGCAGTTGTTCCAGGGAAAGATGTTACTAAGCAAAGCTTTCTTCCACATGGGGAAATGAGGGTGCAGTTGGATTTGGACTCCTGCATCTTAAGTAAAATCAGGCTTTATAGATGGGAAAGCTGAAATGAGTGGAATGCAGCTGTTTTGAAGGGTCAGCTTCACTTGGGCTTTTCACCTCTTTGGGTCACAACAAAAAAAAAAACAACAAACCCAAACCCAAGCAATCCCCAGAGCCAGATATCAGTGTTCCCAATGCAACAAAACCAGGCATCTTGTTTACTGTCAACCAAAAGATTTCGTTTGATCCTCGGTGCAGAGGAGGTGCTTAAAAAAAGCCCTCACCATTTTGGAAGTGCTCTTACATATGAAAAGGTTCGTGCTGGAATGAAATAAAAACAGCAGCTGCTTTTTCAACATTCTCAGTTCTCTTTGATATATATATATTTATATAATTGTTTTCCCTAGAATTATTTTCTAAATCCAGCTTCAGTCTGTGGAGGAGTGCCGGAGATTTGAGAGGGTTTATTTACTGCCTAATAAATCATCTGGAAAACATCCACATGCAATTAAATAAGGAAAACTTGTGACAGTTGTACACTCCCAGGGCTTGAGTCACTTTGAAAAACAGAGCTTGCCCTTCTGTCCCTCCTGGAAAACTGATTACAAAGCATTTCTGAAGTAATGGGTCAGAAATCCCCTGCTAGAGTCAAAAGCCACTTCAGTTATTGCAGGATATTTGCAGAAAGGATTGTTTCAGGAAGTCGCAGTCCTCATCTTGCACCTGCAGGGATGGGCTCTGAGCTCACCCTTATCAACAGGGACTGTGATATTTTTCACACTTGAGTATCACAGAATATCCCAGCTGGAAGGGACACACAGAGATCTTAGAACCGGTTATGTTGGAAGGGATCTGTAAAGGCCATCTGGAAATCCCCTACAATGAGCAAGGACACCTACAGCTCCATCAGGTGCCCAGAGCCCCATCCACCCTGACCTTGAGTGTCTCCAAGGATGGAACATCTACCACCTCTCTGGGCAACCTGTGCCAGTGCCTCAATACCCTTACTGTAAAGAACTTTTGCCTTATATCCAGTCTAAATCTCCCCTCTTTTTAGTTAGAAACAACTTCCCCTTGTCTTATCACAACAGACCCTGCTAAAGAGCCTGTCTTTCTCCTAGCTCCCATTCAGACACTGAAACATTCAAGGTGTGCCATTCCCAATGCAGCTCTGTAGCGCTGCTCTGGTTTCCTAGCAAGATCTCACCCGGAGTCTTAGAAATGGGGTTATCAGACCTCATGTAATTGAAACTGGTATTAATTTAGGTGGGAGGATTTCAGATGCTGTATTACAGTGGCTGCTGGAGACAACAGGCCGAGAAACATGGATGGATATGCTGAGTTAAGCACTGGGAATAAAAAGGAGGGGAAAGGAGAAGCGATATCCTGGCAGTCCCATTAGAGCTGGTTTTAGTATCTCTAAAGGAGGGTGAAAGTCACTCTCTCACTGCCAGGCTTTTTTCCACCATGTCAGAAAAATGCACTGCAATTGACCCTTCCATGCACCGGGGAAGAAAATGGCTTCTTAAGTATGCCTGTGTGCAGTGACAGATGTGTGCCAGCCAAAGGGTGGTTACCTCTGTGTGCTGTCCGAAAACATGACAAAGGGCTGTGCTGGGTAACACCATGGCGACTCTTAGCTGCTGTTTCTGAGTGGTGATTTGCATCACATTTGTGTTTGGGTTTTTTTTGGCTCAGTAGCAGCAATGTCACTACAAATGAAATGCTGTTTTCTCACTACAGCATTCAGCAGCTGCTCCTGGTTAGCTGGAGAGCAGAGCGCCTCCGGTTCCACTCTGGCTTTGCTATGGGCTGCTGCGAGGCAATGAAGCAGGAGCAGCTCCAAGCAGCCCAGACACAGTGCGAGGAGAAGCTGTGTGCTCAGAGCAAGTGTCTGTAACGCTCACAACATCTGGGCTCTGTTCCCAGCTCAAACACAGATGTCTCGTGATCTCAGACACATCACATCCCTTCTCATGCCCAGGGGTAGATGCAGATGATCCTTTAATGCTTTGCAGCACGCTCTAAGACTTGCCAGCAGAAGATGGTGCTCCTATGTAAGGGCTCATGAGCCTGCTTCCTGACTGCACATGATGTCCATTTCTGCCTCGGTTCTGGTCACTCCAAAGACACTGTTCTGATTGAACTGAGAGCCCTGCGAAGAGCTGGCTGGCACTTTTGAGTCAGCACTCATTTTAGCACCCTGCAAACCACAGTCATCCTTTGTTTTGCTCAGCTTGGCAAGAAAAGAATTACAGCTGGGATGAGTGTGTCCAAACGGTGCTTATTATATTGTCCTATTAAGACAGACGAGGCCATAAGCATTTCTGTCTTTGTCTTGCACAAGTCCTCTGCTGTGCTGGTCCAAGGAAGAGGGAACGTTTCCTAGCACAGAAGCTCTTTCTCCAGCTGTAAACACCATCTGTGCTTTTAGTGTGAGGATTCCCGGTTCTCTTCCTGCCTTCTGGCCACTGGGAATTATCACAGTTCAGACATGGTGGACCTAAGGAGAATCTGGAGCACACCAAACCATTGCCCCTGCCTCTTTGGAGCTTTTAATTCCCATTTAATTTGAGGCACACTACCCCTGAGGTTGTGTGATGCTATTTCTGCAAACATTGATGGTGTGGAGGAGAACGGGGGCATGTTTGTGGCAGTCCATGCTTTAACATCCCTCATACTTCATTCTCCTCCTGCTCTGTTCTGACTGACAAGAAGAATGGTGTGTTTGGGAAGCCAGCAGCGCATCTGAATGCGGTTTCCATCTGCCAGATAATCCTCCTTCCAGGAGCGAGAGGTGTGATGATGCACTGAAGAGGTTTAATCCAATTCCCAGACATCAATTACACTTGGTCTCATTAGTGCTTTACAGGCAATTACTCCTTACGCTAAACCTTTCAAAAGACAAAATACCCAGGAAGCTACCAAGTCCCCTTGGGAAAGGAACAGAGGAATATTTTTAGGTTTCATCAGGCGCTGGTGTGGATTGCTGGCAGACTGACCAGAGCCATCCATACACGTACCATGGCTTACAGCTGGGCTGCTGCCACGTAGCAAGATGCATTGCCTTGATGAAGTCTCTGGTTTTTTTACTCGGTTTCAGCTGGTGATTCTAGTGCAGGATCCCAACCCACCTCTCTCCCATAGCAAAAAGTCCCTGTGGGATGTAAACTGCAGACATGGGTGCGCAGTGCACACGGGTGCTGACAGGAACAGGGGAATACCCAGAAACAATCTTTCCCAGCACCAGCCTGGGGATTTCCTGAGATAAATCCCACCAGCTCCACCAGGCCATTGCCAAGATGTTAATCCCTCTCCCCATGCATCCATGGGATGTGCTCTTCCCCAGACCTGTGATTTTTTAGGTCTAATTGGGATTCACTGAATTGTGAACACGTACGTATTTGCCCTGCTTCTTTGATGACAAAGCAGAGAATTTGGGTGCAGGTTTGAACTGTGTGGCTTCATCAAACCACAGAGACACGTCAGTTTGCTAGTGTGAAATCACATCTAGCCCAAAATGTTTGGGTGACAAAGGAATGGCAGTTTTCTAGATCTGCATTAGGCACTGCAAGGTCTTTGTTCGGTTTTCTGTCTGTGATCACTTCCCTGCTCTCAAGAAGCCACAGTAGCGATAACTATCTTGGATTTATATCATGTGGTGATGGGTGTTTTCTCTCTGATGTTTGAGTGGTTGAAAATACTTGGTTTTGTTTCTAAAGGAGGAAGTGTCTTGCTGTTATGATTGCACATAAGGACTTGAATATCCGAACTCAGACCAGAGCAAACTCCCTGTGTGTTACTTTAAGAAAATGTCATTGTATTGGGGTAGCATCAGGCTGAAGTTATCTGAGATAATTAATACTAAAAATAAGTAAACATCTTTTTTTTTTTTTAGTAGTAAAGAGTTGGGAAGATGGAAAAGATACAGATGAAGGAATGGAAGGAATCATAGAACCACAGAATGTCTGAGGTTGGGAGGGATTTTAAAGACTGCCAAGTTCCAGCCTTCTGCCACAGGCAGGGATGCCTTCCATTACAGCAGGCTGCCCAGGGCCCATCCAACCCAGCCTTGAGCACCTCCAGGGATGGGGCACCCACAGTTCTCTGTGCCAAGGCCTCGTTGCCCTCACAGTAAACAGTTTCCTAACAGTTATCTTCCAACACGTTCTCTCTGTAAGATCTGGCAGGATATATGTTTTCTTCTTCCACAGGGGAGGAGGTGATGTATCGCTTCATCCTTTCAGGAAATACTTCCATGCAAATCGCATTCCCGGTAACTAAATGAGAAGTGTTGCACCCACTGACCCAGTTTTAAACAAACTGCAGCTGTAAGCGTGCATGCAGTCATGCATTTGAATACAAACAAATATACCTTAGCCCAGCTAGGAGCGAAGAAGTTAACTACAGCAATCTCTTTGCAGAATGAGGGTAACAATCCCTGCAAACAACCAGCTTGAGATGCGCCTGCACGGCTGCATGCTCTGTCAGGCTGACAATGTGTGCAGTGAGAGCAGTGGCTGTGTTTGCCATGAGCTTTTGTGAGGCTGTGAATAAGCACTTGGGGAGGCATTCAAACCCACGGCCCCACAGCCCTGCACGTGCAGTTGTGTTTGTACCCAGAAAGACAAATGGACAGAGCGAGGCTTTCTTCTGAGACACCAGAGCTGTGGATCTTCTGGCATTGCTGCAAATGGTTAAAAACCAAGAGCCTGGAGAGGGAAAAGACACATCCCAGTGATGCAAAGCGTGATTTATGGAGAGATTTAAATGTTGCAGACAGGGAGTTTGGCTGAGGGCTGCTGCAGCCACCGAGAGAGATAAAAACCCCAAAGAAATGCTTGTTTCCAAATGCTAACTTGGCTGAGAATTCAAAAATACCGCAATTCTGAGTTAAGCAAATTAATTATTGACTATCTATTAGGAAAAAAAGCCTTCTCCAGAGTACCTGCTTTCACCAGAGAAGCACATGCCTGGAAAATGATGCAAAGTTTGACCTGGGAAATGCTGGCTTCCTCTATCAGCATGGCTTCAGCCCTGAACCCTGGAACAAGGCTGGCTTCCAAAGGAAGGATTTCAGGAAAGGCTGCAGTGTCTGGGTCAGGCAGCAGCTGTGGAGAGTCTGATGCTCAGGGGATGGCCTCTTCGTTCCCCTGCTCCAGGTGTGGGATGAATGGATTCCCATTCCTTTTCCTCACCATTCAGATATATTCTAAGCAGCTGGGACTTGTTTTGTTATAATTGCTTGTTGTGGGCATACTTATCTGATTCAGGGCAATACTGACTTCCTCAATACATGACTACAAGGATTTATAGTTCATAATACTGCTCTTTTGCATTGCTGTGATGACAAGGACCTGCACTCTCCATGTTGTGATGTACAAAGCAAAAGCCATGCCTGCCCCTCACCACACCACAAAAAGAGGGCTCTTGAAGTCCAGAGGGATGTAGAATGCACCATACACACTTGCAGCTCTCATGAGCAAATTCCTTCAATAAGAAGCTAATCCTCATATTATAGCATGAGAGATGCATCTCCTCTCACTCAGTCAAATGCTGAGCTTCTGGGAAGAAAAACTCAAGGGTTTTAAAGTCCAGCAGTGGAGTGAAAATTCATTCTGTTGCAAACTGAGGTTGTTTCAGAATTTTCTTTCTTTTTTTCAGTACTTTAGCTGATATTGCTGGATGACATAATGCAAGAGCCCCAGAGTTTCTGTCTGGTCGTCCTCCTTGCTTCTCCTTGTTACCTTCACCTCCTTCCCAACAGGCTGAGCTCTACCTATAGCTTGTGTCAGAAATGTCATCACTGTAATCAATACTGAGATGGGACAGCTGATCCCCCTCAGTCCTTAAGCTTTATCTTCTATGCCAGGAGTCAGACTCTATAATCCTTGTAGGTCCCTTCCAGGTAGGGATACCTGGTGGGTTGCCACCCAGCAGATCAGGCTGCCCAGGGCCCCATCCAGTCTGGACTTGAATGCCTCCAGGGATGGGGCACCCACCAATTCTCTGGGCAGCAGTGCCAGTACTAAGTTTCTCAGGCATGTTCCAGCAGAGCTGGGCTTACCAAAACGATAAGTTTGGCCAGAGAGATCTGATGTCTTGTCATAAAAAAACGAGGAATTGTTGACTCAATGAATTATTTTGCTCTTTCACTGCATCTAGATTCTCATCTATAATAGCTAAACCAGCCGGGGCAAGTTTTCTAAATTGATTTTAAATTGACCTAATTAAAGCATTAAGAGCACATAATGGAGATGTACTTAACCCAATTTAACCCTTCCTTAAATCAATTACATGAGAATTTAGTAATCTGCAGAGGAGCTAACCCAATTTAAGAAAGTTAAGGCAAGTTACACATATTTGTAGGGCAGGTGTGTATCACTTCAGGCAAAAGAAATTCCATCTAGTGCATATCTTCATGTAACCAACCCACAACAAATGTCACCCAACAATATATGCTTAACATCAATTCATAATTCTGTTTAGGCCAGAAGTGCCAATGACTTCCAGGACATCACAAGCTACTACATCTCATTTTGTTCCACCTGTACTTCACCCACTACTTTTGTTCAAGTAAACTAATCATGCTGATCTCCTCTTCCATAGGATCTTGCACGTCTTCTGCCCCTGTGATTTGATGTGCTCCCATCCCACATGGACACCGTATAGGGCCACCAGTTGAATGATCTGATGAGAATGAGTCTGTGGATGCACGTGACAGATATCTGACGTCAGGTCGTGCTGAAGAAGCCACTGTGCCCCAAGGGAAGAGGTCAGCAGATAGTTTACTACAACGCTCCTTTCAGAGAGCATGTCTTAATCTGAAGGCCTCAGAAGAACACGTGGCCATAGCTGCAAATGTCAGTTGTTTCCTGTTAGAATTAGTCTGGCTTCAGCTCACACTGCCTCTTCTGCCTCTTATGAAGAGCAATTTAATTAGGGTTTTGTTTGCTTTTCATTTTCCTTTTTCTGTCTGTGAAGGCATGTAAGCCTTTCAAGCACTGTAAGCTATGTTACCATTCATGACTAATAATTGCTGTTAAAGAATACAGAAAAATAAAATGATCTGTGTGCAACAGGGAATGGGCAGACGAGAGAGGTGCTTTCCAAACCATTAATACTTGGTTAAGAAGGTTCCAAGGGCATTTTCTGAGGGATGGCTATGAGATCAAGTGCTGGGGAACTCTACCCCTCTGCAAATGGGAGCTCCATCACTCGATTCCTCCTGCTTCCTTTTACAAACTGAGTTATCTTCCAGCTCGTCTCTATGGGCACTGCCCCTAGGCCCCTTATGTCCTTCCTCCAGCAAAGTATGGTCTTGCTCTCACAGAAAACAGGGAGAGAAACACAAATCCAAGGGAGAAGGAGAAGTGATGAAGCCCTGCGCACAACCAGCACAGATTTACTAGAAGGTGCACAAATGCAATCCCAAGAGTCTGCTGTGGCAAAGCAGAAGCAATTAGTGAGGAGCAGATATGAGACGGCATTGGGCATAAGCAGCCTGCAGGCCAGATAGGCACATATCTGCTGCCAGTCTCTATAGGAAAGCATCTGGAAGGAAAAATGCAGCTAGCACAAGCCTGCATACCATGTGCATGGCAATGAGTCAGTGGGGCAGCAGGTAAAAAGTATTACGATTCAACAAGCTGAAGCAAGAAATTGGCTGAGATGATAATGCTCATTCCTGTGGGTCTCTGTTAATTTAGGATATTCTATGATTGTGCAATTCTGTGAATGTGATAGAAACCAGGCTGGAAGAAGGTGGTTTGGGAGATAGAGTGTTGGGAAAGGTTAAGCATCAGCAGCTTCTTTGACAGACTGGGATGATGAGGATAATTGTTGCTCTACTTTGCTGTCAGAAACAGCATCAGGGCACTACATGTTAAGTTAAACAAGGTCGTGGTACAGAGAAAACAAGTTCTAGAGTAGTGCTGTTGACTGTCTGTCAACGTGACCTGGGGATGCAGAGATGGCAGCAAAATACTCTAGTTGCCAAAAAGCAGCCTGGGGAAGGGGGATTTAAGGAACAGTGCAGCAGGAAGAAAAATTACTCAATGTTCCAGGTCTACAGCCAAAGCGGGGAAGAATAAAGCTAACACTTTCTATCAGAGCTGTGTCCTGCAGCAGTTCTACAGGACAAACATGGGGGGAAATACTGGTGGTAGTGGATGGTTGGGCTGGGTGATCTTGGAGGTCTTTTCCAGTCTTGGTAATTCTATGATTCTGTGAAATGAAGCAGCCTGAAGACACGGCCGGAAACCTGCTGGGGGCCGGGCTTGTGAGGAGGTCTGGGCATGCCAGCACCAGCCGTGCTGTGCAGGCCTGGAAGCAGTATGATTAATGTAGGAGACATGAACATCACTACAGAACAAGAGGAGAGCTGCCAAACTATGAAGAGGAACTAAAATAGAGTCAGGAAGGTGAGATTTCTTGTCTTCATCATATGCTGAAATCTCATACATTCTTCAAGCATTGCCAGAGACTTGAAAGGTGGCCAGACTCAGTAGAAATTTATGCAAGAGCAAGATTTCCTTTCCTGTAGGATTAGTGCTCTATGTGTCCTTTTCCAAGGTCTATCATCTGCCCAAAGGGGATTCTTCCGCTGGTGCATTTGATTTTATTTGGTTGCCCCATATCTATCTTTTTCCCCATCCCTGGAGGCATTTGGGATCTGTGTGAATGTGGCACTGAGGGACACAATCTGTTGATGGGACTCTGGAAGTGAGTTTGGTGGTTGGACTTTAAGTTATTTTCCAACACAGATATTTCTATGATTTAAAATTAAACATCAGAGATCTCCATATGCCTCCTACTTGCCAAGTCTGAACAAAGTGAACTCTTGATAAAGATAAGGCCAATTCTTGAACTCTTTTTACTATTATTTTCAACTGTCGAGGAGGTGGGAGGAAAACAAACTAGATTTCCTGCAGAGCCACTGGACTGCAGGGATGCAGCAGCTCGCTTTAACCTTCCTACAGATCAGCAATCAGCTCTCAGCTTTTGTAACCAGAGGGGGAGATGAGCAGGGGACTGTCAACTACAACACTGGGAGGAGAATGCTTTGCCTTTGACATTGATATAGAAAGTAAATCTAAGGTAGTGATCATCTGTATTGGATCCCACATTGGCCTCCTGGCTGAGCCTTGTGGTAGCAGTGTTATTTGAAGTAAAAAGGTACAGGTGCATAACACTGGTCCTATCACAATTTGCTACCAGTTGGTTGAAGAAACATCACCAACGGGATATGGAGTGAAAACAGTGTTTTTAGTGCATTACTGATGCAAAACAAGCTTAAAATGGATTTTTGCCTTTTTTTTTTTTAAGATATCCTTTGTCTAGTAAATATATATGGTAGATATACTGCCAAGTAAATTGTACTCGTTTGTGGCTGAAATGAAGATGAAGTTGTAATTCTTAAGGTGCTAGGACAATGACAAGCAGCCCTTGTTATGCAGCCTGCATCCTCTGCATGCAGGGGCTGTGAAGCTGAGGACTACCAGGTGCAGAGCAGTGCCCATGGCCTTAGACTGGTCCAGAACAAGGATGAAAACCACAAACCTGTCGAGCAGCCAGAGCAGACATTGAACACCAGGAAACTGGGCAGATGTCACTTCTACACAGGACCAGACCCAGGCTGCCGTGAGACCTGGCACTGTGTTACTGTTTGCTTTTGTGGATCCCCTTCAGCTTCATTGCTCAGAGAAGGCAGATGGGTGGAAGATTATTTACAGCAATCATTGCAGAAATTTGGTCAGTTGGTTTCTCTTTCCATTGTTTCTGAGCTGACATTAAACTTCTGTGCCAAAACCTTGTCGTTCCACCTCTGCCTCTACACAGAAGGAACACTGTGTCGTGTCCAAGTATAGGAAGAAAAGGCTAAGGGTGCCAATGCAGTAATTACACCTTTAGCAGACTTTTTAGAAGCTGCTCTATTAAAAGACTGATTTTTCATTAGCAAAAAGTAAAGAAGGCTGGGGCAAGTGCACCAACCTCGGACTTCTCACTGCTAATTACATAGTAGTAATATTAATTTAGCAGAAAGCCAAAGACCTCATTTTTCAAGATAGTTATCCATCTTATTCTCCATAACTTTCACCAGTAGCAATATAATGCTCACCCTTACCCTCCCCAACACAGTGTAAATGATCAGATGAACGTACACATGAAGACAATTCATTGAGAAAACAACTATTATATCACATAAAACAACTATGTTATCAAAAAAGTTTATAGCCTCTACCTAATTTGATTTAAATTATCTGTGTTCTATGGCTCATCTGTGTGGTTTGCAAACAGGCTATGTCGCCAGAAATCAGATTAATCACTTCTGTTTGCTGCTGTTGCTAAAGAAATGCCACAAATAGGTGACTCACGATGTCATTCCTGTGTGAGTCATCTGAAACATCACATTCTTTGGTCTCCAGTTCTGCAGATCCGTGTTAATATCCATCAGGGGTTGTCGTGCTAATTAAATGAGCTTTTTGTTTTCTTGCCCTCTTTCTAGTCTTTTAATACTGTTCAGCCTCGCTGATGGCGAGGTCTGTGTATCTGCCTGACTGGCCTTGTTTATCTGAAACGTGATGCTGGTTTCCCCTGAGGTTCACCTGACCCAGTCTCCAGTGGGGATATCTGAGTCAGGCATTCAGGGATTCCTGATATGGCAGCCAGAAGAAGCGGGTGCATTTAAGGCAGGATTCACGTGTTGTCACATAGTGATGTAGGGCAAGGGAACCCTACACTGGCCATAGCATAACCACCATAAGCAAGTGTGGGTACCACTGGGCAAAGATACTCCAGTAAATGCTGCAGGAGACTCATCCCACTCATCTTTGAAATCAATAGAAATGTCACAGAAGGCACTCAGCTTCTGAGTACAGAAGCCCAAGACTGAGCCTGGCCCTTATGGTGGCAGTGATGGTGAATGTCCTCAGTGCATGGTGTTCATTGTTGAATAGAAAATGACAATAATAGCAAATACTGTACTTCCTCTGAAGCCATTTCCATCCTTCCACTTGTTAATGCACTGCTTTATCTCTAGTGCTTTTAAATGAGTAAACTTTAAAGCAGTAAGTATTTAATAGTGATAGAAGTACATTTCCATTTGGGGAGAGAAATTAAATGTAATGATACGAGCATGTTTATACTAAAATATTTGTGGCTTTTCCTGGTAGGATGCTTCTGCCAAGCAAACAAACCAACAAGCAGAAGAGTTCAAACCCCTGATGAAAGGGGTGATGATGTTTGTACGTGATGATAAGACCAGAAGCCAGACTGACATCCGCAAAGCCCTACCAACAAAGCTTGCTGCCTTGTGTTCTGGTGAGTGAACTGAACCGCCGTCCAGAGGCAGAAGCACAGGGAAATTCAAGCAACAAGCTTCTCTTTCACCTTAAGATTTCTCACAGATCTTGAAGAGACCTCTCTCCTTGCTGACATTCTCAGTGCATGGATTCACGGCCAGTTAAAGTCTCAGCTAAAAATAAAATAGAGTTGGGTTAACCTCAGGCTGCTTCCTGGACTGAGGAATGCCCTGGCTCTGCCCAGCCTACAAGGGGAGAGAGTACTACAGGCCCAGCTGTGGCATCACCAGAGCAGGAGCATGGCTGGACAGAAGGAACAAGGGAGGGAAAAGGGATCTGGCAGTGCTGCTGATTAGAGGAAGAAGAAAAGAACAAAGGAAAAGCTAGGAAAAGCCCTGGTCCTTCCCACAGGCTTGGTGTGGCAAGGACAGGAAAAGGCAGCCCTGACATGTTACGAGGGATGCATTGAAATCCTCTTCCATCCACAAAGCAAGGAAATATTTTGGTGGGATTCCTACAACCGCTGTCATGTTCACAGGTGTCAACAGGGGACACCAGCACAGAAAAACCTCTTGTGGCAGGCGTCAGAAGGGTGTGGAAGAAAACCTGCAGCTGAGAGATGCTACAGGGTCCCAAAATTGCACTAGGAGTAAAGGTTTGCTGAGGAGAGGGCAGAAAAATGCAGAACCCAAGAATCTTCTGGAGCCAGACAGGTTGTATCTACTTGTATCTTGAGATGAAATAACATTAAGGCAGAAGAGTGAAGTCTGGAAAGGGGAGCTTAAAGCAGCCATAGTGAATGATGTCTTAACTACTTTTCTTTATGACTCTTAATCTTTCTCTCCTCCCCTTCAAGACAGAGTGGATGAGTTGACTTCAATTTCAAGATTGTGCACTGGAAGAAATACTGAAATGTGTCTCATTAGAAAGAGAGAGCTTAGCAATGGATGTGCATTCCAATTACACTTCCCCCCCCCAAAAAAAAAAAAGAAATAGAAATGAAATGCAAACAAAAATAGAAAGAAAAGACAATGCAAATCTAAGTCAAAATAAAGACATGTCACAACACACAGCATCCAAAGCATGGAGAAAGTCCAAGTGCCTCCAAGCAATTCTGCATTCAGAGCATTCAGGTTACACACTTTCACAGGAAGAATTCACTATAAATCTATTACAGTGTCAAAAACACATTATTTTGGATTCTCAACCTGAAACACTACATCTTAAGCAAGTCATTTGGCAGCAGCTGGGAGAATAGAAATGGCATGCGTTGGCTTAGGGCACTTGGTTTCAAGCTGGCAAGCAATATTCTCTTTGTCAGCACTGATTTATCTTGGCCCAGGTTTCTCTTTTGTTCTCTGGCAAAACTTCAGCGGTATTAGCTTGATTTAACATTTGTACATTTCTAGGAAGAGCAGCTTTATTTCTCCTGTCGAGATCAGACATTATCCATGTGCAGGAAGTGTTGGTGGTCTTTCTGCTGTGAAGAGGCTGGCAGGTGAGTCCAGCATCCGAACTGGGATGTAAAAGTGCTGCTGGACTCCCAGCTCTACAAGCACACCTCTGCCTCCTGCCTCGGTGGTCAATGCATGGGTATCCACAGGCTCTTACAGAATCAGAATCACTCAGGTTGGAAAAGATCTCTAAGATCATTTAGTTCAAACCCAACCTGTCCCTACCATGCCCACTAACCATGTCCCTCCGTGCTACATCCCCATTGTTCTTAAACACCTGTAAGGTCAGTGACTCCAGCACAGCTTGGGCAGCCCGTTCTAATGCATTACCACTCTTTTGGAGAAGAACTTTTTCCTACTATTCAACATGAAGCTCTCTGGAGCAATTTGAGGCCAATTCCTCTGCCTTTTGGTTTACCTGGGGGAAGAGACTGAGCCCCACCTTGCTACAACCTCTTTTCAGTTTTAACATTTCCACGAATTTACAGAGGAAAAAGTGGAAGGTGGGTTATTTTTGTACCCAAAGTATTTGATTTAGCAGCGACTTGGGCTAGCCTCCTTTTGATGCGTATTCCTCAAAGAAAATCTGACCCTGGCAACCAGGGAAAGGAACAAAAAAAAGCAGATGTTCTGGAGATGCTCAGAAGGTGCTCTGATGCTGTGTGAGGGACACGTCTGACCCCACGATGGCAACAGAGGCACACAGCCCCATGTGTGGTGGGGCCATACCATGCTGTCCTACTGGACTTTGTGTGAGACAGAGGAACAGACATTTTCTGGGGTAAATTTTTGAGAAAACACTTTTTTTTCCAGCAAGGAAAGAGCACCTGTGGGACTTCCACCTTCTGTATGTGAGATGTGTCAAAACTGCCCAGAGCTGGTGTCCTCCTGGCACCTGAAAGCAGCCCCATGTCTCCCCAGTATGAAAAAGGGCTGCTCTGGCTCAGCCCTGATCTGTCCCCTGCATGGATTCCATCTTGCCTCTTGTCTTTTTTTCAAGGTTTTTAACTGTTTTGTCCTACTCTATTTCCTATTATGGAACAACAAAGCTGTGTGCTGAGGAGAGCACACTTTATTTAATTTGTTATGCCGTTCAGAGAAGTAAAAGAAACTCTTAGATGGCAGATCCTCAACAGATCCTCAAATCCCTGTATAAACTCATGACACAGCCAGGCAGTATTTATTCACACAGTAACATAAAGCAGGACCGTGTCTGCCTATGGCACATTGTCAAAATACCCTCTTTGTGCTTTCCTCAGTTGAAAAAAGCCTTGATGGGCTCTGGTAATTGCTCTTGGGTCTGTCAAGCAAATTTAAATCAGCTTTCCACCTCCTCATTGCTCCATCAGGCTTACAAAAAAAATAAAAAATACAAAAATAAAAAATAGTAATAGTAACAGAGAGAAAATACAGCACAGTGCAATACAAACAGAAATGTTTGTGTGTGTTTGGTTGTCTGGAGGTCAGCAGTTGCCCATAAATAAAAATCCTTCTCCTCCCAAAGCAAAGCATTAGACTTTGACTACAGGGCAGGGCCTTGGGATGTGCCTGCAGATGTGGCTGGAGATCAGCAGCTGTAGCACTGCTGTCCTGTTAGTAACAGAGTTAACTTCAAATTTTGTACTAGGCAAGGACACTTCTGATAAAACATACCATAAAGCAATCAACAGCCTGCACTCCCAGTCAGTTGCCCAGATATTACCAACCTGAAGAGAAACCCTTTCAGGCCTGTGCAGAGCTGCATGGGCTGACAAGCACATATCCCTTCTATAACACATCTACCAGTACATCAGCCTGACTTGCATCTTGTACCAGGCAGCCTTAGTGCAGTTCTGTATTTCACCTCAGCTCAGACTCAGCTGCTACTTCCCATTCTGCTGCTCACATTAACTATATATTTCTTAACTGCAGCTCTCTGGCTTGTCTTGAACACAGCCCAGGTACCAGGAAGGTGCTCTCGGAAGCTGCAGAGTAAAGGGCAGTAGGTTTCTTTCAGTCACAGCCCCACTGACTTGTTCTTTTCTATTGTAGGGTTTTTCTTCCCCTCCCCTTTTTCACCCACTGCATATCAGGTTTACGTCAAACAAAGGTGCTGTGAAGATTACAGAGGGGACTTTCTCAGCAGCTTGGTGATTTAGCATCAGTTTACAGCAGGCTGAATCAATAAAGATCTTAGTTCTCCTTTGCTAAGTTTGAACCCAAAGTTGGCTGTATTTTATGTGCTAAGCAAGTGCACAAATGAATGTTGCCTTGCTGTAAGTTATCTGTAAAATACAGATGTGTCTCATTTAAACGTGCACATGGTGTAATTTACCCAGCAATGGATGAAGGTCAAGTTGTAGATAGATTGTACTTGAACTGTACAAGTCAATGCGACCTGACAAAGTGCATGCACAGTGCTAAGAACTTTCTGATGTCCTGATAAGGCCACTGTTGTCTTCAGAAGGTCATGGAGATTGGTGGAAGACCACTTACCACCACTGGTAAAAAACACACGTCAAATCCCCTTTCCAAAAGATCAGCCTGGGGAACAACTGGGTCAATCTCACTTCAGACCCTGGGAAAATCATGGAGCAAGTCCTCCTAGAGCAGATTGGCAAGAGGTCTGGATTTGCTAACAGAATATTGTGCCAGATCAACCTGAATCAATTCTATGATAAGACGATGACTGGATTTGTGGGCATGGGGAGAACATCATGTCCCATTCACTTTGACTTCAGCTTGCTTTCAACATCATCTCTAACAATACTCTTGTATCCAAATTACAATGTTATAGTCTGGATGGGTGGGCAATGAGATGCTTAAGAGCTTGGTTGGATGATCAGGCTAAGAATCCATGGTTAATGGGACATGCTAAGAGGTGGGATATTGTAGGGGTCTATCCTAGGACTCGTTCTGTTTAACGTTATCCATGTTGTCCATTGCTATCCATGACCTGGAGGAGGTGATGCAGTGGCTGCTCACTGATCCTCCAGGCTGGGAGGAGCAGAGCATATGTTTGAGGGCAGGGCTGCCAAAAAGATCTACAGAGTTGGAAAAAATTGAACAGAACCTCTGTGAATTTTGACAAGAACATGTGCAAAGTCCTGCAATGGGGAGGGAAGCACCCCTGGAGAAGGGTTGGGGAATGACAGGGTGGGGAGCAGCTATCTTGAGGAGAACTTGGGATCTTGGTAGACAGCAGGCAGCCCATGAGACAGCAGAGTGCTCAGGAAGCAAATAAGGCCAAAAAAGCCTCTTGGACTACACTAACAGATCAATTAAGCCATCTACTTAGTACTGAACAGACCTCTGGACCTCTGGAGGGTTACCATCATGTCTAGGGGCTGGATTCCATGAGGAGATATTGAGGAGATATTGTCTGACCTAGAGGAGAGACCAACTGGAGATCTGATGGCAGCCACTTGTATCTGTTGAGATCACGGAGAAGATGGAGTCAGGTTTTTCAAACCTGGGGGGGGGGGGGAGGGCATGGTGGAGGGGTGATGAGACAACAGTGGTCAGTTGAAACATGAAAGGTTCTGCCTAGAACACTTTTTCACCATGACGACAGACAAACAGTGGGGCAGGTTGCCCAGGGATGTCGTGAAAATTCCTTTCGTTGACATTTGTAAGCCTTGACAGGGTAACATCTCAAGCAACCTGTTCTGAACTCAGAGCTGTCCCTGCTATGAGCAGAAGACTGGAGAACAGATCTCCTGAGGTTCCTTCTAACTTCGGTTGCCCCATGTTTCTAACGTACGTCAGTTAAGTTTATCTCTAGAATAGTTTATCTACAAAGGGAATGTTTGCTTACTGATAACAAAAGTAGTGTGGTCTGTGGCAAATATGCATTTCCAATGAAATGCTTTATTAGTTCCCTCAGAAAAATGCCAAAGGTTGCAGCAGATACGCTGAGTAAATAGGCTAATCAAAACTACAATGTTGGAATTTAAACCAGCAAATGATATTGTTTATTCTTAAGGAAACTATTATTTTGCCTCAGCAAAATTCAGGAAAAAAAAAAAAGAAAAATGGAATCAGTGATCTCTATTGACTTTTAAATATATTTGCTAAAGGAACTGCATAGGAATTAGGAATTAGCAATGTTAGAGAATAAGAAAGGTTAAAAAGGCAGCATTTACATAAATGCAAAGGAAAATTTACAAAACAAATCTACACACCTGCTCCTTTTGCTCGGTGTTTTCAATTTTTTGATTATAGTTCCGCTTTAATGCGCCTCCCTGATGGAGGTTTCCATAAAGGTCTTGGGCAGGGGAGAAAAAAGGGGAAGGAGGAAGCCAGAAAAGCCGACTTCCTGGCTCAGGCTGGTGTGATGATATTCAGAATTCCCTGGAGTGGCAGCCTGCAATCTTGTGGCCAAGAGCCTTGGGGCTCTTGTTACAGCCTCCAGCTGTCTGCCACAGCACGATGAGAGCTTTTCTCCTCTCACACTTCTTTCCTCCAAGCGCTTTTCAAAAATTTTCCTAGACATCTGCAATATCACCAAATGATGAAAGGTTGAACTTGCTTTCTATTACTAACATTTTGTGGCATTAGGTAATAACTTAATTGAACATTTAGAAAAGCATTAATATATTTTCTCTGGAAATGCATTATTAATACATACATTACAGTCTCTGCTGTTAAAGCTTTGTACAATTATTAATAGGTTTACAGTGATATGAAATGGATGAAAATAGCTTCTTCTAGGAAAAAGGCATGCAAAAGGATACTGATTGTATCTGGTCTATCATCATAACTTACAACTTTGTTTTCACAGTTCTTTACTCCAGTAGTCCTAAACCTGTTTGCATCAGTCCAAATGGAAGTGTGAATATTTCTGTCTTGTTTCCCCTTAGTTCACAATAACAGTTTAAGGGTTTGGAGAAAAAGAAACTGCTTCGTATCCATGCATTTTGACAACTGACTTGTCCACAGTGCAATGCTGTTTCTTTCCCCAGAGTGGCACACCACATATAACACCACCCCTTCCATCTTGGCTCTATTCAGGATGGCACCCACAACCTGCCTTCCCCCGAAAGCGAGAACAGCAGTGCAGCTACAGGCATTAATTTGTTTTTAATGCTTCTGGGAAGAACGCATTAATGATTTTTAATGAGATGTTTTTTCAGATTACTGGGCAGTGCTGAAAACACATTCGTGCTTAAACATAACACTGAAGTACAGGAAATAGTGAAGGAATCAAGGCAAAGAAAAACAAGGCACAGAAACCCTATGCAATTATTTAATGAGCGGAAATGGTTTAAGGAGATTATAAAAGCTAGCTGTTCTAGGGTTGGGAAGTAAAATTATGAGGCTATGTTAAAATAATCATTAAAACATCAAAACCAATAGCGGGTCAGCTCAAAGCTCCATCCAACCCAGCAGGTTGTGACAGCAGCTGATAATATGGGAGCAGAAAGAATGTAAGAACAGGGCAAACACATTCTGTATTTCCCCAAAATACATTCCCAGGAACTTGATGAACTCCAGCAAGAAGCTTTGAGATTTTTCAGTCACTTTTTAAACCGATCTAAAGTTTTGGTATCCACAATCCCTGAAGCAACGAATACTCATAACTCCAAGGCTGTGTGAAGGATTGCCTCATTTTATTCTGAGACTTCCAAGTTCTACTTTCATTTGAGGTTCCTTGGATGCCATATGTGATACACCAATGAACAGTCTTGTTTCCTGCTCCTTGTTTGGTCCACTGAAGATTTTACAGACTGATACCGCTTGCCCTCAGCTGCGGACTGGAGTGACCCATTTGAGGTAGCTCTGCCCATCTGGAAGTCCTTCTATTACTTCTCTTCAATGTTTTGAGTCTTTTCCAGTTCTACCAGATTTTTTCTAAGCTGAAGATACTGCAGCTGCACAAGGAATTCCAGATGCATCGAGGATTTATACAATGGCATTGTATAAAATCTTTCTTTCTTTCTGGTCTTTCCTTCTCTCCTAATAATTTTTCCAGTTGTAACAGTTACTGGTTTATATTTTGATCACTGCTGAGTGCTGAACTTGACTTTTACAAAGAAGGTTGATAGATCTGTGAGATACTCATTTTCTGTATTAAAGCAATACTGACTCCCTCAAATGTGTCTTCTCCACGTGCTCATTAAGTCTCTTCTGCTCTTCAGCATTATTTCTACTTATTTGTCTATTAAGTATATCAGATTTCCGGGCCTACGGTTTCCAACATCTTCTCCAAAATCCTTTAAAAAGTTGCCCTATGAGCAATGTTCCAGTCTCTGCTGATGCCAAAGTACTTGTAAATGAGAAGGCAGAGAAGTCAGTACTTGAGCTCTTTTCTACTTCCACTTCATCTTGAGACATGAATTCCCAATTGCTCCCTTTAAAGAAGTTTCAGAGTATTGAAACTGGCCAAAGCTCATCCATGCCATCCACTAATCAGTAATTCATAAAATAAAAATAAAAATAAAATTATAAAGTAAAAATAATAAAAAAAAAAAGTGGCTACATCTTCTCCAGATGATCCTTCTGCATCCTAAAAGCCTACTGGCTTTACAGACCAGTCAAACTTCCCAGCAGGCTTCCTGTCTCTTGATTTGTTCGGAGAGAGATTTAATATTTTTTCTATCTTTTGTAGGTTATTCCTAAACCTCCTTTTCTAACTTCTTTGTCACATTTTTGGATTTAAATCATTAGAGTTTACAGTCTTTTCTGACTTTGGATACAACTTCTGCTTGTTGAAAGAAGCCTTCTTCATAGACTCACAGAATCGTAGCATTGCTCATGTTGTAATGTTCCTTATGATGCTTTTAATTGTATGGTCTTCCTTTCTCTGTTCTGGTGCATTTCTTGACAGACCAGAGAATTTATAGAGCCTCCATGTCACCCTTGAAAACTTAAATAGTTCAGATGTTCCATTTAGTCCCCTTTTATTGAAATGTCTTTTTTTAATATACATATATTTTTTTATTTATTACTTCTCTTTTCTGAAAAGAGAGCAGCAGAATAGAACTGATTTTTTTTCCTAATGCTATAGGAGTTCTGAGTCTGAGGACATCATGGCTACTGCTCCAGTGTGCTTGGTTCTTTCTCAGTAATGTTATTAAGGTATTAAAATTACAGTATCTTCCCACCAAGATTAATAATGCTTTGGAACCTGCCTTAGTTTGGAAGAAGACCAACAGGCCATGGTTTTACATGTCTGTAGGGTACAGGCATTCTGCAGAAATATTCTAGTTATCAGTCCTCCATTAACATAGTGAGGGTGTGTGGATTTCAATGGTGGATTCCTTCCTCCACTACTCCATCCTTAGCATTTCTGGAACATATTTCAACTTCTTTGTGCTGGTAAGAAGTATCTTCCCTCACCAGTAAAACAACAAGTCATATTCTAAATAGGAGAGTCAGATATGTCCAACCACAGGAGCACCATCACCTTCTAAAATTGCTATGGAAAACCCAGCCTGTATTAGTAGCAACAAACACCTAGTTACAGAAACCCTCTGTTGAGAAAACGCTTCTCCTATGAACTACAGCATGACAATCTAAGCACTCATTCTCTAGCATTGTCACAATTTTGTAATTCACTCATCAATCAGAATGAACATTAAAGCATAACACAGCCTAATAAAACCATTAGAGCTGTGCCACAGAAATAATTGCAAAGGCTAGTAATAAGAGAGATGCGTTTACTTAAATGGAGCATCATTTACCTTATCCCACCTATCCAGATAAGACAGCTAGATGTGGGAGACAGCACAATCTATGATCCAGACTCTTTTCTACAAGGCAAAATTGACTATTAAACCGAAAACTGCTTTTGGTGCAGATCTAATTATGCCCAGAACCAGGACCTCTGAAATTCAGCCATATAAACTGAAAGGTATCCAAGGTCCCAGTTATGCTAGAGAAAATCTTATGGAAATTTCTAAATACAGACTCAGAGGACAATTAAAATCCAGATGGGATAAGAAGGCATTTAAAACAAACATACAAACAAAACCAAACAAAACCTAAAACAAAACTCAGAAAATGGCACAAGCACATAAACTTAAAATGAAACTCAAAAAAATGACTTTCTTTGACTGGCTGGTGCATGTGTTAGGGGAATGGTGCTCACAGGGTCGCTTAAATAAAGACATTGAGGATAAACATATGGCTAGGCTTTCAGAAGCACGCTGGTGCTTCTCCCATTGATCCAGCAAAGAACTGCCCAGATTAACTTAAACCTTTCCCTTGCCTAACTGTATGTTTAAGTATCTGCGTGTCTACACGACGGTATCTACATCTACAACCATTCTGGATCATGGCAGTGATCCTATTATGATGTATGATGAGATTCTGGCTGTCTCTCCCCCATCTGCTCTCCCAACAAGGCCCAGCAGTTTGAACTACAGGCAGACCGCTGATCCACTGAGAGCACTCCTGCTGGCTTTGACTAAAGAAGAATATAATGCATCTTTGTTGCAGCTGCTCTTCTTCAAGGCTGCTTGCAAAGCCCGGTTGTTCGCTGGCTGAAGCCTGAAGTGGCCGGCCCTGTGACACCCTGGGGCATGCCTGGCTGCACAGTCAGGGCCTTTATTTGCATCTTCTGGTTTCATCTGTAAATCCAAAGCAATGAATGGTTGCTAGCAATTATAGAAGATGAGAAATAAGAGCTAAGCCTAAATGAATCTTCTGTGTTTGGTTATGTCCATGGCTGAAAAAATTTAGATGGGATTTTTTTTTCCTGAAACATATGTACTTTCCCTAGAGCTGTACAAACAGTGATCAAGGATCTGACCTGACTATAAACCAAACACCAAACGGCCAACAGAACACAAAAGCAACGCATTATCTGCTATAGAGAGCAGGGACACAACTTAGCAAGAAAAGACGACGCCAAGGTGTGGATAAGGAGTATATCTACATTTAAATCACGTTTAAAGTTTCCAATAATTTAAGTCCTTCTCTTTCAGGATGTGAGCTCATTCAGTACTTTGCAGTAAGGGAACATACGTGCCTATCTGAAAATTGCGGGCATTTTCTGAGTTCTGCAGTTATTGTCCCTGGTGAAAATACCTTCTCCATACCACACCTTTTGAATTGTGAATGACACCAGCTCCCGCAGCTGCTGCACTGGCTGTTTAGCTTTGCTCCAGCGTTGTGTTTTCATATATATATATTTTTTTCCCCTGCCCGTTTATTTTCTCTCCTCGCGGCTCGGGGCGTTACTTACAGCGCTATGGTAACGCCAGAAGGGGCTGTGATAGCGCTCCCCCCATCCCGCGCTCCTTTGCATGCGCGCAGCGTACTGTGCACGCTGCATCAGGTGTATTTTCACGGCTTTTCGGAAATAAAAGCTCCTCAGCAGCTGCGGGGAGGTCCGTAACTTCCACCCAAGGTACCGAGATTGCGAAGCGAAACAAAAGGAATTTAAACCCCGTGATGGTCGTGGTAGATCTCGATTCCCCCCCGTGGCTCGCAATCACAGACGAGGCTGAAAGCATTGCGCAGAGACAAAGGGAAGAGCGGGGTGCCAGCCTGCACCACCAAGCCCTCATCTGAGGGGAACTATATATATATATATATATGTGTGTGTGTGTAATTTATTCATTTATTTATTTATTTTGCAGAAAAGAATGAAAAACGCGCATTTTGAGCTAAGGGGGGAAGAAAGAAAGAAAGAAAGAAAGAAAAAAAAAAACGGGCGGGCGAGCGAACGCACACGGCGACGAGAAGGGCTGCCCTCAGGGCGGCGGCGCGCTGCCCCCGGCTCGGCGGGCTCCCGTAGCTCGGCGGTCTCTCCCGGCGCCGCAGCGCGCCCCTCAACGCGCAGGCCCCGCCGCCGCCTGTCACCTCCGCCCGCCATTGGCTGCGCTCCGCCACGTGCCGCGGCGCTGCCCCCGCCGCCTCCGCCGGCTCCCGCGGAGCCGTTACCTGCGGCGGGGTCGCCCGCCCGCCCGCCCCGATGCGGAGGCGAAGTGACCGGGCCGAGCCCGGCGCAGGTAGAGAGCCCTGAATAGGACCGGGCTCGGGGAGGCCGCAGCGGGCGGGTACGGAGGGGGGGAGGCGGCGGCGGCGGTGTGGGGATGCGGGGCTGGGTTTGGTGAGGGGAATGAGGCTGTGTTTTATTTCTTCCTGCGGGATGAGGGAGCCGCGGGGGTTTTGCCCTCGGTGGTGCCCGCACCGCCGGGACGTGGCAGCCACCGTCTCCCCTCCCCCGGTGCGTATCCCGGGCGATAGAGGCGAACCGGGAATGACTTTAGAGCTGCTGCCGCTGGCAAAACCTTCCCGTCTCCTGCGCTGCTCAGGGAGGGTGGGTTTGGGTGCCTCGATGGGTTGTGTCGTTCTGTCGTGGTGGGCAAGGTCAAAACATACGGGTGGTGGAGGGGAGAGGTTTGTTCGGTAGTGATGGAAATGGATGGGAGATGTTCATCGTGTGCCTTTCGGGTTGGATACGAGGTAAAAGTTGTTCTGCAAAAGAGGGGTGATGTGTTGGCACAGAACAGCCCAGGGAGCGGTGGGGTCACCGTGCCTGGAGGGGTTGAAAGAGCTGTGTGGATGTGAAGGATGTGGTTGGTGGGCATGGTGGGGATGGGCTGGGTTGGACTGGTTGATCTTAGAGGTCTTTTCCAGCCTTAATGATTCCACGTGTCTGTGATGCAATCAGTGGAGGTCAGTAGCTACCCCATGCCTGCTTTTGCCGTGACTCTGACTGCTAACATTCAGAGGTTTCTTTTCGTTCCGAAGACAGGTGGTGGACATGAATGCTTTTACGTGAATATATATTGATGTACCTCTACTAAATGTGTATTTTTAAGTCTGCTTTATGCTGTGGCTGGTCAGATGCAGCGCCTGGTATCATGGAATCATAGAACGTCCTGAGTTGGAAGGGACCCCAAGGATAGATTCCAACTTCTTGTTTATACGTGGTTCTCCATCCATTTCACTGCTGCTGGCTTGCTGCCTCCTATCTCTGTTCCAGTTCAAGCCCCAGGAAGTTTCTGGTCCCTGCTAAGCACACTGAGTTTCATTGGAAGGTCAGAAGAGCACAAGGGGCTTGGCACATTGGCAGCTTCCTTTGGAAGATGAGGGATGGGTTTTCCTTGGCTTTGGTTTCCTGGGGTGTTCAGGGAAGCAATGCCCTTCCTTCCTCCCATGGAAGGGCTTGTAAATCAGCCCTACAGTTGACTGGCAATTAGGGACAGGATGTAAGAAAATAAAGTGCAAGAGCAGAAACTTCCTTTTGATGAGGGAAGCGGGCTACAGATGTTTAATTTGTGTTGTTTTACATGTCTCTGACAGCTGTGGAAAGGTCTGTTAGGTGCAAAACTCACTGCAGAGTTGCAGGAGTTGGAGAGCTGGTAGTTTTGCTGATGTAGGAAATCCTGGAAAGCTTCAGAAGATTTCATGCTTTGCTAAAGGTGAAGTTATTGAGCAAGGCATGACCAGAACTTCAAATTTGTCATTAAGTAATTTTCAAATGACAAATGTGAGTCTGGACAAAGCTTACTCAAATGCAAGAGGTTAAAGCATCTGCTGAAGGTGTGTCAGATGCTTTGAAGCTGCACAGCAGTGATTCGGATGGAGGACTTCTCCACGACAAATTTCCCCAGTGCAACTCTCTCACAAGGTCATTCATGAATTGTTAAGGATTTTCTTACAACTTGTGTAGGCTGTCAATTTTCATTGCTCCTATGGGAAGGCTGTTTTCTTGCTGCTCAAACATCTTTTGCTCCTAGTTTGTATTTATTCATGACCACTGTGTGTAACATTCTCCTTTTGTTTGTTTGCTTTTGTCTTTGACACGCCACGCATTTAAACACCAAAGAACAAACTCACAACCTGTTTGGTGAACTAAACAAGTTGAGCTCTCTGTGGGAGCAGCCCTTCATTCACCATCCCACCAGCGTGCTGAAGCCTTAACTTCAGAAGTTAACCACTGAAATTGATTGTAGCAATATTGCAATTAATTTTAAGCCTTTCATCAAGGGGGACTTCTGGCATTGGCTCTTCTGCTTGTGTAGGCTTAAGTGTGACTTTTGCCATGGTCTCTTGGAGTGTTAGATGATACGGTGGTAAAAATGCTGCTGTGCCATTAACATTGTTCCATAATTACCAGTTGTTCCGTGCTATTCTGCTGCATAATTCAGTTGTAATATGAAACATCTTGGCTGTGTAAGTCTGCTGGCATGTTTCCTTAGCCCAGTAAAGATGAATGCTATGCCCTGTCTTTTCAGACCATTTCCTTAGGGATGATTTATTCTTCAAAATTCCCATGTAAGGGGAAAGATTTCATTTGTTTTGGCTTCTTTGCAAGGGCTCAGAAATGCCTCCTGCTTGTGCTACGTGAACTTACCCAGCTTGTGGTGGGTGCAGTGCTGATATACTGTGTGCTTTCTTCTTCCCCTCCTGGCAGCTCAGCTCTTTTGCAGAGCAGCGTTTCTGCATTTGCACAATTTGTGGTGCAGAGAGAAGGCTGTGGAGAGGATCATGTGAGATGTACATAGAAAGGGCTTCTGGGCGCAGCCTGGTGCACTTGCTCCGTTCTTCGTGCTTGTTTTCCTGCTTCAGCTGATACCCTGTGGCTGATTTTGAGTTCCGAATGCTGCTTCTTGCACAGGTGACCCATAAAAGGAGGGTTTGTTTTCAAGAACGAAGACTAGCTCTTTATTATGATGCTTTTCACAACAGCAGTGCTTTGGCTCACCTGTTGATTCTTGCTCGGCCGGCAGTGCTGACCTTCTGTAGCTTGTTTGGGAGCCAGAACAATTCCAAATTCAGATACCATTTTCCTCTGTCACAAGACATTGGTTGCCTCCTAGGTGTTGGAATGGAGTTTTGTTGATAATTGTGTTTATCTCTTAGAGATGTTTGCTGCTCCTCAGCCTGTAGCACTTGAGAGAAATTTCACAGCAAAGCTTAGAAAAGTTTGTTAAGTTTGACTAAAGCAGAGAGCGAAAGGCAGAAGTGGAGGGTGAGCCCTATTTTGAACATTGAACCATCATTTAGAACCAGTCGTTCACCTACAATGTTACTTCAGCAGGAGCTGTTAATATCCACACAGTTTGCTGTAGTGATGCTGGAAGAAAGCATTCCTTCAGGAGGTATCATGTGAATATTTCTTATTTTGGCAGTAATTGCACTAGATTTGGAATAAGTTGCTGTACACTGGATCAGGATGACCCAAGGTTAAGAGCAAATTGTAGTCTAGCTACGTATGTCCTTCCTTGACAGTAAGACTGGGCAAATGGACACAACAATTATAATAAAGTTGTTAATGATTTCATGAGTTAATTGGTTGTTGATATTATAATAAGGATTTGAGGTTCCCCGTTAAACAATCAGAAGAAATGAAAATAGGGCATTGTATGGCACAGAGAGAAAACTGTCTCCGAGTTGCTGTTGCTTCTTGCTGTTTTTTGTGGCTTCAACCAAAATAATTTTTGACTGCAAACCTGTTGGTGCATTTGAGAGCATCTTGCTAACTGCTCTGCTGGTCCCATGGGCTCCTCCTTTCAGCATTACACATTCTCATTTTTGTAGAAGACAGATCGTGACTAAATGAATTGCAGGTTGTACAAGGTACCTTGGTTTTTACATCTTATTGTTTGATTAAAAAGCCTTACCAGTTACAGTTCATTTTGTGAGACACACTACAGAAATGTAATTAAATGTCCTGTTGTGGGTGCTTATAACCGTATTATAGGCTAAACTTTTTGGCATCAAGGAAGTATTGTTTCTGTTACCTTTATTAAATTAACTGAAGCAGCAGACTCTGCTGTTGATCAGAAGAAGCATCTATGTCAAGTGCTTGTTTTTCATTCAGTATTAGTAGCTACTAAACAGATAAATCCAGAGGAGTTGTATCCAACATCTATGCTAAAGTGCCAACTTTACTGTGGGTAAAGTGGCTGCAGAAGAAAAAATTGACAAAAGTCTCTTAATTTTTTAACTTTAGTTGCAGGTTTTTTTTCTTCTCTGTTGAGAAGCTGCAGTCTGATCTGCGCCTGCTGCTATAGCCTCCTGTCATGTTTGGTGACCATTCCTGCTAAGAAGTGAGAAGATGTCGGTCAAAGAATTATTTGAAGATGAACACCTAACACTGCTGTAACCCAAAGGTTTCATGCTTCTGCACCATGATAAACCTGCATCAAATCTTAAATATTTCAGGAATTTCTTCTCATGCTTCTAGTTTTCAGGGATCACAGTTGTGTGCTATTGAGGGAAAGTCCTAAGCCCCATCTGCAGTACTGAATCCAGGCCTGGGGCCCTCAGTGCAGGAAGGACGTGGGGCTCTTGGAACGAGTCCAGAGAAGGGCACTATGATGATCAGAGGGCTGGAGCAGTTCTCCTGTGAGGAAAGTTTGAGGGGTCTGGGAGTGTTTAGCTTGGAGAAGAGAAGACTCTGGGGAGACCTCATTGTGGCCTTCCAGTACTTGAAGAGAGTGTATAAACAGGAAGGGGAACAGCTGTTTATGAGGGTGGATAGTGATAGGACAAGCAGGAATGGTTTTAAACTGAGGCAGGGGAGGTTTAGGTCAGATATTAGGAGGAAGGTGAGGCTGGTGATGCAGTGGAACAGGTTGCCCAAGGAGGCTGTGGATGCCCCATCCCTGGAGGCATCCAAGGCCAGGCTGGATGTGGCTCTGGGCAGCCTGGTCTGCTGGTTGGTGACCCTGCACATAGCAGGGGGTTGGAACTGGGTGAGCATTGTGGTCCTTTTCAGCCCGGGTTGTTCTGTGATTCTTAGAGGATGTTTCAGTTTGTGTTACAGAAAGAGATTTCCTAAGTCAGGAGCAGTTCCTTTGGACTAAACTGCCTGTTTCTTTTTCCTTTCCTACTCTTTCCTGCGTATTTTGTTACTCTGGTCAAGTGGGCCCTTCCATATAAAAGGATTTTTACTTTCATTGTGTCGGTCTGTGATCCAATTTCAACATCTGGGCAATTTTTCAATTGGCTTTTCAATTAGTCCTTAAAACCCACGTTTAAAATCTGGCGTGGAAGTCAGGATTCGTAGCAGCAGATGCATTGGAAAGGAAGGCAGTCTTTCTCTGTGGTGCAGTTTTTGAGTGTCTGTTGCTGGAGGGAACACTCATATGTTGTTCCAAGCCACTTGTTTATCTAATTACAGGTTCTTGAAATTCATGTGAAGAGTTTATTTCAAAACTGGTTTTGTATTTAAGGAAGACCCCATGTTTTGGGAGGATGAGAATGCCTCTATTTCGCTGCAGTTCTAAGGCGACAGTTTGACCACACAGCGCTTGCAGCTGCTGAGGCCTCCCTGTGCAGTCGTTTTCACAAGCAGCTATCTTTAGTTCCCTTGTTTTTACTCTTTGTATTACTGCATTTTCTCTCCCTGAATACTGGAAAGCGGTTTCATCCACTTTTGATTAAAAGAAATCATTGTTTATTATGATTCCTTTAAAACGGAACAGAGATTATTTGCAAAATTCTTTCCTTATGGTTTAATCTTTCCAGTGAGAGTGAAGTCTGGAAGTGTAGGAAGGATCTGAAGGCACTGTGGATTGGCTTAGGAGCCTTGGAAGAGTGTTTTGAGTGTAAATGCCAGCATCTCGTAGCAGGGAGCAAGGGCTTTGAGGATGTGGTATGAAACTATCACTGTTCCATTCAGATTTCTGATTGATTTCTTAATGAATCTGTTAATTCCTTCATCTTCTTTTCAAATTCTCCTCCTGCTAAGAGGCTGTGTTTAACAGGTGCACACCACAGGAACTATCACCTAGTTAACTATTTCCACCTCTTTTTTCTTGCTTTTCTTTAGTCTTAGCACTTATCTACTGTGATATCTGTGGTTTATAGTACTGCAAAAGCAACAAAATTCAACTATAAATTTTAACCCAACTGATTTTTCTGTTGTTACCCAACTTGATAACATCCAGTTAGAACACTGCTCTTCGTTACAAAAGTTTTCAAGATGGATATGGTGTCATCCATTTGGTCAGTAATGACAACAAAATATGTAACCTTTCTCATGGGCAAAATTTTGGCCAAGTGCTGGCAATGGTATGGCAGAGTTGGTGCTTAATTTTTGTCGTTTGTTTTCTTGAATTAAAGTTATTTGATAGCCTGATTTGGAAGAGAGGGACATGAAAGGAGCACTTTGTTCACAGAGGTGCTTTGTGTTAGTATCGCCATCTGTTTTACTGCCTGTTCAAGCTCTATTGCTCTTGCCTAATAATTGTTTGATAGAAGTGTGTCTTTCAGTTTTCAGTTTCTGTGGACTTTATACTGCAACCTTCCTGATCATTTCTCTCACACTTCAAAAGCTGGGTCATGCCTCATGGTCTTGAGATGGCCTGGTTGACTCACAGAGCTGGCTGCTACTTGCTACCACTTCCCAGCATGCTGCCAGGGAGAACGTTAGTTGGTTTTCTCAACTCCTGGTAGTTTCAGGTGCGGTCCATGTTGTGTTAGATGCCATATACCTGGAGGACAGCTCTTGTTCTGCAGGGCTTTCAGCCACTGGCTTGCCTGGGGCAGCTTCCCCATGGGTTCAGGTGAAGCTGGGTTGGACTCGATCATCTCTATGGGTTCTTTCCAATGCTGTAAATTCTCTTGTCCACGTGCAGATATTTACTGAGATTAGGTGGATGAACAGAGCTGGTTCCTTGCAGTAACCCCGTGGCTTCAGTTCTTGCCTGCACAGAGATGGTTGTTTTGGAACAGTGGCTGCTGTTGCAATAATGCTGAGCTCAGCCCTAGAGGCTGCTAACTGGAGTTTTGGTGTGTCTGGAATGTCCTTGGATTGACAGGGTGAGGGAGGTAAGTGGAAACAGCACCCCTGCATGGGATTGTAGTTCTAGTCCTGAATGAGTGCATGGTGACGGATGGAGGTATGTCTCCTCCTGCACTCCTTTGCAGGATGGTTCTGCCTCCATGAGTGACATGGCTGCTAGTGCTGAAACAGCAGGGGCTCAGAGTCCTTGTCTTTGCTTGTGGGTTTATCTGGGTGCTGGGTGTAATTTCTCAGGGTGTGGCAGTGGTCGTTGAACAGTTTGACATATGCTAAGCGTTGTTTCTTAGCATTCCCACAGAAAAAGGCTGAGAAGTCCCAATTAATTGCTTCTGAAATACTCTAAGTGATGAAATCTTGTCTGCTCGAGAATAACAGGGAGACAAATGTAAATTACGGTGAAAAGAATAACACCACAAAAAGCTTTGGAGTGCTTTCCTGCTGATGGCCAATTCAGCTTTCACAGCAGCTTTACAGAGATCGCTTAAGTTCAGTAGATGAATAGCAAATTTAAGTCTCTGGAGTCCTCGCTAATTACACCACAATGAGTAGCTATAGAAATATCAATGCAAAATGTGATTGTAATACAGCATTACTACTGAGACGTCTTTTGTACGCAAATTGGGACATTTGTGTTAATGACTCTCTGAGCAACCATAGGCTGCTCGTTTCTGAAAGGGCACAGTGGTGACTGTATGCAACAACAAAATGTGGGTACATGCACTCTGCTGTAACTTCTGTGCTTGGTTTTGTTACTGCTGCAGTTCTCTCCAAATTCAGATTTTTTTGGAAGCTGGGGAGGATGCCTTTCCAAGTGCTTGTTACTGCCTTGCTCTTCTGGGCACTCCTCTGTCATTCCAGTGAGTGGGAGATGTTTATTGACTCTGTTAGGAGTGCAGGGTCGATGTCCAAGGAATTTTAAAAGAATTGAAAAAAAATTTAAGGGGGAAGTTTTTCACACAGAGGGTGGTGACGCACTGGAACAGATTGCCCAAGAGGTTGTGGATGCCCCAATCCTGCAGGCATTCAAGGCCAGGCTGGATGTGGTTCTGGGCAGCCTGGTCTGCTGGTTGGTGACCCTGCACATAGCAGGGGCTTGAAACTAGATGATCATTGTGGTCCTTTTCAACCTAGGCCATTCTAGGATTCTATGAAAGAATGTGCTAAGCTGATTGATGCAGTCCTGTTTTTCCACATTCAGAAAGCTGGCTTGCTTTCTGCACATCTACAATGAGTAAAGCAACTGTTTGGGGATGGCTGGAATTTGTGTTGCTTAGAAGCAGGGAAAACTTACTGCTCTACTACCTGGCTATTTCAGGCTTCGTTCCTCGCTAATCTCGTTCTGTCCTCATCGCTCCCCTCCTCTGTTTCCTTCCCTTTTTAGATCTCCACAGCCCTACCTTTGTTTTGAAAGGCTTCATGAAAAGTGTGTCTTTTGTGGGACCACTGTCTCCAGTTCTGCAGTTGGAAGTTCTTATCCTCAGAAGTTACTAAGAGCTTGCTGTTTGCAGGCTGCTCTTTCATGGTTTATCCTGCAGAGGAGATTGGCTGCGTCATTCAGTGCAGCAGGGTGACTCCAAGAGCTCACTGTTGCTGTTTGGCAATATAAAGTTGTATGTGTGTTGGGCAGACTTTCACCAGTGAAGGTTTCTGTCAGACTGCAGTGAAACCTGGGCCCTAACACAGGACAGACTAATTGGCAAAAAAAATAGAAACCTGCTCTGAACAAAGCGAGGACAGCAAGGTTCTTCTTCCTGCCCCTGTAATTCAACCTATAAAACTTTATGGATTTGATTCAAATGTGTACTCAATGCAGAGTGTATTCTTTTGTAAATGTGGCCTGTACCAGGGCCAGAACTCAGTGTATCACTTGGTATGTTACTGCAATAATTTCTTCATATCAGGATCCTCCGATACAAGTTTGATAGTTACCCTTTCATTCAGATGTGTCTGATCTATGTTCCTATAGACTGCCTTCAAATTACTCATTGTTTATCTGAGAGATAATTATTACTTGCATTCTTCTTTATGGAAAATTGCTGAAGCTTATTTCCTGTTGTTTTTTTAATCAGCCTTTTTTCTTTTTCAAGGGAAGGCTCTTTTGCCCCCCCAGTGTGCCTACAGAGACCTGCGGAAGCGATAGATGTGCTGATTGTTTTGTGCATCGCAGCTTGGCCATGCGCTGCACTGGATGATCACATCCGTGCAGTAAAGCTGTCCCTATCAGGGAGGGATCCGCTTCCCTCTTGTCAAACATTGCTGAGTGCCCCTTGCTCGTGCTAGTCTGAGCCAGTCTCCGAGGTGACCTGGCTATGTGTACTCTCCGTGGTACGTGGAGCAATCCTGGACTTTGCACGTGTTCTGCAAGCCTCTCTTTATGTTCTCTGCCGTTCTCCAGTGCGCTCTGCTCGCTTCGTGCGCTGGACAAGACCAGATCCAGGCATCTCCATGTGATACCTGCCGCCTCTGAGACATGTGGGTATAAAGGTACTGGGTCCCAAGCAGTGGTCAGGGGTGCTTAGTTGTCTTCTGTGCACGGTGTGGCAGGAAAGGTGTGTGTCGTGTCCTGGCGCATGAGGGGATCATGCAGGTGCTGTTGGCGTGGTGCTGGACATCTCAAGATAGAGCACTTCATCTCGGTGGTCCATACTGGCTTGAGGTTATGGCTCTTGGAACAAACTTTCCTGAAGCGTGCTGGATCTCTACCCATGTAGATGTGTTTGGGTTTGCTGCAAGTCTTAGCTGAGAACAAAACTGGCTTGTAATGTTGGTGAATGGGGTGGTAGTATTGAAACACATTTTTGCTCCTTGGTGCTATTGTTGGTCAATAACACAAATGCAGCCAATAAAGACAAAATTGCTCTGAAGGAATGATGAGCTTGTAAGGCTTGGTAAGTTCCCTGAGACCTGCTGCAAGCGTCCTGGCAGATGGTGTGGGAGCTTGGAGCTGGGTTGGATTTCCAGCTTAACTGTTTGTGTTCAGGGAGACCTTGGCTGTTGCTTACAACTTGGGTTTTAGTTTAGCTTGTCCCAAGACAAGCATAACGACCTCGGTTTGTGCAGTGCTTTCAGACCTCCTAGAAGCATTGAGTAAGGTATTGCTGCTTTGTTACAAAGGGCTACTGATGAGTGTGACATCTCAAGAGAGTCTGTGCAATTAGTAAATACAGACAGGTGAGTATTTGGAGGTTCCCGTGTGATTTGGTTGCTTTTCTATGCTACGTTTGAAGTGATTGGTAAAGTTTTCTCCTGGCAAAAAAAGCACAAGTTCCTTTTTTTTTTTTTTTTTTTTTTCTTTGTTTTGTGGGAAATGCCATTGTGGCTTCCTGGAGGTGGCTCTAGAAAGTGTCACTTCACAGTTGTGCGCTCTTCAAAGGATAGAGGATGCTGGTATTGATCTCTGCCTTGTTGCAACTGCTTGTGGCTTCACAAAGAGAAGGAGACTTTATGTCATCTTCTGAATTGGGTATCCCTGAGATTTCTGTGGCTGGATTTGAGAACTGGAGGGGGAACCCATCTGCCTCACCAGCTCCTTCATTCCCATGTGTCAGAACAGTGGTTGGTTGCAGATGGGCAGTGGTTCAAAGTGGCAATTATTTTTTTTTTAACTTTTCTTGTAGTAGTTCTTGGCAGGACAGCAAGTATGTGAGCATCTTGGCACTGGAGAGTGGGGAGGGTCAAGGGCTGAGATGAAAGGGAATGAATAGGGCTGAGCTCCTCCATTGTGGAGGACTGCTGTGCCTTCTGCAGTTGTCTGATCAAAGGGAGCGGTGGACATTCGGACCTGCAGCATGCTGATACAAGCTTGTGGGCCCTTGCAAACTGTCTCCTGCAAAGTGGTGAGATTGCATCTCGTTAGCTAATGATGAGTGACTGGCTCATCTGTGTGGGAGTGTTTTGACCTCCTGTTGGGCAGAGGTCGGGGGAAGGAGCTGCTGCTAGGTGCAGGAACTGCTGCAGTGCTTGCAGCCTCCTGGCCGTGCTGCCCTGCAGGCACAGCGTCTGTGTATCTGTTTTATTACTTGCTGCTCTAATGACCACATTGGCTGGGGCTGCAGATATATTGCAGTACGCTTAGGATAATGAGTGGATAAACAAGATGGTGTTTGGCCAGGGTCAGGCGCAAATAACTGTAAGTGGCTGAGTTGGACTTAGAATCATAGCAGCACAAGGTTAGAAACGATCTGCAAGATCAGGCTTGTGAAGAGTACAAAGGCAAGTACATGGAAAATACATGGAAACATTTTTGTATTCTTAGAATCATTTCCTGTTGGACATCTGAAACGAGCATGGTCTTGATCATAAGGCAGTCAGGAGGGATTTGGTATTCCTGACATGATAATAATCATAGTAAGTAAGAGTCACAGCCTTTGCTGGCAAACAAAGCACATCAGCAGTCAGTCAGTGTCCTTTGAACATTTTGTTCATTCAGAAAAAGTTGTGATAAAATGTTATTTTCTTTTCCCAGCAATGCTGAGTGACAATAACTCTGTGAAGCTGAAAAGTGATTGTTTGCCTCCTGTGCAATGGTGTAAGGTAGCTGCACATGAAGATGAGAAGACCAATCTGGTTTTTAAAAGGTACTCACAAGTAAGTGTCTTTGCAATGGTAATATAGGGGCAGTTGCTCTCCCCTAGCTTTAGAAGTTACAAAAAGAATAAAGAAATCAAGGTATGGGATTGCCACAGGAGCTGAAGGGAGGGTTAGGAACACAGCTTCTGTTGGGGCACTCTTTGAGGAGCTCAGATTGTCTTGTATTAAATGTTTTCCCAAGGTGTTGTGAGATTCCAGTTCTTTGCTCACCAGTGCTTGCAGTCTTTTTGAGTACAGATAAGTACTACTGCCAAGGCTTTTGTCTTTTTTTCTCTTCCTGAAATCTTGGGAGCCCGTATCAAATTTGTCTGCATGAGTTTCAAGAAGCACTGAATACTGAGGTGGTGCATTTGTAAAAACAAATGTACAGACCTTAGGAAACCATAGGAAATAGTTAAGTTTTAAAACAAAAGTCAGTAATAAAGCTCAAACTATACATCTGAATCACAATCTAACCAAATAAGGGTTTAATTTTTGTGTGTTGGTTTAAACATGAAATGAACCAACAGTGGAAATAAACACTGAGTTTCCATAGCAATGAGAAATGAGTAGATCAAAACCACAGATAGCTTATATCACTCAGTTTTAAGGGATTGTGTCCCCAAAACGTGCAGAAGAAGAAAAGAAATAATTAAATTGGGCTCTTCAGTATAAACTTGAGCATCTAAATTTTGCAGTCTAGCCTGCCTGTGAGTTGAAGGTGTTGCTTGTGAATGATGACTGTTAGCTGAAAACATTGCAGTTTGAAGTTTCTTTCCTTTTTTAAACTTGCATGAAAAGACATATTTTAAAATAGTATTTCCTTTTTGGTATGAAAAGAGAAGTAATTTCTTGGTTTCTGTACGTGAGGAGAAGTGTTTGACCCACCAGAGATGCATTTAAAACGTGCGCAGAGAACTTCACAGCATCAGTGTGTCAGTATGCAGTGGTTTCCTTATCAAAGCAGTCTGTATGTTTTCATACTTTCCTGTGCATAGCTCTGAGGAGTTGTGAAAAATTGGAGGAAGAAGGACTTAGATCTGTTGGTTTGAATCAAATGCCAATCCTCATCTGAACTTCTTCTACTGTCCTTATTAAAAAACAAACTCATTTAGCAGTTTGTGAGTTGCTGGAAAAAGTGATTCTGTTTTTCCCCTCTCCTAACCCCTGCATAAACCCGTTTGTCTTTTAGACTCCTTGCACTGTTTGTGATTGGAGGGTGCTTCCTTTATATCCTCAAATTACATTTTTACCCTGAAGAATGTGACAGAACAAAAACACCATATGTGGACTTTGATCGCGTAAAGGTCAGTATCTGGGGGTTTTTTTGTTTTTTTTACTTGGTTGAAACAAAGTGTTGTTAATAGTCGTTATGAGTCCTTGTAGTCGTTATGAAATGACTGTTCATAAATGACATACCATATAATAAGGGTTATAGGATTGCTGCACTTTTAGTTCTCTGGGTTGTGCTGGAGCAGTGATCTGCATGCATGCCAGAAAGGCAGCTGCAGCCAGGCATCCTGCATGGTGACCCAGAGCCCATGCAAGGCCCCAGTTCCTCAGCTGGCTCCCTGCAGCAGCAGAGCAAAGGGCTGCAAGTAGACAGCCCAAAGTTGCCAGGGAGAGCAGTTTTCTGTGAGCCTTTTGCTGGCACTCAGTTTCAGGGAGTTACCTCCCTTCTCCTTGCTGTTTGCCTTTCTGTTGCATCAGTGCCAACTTTTGTGTTCAGAAAATTTGTGCAGATGAAAAATAAGCCACCCAGAGCCAGTGCATTAAACCAAAAGTTTATTTTTACTAAAGCCAGTTCCCCAGTCTGCTTTACCTTCTAGATGCTCCCATGTTTTTGGATTCACTTGTCAAATGTGTAGGAGAGCGCAGCTCTTTATTTATGTGCAGCTCTTTGTTTATTTGTTGAAGGTAGCAAATACTTCAAGTGCAGGTTTGCACATGGCTTCTCAGCTCGTGTGACAGAGATCAGTAAAGTTTTCTTTCTCTCGGTTCTTCCTGACATTTTTCTGTCTTTGCTACTTGACCTGCTTGCTCTTTATATGCATTACTTAGCTTGGGGTTGTTATGTTTCTGTTTTTGAACGTCTCGGCTCTGACACAATTTATATTTAGCAGAAGCCCTCAAGCTTTGCTGCCTGTGCATCCTTCCTTCCCCACCTCCCACCTTATTTAGTAGGTTTTCTACAGGTTCAGGGAATCTCTTTGCCTCCTCTTTGCTTCTCATTTCTCATTTCTTTTCTTGGTAACACGTTCTTGTTTCCAGCCAACATCCACCGTAAGCCAGGCAAGCCTGAAGTTTATGTGGGCATGTACATATTGCTGTCCCATCATTCATTTTGTTTATGCTAGATGCAGGAGGAGGAAATATTGCATTTTTGTCTAGCTAGGTAGCAGCCAATTGCAAACTGTTTGGAGCAGCTGGTGATTGCTATTAGCTGTCAGCCTTAAAAATGAGGCTCTTCCAAAGATGCAGATGGTGAAGTGCAGTATGAAGTTGCTCCATTGTGACTTGCCCAGGAAGAAGTGCGTTGTTTGTGCTTGGACTTACAGTGGCCTTTGCAGCAGAGATAGTTCTGTGGATTAATCTATTTTAAGAAAACACAACAGCAGAAAACCCCCCCACAAATGATGCCCATTTTACTTCCTTGCATACTCAGATATGCACTTCCCTTTTCTTAACAGTACAGAAGGAGAACTGAAATAGCAACACATCTTTTAATGACTGCATCCTCCATCCCCAACTTTTGCTACTGTAGTTTCATTGGAGGTGGTTGTTCTTGTGTTTGTTTTTTTTTTTAATTTGAATTAAAGTGGATGAAAGACAAGCAGAATTACATCAGGGAAGAGAATATTCTAAAGGATGTATTTTTAAGTGACTCAAAATGCTACCTTTGCTGTTTTTTCTTCTTCTTTGCCTCAGATGCTAGCTTGCCAGTACATAGTTTTGAAAACTATGCATGTTTAACTTCTTTGATGAGACAGATCAATCGTAATTTATCTTGCAGCTTAAGCTTTCTCTGTAACTTGGTACCGCAGCCCTTTTTATTCTGGTGATTCGTGTTTTGAAAGAAGACCTAGAACTCCCCCACTTTGCATTCCTCTTCAAGCTGTGTTTTAGTCATTAGCAAAGCCACTTCAGCAGTACCTCTGGGGAGAAGTGTTGCTTTCCTTCGATCAGTAAAGCAAAAGCAGGCTGCCATTTGCCAGAACTTTTACCCAGCTGGTGTGTCTCTGCTAAAAGCTTAGGAAGGGCAGAATTCAGGTTACACAGTTGAGCAGTGGATTAGAATTCCTCTTGCACTTTCACTGCTGAATTAATGGGTGAGAGTAATTTCACATTGTTTTTAACAAGAACTCTCCAACAGATCTTAGGGAAGGTCTCTCTTGAAGAAAGTGTAGCTTTCACTAGCCTCTTTTTACTGATTTAATCTATTATTCAGAAAATCTGCTAGCCAGATAGTCTCTGTCCAGTCATCTCATTCACTTGCAGGTTTTCACCCTGAGCTGCTTGTTATTTGGTGACCTCTTTAAAATGCCTTGTGCTTCCATATTTAAGTTCTTTTTATGAAACTCTGCTTAACTGCTAGTGGTCACCTGGTGGGTTGCATTAAGAGTTTTTTCTCCCATTCCTGAGACTGAAATTGTGTATGTTTCCTTTCAGAGAGCACAGCAATATGCCAGTGCTGTGTTGCAGGAACAGTGCCGACCTTCGTATGTGAAAAAAGCAATGGGAGAGTTATTTGCGGAGAAATACAGCATGGACATCCCTCCCTTTGTAGGAAAAAACATGGATGATGATGAAGCTCTATTTAAATACGGACCTCCCTTTGGATTCCACAGGTTCTTTAATAAGCTTAAAAATCTTCTTGAACTCTTACCAGAGCACGATTTGCCTGAGGATTTGAAGTCAAAACACTGTAAGCGTTGTGTTGTTATTGGCAGCGGTGGAATTCTGTATGGATCAGAGCTAGGTCACTTACTGAATCAGTATGATATTGTTATAAGGTATGTATTTTCTATTTAAAGACTCAAGCTATTTTACTTTATTAGCCAACGTGTTATTTTATTTTATTTTTTAATTTAATTTAATTTTTTTTTTTTTTTTTTTTTTTTGGTGAGGAAAACATCTCCAACTAGTTATGCAGCATTTCAGGCTGCTTCTGAAAGTGTTTTTGTGAAACGTGTTTGTGAATGGATAAAATTCCAATCTTGTGTTCACATTCCGTGTAATTATTTGTGGACTACAGATAACAGAAAACGTGGGCAGAATTGAGTTAGGAACCAATGAGATCCTAGACAAATAGGCAACCTTGTTTTTATCCATTCATATATTTAAACTTTTTGAGGTAGCCTTTAAGATTCATTTCTGTCTTCCCCCTTTTTTGGTTGGGATGTGTGGTTTCAACAAGGTGAAGCGCTACGAGAATGTGCTCTATGAGGAGAGACTGAAGGAACTGGGGCTGTTTTGTCTGGGGAAAAGGAGGCTGAGGGGAGACCTTACTGCTCTCTTCCAGTACCTCAAAGGTGATTGCAGTGAGAGCAGGGTTGGTCTCTTCTCACTGGTGACAGGTGACAGGACAAGGGGAAATGGCCACGAGTTGCACTAGGGTAAGCTTAGTTTGGATATCAGGAAAAACTTCTTTACAGAAAGAGTTGTGGTACTCAGGGACATGATTTAGCAGAGGATTGTTAGAGTTAGGGTCATGTGGTTGGGTTGTGGTTGGACTCAATGATCTTTAAGGTCTTTTCCAACCTGAGTGATTCCATGATTCTAGAGTTACCCATATTTGCTAATGTCCAGAGTATGATTTGTGTTCATGTGTTCTGAGTGTTTCTGTTTGAGCTCTTCTCTTTGTAATTTGAGTCATGTAACGTCACAAGTTCAATACAAGTGTGTTCATGAGTAGCTTTGTAAAGTAAGACTTCTTCCTTTTACAAAGGGAAGAGTTGGTGCAGTTAATCAGTGTCTCTTGTACAGAGGTGAGCAAATCTTGGTATGGAGAGGGCAGAGAGTTTGCATTAAATGTGCACTGAGATTAGGGTTGGCAGCATGCAGTTGACTTTCCTGTTGATAAAGAAAAGACCATGAGGTTTTCACTTCCACAGAAGTGACAGAGTTTCCAGTCTCTGGTTCTTACAAGCTTCCCAAATTTTGGTGAGCTGGAATGATGTGAGCACACAGGATGTGCTACACTGACCTGTGTGGGAGAGAAGGGATAATCTGAATGCCTTTTTTGTGTGTAATGCTCCTGTGTGTGCGTGCAAGCAGTTGTGCAGGAAACTGCCTGTGTGTTTTTCTCTTTTAAGATGGAATTGGCACAAGGCAAAGAATGTGAAATTCTGCGGTGCTGGTTTAAGTTGCTTTTCTATTCAAGCTCTTCCTTTTGATGTTTCGTACTTTTGCCAGCTGCTCCAGAAATAGAACTGGCATCTTCTCAAAGATAAGGAGTGGATGAGTGCGTGAAGCGAGGAGCATGGAGATACTGAGAAAACACTGTACTCTGCTAAGAAATCTGTGGGCCAAGGACACGTTCTTTGCTTAGTGTCTGATGTTTTAATGAGACTGTACTCTGCACTTATTAACTACAGTTCCTATCTGTGTGCTTTCATAGGTTAAATGATGCGCCAGTTCAAGGATACACAGATCACGTTGGTAACAAAACTACTATAAGGATGACTTACCCAGAAGGAGCTCCACTTTCTGAACATGAGTATCCCCCTGCTAGTTTATTTGTGGCTGTCCTCTTTAAAAGTGTTGATTTCAATTGGCTTCAAGCAATGGTAAAAAATGAAACACTGGTATGTACAGTGACAGTGTCATGTAACTGGGATTTTTTTGTTTGTTTTCTGGTTTCTAGTGCTTAAGAAGTTTACTGATGCATTGCTTCCTCATTTAGTATATTGGGGATTTCTTATGTAGCTTTGGTTTTGGTGTTGGGTTTTTTTTTTTTTATAGCTACCTCCTAGTTACAGTTGGTAGCAGCACTCAGAGTTAAGCCCCATGCTGACAGTGACTTCTTTTTTCCTGCAGATATTGGTAGATTACAGACACTGAGCTACATGACATACTGAGCATTTAACAAAGTAGAACTCATTTCACGTTGGATTTAAGTGACGTGTTCAAGTCTGCAGAACCTGTAGTAGAAATGAGATTTTGGGATGTTAGTCCCATTTCTTTAACCACTGACATCCGTGCAGCTGCAGTGGTGGGCATACATGCAATTAACTGTATTGAAGTCATTAGTTCACATTTACCTGTGGTTCCTGAATGAAGAGGTCACTTATTTCTCACTAAATGAAGTGCACATACCTCTAAAGAGCCGACAGGAGAGTTCCATGTTTCCAAACTCTTTAAACCAGTAGTTTTTTACCTCTTTCAATTTGCAGGCACTTACTTTCCATAAGTAGAAACGCCCTAGCTAGGCTTTTCAGTCCACACTTTGAAAACAGCAGCTTTTTAAGTTTTTGTCTAGTTACTCCAAGTTTCCTTTTAGTTCTGTGTGATATGTGCTAATATATATTTATTTTTTCAAAGTGAAAGCATATGAGAGACCTGTGATATTGGTTATGGCTGTCTACTACTGCTTTAGTGAAGGTGTGTAGGGATATTGCCTTGTTTGGAACACTTCAAATATATTTTGTGGAGAGGAGATACTCTTGAATGTGTGAATTGGTGCAGTTTTAAGAACTTGTGCTGCCTAATTTTTCTTTTTTCAAAGCAAGGACAGGACAATGTTGGTCTGTCCTGTTGGTCCTGTTCTTTTCCCCAGCCTTTTTCCTCTCATTGTTCGTGTGCTACGGATGGTTAAACAAAATGTATTTATATTGAAAAGCAGCATAAGGGAATGTGGCTCTGCAGCAGTTTAAATCAGTTCAAGAGCAGGTTGCTGTGGCTCTTTTCTGTCCCCATGCTTGAGCATTCCCACTTTTTTCCTTGCTCCACTGTTTCTGCTGTGACAGAGAGCCAGTTTTGGGAACTCATCTGGAAGCTAAATGTCTTTATTTATTGTTTGAAGTGCTCAGAGAACAGGCAGGAAGATGGGACTGCAGCAAACAACACTCGATTGGTTTAAGCTGCTGTGGAGTTGCACCTTAGAGCAGAAAAGCCTGTTTAAAACAATACAGACCTACATTGCAGCTCTACCAGTTTTATAATTTCTTTACTGTTGCACGTTTTTTGGAAAGATTTGTAAATTAGCCTGATATGGTGTTGCTTTTTGCATCAGCGTGCATCTAATTGAGTGTAAATGGCACAAGATCAGAATTGAGTTTGCTGAGTCTAATGTAAATCCTTTTCTGAAGTGGTGCATTTATCACTGGTGGCTGCTGTCAAACAACAGCTGCTTGCTTCAAAGCCTCAGCAATTGTTTTAAGACAGGGGCTTACTTCAAAATGCCCTGGTTAATGTTTGTAGAAAACTGATTCCCTTTCTCCTTTCTTCAAATACTGCTGCTGCCCAGTTGTGCTGGGGAAGGTCCAGAGCTCCTGGAGGTGGTGGTAGATGCGTTGACTGATGAAACACGCAGTGCAGTCAAATACTCAGAATAAGCAGACTTTTTGCCTGCTGCCCTCTCTCAATTCCAAACACCTTGAAGGTTTTCTCTCTGCTAGGTTGCTCACTTGAACAGTGTACTGCTATTCTGGAGCCACCTGAGCTGTAAACTGTTTCCTGAATTTCTGTTTATGGGTGATGACTTCTGTTTATGGGTGATGACTTCTGATACGCTTTATAGTGCCAGAGGTTCTGTTGGGCTAACTATTTATTTATTTCTTTATCTTAGTCTCTGTGGATACGACTTTTCTTTTGGAAGGAAGTTGCCAAGAAAATTCCTTTTACATCAAAACAATTTCGGATTCTCAATCCAGTCATTGTTAAAGAGACAGCCCTGGACATCTTAGAGTTTCCCAAACCTCGATCAATATTCTGGGGTTGGGATAAGGTAAGAAGTTTCATTTTAGGAGGAAGAAATTGTATGAAAGACTAAAATAAGAAACTGAAAAATGGTTCTTCTTTCAGAGTTGGTTTTTGTAATGCCAGTGCTTGTATGAAAAAATAGGGAAATGAGCTCTTTCTCAGAAGACTTGTATTTTCTTCATTTGTGTAAAATCAAATGAGGATTTCAGTTCACTTTTTTAAGCTAAGGTGTTGTGCCTGTGATGAGAGGAGATGGCCTGTTGTACAAAGCTTTCAGATGCAGTAAGACGTAAATTCATTCCAGTGCAGTGTGTTCACTCGTGCATCATTGTGACTAGTGTTAAATGTTCAAAGCATACACCAGAGTGTGTTGACAGCAGTCCTGTTAAGTCGAGCCAGAGGTCAGCTATGGACAGGCACATCTCCGGCTGTGGGAAAAGCAGAAAGAGTATGGAAACAGGGGAATTGTAAAGCAGACTTCCCACTGGCACGTTCTTCCCACTATGGGAGTTTCTGTGTGTGTGCCTTGGTGCTCAGTAGCAGCTGGTGGGTGTATCCTCTCTCCATAGCCTTAGCTTTTAGCAATGGCATGGAGTGATGAATCACCCAATTTAATTAAACACTGCATTTTTGTTAAATTTTAATTATTTGTCAAATTGTGTCAGCAGTTCTCTTGAGCTATGAGAAGTACTGAGTAACCATTGCCTTTTTACATTGCATGAAAGCAGTTATTGCCAACATATCATAGAATCATAGAATCACTCAGGCTGGAAAAGACCTTAAAGATCATTGAGTCCAACCACACTATCCTAACTGACAGCCCTCTGCTAAATCATGTCCCTGAGCCCACATCCAAACAGTTTTTATACTCGTCCAGGGATGGTGACTCAGCCACCTCCCAGGAGAGCCTATTCCACTGCTTAACAACCCCTTCTGTAAAGAAGTGTTTCCTGATATCCAGCCTAAACTTACCCTGGCGCAGAAATGTTTTGAAGGATCGTCAGATCTCAAAGTGTTTCTTTAAACAAATAATGTAATATTTTAGGATACAAGGAGGCTATGCATGGTTTGGTGTACTCACCCTCATCAGCAAATGTTCAATGAGAAGTAGGTTTCTAAGAATACTGTTAGGATGTTTCTTGTTGAAGGCTGAAACAAGCATCTATGAAGAAATGCCAAGTGTGACTACACGTCAGGAGTTGTTTGAGTATTTGGAACGAGGGTTCACTTGCAGTCAGAATACATAGTAGTAGGGCATTTTGCCCTCAGTTCACAGGAGAAAATGTAGTGTCAAAAGCCAAAATTCTTATGAAGGGCAAATACTCAAGTTGTATTAATATCGGCCCTGAAATTTTTGGTTTAGATCCTTGAACTCAAGTTTAGTTTTAAGAGATTGATTTAATCTTTGGCTGATTTAATTTGTAAGTGAGGAAATAGGCTTATACTGTGAAGTGTTGTAAAACTGCCAAAAGAGAGCATCTGAAGCCATTTGAATTCAACAGACTTGTTTTTTCTCTTTTCCTCTTCTTAGAATGTACCCACGATTGGGGTCATGGCAGTTGTTCTGGCCACACATTTATGTGATGAAGTAAGCATAGCAGGATTTGGGTATGACCTCGACCAGCCCAGCACACCTTTGCACTATTACAACAACCTCTGCATGGCTGCCATGAACAGACAAACGATGCACAATGTGACAGGTGAAACCAAATTACTGCAAAAACTGGTCAAAGAAAAAGTTGTGAAAGACCTCACTGGTGGAATACATTGTGAATTCTGCAACAAAGACAGCTAGTGATTGAAGTGCAGCGTGGTTTGGATTTGTTAAATCCCCAGAAGTTTTGTTGGAACAACCTTTAAAGCTTATATAAAATGGACTTGGAATCTCTGCTGTCTTTTTTTTTTAATGTCAAGTTCCATTTGTTGGACTTTTGCATTTATTTTGATGTTTGATTTTATTTTGCACATTTTTGTGGATAACTGTAAATACAACTCAGCATTGAAAGAGATCCATTTAAAATATTTGATGTTTTAAGTTGTCAGAAGAGAAGCAGAGATTTTGTTTTCGTATGTATATGGTACACACAGTGCTACCCTGAGTTGTCTGACAGCATAGAAGATTTATTTCCCATTGAGCTGCTGTCTTTGTGGATCCAATTCCTGGTGTATGACTCCTTTTCATGCATGCCGTGAAAAGAAAGGCGTATGTTTCTCAAATCCCACTTCTCACAACTTGACCATTGTGTTTCTCCCTCAAATATTAATACTATTTTGTTTTTGTGCTGATGTTTTTTTTGGAGGAGGGATGTGGGAGTGGAGGCGAAGGAAAAGGAACTGTTATGGCCACAATTGACGAGTCAGTACTTCGGTGTCCACACTTGATGTTAGAATCCTCGATCCCATCGTGCATCAGGTTAGAGCCCTGCTTTTGCATGAGGCAATTTGGACCCCAGGGCATGTTGTAAAATGATGTGACCCGTAGGAGGCTGACACCTGAACCCAGTTCTTCCTTCAGGCCATTCCTGCAGACCCAGACGAATGTTTCTAAGTAGTTGATTTGCAGCAGAGTTCAGCTACTCCAGGTAAAAAAGTGGCATTAATACAGAATCTGTCCTCTTCATTTCTAGAGTGACTTGAGAATCTCTCAGTCGATAACACACTGGTTTGTATAAACCTTCCGTTCAGCAATAATACAATCTATGAGTAGGCTGAAATTTATCCTGGTTTATTTTACAATCCTTTAGCAATTAATTATGGCTATTGTTACATTAAGGGTTATCATCAATGTAAACTATTATTATGAACTCTAGTGTTGGTTGTTAAAATTGAAGGGAGAGGTTGGATTAGCCTGGATAAGCTTTTAAGTCAGCAGCTAGCTGAATGTATGTAAGAAAACCACAAAATCATACTGAGAAAGTATATGACCTAGGAAGAATGCCTGCTGAAAGCAGCATGCTTCTTGAAAACCAAAAGCTCTACCTATAGGAACATATACTCTTGTGACTGGAAGTCAGTGCATTGCAAAGAAACTGGACTGCGCAGACCTGCACGCAGGTGTAGTTGCTGGCTCTGGGACTGGTAGAGTAGTAGGTAGGACTGTTTGCACTGAGTGTTGTTAGTCAGCCTACAGCATCTGAAAAATGCTTTTTGGGGGAAGCTTGTTAGCAAATCCATTAATGGTTGGCCTAGGAACATTGTTTAGGGTCACGGACTCTCCACATCGTGAACATTCCCACATTTTTTTTAGTTTTTATTATGGGCTAAGGGGAACACAGTATGGAGGTTCAAATATTCCAGTATCTAATGAGGGAAAGTAAGATTATGGTAGTTGTGGATTTTTATTTGTATTTATTTTTTCCCTGGTGAGGAGATCTAATGAATGGTAATGCTGAAACACAGAAGCAGCAGATGGATTCTGGCTGTTACACAGAAAGGCAATAAAATATCATGTGACCATAAAGCCTAATTCTGAATAAGAAATTGTGGACCCTAACTTTCCTTAGTCCCATGTGTGTCCTTGAAAGCCGGTTGTGGACGATAAGGAAATATCAGAATCAGATTCTTGTCTCTGGCACTGTTGGTGTTCATAGCAATAATGTTAATCTAAATTCTCCTCCTCAAAACACGTTGATTTTTTTTTTGTGGTAGCAATAAATTTCTAGTTTGTTTTCCTGTAAGTATAATAATTATATTGTTTAATTTAAAGCTATTTCATGTTTGAAGAGTTTTATACAGATGATCTTTTAGTTAATATATTGAAATGTGCTAATTATTTTCTCTCGATATTTAAACTAGCAACAGAGTATGTTAATTCCATTTGGTATTAATGAAGAAATGATGGAGTTCAGAGCGTGTGCGTTGGGAGGATGTCCTGAAAACACCAAATTATGTGTTTCAGAGCACTTGATCCCTTACCACTTTGCTTTAATCAGGAAATTAAAAAAGAATCAGTTGATCAATGTGAATGCCAGTAGCTTTTTGGAGATGTCATATTTATTGTCAGGTTCTTAAATTATGTTGATGTGGGGTTTTTGTTTTTTTCCAACCAGTTTTGTAGCTTGTGATAAAACATTGCTCTCCGTTGTAGTGTGTATGTGGCATTGGGTATTCCTTCATGGGCTCGACCATACATCAAATGGCAGCAGAGTTCACCTTGCAGAAAGCAATAAACTGATGAAACCACTTCCTATTTATCTGTCTCACCATTTGCAATTTGTTCAGCCTCGTTTGTTAAGGACGTTGTGTGCTCTGTGGATCCCGTTGAAAGTTTCAGTGTGATCCCATAGTTTCAACTCTTTCCTCCCTTGACTTTAGAGTGGTGGCATGTACTTGGATTATTATGCTGCAGTCCTTCAGGTGAGTTAAACAGAAATTCTCTGCGTTAGGAGTGAATAATTCTGAAAGTGTTTTGAAGATACTTAATATCTGTGAAGCCTTTTTCTTCCCCCTTCCATGTCCTTCTAGAAGATTGCCAAGATATGAGCACCATGCATATTTTGGCTAGGTCCTTTTTGTTCAGACACACTGTGGGAGCTTTGAATTGCTGAGTGTGAATTCATGGTGCTCTCTTTCAAGTGTATATGAATCCTGCGGCAGCCAGAAGGTGGAGACAAAACATCACCTTGGGAAAACCCCGTGGGTAAAGTTACAGTTCATTTGTTACCATACCATGAATCTGAGCCAGAGTTGCATGAGGGTACACAGCCACTGGGCTGCAGTGAGATGAAGCTGAAGGGGATGGTTTCTGTCTGTCTGTCTCACTGACCAGCTGCTATCAGAATTGGATACTGAGCATGCAGGGCTGTTGGCTGAGGTGCTGGTAAGGAGCTGAACAGCAGTTCAGCCTCTTTGGTGCTGCTGTGTGCTGATGGCCTTGGCTCTTGTGCTGCAGTTGGGAGCTCCAGCAGGAGACAGAAGGCAGCTGTGTAGCACAAGTGTGATCTCCTGTGCCTGTTGCCTGAGCAGCTGAACGAAGAGCTGTGTGCCCCAAGCACAGATGCAGTGCTGTGACTTCCTGCCAGCAGGGAGGTCTTATAGAAATAACCTGAGTTAACAGCCCTGCCCTCTGAAATCTTCCTTTTTCTCTTACCTCTTCTAATCTCAAATATACCTGAGGTGATGGTGTTCCATGTAACTCTTAACTATTAAATATATCCTGGGTGTACGTACTGACTAATGTTAGTTGCTGTGCTCTGAAATGAAGGCCGTTTATTTCCTGGAAAAGAACCTGCCTGTGTTTTAAAAACAAAAAGGACAGCAAACTCCTGCCTGCTGGGGTTGAGGTAATGACCAGCCCTAGCAGACCTGGATGTAAGTGCTTATATGTAAACTGTTTTTGGCCCGGACCATCACTTCAGGTGATTGGATTTGAGGAACATCTTTGCCCCTCTGTGAAGTGCAGCCTCTGTCCTGCAGCCTTCTGCTTGACCTCCACACCCTTGCACCTTTCTATAGAAAGTGCATTGTACCTTTGTGCTAAGGACAATATGACTTTTTTTAATTACCAGAGTATGATAGCGGCCCTGCTTCAAGTGGGACAAAGGAGCATTGTCAGGGACCTGATTCAAGTTTCTGAGCAAGCTGGAGTTCAAACTTTATCCCATGCGAACTACTTGAAAGGTCAGAACACCTTTATGGTAGTTCTGAGGTGAGGTAGGCAAGTATTACAACAGCGTTATGGCAAAATCAGTGTAATGACAACCTTTATATCGATGAAAAGTTGCCAGGACTGGGTTTTTAGGTGAGAGAGTGGAAAGGCAGTGCCCTCAGATGTTGTTAATCTTTCCAGATACCCATGCCTTCCAGTTAGTTGACACTTTTCTTCCTGTCCAAATGCTTGTTGTGTTTGTTTTGCTTTGTTTTGTTGTTGTCATGTAAAGTCATTGAATCTTAACCCAAATTATGCTGCTTTGCTTTTTCCAGCCTGTGAATTGGACACGGATCAGCTGCTCCTCTTGCGTTCTTCTCCTCTCCCCGGGGTCAGCTGCCTTCTCATTCATTCTCCTCACTGCCTCTTGTGCTCGTGCCAAAACCAACTTGGTTCTGACCTCCAATGTACGCCCTTGTGCAGCACAAAGCATTTCTGTTCAGTGCAGCCGCTCCTACTCCCTTTTTCCCAGCTCCTTTCTCCCAGCTCCATCCCTGGGGTACATCAGCAAGGAGCTGTGGCCATAAGGCAGTGTTTTCCCCACACCCTCTCTGTTGGGCATTTGAGCTACTCGGTGCGTGGGGCTGTCAAGGACCAACAGGAAGGTGATGGGCAAGTTGTGGAACAACAAACCTTACAATCTTTTTGGCAAAAAAGGGCAAGCAGGCACTGAGTGCTGCCTTTTGCTTCCCTGTCCTGCTGTGGCTAAAATGCTTATTGTTGCTTAAGGAGTTCCTCAGCTCCAGTGTGGGGCCAGAGTATGTGAGCCATGGCAGGGGAGAGAGGAGCAGAAACAAGGCTCTCTACAGATCTTTCCTCCAGCATAGCTAAAAAAGGCCCAAAGCATGTTTTGTACCAGCTGCAGTCATTTCTCCCCACCACTGCAGCCTGCGTAGAAGAGGAGAGGATGTGAAGATGTGGGCAGAGCCGACAGACATCCACAGAGGTTTCTTTGCTGCGATGTTGCTTATAGCTTTTTGCCTTGTGTCATCAATTCTGCCTCCTTTGCTCCATCAACTTGTATCTATTTTTTTTCCCCCATGGTGTTTTCCTCCTTTCTCTTTTGCCCCATCTAAGTGTCACATCATGTCAGTTACAATCTCTCTGCTATCTTTTCCAGGCTTAGCAGCCAGAGCAGCTCCTGCAGAGGAGAGTGGGGTGAGGATGCTGGTTATGTGCAGGAGAAGAACAGGGTCTGGTTTCAGAGCAAGGGTCATGACCCTAGAAAGGAAGCTTACATCCCATTGTGTACTGCTATGCAAAATCTTGAAAGAACAGTTGGTTTTTGCTAACAGTTCGGTATCGAAATCATCACGAGCAATTTGGGTTTTATGGCTGGCTGGAGAGGTCTGGGGTTATTTTTAAGCAAGTTCTCTACTGTTAGTAGAGGCAGCAAATTAGGACAAGTTGCAGCTTATTTCAAAACCCCAAGGGATTTTCTGCTGCGAATTCATGAGTGTCTGAACCTTGTGACTATTTCTCCGGTCTGCTTTTACCCTGCTGGATTGCTGAGCCTGTTCTTCCCTCTTGCTGGGGCTGTCCCTCATGTTACCAGCCAGCTGGCCCCTGGCTGATGGCATGGGCTGGGGTGCAATGGATGTCAGCAGCTCAGGCAGATGATTAGAGCATCTCACTGGGGCTGCCTGCTGCACAGGGAAAGTCATGACCTGTGTAATGGCTCCCAGTTGGGCTGGGCTAGGAATTTCAGTGATTTCAAATCTCTTGGTACCAGGAAGATGTCAGTAAGCCTGGCAGCAGCCCTTGTAGTTCACAGGCAGAGATGGACTTGCTGAATTTCATACCGTGCTGTAGAGGCAGATGCAGTGAAGTGCTGCGTGAAAGCAGAGCCAAGGAGCGCCGAGCGTTTCCTATTTGCAAAGGGTTGGATGTGATGAGTGGATGTGTAGCCCCATCTAGTGCTCTGGTGAGAGCTGTGTTGCTGAGACAGGTTGTGCTCAGGCTTGGACGAAAACCGTCCTTCAGTACCACAACAGATGTGTGCTCGCTGCTAGAAGCAGGAAGGAACAATTTTCCTTGTTCAGCACGCAAGCGGAGCTTGAGATAAGAACATGTATCCTATAGCTGGGTGTTAAGTACAACCAGCTATGGAATCACAGAATGGCCTGGGTTGAAAAGGACCACAATGCTCATCCAGTTCCAACCCCCTGCTATGTGCAGGGTCACAAACCAGCAGACCAGGCTGCCCAGAGCCACATCCAGCCTGGCCTTGGATGCCTCCAGGGATGGGGCATCCACAGCCTCCTTGGGCAACCTGTTCCAGTGTGTAACCACCCTGTGTGTGAAAAACTTCCTCCTAATATCTGAGAGCTAAGCCTCCCCTGTCTCAGTTTAAAACCATTCCCCCTTGTCCTATCACTATCCACCCTCATAAACAGCCGTTCCTCTTCCTGTCTATATGCTCCCTTCAAGTGTTGGAAGGCACAATGAGGTCTTCCTGGAGCCTTCAACCACAGTATGATAAAGGTGCAACCAAAGACCTGCACTGTTCAAAAGAATCCAACATGTTTTTTCCTTTTAAATCTGATTTTTTTTTGGAGGGCTAGGGGGGGGAGAGGGGGAGATAGAAGCTTCCTTCATCTGTGTCAAAGAAAGTATAGCAGGGCTTGTACCAAATAACCTTTTAAAATCCCCTTTTGTAAGAGCCAAAGCTTCAGCCTTGGAGTCCACCATGGCTCTGCAAGCTGCTGAGGAGGCCTGGTGGACTGACTGCATGCTTGACCCCAGCCCATACCCAAGAAAGAGCCAAGAGCACAGGGCAGGTGCAAGAGGCTTCATGGAGCTCTAAGGTAAGTGACAGTGCCAAGTGATACCAGGGCTTTCTCTCCACCTGTCCCAGAGGCACTGGAAGGTGTTCTGCGGGTTTGTTTCCTGGAGCTGTGTGACTTCTAGCAGCTTCTCAGTTGAGTGAACATGGGATGTAAGTCTTCTGTGTGCTCTGTGCCTGGATCTGGGTCTCACACAGGTGTAGTGCCATAGGAGAGAAGGTAGCATGCTGCAGCCAGGCAGCTGAGTGATGACTTCTGGGGTGTGCCTTCTTGCTTGTTAGGGGTTCATTAACACCATGGTGGGCTGCATCGCAAGAAGGATGACAACAGGGTGAGGGAGGAGGATTGTCCTCCTCTTTTTTGCCCTGGAAAGGCCCCATCTGCTGTACTGCATCCAAGTCTGGGGCCCCCAGCACAAGAGGGATGCGGAGCTGTTGGATCAGATCCAGAGCAGAGCCACTAAGATGACCAGAGGGCTGGAGCACCTCTCCTGTGAGGACTTTCTGACGGACTTGGACTTGTTTAGCTTGGAGAAGGCTTTGGGGAGGCATCTCTGTGGCCTTCCAGTGCCTGGGGGGAGCTTATAAACAGGAGAGAGAACAACCTTATATATGCAAAGTATGGATATGTGAGCAAATGGAGACTTGACTGGTCCTGGGAAGACCATGCGAAGGGTCAGTAAGAGTGATTCCCTTCTTTCTCCATCACGCTGGGCAAAGGCTGATAGACACAAATAACATCCTGGGATGTTTAGATTTAACACAAGACAATTTTTCCAACATGAGATTAGAGCAGTGTTGGCATGAGTTGAGCAGGGAGGCCCTAAGGCCTTCTGAAAGTCTGAGGGCAGAGCTGGAGCAGCTCCAGCTGGGGTGGCTTCAGCTGTAGCTGATCCCCTCATTTGGCTGCCCCATGGGAGGGAAGGGAGCATTCTTCCCAGACTCTGTCTCTGCCCTTTCAGTTCAGTGTGTGATATCATGTGCTGATGCTGGGGTTGCAGTTATTCATCCTTTCTCTTCAAGCATTTTCAGCTCTGTTTACAGAACACGCTGTGAAAAAGCAAAGCACAGTCATAAAACTGGGGGCAGGCTGTCCCCTGTGGCTGAATGAGGATGGAGGGAGTTGGAGGTTAGGTTGTAAGCTCTTGATTGAGAAAGAGCTGTAGATCCCTTCCAACTGAACTGTTCTATATTCTATTCTATTCACAGTCTTGGAAAAGTTCCTTATCAGCTTCCTTGTTAGTTCTTTGGAAATGCATCTCCAGCTGTGCTTGAGTACGAGGGCTTGGATTTCTCCCTTTTTTCAAGTTAGTGTTAGAGAATATCAGCTTAGGCAAGGAGATCTGTGGACAGAAGGATGTTCTACGTTGTGTAAACTCAACAGAAAGAAGGGGAGTGTTTGTCTTCAAACCCTCAAGTTCTTTCTTCTCTGTTTCCGTTCATTTTTCTCTCTCTTCCTCTGAAAATATTGGGTGAATATGGAAGAAGCCAACTGGAGCTGGAGGATAAGTGAGCCCTGATGGTGTGATAGGCTGCAGCCTATCTGGGTAGGGGAATTCCTCTGGGACTAGAAAACTTGAGCATTTTTTCCAAGCTGCTCATCCCTGACCCTCAGTCCAGAGCTTGATTATAAAGAGATTGTATGCATCGTGCTCCTGAGTTTGTTTGGGGACTCACTTGGAAGTGGGATCCCACATTATTTCTTGGCATCTCATGAGCCTGTGCTGCTGTAAGAGCACTGGGTCTCCCTATCCTTCTGAACAGCACTTCCCAGATCAGTGCTTCAATGTTCCTTTTCTCTGTGGTCCTCAAATGACAGAATTGTCATAAAATGGCCACAGTGAGCAGCACAGCGACCTGAGGTCCCCCTTGGAGACATCCTGATGCTGGCAGTCATCAATGGGCAGTGTTCCAAGTAAGGTGCATTCCCATGGGGCTTTTGATCCTTTCTCGGAGGTATTTCCCAGAGTGATGCTGCCATAAGCAGGGGAAGCCAAGAACAGGTCACTTCTTAGATGGTAGTGCTAGGAGTGCTGCTTCAAAATGCAACCTGGGTGGGTTTTGTTCCAGTTCTGACTTCTTTTTTTCTTATTATATGAAAATTTGGGCAGAGTGGCATGAAGTATTACAAGTTCATAGACAGTGTGAAAATCTGTGTGTGGGCAGGGGAGGAAAAGGGCAGGTCACTTCCCACCAGTTCTGGCCAGGGCTGGATGGAAAGCCAGACTTGCTTAACTGTGCTGCTCACAGAGCTTTCAGCTCTTGCTTTTATTTTTTTTCAGGTACAATTTTAGAAGTGACTTCAGTAACGCAAATGCATAACGTGTGTTGCTTTTCATTTTTGCTTGGAAAAATTATGCAAATTACACCAGAGGGCTTTTGCAGGTAGGAGTTTCATCTTCACCACAGGAAACTGCTGACTGATGGCTTCCTTGCTAGTACTGAGCAGGGAGTGGAGTTGGGTCAGGATGGAAGGACCTCACTCACCTTCTGCTGTCCTTTGTGTTGCTCTTGCTGCTGTCATTCTGCAGCTTGAGCTGCTGCTCCTTCAAAGACATGAAAAAGGCACTTGCACCTACAGTCACCCACTCCTTGAAGTGTCTCATCAGTGGTTTTGCTTTCAGCATTCAAAGCGTGAGGGATATAAATCAAAAGTGATGAGAGGAATGTATGAAGCAGGCTGATTCATCACATTATTGGAGGAACCTCCAGCAGCAGTCAGAAAATTCCAAGTTTGGCTGTGAGACCTCAGCCCATAAAAGTTCCTGGGGTAACTCTTGTTATATGGTTCTTCCAGAGCATAACTATTCCCTGGTGCTTTGGGACTCTCATGAGTGAGGCATTCCCTTATCTCTGCCTCCTTATCTTCTTGTAGCTTCCCATGCTGGAGAAAGTATGGCTCTGGTGGCCACCACAGCTGTCTCTCACATATGTAAAGCCATCAATGGTGACAAGAGGAGTATTCAGGGAATGTGGGGGAATAATGAGAGGAGTAGAACTCACAGCTGCCAGGTGCTATCCTCTGCCTGCTGCTGGAGCTGTTGTTTTGCTTTAGGGAGGGGGGTGGAGGTGTTTGGTACCTACGTGATAGGGCAAGTGAAGCCCCATAACGTCATAGAACTGTTAAACCTGGAAAAGACTTTTGTGATCATCAAGTCTAATTGTCAGCCCATCATACCATACCCACTAAAGCATGCCCCTACATATATGGGGAATTATAAAATCATGAAGGTTGGAGAAGACCTCTAAGATCGTGTCCAAACATCAACCCATCACCACCATGCTTTGTCCCTCAATGCCATGTTGCAAATAAACCCATCTGCCTGTCCATCTGCCCTCCCATGGTGGAATTACAGATGTCTGTGATATGACCATTTGGGAGCTTGATGCATCAGGTCTGTTTTGAACTGCAAAACTAAATTTTGCTAAATTCACACCAGGCTTCTTGTTTCCAGAGCTGGAGCACCCACATCTCTCAGGGCAGCCTGTGCCAGCGCCTCACTTCCCTCTGAGTAAAGAATTTCACCCTAACTTCTCAATCTCTCCTCTTTCAGTTTAGAGCCATTCTGATGCTCCTCTGGGAGCGAGTCCCCGTCAGCATCCTCCCCTCTGCAGCCCCAGCATCGCCACTCGCTGCAAGGCTCCGAGGCCACAGCGCTCCCCGGCAGAGGGCAGTGGCAGACAGACGGACCGGCATCTGCACACCGTATGCCGGGCTCTGTTTTGCTCCTCTCTGGGGTCCTTCAGCCAGGGATGCCGAGTTAAGCTGTACATACACCACATACTTCACTTCTCTGCTGCATGAGGCTGCCCCGGGGGCTGGCGAAGACCAGGAGGGTGCCTATACCTGCAGCCCCTAAAATGAGGTCTCCTGAAGGACAGGCATGTGTTATAGAGGTCCCGGAAGAATGCTAACTCCTGCACAGCTCTTGGTCAGGGAGGATTTGTCTCCGGCATCTTTTATTTTGGGTGAATGTGGTGGATTATGAGTTGGTGGAGGATTGTTCTGGCTGTAGGTTTGTGCCCGAGAGCTGATCGCTTGGGAGGTGATGCCAGGAGAAAAAGCACCTCCTGAAAATGTGTGTGAAAGTAACAGTTTCTTTTTCCTTTTCCATCCCCTCCTCTCTCCTGTGCTGCTCTGAAACGCATTCAAAGCCTCATGCAGAAACAAATGCGTGCCAACAAAACCTGTGGGGTTTCTCTGCTGACCCGTTGGTGGTTGAGATGTGAAGCAGGAGCTGTAAGCAGCTGACACATTCAGCATCAGCCTGCTGGAAATCCAGGAGGCTCTTTCTCCAAACTGAGCATCCTGAACAGCACAGCGGCCTCCTTGTCCTGTGCTTGTGAGGTCTCGCAGGCATGGCCTGTGGAAAGGCCTGCTTAGCGTGCTGATGGGAGACCTCCAAGAGCTCTGGGTTGTTGAGAAATAAGTCTTGGAGGTTCAGTAAGTGGCATTTTCTTCTCTTGAGTCAGTGTTGAACAGGCGCCCGTTCCAGCAGAAGCAGATGTCATTCCTCAGCACTGTCGTTCTGGCACCCAAAAGCTGTGCAAAATTAAAGCTTGTCTTGTCAACATGGGATGCACTGAGATACTGCTGGTGCTGTTAAAGGGAGACAGACAGACATAGGGCCCATCACAGTGCCTGGGGTGATAGGTGGGATTTCTGTTTTCAAGGTTAGGAAAAAATGGATTTTATTTTTAATACAGCAGTGGTCAAGCTATGCAGTGCTTTGGAAGGAGGGATTTGGGTTTCTGTTCTTCTCTCTTTGGTATCAAGCTGACAGCAGCTGATCCCAGCCCGTTTCTCCAAGGGCTGCCTTCTCTCGCAGTGCTGCTGCCCATCATTTGTATTCTGAAATCACTGAACCACAGAATGTTTTGGGTTCAAAAGAATCATAGCTTTGGTTGGAAGGGACCTCAAAGATCATGAATCTCCAACCCCCCTGCCACATGCAGGGCCAGCAACCTCTCCCTTTAATACCAGCCCAGGCTGCCCAGGGCCCATCCAATCTGGCCTAGAACACCTCCAGGGTCAGGGCATCCACAGCCTCTCTGGGCAGCTGTTCCAGCACCTCACGGCTCTCTCTGTGAAGAAATTTCCCCTAATATCCAACATAAATCTTCCTTCCTTCAAATTAAAACAATTTCCCCTTGTCCTGCTATTATCTACCCTTTCACAGAGTTGATTCCCCTCCTGTTTATAGGCTTCATTTAGGTACTGAAATGATTGGATCTATTTCTGACCCCCTGTTATGGACTGAGGTGCCACAGAGCAGAATATCTGCCCAGTCTGTACTTGCACCAGATTCTTCTTTGTGGATGATATTATTGCTAATTTGCCCCTGAAGATAGTGCAGAAGATGGAGAAGATGAGGATGTTCTCCTCAAGCAGAAGCAGGAAAAACTACACTCAGAGCGTTTCTCTACTTGGATGTCTGCATGGGAACAAGCTCCAGAAGCAAAGGGAGGCAATGTAAGAGCTTAATTTACCAGATTTTTACTCTTCTGAATGTTTCTACTCACACTCCAGAAGGCACCAGAAGCTGCAGACAAATTCAAAACTGGTTGCTCAGTAGAATCTGGGGTGAGGGAAGTCTGTATAACACAACTCAATTTTTTCTCTGTGGGAGAAGCTGTGGGTGCCCCATACCTGGGAGTGCTCAAGGTCAGGTTGGATGGGGCTCTGGGCAGTCTGAGGTATTAGGGGGCAACTGGCCCACAATAGGAGTTGGAACTGGGCAGGCTTTAAGGTTCTTTCCAGCCCTCAGCCACTCTATGATTCTATGACTGCCCACTTTGGAGGCTTCCCACCAGTGAGGAGTTAACCAATGACTGTCGCTACTTCTGCAGGGCAACTATTACAGCCCATTTATACAGGCTACCTTCGTTGGTTTTTTGCACCCTTGCTTTAGGGAGAAATAAGAAGCCTGATAACAGATTTTTTCCCTGATTTCATCCCCAGACTGACGTGGGCGGAGAGGCTGCAGTGAACACTGAGGACACAGCGGAGGTTTTTTGGGGTCCTAGAAATTTGGCATGAGTGCCTCAAGCTGGGTCTGTTTCGTTTTAAAAGAGAACGTGAGCTGTTGGGCCTGGCGCCGTGGGATGCTGACAACACCTGGCAGAAGGGCTGAGCTCAGATCAGGACGACTGCATGTGTTTAATTTTGAGCTGGAGGAGGAAAACTCTGGTGAGTCCTGGGTCAGTGACAATGAAGTCTGGAGGCCAGATGTGCAACGCCTGGCAGTGCATGTTGAGAGAAGAACATTTTGGAAGTCTGGGGGAGTGCACAGTGGGATACCAGATCTCAAATTAAATCTTCAGCCAAGAAGGGAGGAATCTAGCAGCAGTTTTATCAGGCTGGGCTACTGCAGAAATTGCTTCAGCTGCAGGCCAGAAGCATTGCTGAGAAATTGGCTCCAGCAGCTGCCTTATCTGATGGGTCAAGGCAACAGCTTCCAGATTTTGCACAGCAGTTCATCCAAATTCAGGGTGATGAGGCAGTGAGCTGCCTCAGGCTTGCTTGGTGAACTTTTGGAGGTGCCCAGTGGGGCTTTTGGCTGAAGCCTGTGTTGGGAAGCAGCGCTGCAGACAGCAGGGCACATCACTGCCAAAACCTGCTGAGCATCTATGGGTTTTGAAAGCTTGACTTACCCCTATAAATGGTGAACAGGGAGGAGGTTCTGCAGAAAATGAGCAGCAGAGGCTGCAGATGTAAAATTTCTTGCTAAAACACCAGCTATTGACATTGTCAGCTCCTTAGATAGGAGTGCAAGATGACCATGGATCACTGAAGACAGCATCTGCTGCTGCAAGATCACCTCTCGTAGAATCAGAATCATTAAGATTGGAAAAGACCACTAAGATCCAGCTGCTGATCCACCCCTACCATGCCCACTTAGCCATGTCCCTCAGTGCCACTTCTCCATATTTTCTGAATACCTCCACGGATGGTGACTCCACCACCTCCCTGAGCAGCCTGTGCCAATGCATTGCCACTCTTTCTGAGAAGAAATTTTTCACCACGTGGCTCATGCTATATGTTAGCTTGATGTGCACTGCATGGTAAAAAAAAAAAAAAAAAAGAAGTCCCTTCAGATATCTGACATCTTCAGAAGTAAGCAGCAGCTACAAGGAGTTGAAGGATGTGAGTGTTGAATCAAGTACTCAAAGTGTCTGCTACATCTCTGTCAGGTGCCCGAGATCTTCAGTGGATGCACACCTGCAAACCACTGAAGAAGATAAGAGCTCAAGACAGAAGGAGTAATTTGTATTCAGGGCACGTTTTGAAGCATGGTGAGAAAGAGGACAGCCAAAAATATTATTTCAGCATTGTGTTTTCTGTGCTTTTAGTGGGGCAAAAAGGGAAGTGTGAAAACAGATATTTTTATCGTGAAGAGTGTGACTTTGAGAGGCTGCACCATTTGCCAAAGAAAGTTCAGAGCCAACCTGTTGACTTGCAAGTTGATCTCCATCAGGGACTCGCTCATCTCTGTGTGTTTTCAATCAAGCTGCTATTTGAGTGCTCTCAAAACCAAGAATTCACTCCTTTTGTGGCAGAAATGTTGGGTTATGACCACCTGATTCTGTAAAGACATCCAACAGCCAATCGGCCATGTGCTCCTTTCCTCTCTCCAGGGGTTTCCTGCAGGCCATCATTGGCAGACATCGGTTTCTATGCATTGCAGGGATTTGTATTGGGCTCTCTTAGCTTTGGTGGTAAGCTGAAATTTTCAGCTTAGGTTCACCCTCTGATTCAGATCTACAGTGAACCATCTTTGTAGGCTATAGGGAATAGGAGTGGTGAGACATCTTAAAATTACAGCTGGGTAGAACAAAGTCCATCCTCAATCCTTTGAGATCTGAAGTGCCTTGACCTTTGGGAAACACTACATTCATCAGCTTTTGCCTATTTCTTTTTCATGTTTGCTTCATCTCTACATCCTTGGCTGGGCTGAGAATCGCATTGCACAGAGTGTTCCACTAACACATCTTGTTGCCATGCTACTCCTGAGTGATGCTGGAAGTACTGCTGGGAACCTCATAAAAAGTTGGTTTTGCTGTTAAAAACTGCTGGTGGTAGAAAACCCTGAGTGAAACTCCAAATCCAGGCCCTTCAACATAGACACAAGGAATGGATCCCATTTTGGTCCCAGCTCTAAATTCTGCCTCCCTCCTGTGCCCTGGTTCCAGCCCCTAGCAGCCTGCAAAGGATCTGGTAAATGTAGGAGTGTTTTTAGAAGTGATTTCTTAACAAGAAACCATACTGTATGGGGTGATGTACATTAGGAGAAGTGCAATCATGCACAACAGAGCTCGTATGTCACAATGCAGCATCTCAGCCCAGTCTTGTGTGCACGTTCTTTCATTCAAAGCCATCATACCCTGCTGTGGAGCTCCAGGGACAGCCTCAGGAGCAGGTTTTCAAGAGTGGGTGTTGTGGGGACCTTCCCATTGGCAGGTGTGGGGCAAACAGCCAGATGACAACTCAGTGCATAGCAGAGAATGGGGCAAGCCCTTACAAGGGAATGTACAGTATGCCAGGCACACAGAGGCAACGTCCATCAGCAAGTACAGTAGCAGCCTGGAATAGTTTGGCTGGGTAGCCCTGTATGAGAGAACAGTCCTGAAATAGGCTGATAGTCTTGATGTTATTTTTGTTGCTCTGGAAAACGCAGCCATGGCATCCTGTACGGCTGCTGGCTCCCAGGTGGCTGCAGTGGGGCATCTTAGCGTCGGAGGTGAGGAAGCTGCCATTCCTTGGGCAAAGGAGGGTTTTTTTTTTTGTTTTTTTGTTTTTGGAGATAAGTGGTGAAGGATTTGAAAGAACCCAAATCATCTTGCAATGCTTCGGAAGTGAGCACTATGAGCACAGTAGGCCTGTGATGCTGAGGAAAAGAGAATTAGGAGAGTGGCCCATTCTCCCTCTCTTCTTGCACTGCTTCTTCATACAGGTTGTGGTGGAGCCCATGCTGCACAGTAAATGCTTCTGTCAGAGCCACCATCATGCAAACCATCTCAAACTGTAAAATATCTTCCAAAGTGATACTATCAAAAGGGAAGTGAATGATTTCCTGCTTCAATCAAAGGCTGGCCCTAAAGAAAAAATAGGGTTATAACTCCAAATCACTTAAACCTATAGAGTGTGAGAACTATAGAAACTTTCTGACTTCAGCGATCCACTTTAAGCCAAAGTCTGTGATTTTCTTAGCTCAGCATGAGACAGACTGTAGCTCACAAACATAGCTTCAGAAAAAAAAAGGTGTTAAGCCTAAAATTTCTTATAAGAAATTATGGGGAAAAAAAAACCTGAGCCAATCTTCACAAATGAAGCAAACCCTGGCGTTGTGGGTCTTCAGAATTCATGGCCACTTTTACAAGGCGATGATGAATTCCAGACTGCACGTTCCTGCAGTCTGATTAGAGTTGGGGTGAAATGAGATGATTTGCCATCATTGGGTTTCAAGGTGGATCCTTTTTTCTTACTGCACATGGAAGATACACAAAGTAAGGAAATAGAAATTGAGATGTTCCCGTATGGGTGTATATAGGCATCTCATGTCCTGGTGATTCCCTTGTTAGGAGAGGCTGTTCCTCTTTTACAACAGGGAACTGAAATTGAATTAGATGAATATGTAGGGAGAAGAGGATTTGAGGGAATTCACAGGTTCCACAAATTCCAGTCTAATTCCCTATATAATGCTCTTAAAGTGTCATGGCTTGTTTATGCTTGTCACGATTGTGAGCTCCCATGAACACTTCTGAATTAAGTTATATTTTGATAAAACACCAATATGAGCACAGAAAGAAAAATTTGTCGTGATCTTGTCCTACTTCTCAAAGCTGAGAAGCCAAGGTCTGGTTCCAACATTTGAAACCAGCATCCCAGCTTTCTCTTGCAACTTTTCATCATTCTTAGCATGAACTAAATCCCTCCCATAGCCCTTCCAGTGAACTTTCTGCCTGGAAACCCTGAAGCTGTGGCTTCTGAGTGTGAAGGGGCCAGCTCTGGATTGTGTCAGGCAGGATGTCCTGGGACTCAACGACTTGAGCAGAAGTGATGGATAGAAAAAAATTGAAATAAAATGCCATTTCTGTTTCATTTCCCGAAGGCCTTCTTAATACTCTTTCATTTTGAAACAAAAATGTGTAAGAGCTGTGTGCTGGAATAGGAAGATGGTCTCAATTCACAAGCATGGGGTTAGCTCCTGGACTGGTGTTACTCTCCTTGAGGGCACATGGTGATGGGGAGAATGTCGAAGGGCAATGCAGAATGGAGAGGACTTTAAAATGCTTCCTTCTTTCAGTTCCCTTGGGAGGAGCGGAAGCATGTTCCTGAAATCTGCAAACCAAGTGCATCTGAGGTGAAGATGGTTTTGGAATGAATACTGTAACACATGAACTGTTGCACAGTCAATTATTGCACAGCTGCAAGTGTGCATTTCTCTCCATTGCTAAACTCAATTAAATTCAGTTGTTTTCTTCTAGATGCACTTGCAGATGCGGTGGAGCCTCTCATGAGCCTTGTGAAATCAGGCAAGTTACATGAATGGACCCTCTCCTGTTAGCCACTTATCCAGCATCTCTTACATCTGATACAATTGCTCACATTTTTCTTAGTTTCCATTGGCTGGAAAATCCTAAAAATATGTGAAGACAGTGGATCAGAAGCAGAGCGTTTGGGGTGTTGTGTGAGGTGATTCTGTTCCTGTTAGAACAACCATTGATTTTTACTGAACCACATCAAGAAAGCTCAGTAATGCTTGGTAACTGCATTCCCAAGATCAAACCTAAATGTATGGAAGGACTGAGAGTTGAATACGAGTTACGAGTTCAGTAATTAGACCTTTCATGTATTCATCTGCCCTGAATTGGTATTATTGAGGGGCTTTTATTTTTATTTTTAACAATCAGATTAAAAATTCCTAGTGAACTTTGTCTGTTAAGTGTGTAGTATATGGGGAACATATGATATGGGGTGTGGTAGGAAGGCTTTATTGGTTCTCATTTGGGATGACTGTGGTAATATAAATGGAGTAAACTGGAAGGATAATACAATTAATTGTTGATGGAATGAACTTATGTTACAGTACCTGAGTTATCAAAGCTATACTCAGGTTATCTTGGGGATGTCAGCGAACTCATACATTGTATGTTTTTACACATCATATTTGGGTACAAACCTACTTCTGAAATCTTTTTCAAAATGTAATTTTATGATAGAATTTGTCTTTCAGCAAATCTCCAATTGCTAAACCAGAACTTACGTACAGCATGAGCAGAAGTGAAAAAAATACAACAAATGTGCTTTTTGGAGACCTTAAAATTTCCCTCCAATACTGTCAGTGCTGAGGACTGGTGAGTAGTGCTCAGAGCTCCTTGGGAAAGCTGAATTCTCCCCTTTCATCTTCCATGCAATGTTTCAGGGGGTTGCATCCCTTCCTTTATCACTATCTGTGCAGGGAGAGGATGGGACTGCCAATGCCAATGCTGTGGCGATGCCCAGTGCTACTGTGCCAAGGCTGCACTGTGACTTTTCTTTCCTTCTGAGGGCAAAGGCAAAGATCTTCCTCTCTGCTCCATGTTAGGTCTTCGTTCCACTTCTTTCTTTGTCTTTGGAGAGCAGGGTTGTGACACGATTGTTGCAACCAGGATGTGATGTTAGTGGCTCTTGACAGCAGGAAAGGTGAGTCTTACTGTTTTTCTCCATCTGCTCTTCAGCCTGGGTTCCAGCGTTTCCTTACTTCTCTCTGTAGGAAGAGTACTCTAATCCGACACTTCCTTGTCAAAGCAGTGACGTTGCATTTTACTTGCACTTTAGAGAAAACCTGAGCTAGATCTGTGGAGCAGGGACCATGGCTCCTTGGCATCACGATTTGCAGTAGGGTCCTGGTGTACAGCAGCACAAAATGGGGTACAGAAATGGCCTAACTTGTGAAACACGGACACTTTGATGAGGCAGTGGGGCAGCGTAGGTCACATCTAGCATTTGTGACCATCTCTGTATTTGCTTAGTGTCTTGCACAGTGATACTCGCATTCTCATAAGAATGTGGGACGTGGTACTAGGAGGTATCACTTGGAAGCACGCTGGGGTCCTTTGTGTTTCAGAAAGCAGCCACATGCAGTCACCCTATGTCTACCACACATCTTCATTACTTTAGTGAGAGCCATCTGATCCAAAAGTGTGTTTTGTAGTCTAACCGTAAAGCTGTTCCAGGCAAGAGTCTCTCAGAGGACTGTCTTCTTTCTCTAATTTCTTGCCTAAATTTATTCCTGGCCTCTTCATACCCGTTTGTTCCTGTGCCAACATTGTCTTTTAGCTTCAATAGCTCTACTGCCTTCCTGGTGCTTGCCCCTGATGTATTTACTGACAGAAAACGTAACCCCTTTAGCTTTCATTCTGTGCTCTAAATGAGCTTTTTCAGGAGATGAATATCCTTGGAGCAGAGATGTGTAACGCATCTCAGCTGGGCAGTGCCTGGTGCCCGTGGCAGCCCCAGAGCACAGAGCAACCTGAACAGGTCAAGTCCCTGCTGGGACATCCTAGGTGCCACTCAAGCATGATGACACCTAAGAGATCCGGTTTCTGTGATATTAAGTGTGGTGCAGTCAAAAGGAAGCAAAAAAAAAATTGCTTGAAGTTTCCAGGAGCTTCTCAGGCAATGCCAGAAGATCACTTCCTGCATTGCTCATTGTTCACCTCTGTCTCTGACCCAGCTGCTCATGTTGCAGAATTTACAAGAGTTGACAGTATTCCACGGGAAGGAAATATAGCTGCATTTTAGCTTATATTTATATGGTTCTCCCACTCCACCTATGCTTGGGGCTTCAGATTTGTCATCACTCAGCAGAAAGAAAGGAAACAATGAGCCTTTGCCTGAAAGTGATTTTTCTATTGCAGAAACTTTTGACAAAAACAAAAGTTTTTTCAGCTCTGTCAGACAGAACTGAGATGCTGCTGAAAGTGGCAGCTGTGAGTTGCTTTTCCTGTCCCAGTTCACTTCTGCCACCTGGTTACCTGACCTGAGGCCTCCTTTTTGGCTGCAAGCTGCTCTTCTGGTGCGTTCATGGAGATACAGTCTGACTGCAGCCCTTGGCCCTGAGGAAAGTGAAAGCCCAGGGAGAAAAATACAGCTCCAATGTGCATTTTTTGGTCTGATGACGTCCATAAAAAAAAAATGTATGATAAAAATGGTATTTTCTGGGAAAAAAATGAAAGCAATTCTGATGAACCTGTATTGGACAGGACAATCCATCCTAATTATGTGTACCTGACCCTTTCAGTCACACTGGAAAAGGACAAGTATTGTATGTAACCACTCTGCATGAGATGTGCTGCTTTCAATCTTGTCTGCACTCTAATACAAAGACAGCAACTGCATATCACTGATGTCAAGAGATAATGGAAATTTATGGTAAGGCGCTCACACACAACTCAAGGAAATACTGTAGAGAGGACATCCTACAGAACTTGCATCCACTGCAGAGTTTTCAGTGAGAAAAGTGCTTGGAGATGACTCCCCTTCTCATCTCTCTCTCACGTCTCTCCTTTTGATAGTGTGTCCTGATATCACTGCCTGTTTCTCACCTGCGTGAGAAAACTCCAATTCTTCCTTTGGTGCTCTGAAGAAAGAAGCTCTGAAGCTTCTTTCTTGCACCCGGACAAATTCCAGGATTGTTTTAGAGTATGAAAGTAGGACAGAGACCAATGAAGACCAGAACAGAAGAGCCAAACCTTGGTGGCATGGGTGCTGGCATGGGGTAAGAGATGAGCTCCGGCATGGAGTCATCAATCAGGGACTGAACCACAACACTTTAAGCCACCATGTGCACTAGTTGATGGAAAGAAGATGATCCCATTTTGCAGTGGGACTCAGTGAGATCAGATGTTTGTCACAAGGGGAGAGGACACACACGGCTCACTATAGTGGCCAGTAAGGCTCTGGGACGTGTGTTGATGTGTGTGACCCCACAGATACAAGCTATGAATGGTGCTAGGGGTACTTGGAACATGCCCATTTTGATGCTGTGACTTGGCTGTGTGGTGTCCCTGCTGACTCACAAGGACAATCTGTTGCCATCCCTTCCTGAGCTGCAAGGGGCATTGGGTATGGATGTGCTGAGTGCTGCATCCTGCTGGAGCTGCACTGGGGTTTATAGGCAAGCAGAAAGCAATTTACCAAATTGCTGTGCTTACTCTCTCATGACCTGTGTGATTGAGAGCAAATTACCCAGGAAAAAAAAAAAATAGAAAAAGAAAGAAAGAAAAGGGATCTGAGCTTACAGCTTCTTGCTTGCAAGAAGGAGTATAAAACTGTATTTGAGGGAAATGCTTGGTCCTTCCCATTGCAGATTTTCAGCATGTGCAAGTAGTGCTAAAGGGAGTTGACCATCTCAGCTTTGTCATCTCTCTCCTCAAAGGCAGAACTTGACGTCCTGCTTCTCTTTTTCTCTCATTTGTCTCCCCCTTTCCTCTCATTTTCCCCTGTCCACATGACAGTCATAAAAATATAATGGGAACAAGATGAGAATAGTGTTGGTTAGAGCAGCTTCCTTCTGGATGAGAACCATGCGCAGAAACTGGGGAAACCATGAGATGCCTTTGGAAAGCCGCTGAGGGAAGATCACAGTGGTCACAGTGACCATGTTTCCAAAACCCAAGCTGTGCTTCAGCCATACCTGGGCATCATGTGGACAGGATCAAAAACCCCAAGATGAGAATTTTAGCTTTAATTTTTCTTCACTACGGAAAGATTCTTTAGGGCAACCATCAGAGGGTGCTCAAGGCATCTTGAATCCTCTATACTGGTCAGCACACGCACAGATTTCTGACCATGGGGATGCTGGTCCCTCCTGAGCAGGATCTGCTGGAGATGTCCCTGTGGGCTGCTGCTGTCAGGGGGGGCAATGTACCCAGCTTGCTGATTGCAGAATTCAGTGTAATTGTTCACAGCACACTCTTTTAAAATAAACTGATTTGGCTTTCCCAGGAGCGACACTTCTGAACTGACTCACCTTCAAAAAATTTGTCTCATAAGCAAATTAGATGGCTTGTCTTAAACAGATTGAACCCCTGTTCTTCTACCAGCTAAGAGGATCCTGTGTTATTTAAAGATCCTAAGTTTCCTTATATAAGAGTTGAATTGTTTCTTCACCAGAAACAAATAAAAGATCCAAAAAAGAAAAGAAAAAAAAGAAAAAAAAAGAAAAAAATCCAACCCGCCCTTTAAACAGAATATAAATTTATACATCATTGAGTTCTTAATTTTCATGGAATTTCTCTCCCCCTCACAGACAGAAGTTGTATATACAGGATTTTAGTATTTCCTCTCCGGCTCCAGCCCCAATTTGAAAGACTGTAAAAGTTTGAACTGATTCCAATAGTGCGCGGTTTGCATGGTCTCTGCTACGCTGCAGAGTCAAAACAGCCCACACAGTAACAGACATGCAGTAAATCTTGAGTGAAGTGTTTCCTTTCTTCACACACACACACACAGAGGACTGAAATTCAATTATAGTATAAAAAAATACTGCAATTTCAAGGCAGAAGATAAAAAAGTGAGCGCTGCTCCTCATAGTGAGGAACTCGGTGTGTTTTGAGGCAGTATCAGGTTTCTCTGCCTGAGGCTGATGATAACATGGAGCATATTCTGTGGTCAGGCTTGTTTGCAAACATGGGCTCATTATTAGCGAATAATCATAGCAGTTAATTGTCTTTGGAGAGCGATTTGGAGTCCCCTCACACTGCATTCTGCCTGTCCCATGTACTGTTTCCCAAATCTGGGGAAGAACAGAATGTAAAACCGCAGATCATCAAATTAGCTGTAATAAATGCTGCAAGACCTGTGTGCTCTGCTAATACATTGACTCCTTCGTTCCGCTTAGCTTTTTCTCTCTTGTACATACTACAAACAAGGGAAGAGAACATCAAGATGTGTGCCATATATACCATCCCCTCTAAGGAGCTGTAGGCCGCCATGAAGGAGCTGCAGCCGCCATGAGGACGTCTCTCAGCCTCCTCTGGGCAAAACAACCCAAGGGATCTCAGCTGCTCCTCCTACATCTTCCCCTCTAGACTCTAAAATACACTGATGGCTGACAGAGGGTGGATCTGTGTGATTTTGCGACAGGCAGGAGCCCTGAGTCCTGTTTCTATCTGTACAACATGGCGTGGGTTATTTGCAGAAGTCACCTGTGGCCTGATTTTCCATTGGCCAAAAGATGGCTGAACCTGAGCTCTGGGCTCTGGTGAAGACGGTGGATATTTGGTATTTTGGGAAAACAGGCTCCAAACTTCTCCAGCCCACTGTGTCCCCATGTGCAAAGCACGAGGTGTTGCAAAAATCAGCTTTCTTTATGTGGTGCAATTCGGAGGGAAGGATATATTTGTTAATATACGTCTGTCTCAATGTTGGAATTTTTTGGTCCTAAAAGGCTTGTTATTTAAAGGTGCCATCCGGGCGATTTGGGCATCTGTCCTTTATTCCTCAGAGGGACTGTGCTGAATCACAGCTGGGGACTTACCTTCTAGAGGGACCTACTCTAGCTAAAGTGCAGCCTCTCACTTCAACCTGTTTTGAGTTAAAATCAGCAAGACACAGGCCTGGCTGCTGGTTGGTGCCATGAGTGGTGCCATTAGAGATCGTGTCACAAAAATTCTTTAAAAATTCTTTACTTAGAGGGGGTTGAGGCACAGTAATGGGCTGCCCAGAGAAGTTCTGGATGCCCCATTCCTGGAGGTGCTCAAGGCCAGGCTGAATGGGACGCTGAGCAGCCTGATCCTGTGGGTGACAACCAGCCCACAGCAGAGAGTTGGAGCTTGATGGTCTTTAAGGTCCCTTCCAATTTAAGCCATTCTATGATTCTATCATAAAAAGTCACCTGGAGGATGATTTTTTTTTTTCCCATGCCAGAAACTCAGGCTTGTCACTAAAGAGGATTTTGTTCTAGTTGTTCTTAAGCAGAATTCTTCTAGCCTCCCAATAGAGAGACTATCAAAGGTGGTATCTCATACTACCAGAAAACTGGTGGTTTAGAGAAAGACCACTTACCAGGATGAGAAGCTGAGCTGTGAGAAACAGATTTTTTGTTTGTTTTTATGTTTCAGTTATAAAACCAAACATTTGTAAAAAATTTAGGTTTTGCTCCAGCCAAGCTTTAAATTTTTTGCTTTCTTTCAGTAACCCAAAAAATTAAAAAACATTTTTGTGTCAAACCAAATGTTCTTTTGTTTTAAATGAAAACATTTTATTTCAGGCCTTTGTGCAGAAACCAAAGAACCCAATAGCTGTGTGGAAGTGGTACTTGTCTTGTACCTACACACCTATCTCTTCAAGAGCTTGCACATGGTGAAGCAAACTTAAATTTCACTTGCTCCACCATTGGTAGAGTGGCTCCATTGGCTTCAAAATCCTTCCTCTGAGACAATTAGCCTGCTACAACTCTATACAGTAGTCATCAGAAGGTATTTCTCAAATCTACCTCTTAGAGCTTTGCACACAGTGTCATGAAACCCTGAAAGTGTCTGCTAAAAAATGGAAGGCCATGGTTGTCTCTCTCATACCTGTAGATCAAGTTTTCAATTACTCAGATTTATGTATGAAAAGTTGAGTAGAGTCATAAAGAGGAGATCTTATAATAGGGTGACTCAATTGATACATTGCCAGTATATATCTTGTCCAGAGCTCACAGTTCCCCAAAACATTATGGCCATTTCTGTATGTGATTTTTTGTCTCCTACAAAGAGGTCACCTCTTGGGTGGCACCTGGAGCCAGGTTCTCCTGTCACCAGCCTTGGAGATGGTCCCTGGCTGGCACACAAAGCAGCATGTTGCTCTTGCACAGCTGATCTCAGTACAGATTCATTTTTGTAATCTTTAATAGCACAGCTGTGTCCCATAGCCTGGTGGTTTGGGGGCAGAAAGACGAGAGATTCAAATTCAGATGGCTCCAGGAAGAGGAGGAAATTGAGGCAGGGTTCCTCACAGGCTAAGTGAATGTACTAACCATGAAACTATTAGATAAAAGAAAGGGGTGTTGATGTGTGTTAGGGAGAAGCAATCATAACTACATTTTTTGGTAAATTTACTCTCCACTGAAAATAAATAGTCTGGCCGCCTCTACTGAGAAGTCACAATCTCCCATTCAAATCCTTGGGTTCTCTGTTTACAGAATGACCTTTAATTGTTTTAAAGACTCTGCAAATCTCTGTTTCAGGCAGAGCAGTAGCCAGAATGGAATGGCTCCTTACGTAAAGCAGAGAGACATGAATAGTTTAAGGCAGCTGCAAGGATTAATGCTTTGCAGGACAGCTCTTTGTCTTGGGCCACGGAAAGGACTGGTATTTGGCACTCCATTTTGTTGCATATTTTATGGTCTGGAAGAGGTCTTAAGATCTTTTGTAATGCAGTCATTCCACAATGGCTCTCTTCAGTGGTGCTTTGGAACTCATTGGAGGGCTGAATGGAAACGTGCTATTTTTCTTTTTGTATGGATGTATAGGATGAGATACTCTCTATCTAAGGAATTTTTTTCCAAGTAGAGGCATAAGAAGGCATAAGACACACTTTTAGGGTATGAGATTCCAGAGGTCATGAGACCTGGGATGGAGTGGTGAGTTTTGGCTAGAAGACACATGGTTTTGGTTTGATTTCTGCTTTTAGAATGGTAACGTGATGATGTAGTGAGCCTTTGGCACATGGCACTGGGGTCTGAGACCGTGACCATTGCTCAGTGGTGTCAGAGGTGGGGACGTGAAGAGTATCCTCAGCAGACATGAGGTCAAGTTGTTCAGCAGCAAGATCTCTCCTGCTGACACAGCCGCTTTGTAGGATGGTTTGTTGTCTGGGGCCAAATGCAGAAAAAGTGTTGTATGCACTATGCTAATGTGTTGATTGCTGCATCTTACCAAGCAGAAGATGTCCTGGTAATGCATGCTTACTGCAGAAGCCTGCTACTATACCAATTACTATTCTGCTGCTTTCTTGCAATTTGTGCTTTCCTTCTACCATCGACTTGCTATTTATTTGCTTATTACAAGGGTATTTCTCTCTTCTTTGCCATCCTTTCCTTCAGAAAAAAAATTGTAGCTCGGTCTGGCCACTGTTCTTGAGTTGGAGGAAGAACTAGATGCAACCTTCTTCTAGTCTGCAGGAAATCTGTAGGGATGTGATCCTGCTTTGAACTGTGCATTGAGGGGAAATGCCCGTTCTGTGAGATCATCCACTGTGGTGTCTGCTAAAGGAACTAAAGGTGCCATGGGTTGTGCTCACTCACCCAGATCCCATCTGACAGGAAAAGGAATTCCTGTGTAATAAAAATCAAGATAATTACCCATGAAGAAATGTTTAATTGTGGAGGGATTTTCATACACATTAGTAGATGGGAGGTCAAAATCAGAGAATGTAAGTTCAGTCCCCAGAAAAAGCAACTTTGGTTGTGATTTTTTAATTTTCATGTTTAATTAACATTGTGGTTTTCTTCACGGATTGCTGCTTGGTTCAGAGGTAAGTCTCCATTTCACTTTTCTGGTGAAAATACCTGAAATCCTTCAACCAGTGAGAGCTGTCAGTGAAGGGAATATCACACTATTATCCCCACCTCTTTCACACCTATTGAGTGAGGTATTCCACATATACTGGGAAAGAGAGCAGTTTTTTCCTCTTTCATCCAAAACATGAAGCTTAGTAGCTCAGCTTGCCCTATCTGACCCATCAACCAGGAGAGCAACATGTGGGTTCTACCAGATCTGCCCTTCTCTGAATGTGATGGAGTTGGAAGGAGTTGGCTGTGGAGAACTATTTAGTCCTCACTTTTTTCTGTTCTGATGCTGTTTGAAAAAATATTCAGGAAAAGGGTGATAAATGAAGTGTCATTTTATTGTTAAAGAAAATTCAAAGAGAGAGAAAGATATGAAGAATGAGAACCATTATGTATGCAAGGTTACGGGATGTTTGTCTCTGGGGTAGGGGCGGTTGGATGAAGGATGAAGAAAAAGCTGTGCAGAAGGCTGTTTTGCTCTTACTCTTCCACTTCTCTACAAATATTTGTAAACTCAGGATTATTGGGTTTGGATTCATAGTGGACTTTGCTAGGAGAGTTAATGGGAGACAGATTAAGGGGGAAAATAAACTATGGGAAGTTGCCTGAGGAGAGATGGTCTTTTTGGTGTTGGCTGTGATCTTGGAAGACTTGGGCTCTGTCCTAGAGTCAGCTGTATGGTAGATATTGGAAATTTTAAGGTGTAAATGTTTCAGTTCATATGCTCACTTAGCAGTTCTAAAAGGCTCGGAGCAGCTCCAACTCTTAACACAGCACTTTGGTCCTTTGTGAGTGCATGTGCATCTCCACAGACTTCCACTGGGGTGTTGGTCACATCATTTCCTTGCAATGGTTTAGGGAGGAAAAAAAAAATCAGAATAAGCAAACTCTTTGACTTAATCCTTTAAGAAATGTGGAGCTTACTCCATCAGTTTGAGTTACTGCAATAAGTTTCTGTCGGGTAAAAAATTCCTGTCTTTCCACCAAAGGCATCTATGAAAGAGATAAACTATAACGCAAGAGTCAGGATTTTTATTCCAAAACTGTCATTGCTGGAAATTAATATGAGCTCTAGCTATTTGTTCTGTTTGTTTGCTTGTGTGTTTTGCTTTCCCTCCCTCAAATGTTGCAAGGTTTTTAGGTTCTGGTTCAAGTCCATCCCCACCAATGCTGAATGCCCTTTGAGTTGGCCATTACAAGAGTGCAGGGAGGGCTTCACCCACAAACACCTCCAGGCTCAAGCAGGGCAAATTTTCATCATTTTGATTATAATGCTCTCAATTATTTTGTGGCTTATAGAGACCGGAACAAAGACTTGCCAGCAATGATCCCCTATTTGTGTCTGCAAGACAGGCACCTCATGCCTGGGATCTGCATGGGATTAGCAGAAGCCCAAAGCTGAGCTTCCAGGCAATACATTGCTGACAAACATGGTTCCCAAACACTCCGACTCATTCAGATTTTGATCCCTGCTTTCTTTATCCAGCAGTTTGAGGGGCTTTTGAAACAGTAGGCTTCCTCTGGTGCTTAACAGAAATTCTATGTCAGCCTGATAAGGAGGGCTGGGAAGGACCTTGGGCTGATGTGCAGTCTTACATGGACTGCATATTGGCTTTTGCTGCACTGTTCAGAAAGTGTTTTTTTCCTCTTTGCCTTACTATTGTCTCTGTCTGTTTGTCCTTGATTTTGTCAACTGAGAATCTGGCTATGTGTTGTCTACAAAAGATTTTTGAATGACTGCCTTTTGGCCAGCTGGTTCTCTTGGCATTTTGGTGGAGACTGGTGAGAAGAAAGGAGAAGGAATTGGATTCAGAACTCCAGAAAATGAAGCCACCTCATTTTTCATTCCCTTTGATTAACTCACTGATTTATTTGCTTGTAACAATGACAAATGACGCCACCAGCTGATGCTATCACATTTGGCAGAGTCAGCTTGGTTTGAACTCAGCAATTAAAGCCCTACATGGGACAGATTTATAGAAATGTTTCACAAACTGTTGGAGAAAAAAAAGTCTTTGTTAGACACAAGCTAAGTAGGAATCTGTAAGGTTCTGAACAGCAAAAACAAATAGCTATCTTTATTTAGAGCTCCTAATGTCCACTAATACTACTTCCTATCATGATCACAGGACATCTGTAATTTACTCTCATTGTATTTTTATCTGTTTTACTGTCAGTCTGATCCTGTTCTTATTAACACCAGTGTGAATTGGGAACACTTCCACAGAAATTAACCACGCTGACTTTACACTAGCACAGGCTCCAGAGAGGCTTAAAAAGCTTTGAGCAGGCAGCTGTAGGCAGGCAGTTAGTTGCTGGAAGAGAAATTTCACCTTTCACTTAAAATCTGCTTCTTGCCTTCATGGCTCTGAGGAGAGGCTCTGAATGTGAAAGGTTCAAACCAAGAAGGCAAATGAGAACTCCAAATATATTTATCCCTTGTTGTTATTATTACTTCGCAGGCAGCTGGAAAGTGTCATAATTTTTTTAGTTTTTGAGGTCAGATATTACTAAATGGCAGGGAAGTGGCTCCAGGTCACGTTACATTCATTAATACCAATAACAGTTTTGTGCGCAGAGATGTTCTGCCTGTAGGATAAGCCCAAACCTATTCCCTTCCTGAATCACACATCTGATGTGTTTCACAGCCAGCAGAGGAACAGATATTTCCAACTGCCCTGAACTACTTCAGGAGAGGTTCATGTTGGATATTAGGAAAAATTTCTTCTCTGAGTGGTGTTGCATTGGAACAGGCTGTTCAGGGAAGTGGTGGAATCACCATTTCTGGAGGCATTCAAGAAAAGGGCCAATGTTGCATTGAATGATGTAGCCTAGAGCAGACACAGGTATGGGTTGATTGTTGGACTAGATGTTCTTATTGGTCTTTCCAACCTTAATGATCCCACAGACTCCACACCCAAATGCTCATGCCCCTGCAAGCTGCAGGACGTCTGGTGAGATGGAGAGAAGTTCCAGGAGAGGCTCCTGGGGTGGCTTACCAGGAGGGAAGAAGGTTCTATGGCACACAGCAGGGTGAGTACAAGAACAGCATTTTCTTGCTTACCATAGTGGAAATGCTAAGTCACAGCTCGAACCAGTGGTTGAGCATCTGGTGGGGAGGCAGGGCCAACCTGGGGGAGCTCAGGTGCAAGCAATGCACTGAGTGACCACAAGGGGAGGAGCCAGGGTCCAGCCTCATTTAAGGGTTGGCAGTGGAGGCAAGAGTTTCCAGGCACTGGAGATCCCTGCCTACCAAAGGTCTTCTGTAGGTAAGCAGTTTTTCTTCCTTTGTTTCTGTATTTATAGCTGCTTCATTTGGCTTGTTCTCATTTGCTGCAGCCTACTACTATGCTATTATTGCTGTACTTTCCATCATGTTACAGCATTACACCTACCTCAGCACAGAACAGGAGGTTGTTGTGCCTGAACTCATTTTGCTGAGAGGTGAAAGCAGGTATGTTTTTTGTCTGCCAGAGTGCAGATGCTGCCTTGGAGAAGGATGAATTGGTCGCAACACATTTGGTCCTCCAAGAGTAGAGATGCAAATTGACCTAAACGGCTCAGCACTTTCCTTGCCGTAAAGCATAAACTCAGTTTAAACTCTATAACATGTAAAGGCTAAACTTGTGTATTACATGTAATGCCAGAAAAGTGAGCAGCCATGTTATACATCCAACCTGTACAATGCAATGCTCTCATCCAGTCCTCCCCTTTTACGGCACTAATAATAATTCATTCTGCACATCTGCTAATGCTCCTTGTCTCTCTCCATTGCCCATGGCTTTCTTTCAAATGTTAATTCTGCGTGTGCTACCTTTTATCTGGAGATGAAGATGGATTGCTGTGTCAGGCTGGATTTAAATTCATTTTGCTGTTAAAAATTTGTAATTATATTGAAAGGTTGTACGAAGTCCAAGACCTCTCTGGGCTATTGTGGTTAATTAACTGCTACAGATATTGTGCATTCAATCAAATCATTCTCACTGCATTAAATTAAGTTATTAAACGTTTGAAATTGTTGAGATACTAGCAATGCTTGATCACTGGAAGGTCACACACTTCGTTACTTTTGTAGGCCAAGTGCTGCGTGTTGGGTAATTTAAGTGCAAATGGATTTGTTGGTTGAAGGGTCCTCTGAGAAGGCATTTACTAATGACTGGCAGATTTGAGGATGTAGTTAGAGGCTGAGGCTGGGACCTTCACGAAAGTGATGACTTCCTCATGCGATGGGTTAAGTGAGGTCTATCTCTCTGCCTGAAGGCTTCAAACAGCTTGTTTGCAGCAAAGGATAGGATTGCTCTAAATAAATTTGGATGAGAGCAAAGAGATTATGTTGGATGATGATTAAGGCAGTGGAACAGGCTGCTCAGGAAAGTGGTAGTGTCACTATCCCTGGTGCATTCAAGGAATGTGGAGATATGGTGCTGATGCACATGGTTTAGTGGGCATGGGTTGATGCTTGGACTAGATGATCTTAGAAGTGTATTCCAACCTTAAGGATTCTAGGGTATGAAATTGAAATTGGAAAGAAACAATTATATATAGATACCTTTGTGTTACTATTCTGGAAAATGCTGTCTTCCCTACTTGTCCTTATTTGCCAAGCTTTTCACACCATTCTGTGTGCCAGCGGGTCTAGGTGTGTCCCATCTGCAGTCCTGGCTATTTCCAAATGTTGGAAGTGCAGCTTGTGGATCTGCGTTGTGCTATGATGTGCTAGGGCACATGCTTTCAAGGAAAGTGTGCAGGTCAGCTGGACGTGGCAGGGAATGAGGCTGTAGATAACACTGTGCTGATGCTCGTACTGTATTACTTGGTTGCAACCACCCCACAAAGTCTCTTCCCTTAACCTGCATTTGTCTCGCTATGCTAGTAAGTAACCCCAGTTACACTCCCAGATGTGCTGGCAGCCCAATTTATCTCTTTTCTATCTGCCTCCTTGCTCCTCCCTGTGCACCACCCATACCTGGCAGAATGCAAACAACTGTTTGTATGTACTCAAAAGCCTTGTGACCATCAAACAGGTAAGATAACTCTTGAAAGTGCATCTGGTGTTTCAGAGAAGCAGAAGAAAGCCATTGAGCGGTGAGCCAGGCTCTGCCCAGTTTGCTGGAAGGCATCGCATGATGGTCTGAGATAACTGGAGAGGTAGCGAACACAGCTGCCGTTCTCTTGTAGGTGTGGTAACTGAGGCAGGAGGTTACGCAACATCATAGGCAGCAGAAATCTGCTTTCAGGGAACAAACCCAAGCTTTTCCATCACTCAGACTCCAGCTCAGTGCTTTGTGGGGGATGTTAAAGACAATCTCAGATTCTCTCTGCATGGAGGATGCTGTAGAACAGGGTCCAGACTTCAAGTCAGTATAGCAGAGCTTCTGTTTTCACTGCCTTAGCAGTCTCCACCTGCCACGTCTGTGCTGTGATGCAAGGAAGATGGCAGTGAATGTTCAATTCACCACTAAAATTGCAGTAAGCCTTATTCTTCTCCTGTTTCTTATCCCACATGCTCCTCAGAAATCAATATTTCTATCTGCTCCCCTGCAGGAATGTAGCGTGCCTATCCTAATTGGTCTTTTGGGAAAATACAGAGGGGAAGATGTTATTGTTTCTCTCTCAGCTGGATGTGTGCTATCATCTCCCGGACCCACAGCCTGCAGCTGGTTTTCTTTGTCAAATGATTTTGGCTTAGCTGCCATGATAATTACACAGCTGGGCAGTGGGAAATCCCGCCCAGTAGCTGACGCCTGGCTAATCGCCACTGGTTGTGTTTGGAGACTTGAGGACCTGCTGTAATAACACCGCCACTTAATTAGTCCTTTCCTGAGTAACTGCTTTGGAAAGCAGAGGAATTGCTGCTTCCTAGATCCTCTTAACTATGTGAGTACAAGATGGATGAAAGAAGTCCCAGTAAAAATCTATGGAGGGAGTTTATGCAGCTGGCTCTCAAAGCTCAGCCCTGCCTCAGTTTCTCTTCTTGAGTTTGTAAAGACAATCTAAATAACATCCACTGCTGGAGCATGGTTTATCATAAGGACATTTGACTGAACTTCAAATGTAGATTAAAGAAATGCAAATGTCTCCTTCTCTCCCAGGGCTGTATGGCAATTCATCCACCCCTCTGCTGATGGAGCTTTCAGCTTGCCTTTCATGCTATCTGTTCTGCCTCTAAAGCTATTTTATGCTGGTGTTTTCTTTTGTTGGTAGGTTTTTATTAAAGATGTGAAGAGTTCAGCTGCACAATGTAGCAGTGAGGTGAATAGCAGTACCTGTGTTTTCAGCTTACTTCCTCGGGAAACATTTTGCCGAGGTTTAAACTAATGTGTTCCCCCTTGCTCACCTTGGGCTTAGAGCACAGCACTGTGAACCACAGCTCAGCTGACAGGCAGCATCTCACCATGACAAAGCTTCAATAGGCTTTACTGAGAGAAGATTAAAAAAAAGAAAGTGTGAAGTACAAATATCTGTCCCCAAAAGAAAAACCTCACCTGCTCCTCTTCCTCACTGACCACCAGCCGCCTTAATCCTTTTCTTCATCTGCCCCCCAAAAGCCCATCAGACCTTCCTCTTGTTCCCATCCTGTCCCCAGCCCTTGACAGTCCCTGTCTTTGTCATAGACTTACAGAAAGATAAGTCAGTAAGATTGGAAAAGATCTCTAAGATCTTGTAGTCCACCCACCAGCCCTTCCCTACTATGCCCACTAACCATGTCCCTCAGTGCCACGCTTCCATGTTTCTTGAACATATTGAGGAAAAAATGATGCCACCACCTCTCTGGGCAGCCTGTTCCAATGGTTAATGACTCTTTGAGAGAATAAATTCTTCCTAATATCCAACCTCATATTTTTCCTAATATTTAGCTATCCTGAATACCTGCACCCCATGGCTATGCAACACCACCATTCTTTCCACATCTGTCTTTCTGCTCATCCAGAGCCACTGCATTGCCTCTTCTCTTAAAGGAAAGATGCACTTTTTTTTTTTTTCTTCCCAGTACCAAAACCCCACCAGTTCTTTATTTCTCCTCTGAGCCAACATGCCCAAATTTACCTCATCCTGTTGGCAGTTCTCACCCTGGCTAATTCCTCCAAATGCCTTGCCCAAATTCTTCCAGACCATTCCTGTATGGCAGCTCCATTTCTCCCTAAATATGGGGATCTTTTCCTCCTGGCATGCTGTCATTGCCATTGATGTGCATGGTCATCCTCCCCTTGTTAGTTGCAGTTCTTCTGTCCTTCTCTACAGTAATCATGGCTCATTCAGGGACATCAAATACCTAGATCACTGTCCCAGCCAAGGAAAACATCCTGACAGACTCTGAAAGCAAGAAAAGAGGTTATTTCCAGGAAAAAAAAAAACAAAAACAAAAACCCAACCTGTAGGATGGCTCCACTTTGTTATTAAGACTCCAATATATCCTAGTTTTATCTGGGCAAAGAATTGCCATTTTAGTGAAGGATTTGTATGAGAATAGAAATTCAAATCCTGGTCCAAATTCAAGTTTGTCCAGAGCTTCAGGAAGCTGAGATTTGTTATTGTAGTTTGGATCCACCTCATAAAAGTGTAGTCTACATTCTGGCACTCAAACTCCGGTCCAAATTTCCCCCTCATTCATGCAGTTTCTGGTTTCAGCTTTGGGTCAACGTTATCCCTGGGAATGAGGTGCAAACACCATCTCTGATTTGGTGCTTGGGGTAGAAAAGTCTGAAAGTTCTTTGTTTCATTTTTAATTGCTAGTACTCTATTGTAGTTAATTTTTTTTATTCTTTATTTACATCTAATATTCACATTTTGCATGCAAATATTAGTACAGTCAGTATCAGCCACCAAGTATCAGTGCTTTGTGGGGCTTATTTGGGACTCACGGCCAGCAGCTCCAATTAAACTGTGGGTAAATAACATTTGGGTATTTTGGAGAACACCTTTCATCTTCCAGAATCAAATGTGGGCTGTGTGGTCCAAACAAGATCTGCTGAATCCAGACTCTGGATATTTTTTGTCCTTTGCTGCGTAGCCTAATATCTGCAGTGATAATTGGTACTGGTACTTTATAGGAAAAGCAGAAGACGCAACTACCTGAGATCTATTTGTCCTCAGGAGGGCCATGAAGGTTGGCTGTGGGGTGGTCGAGACCCTGGTCACAGCTCTGGGGTCCCATGGGTGAAAGAAAAGCCATCTGGGGAGAGAAGGTGACAGTGAAGATGTGGTGGTCCCTCCAAGGGATTGTTTATAGAGCTGGATGAAATTATTCAGTCAGAACATTCTTTCTGCTGAAAATGCCTTTTTTTTTTTTTTTTTTTTTTTTCTTCTAATATCAAAAATTTTCTGTGGGAAATGTCCAATTTCAACAACAATTTTGGGGCTTTCATTGAGAAAGAAAATGCTTGAAAAACGTGCAGTTTTTTGGCAATGGAAAGCTAAGGAGTTTGGCAAAATCTCAAAACAAAACCAAAAACCCCAAATAGTTTTGGTTTGTGGCCAAAAAGTTTCCAGTTTTTGATTGCCAGAAACCAAACATTTTTCAGTTTTTGCTTTTTCAAGGAAAACCCCCAGAATTCTGCAGAGGGGGTGAAAAGTTTTATTGTCACCAATTTTCTCTCGTAGGAACAGAAACAATTTCTGATTTTACCCTTCTCCTCCATGGATAGTGAGCATGAGCATGGGATTAGGACCGGCTGTTTGTGAGCTCTCTTTGTGTGTCAACCTGAGCTGCAGCATCTTTTTTTGGCTGAGCTCCTCCAGCACTGGCTGCCTGCCCACTGTGGGCTGTCTCTGGGCAGGTTTGAGCATCCCCTGTAAAATAATTTGGACCTTCAGCTTCCAGAAATCTCTGCAGTGTCCTGAGGATGGTAAACATGCTGTGGGATGGCTGGGCATCGAAAGGATCTGTCCCTCAGTAAAACTACCTTTGTATTGGCAAGGGCATTGGGATTACACAACACATCTTGGCTTCTTAATTGTGATTTTTCCAGCCTTCCTTCCCACCCACTGTGCCTGGGATTACACCTGTCTTAGTGTACATGTTCTACACTGCTGTGTTCCAGCTTGGATGCTCTCCCTTAAAAACAATTACTTCATGTGTTGGGTCTAGTTAACACTCCTTTGCAGTGCTCAAGCTCAATGACCCTGCAGACGCTGAGTGTTAGCAGTTGAGCTCTAGTTGCCATATGTAACTCTCATTACCTCAGTGTAGACAAGACCTGTTTACACCTTTAGAGCTTTAAAATCTTTGAAGCGAATCAGCTGCGGGAGGCTTGATAGCAATTTTTTTTTCCTTCCCAGTGATGCTGAGTACCAGTATGTGCCTATAACTTCACTGGAGCTATGGGAGATGGACACCTGTGGAAGCTCAGACAACTTTTTGCCCTCCTCTGCCCCACTGAAATCATCACTGCAAACACAGCCAGGTCTTTGTGGATTTTCTTCGTTTCAGATGCGAAGGTGACTGACCAGCTGTTGTTTGAGTACTGCAGAGACCTTTGGAGAACCATACGTGTTCAGCTGGGGATGAAGGGCTAAATTCAGACCACTTGTGCTCTTGGCATGCTACTCGCCCTCATCAGTGCTGTGTTTGCTTTAGAAGTCTGACTTAGCTGGCATGTCTCCGTTGTTGGCTAATGAGGATTAATTTTGATTCTCTTCAGGCTCCAGAGAAACAGATTGTGGAGGGGCTTTCATCACAGGGGGAATTAAGGAAGCTAGCAAAGTATCTTAACCCAAACCACACCACTGATGGCTTTCAGTCAGAAAGGAGGACAGATGAGATTAACCTCAAAACCCCTCTGCTTCCTTGTGGGGACTATAAAGCCCAGTGCCAAGTGAGAGAAGAATGCAGGAAAAGAATCATTTTAATGTGGATGTGTAAGAAACTGGACCACCAAGTCCATTCCACATTGGCCACTGAGCAGTCATCAGAGGGTGTTGACTTTTGACCACTACTGTTTTTGTTAACAAGGAAAATAAAACCATATGTTGCCTAAGTAGATGCACAAAACTTTTCTCCAAATCCCTACAGACAAACTGTCAGCAGCAAAAGTATTTACTTTGGTAATGCAGCTGGGCTTAATCCCAGCCCCATTGTGTTTGTGCATGCCTTTTCACCACTGAGCTCAATAACACGCTGCTTGTGAAGAGGGTGAATGAATGCATGCAGTATGATTTCTGTTATTAGGCCTATCGGTTACATCCCGAGACAAAAGGCTGGAATCAACAATGGTAGCACTACATAGGCACTGCTCATGCTTTGAGTTAGCCTAAGTGGAAATCTTAGTCATAAGTCACATCAACTAGCCATCAGTTTGAGGTAGGCCAGCAGGACTTGGCCCAGTGGTGCGGATCCTCAGCTGCCTTAAATCAGCATAAAGGCAGTGTAGTCCAAGGAGCCCCAGCTGAGGATTCTGGCGCCTACTGTCTATTTGTGAGCTTAGTGGTTGCTAAATACTTAATTTGCCGGGCTGCAAGCTGCTATGGCTGAGCAGCTGGGGGTAGCATAGCCTGGTGGGGTCCCCAGCTGGGACCTCTGCAGGTATAGACATCTTTTGGGATTGTGCCCAGAGTGACAGGACCACCACGTGCTGATCTTCCTCTCCTTCCAGCTTCCCTGGTATTCCCACGTTGAATAAGTTGGCTGGGACATTGCAGAGGTAGAGGGCAAGAGTGGCAGTTGGGTGGAAAGGTGTATGGATTGGGTGTGAATGCCAAGGAGATCTGTGATTCAGTGTATTTCTGAGAATGATTTGGTAATAGAGATGGCAGTGAGGAATGCGTTACAGATCTGACCTCAGGTCTGTGATGGGCTCTCCATGGAAGATGTGTCCAAAAATAGCTGCTTTCTGTGATTAAATTAATATGCAGGGAATATGTTGCGTGTGTTCCTGAAGTGATTTTTCTGTTATACGCATTAAAACAAGGCCATCACTGACTGTTTGAGGTCATCTATGGGTTGGGGGCTGGCTGATGTGGGTCTGCATGCAGTGCCCTGAAGTGATACCCGAACTAGACAAATGTGTCTCTGCATTGGCTTGGCATGATTCCCTCCCAGAGAAGAAATAACTATTCATTTCAGGCTTTGCTGGGACAAGAGGCTCCTTTCTATGATAACAAGCTCTCTTTCCTGGTTACAAGACCTATGTAACATGGGAGGAGAAATAAATGAGTGAGTTATAGAATCCTAGAAATATTGAATCCTGGCAGTTGTAAAAGACCACTAAGGTCATCTAGTCCAACTATCAATCCATCCCATCATGCACACTTAACCGTGTCCCTCAGTACCACATCTTCATGTTTCTTGAACACCTCCAGGGATGGTCATTCCACCACCTCCTTGGACAGCCTGTGCATATGCATTAATACTCTTTCTGGGAAGAAATTCCTCCTAATAAATATACAGTCTCATGTGGAAGGTGAGGAAAGATCTGGAAGAACTGGGATGAATGGAAGCTTTCTGTGCAACTTAGAGCTACACAGTTGTGATCTGTCTGTAATGTGTGGGAATGAGACAGGAATAGTCATAACACTTGGTACCTAATCTAGCTTGTTTGCATCTCTCCACGAGCCTTCATCAAGCTTCCAGCATAACTTATTCTCAAGCACAGAGTTCCTCTGGACATGGATTTTGACACAGGCATATCCAGAAAAGAAAGTCAAAGGCACTGTGCCCACTGCTGTCACTGCAGACATCTGTAAGTGAGGTCCATGCTTGGTGCTGACATTGCCTTCGTGGCAGTGTGTGCTGGACACAGCTTTCTGTAGTGCTGTAGGATGTGGAGGACCTGGAGGCAGTGTGCTGCCAGCATGTCCCAGTCCTCATTGTGCTCTGCTGGTGGTCCAACACCATTCTCACCCTATTGAAAAGTGACAGGACTGCTTTACAAAGCAGGAAAGCTGTGGCTGCTGCAATTCCAGTTTGGAAAGTGGAGAAATGCCACCTGTCCTCACTGTCATCAGAAGAGCTGAAATATTCCGATTAAAACCCAGAGTCCTTTTTAGCATGGCTGCAGCTGGAGCATGGAAGCAGCTCTGTGAAAAGCTGTTTCAGTGGCCTCTCTTTGTACTCCATAGAGATGAATTTCTATCAAAATGAGTTGTGCTGTGGGCCTAAGGAACCCCCAAAAAATGGTTCCTCAGTGCAAATTAACCCATTCCCAAACTCCGGAAATAAATCAGGAAAGGAGTTTTTGGCCCACGTTTCTCCTTGTGAAGTGAATATAAGGATTTTTTTTTTTCTGTCAAGTTAAAGACTTATAGAAAAATCAGATCAAGCTGCCTGGGGAGGTGGGAGAGTCACCAACCCTGGGGGTTTTCAGGAAAAGTGGAGATGTTGCATTAAATGACATGGTTCAGTGATACATTGGGGATGGGTCTGTGTTTGGGTTAAATGATCTTAGTGGTCTTTCCAACCTTAGTGATTTTATGATTCTGTGATCTTCCCAACTAAGTGAAGCACATGCTATCTATCCACTTGTCACACAGTGGCTGGCAGGTTTGTAAAGATGCAATTTTTTTTCTAATAATTTATGATTAACTTGAATGTATTCCTTATAGACCTATGGGATGTAAACCTTGTAGACTAGGGTACAAATAAGACCATGACAAGATGGGTTCTTTAAGATGTCTTTTGTAAAGGTGCAGAAAGGAAAACATACCTCCTTTGTCAGGAAGAATGATACCAGAAAAAAATTTAGAGATTGTTCCTAAACTGGAAAACATGGGACACTTATTTTACTGCTTTTTGATGCCATTTGGCTCACAAATGGGGAAGATATTTTGATATTTTTCCCTAAACAATTTTTTTCTTTTTCTTTTATAAATTTAAGCTGGAGTCTTGTTGCTCATGAATCTAAAGTTTTCATTCAAAATCTCTTATGGGGTGAGAGACAGGGAATTATTTGAAATAACTCTTCCTGTACAGAAACCCTGAAACTCTCAGCATTATCCTAGCATTGCTTCTTCCAAGCATCCCAGGGAAAGCCCTCTATTCAAGTTCTTCTTGGAGTGAAGTTGCTTTAAGGGATATGCACAATCCTTGGGGGCGTTCAAGGCCGAGTTCGATGGGGTTCTGGGCAGCCTGTTCTGGTGAGTGGCAACCAGCCCACGTCAGGGGGTTGGCACTGGATGGGCTTTAAGGTCCCTTCCAACCTAAGCCATACTGTGATTCCCAATGCTCTTGAGCCCCAGCCTTTTTCCTGCCAATTTGCTGTCCTGCTGCCATGCCAAAACACTTCCTTATGGGTCGTGCTGCACATGGGCTCCAACTAAGTTTAAAATTTCAATTATTTCAGATCCCTCACCTTGGCCCCAAGTGTTTGAGTCCTTCCCTGACCTGGTTCACAGACAGTTGCATTGGGCTGAAGGACAGGACATGCATGGCCCTCTGTAGCTGGCTTTGCCTCTGGAAAAACGTCACGTGGAAGATGCTCGCGAGAATTTTCTGGCTGGCACTATGTGTTATGGAAGCCATCACTGCACTGAGATCAGACCTTGCCTGAATAAAACCTCCTCTGCTGACCTCAGTGCCAATTGCTTCAAGTAATTAAGTCCCGAGCAGCACATTGTGGAGTAGGCCCTGTGCAGCATGCAGTATTGCTTGGTAAGGACACAAACACAGGTGCTCTCTGGGCAGTTGTGTATGAGCTAATGACATGTTAAAGATTTCCCATCTCTTGGTGCTCAGAACAGAAAAATGGGTTTGAACCACAGGATAATTATAAGTGAGTTAAAACGTTCCTGGGCTCAGTAAGCCAGCTAGGATGCTATTTAAAGGAATGTATCATTCTCTGCTTTGTCCTCTCGTCTGCACAGGGAGCTTTCATTAGAGCAGCTGGCAGAGAGAGGCACTGAGCCTTGGAGTGCTCGTGCAGCTTTTCACGGACATCTCAGCTTGAAAGAGCCTTTGACTGTGCATCTTGCAAAATGTTTTCTCTGAGATGTCAAAACATGCATCAGTCAAACCAAAGGAGTCTGGAAAGCATTAGGTGCATGTAGGCACTGCATTACCGATGTGGCTGGGGCTACTTGGGGGTTCACAGCAGGCACTTCCCGAAGATTTACAAAAGCCCTGCGGTCCTTGGGGGATTTCTGATGTCCTGGGTGGCTCTGCCATGATGGAGACAAACCTCAATCCCAGCAGGATTTGTCTGCGGGAGGGACAAAACTTCCAAAGCTGATGAGGTTTGAAAGCAAGCAAACAACTTTTGTTGTCCCATCTCTAAGAGAAGAGCACACTGTGCATTTTCTTCTCTTCCAGAATATGATGTGACACACAGAACCACCCAGCAGCAGAGGGGAGGCTGCACTTTGGGAATGTAGGCAGGAATGGAGGGTTGTGAGGCACAGCATGTGATTACAGCATCCTGTGGGGATCACCTGAGCTGGGTGCCTTGAGAGGTGATGCAGCTTCTAAGACCCCACGTGGTCCCACAATGTGTGGTCTGTGACTCAGGGACAAGCATGCCTTATAGTGTCTGGCACATGAAGCTTAGAAGCAGATCGTGGAACTATAGAATTCTTAAGGTTGGAAAAGACCACTAAGACCATACAGTCCAACCATCAACCCATCCCTACCATGCCCACTGACCTATGTCTCTCAGTGCTACATCTCCAGGGTTTTTGAACATCTTCAGGGATGGTGACTCCACCACCTCCCTGGGCAGCCTGTGCCAATGTATCACCACTCTTCCTGAGAGGAAATTTTTCCTAATATCCAACCTGAACCTCTCCTGGTGCATCTTAAGACCGTTCTCTCTCATTCTATTGCTGTTACCTGTGAGAAGAGGCTGACTTCCACATCGCTACAGCCTCGTTTCAAGGAGCTGCAGGGAGCTATGAGGTCTCCCCTGAGTCTCCTCTTCTCCAGAGTAAACAATCCCAGTTCCCTCAGCCACTTCTCATAAGTCTTCCAGATGAACCATTTTGCAGCTTTGCAAGCATACAAGGCACTGCCTTGATTAGTAGGAGATATTTCTGTGTCCCACTCTTCACTTCCAGAGCCTGAAGGCTGTTGGAGGGGGCTTAGGAACATGCAGCATCTCAGTTTTCCAAAGTGAAAGACAGCAAGCACAACACAAAGATGGACACAGAGGAAAGCTGGCTTCAGCTAAACTCCTGCACGTATTTCAGCAATCTGCTGAGAGCTGCTTGAAAACCATTTACTTTCAGGAGCACGGTTAGTGGGCATGGTGTATATGGGTTGATAGTTGGACTAGATAATCTTAATGGTCTTTTCCAACCTTAATGATTCTGTTATTCTATGATTCTATGTTTCTGTAGTCTGAAAACATGTGAGTGTGGCCTCAGGCATGGCCAGAGGGTGTCCTTCAGAGCACATGGGATCAGAGCTCAGGGCTGAGCTCGCTGCTCTGCTGGAGCCCTCTGAAAGGTGCCAGGCTGGCGGCTCGGCAGTGCCAGCTGTGTCCCCGGGTGCCCATGAGCAGGTTCCTCTCAAGCCGCTCGCTGCTGGAATGCAGGCATAGCGTTTCCATGAGTAAGCCTCACTTGCAAGGCTGCATGTTTGCAGGATGAGGCCATGGAGGGAATTAGCAAGCTGCCAGCCTTTTGCGGGGCTGGCGAGGTGCACGCGGTGTGGAGCTGGGCAAATTCACGCTTGAGAGCTTTTAATTTCATGCTTCCCGAGCAAGGACTTTTCTCTGTAAAAGCCACTTTATTATTATTATTATTTTTTTAAATATAATATAGTATTTATTTAAAAACTAGAAAAGTAAAGTAGGGATGGAAGAAAGCTGGGGCAGTTCTGCGGCGTTTTTCTGTTTTGCACTTCCGGTGTGCACAATGCAGTTCTGTCCTGTGCACCTGAGACACGTCGCTAATAACCCAAAACTGCAAACACAGTGCTAAAATCACACTGAGGCTGAGCAATGCCCCTTCCCAGCACAGAAGGTAGCAGATGAAGTGCAGGCTCAGTGCACCCATGGGGCAGGTCCCCATTCACCCTTGTGAGCATTGCGGCACCATTGTCCTCCCACGAGGACTAATTAGCCTTGGATTTTGGATACTGCTGTGAAGTGGCTGGATCTGAGGTCACCCCTGGGATCTGTGCACCGTGCTCCACATTCTCCTAGCAAGGAATGGAAGACTGCAGGGAATGTAGCAAAATTGCTGGGCTTGCTTCATGTAAACGTGAAAATCATAGAATCATAGAATGGCTTGGTTTGGAAGGAACATTAAAGCCCATCCAGTTCCAACTCCCTGCCAAGAGCTGATCGTCCCTTAGTAGATCAGGCTGCCCGGGGCCCCATCCAACCTGGCTTTGAACATCTCAGTTTTCCTTTTCTCTAACTCACTCCTTGCTCTACAGTCCTAAACACCATCTTGGATCTGCTAATCAGTTGTTACCTGTTTTCTAGCCCTTTAAACCTTTTCTCCCATCCAACAGATAGCTATGGAAAACTTAAGGTTCATGGCCACAATCCCCTCATGGGTGTGAGTGCAGTCCAAGTAAATAAATCCTGAGTGCAAGCATTCACACATGAAGAACTTCACACTCAGAAACATGACCACACTAAATTGCTGCCAGAGCTTTAAAGGCAGCTTTTGAAAATATTGGCCCCACATCTTGTAATTCTGAAGCAAATAGTTTGATTCATTAGGGAAATGTCAGCTCATTGCACCTAGGGCTGCATCCTAGGGATGCAGGGATGGAGACAGCTCTCTGCTTGTACATAAATGCAGACTGGGCTTATTAGCTACCAGAGGAAATGGAAACCTTTATGATTTCAACCTTATTTTCCATGTCTGTGCAATTACAAAGACTTGATGTAGAAGAGTTTCTTGCAAGTATATCAAGCATATGCTCCACAGAAACACTCAGAACAATGTTTTTGGCTCCTATATCTAATTCTAGCAGAAGGATCATTTTCCTGACAGTCAACATCAGTTTTTATTAGCCATGAGCATTTTCCTTGCCTTTCCTTTGCCTCCCCTTCCCCTTCTGCTTTCCCCCTCACTTTTCCCTTTCCCCTTCCCTTTTCCTTTCCCTTTCCTTTTTGTTTTCCAATTCCCGCAGTGCTATTGATAGTTAATCATTACCATTTCATGTGAGATTCCTGGCAATCAGTTTGAATTGTACATATGTAAAAGTGCAGTCTGTAAATCTCAGATCAGTGCTGGAACACGTAGGTGGTGTATTTATATAAACCACTTTGAGACTGCAAACTTCAGCACTGATAAGTTAGATGACTCCAAAATGAAGCTATTTACCCCCTATCTTCATTTAGCTCTCTCTCAAGTCCATCTTCTGGCCATCTCAGGGGAGGTTCAAGCTAGATATTAGGAAAAATTATTTTCCAAAAGAGTGGCCAAGCATTGGAACAGGCTGCCCAGGAAAGTCACCATCTCTGGAAATATTCCATAAATGTGGAGATATGGCACTTGGGGACAGTGGGCATGGTGGGATTGGGTTGACACTAGAACTAGTTGATCTTATTGGTCTTTTTCCAACCTTAATGGTTCTATGATTCTGTTTTTGTGCATCACTTTAGCAGACAGCACTCAATGGTTTTTCAGCCCAGCGTTTGCTCCAACACGTCCTGTTGATGAGGTGGGGACGGTAGCCCATCACACCTATCCCCAGGTGAGCCTTGGTTGCTCGGGACCCTGCAGTGCTGCTCTTCAAGCAGGGGCTCTTGCCTGTCTGAGGATAATACCAGCTGGTCTCATTTTCAGCCCTCTGGGGCTGCTTCTTCTAAAAAACCTCCCTGGCTTTCATTCCTACAGCAGCCCCAGGCGAGATTCAGGGTCTAGTTCTTGAGTTATGTACTATTATAATGGAAAGGGAATTATTATTATGGAAAGGGATAGAACAGTGAGATCTTCTTCTCTGTTGCAAAGCCCTTATATTTAACCCTGTGTTTTACATACACTTATGTACATGGGATGGGCAAGCCCTGTTCATCTGCAGGGGTTTGGAACTTGGTGATCCTTGGGAACCCTTCCAACACAAGCCATTCTATAATTCTATGATTCTATCTCTGTAAGTGAAAGTATCAAATGGGAAGAAATGTTCATACAGAAAGGAACTTAATTTCACCCACATTTCCCTATATTTGAAGCTATGCAACCCATCACTACAAAAAATCCATTCCTGACACTGTGTCACCAGGGCACTAAGCGATTTACCTGATAGTACGAGAAGGGCCATGAACTTCAGTAGAACTAAACACACACACAGATATTCCCAAATTAGACTTGTTTGCTTCAACACTGATGTGAAAAGCCGTAAGTTTTAGTTATTGACATATTGTGGGTTAAAGCTTTTAGACAGTGTAGTGAGCAAATCTATTGTATGTGTAACCAGGGTTCAATTTTATCCTTCCCCCCAGCCCTCTCTTTTTATTACGCATTTTAATCACAATTTGCTTGGATTCAGCTGATAGTTTCTGAGGGCTTCATCCTTCTCGCTTTTGCTAAACTTAGCTACACTTTAAGCAAAGAGATGTTACTTGAACCCTACTTGAAGTAAAAGGTACAATTAATAACAAGAAAACTCAATTACTGAACATCTACCAGTGACGAAGTGCTGTAGAAAATGTTTGTTTTCTGAACAAAACTCTTCATCCTGTGCAAACTGAAATATTGCCTGATATCAAGGGCTTTCCATAAGCAAGTGGAAACAAATGTAATTATGATAGGCAGAAAGGAAAAATCAATGTTTTGCTTTGAAAATTAGCCTTTTCTCGGTTGTTTTTTCTGGCTGAGACAGTCTGACAAGACTTTATAAAATATTTTGATCCGCTTGAAATTGTCTCTCTCTCTTTTTTTTTTTTTTTAATTTTTAACCAAAAGGATGTATTTTTGGCTGAAAATTTTTACTGTATCCAGAAAGGGAAATCATTCTGTCTTGGGTATTGTAAAAAGCCCCGTGTTTCATTGGCTTTTAATGGAACCTTAATAGTAGTTGGCAGCGTAGATGATGAAGCTGGAAGGTTGCAGTGAAATTAATATAATCAGAAGTTGTTCTGAGGCTCACAACCATGAGAAAGCTCTCAAAGCTCATAACTATTCACCCAGCCATAAAAGTGGCTGATCTCATTTCTTCCTATCCGGACCCATCCTTGGGAGAACAGCTCATGACTTCAAGAAACCCATAAGGGACTGTGCTATTGCTATTGATTTTTGACAGAAGATGTGCAGATACTGCAGCAAGGAGGGGAAGGATCAGATTTGCAAAAAAGGAAGCCTGCTAAAATCTGGAAAAGCTCTTGCATCTGGGAAGGAGGGGATAAATTTTAATCAATGTCAATGTTTCCAGGCGATTTAGAAAAGCCTGACTATGCAGTAAGCTGTAATGACCTCTGGCAGACTTTTAATCTACATGCAGCATTATAACTTGCTTGTTTTATAAATGATGAACACTGCTTCCACGTCACTTGGAGCAGTTGCATCTGAGTGAGCTTGAAGCTGAAGTGAGACGTGGTATTGCTTAGAGGATTCCTTTAATGGAGCCTAAAATGGAGTTGGGAGAAACATACCCAAAGGATAGGCTATCTGGGCTGATCCTTGTGGCTTTGGGGGGCGTGGTTTAGTGGGCATGGGGCTGATGGTTGGACTGGGTCATCTTAGTGGTCTTTTCCAATCTTAATGATTCCATGTTCTCTTGTTCCTCTGTGTTATTTATTTTTCTCTCTCACGTATTGCCATGATCTTTCTTTTCTCATCATTACTGCTGTATACTCAGAAAGTTTTTGGCTTTCATATTGGTTTGCTATTGTAGAACCTTTAATAATGGTTATTTCCTGGTAGTGAATGTGTGACTTGGTCCAGCGGGACCTGTTTGTAGCATAGTTTTCTATAATTACCCAAAATTTACACAGCAATTCCAGGCCTATTATATGGGGCATAGTATGTAATTACAGGCATAACATATTAGGTCCTAATAACAGCAAATATATCATTACACAAATCATTCATATAACTGTGCTGATATTTTTATATGGAGTAAGTGAATACAATTACTAATAATTGCCATACACATCTTACAGCTGCAGAGTAACTGATGCCACTACAATACAGAGTAGGGCAGCAGCTGGGAAATTCCCAGGGAAATGCCTGCGAAACACTGCATCTGAAAGCCAAGGTGGATTTGGGTGCATATGTGTGTATTTGCAGTTAATATGACAATTTGGGAGGGATCCACATTGTCTTGCTTAGATTTTGTGTATCCTAGTTATGTGTGTGAGATGGTTCTCCATACCTGTAGAGCTTATGGAGGTGGTCCTCCAGGCTGTAGTCAAAGAAAGTGAATCCTTCAAAAGCAGCAGCAAGCAAAGTTGGGCCATCAGGTCACCAAAGGGAGATGAGGATCTCAGATTGGATATTAGGAAAAATTACTTCTAAGTAAGAGTGGAACATTGGAACAGGCTGCCCAGGGAGGTGGTGTAGACACCATCCATGGAGGTGTTCAAGAAAAGAGTAGATGTAGCACTGAGGGACATGGTTAGTGGGCATGGTGGGGATGGATTGAGGCTGGACTACATGATCTTAGCGGTCTTTTCCAACCTTAAGAATTCTATGATTCATTGAGGAAGTCATGCATCCCACCTTCCACTTTCAAAGTGCTAGTCTTGGTTCACTCTGTGTAACAGCAGTTCTTTGAGCCTGTAGGGAAACTGTTAGTGCTGGCATCTGTCAGGCAGCACCCGTGTGCTGTCAGTTAATGACACAGATGTTTTATGTGGCTAATTGTGAGCCTCTGCATGCAGGTTTATGGGAGATTTGGGTTGATGCGTATGGCTTCATAGAGGAATTGGGCTGATGCACACAAGTTAGGGGATTGATTTAGGCATGGCTATCCTGGCACCCTGATATGCATCATTTCAACCCTTGGCAAGGAGAGCAGCTTGGTGGAGGATAGATGCAAAAAACCTCCATGCCAGTATTTCAACAAGCTCAAGCGATGACTTCTGTTTCAACAGCTGCCTATTCATACCACTGAACTGTTTAGACTGAAATCTTTTTTCTTCACTGATGGGTTAACTTCCTTTCTGGCTCTGTTTGCAACAGGCCATCAGCTCCTTTGATAACACCAACCTGGATTTGCAATGCTGAACCCCCATTTTGCACACCATCCAAGTCAATGGGAGTTTTGTTCACCTCTCCAAATTATCTCAGAGGAATGATAGACTCCATAGGCTGGAGTCTGCCTTAAGGCATGCTAAGGGGCATATGTCTAGGAGCCAGATCGTGGTGCTTGAGAATTATTATGTAAAAGCTATGCAGAAAAGCAGGGGATATTAATTCAGGCACCACTCTGCAGTTATCAGCAGGATCTGGCTTGCATTTCATCAAGGTGCATTTTCACCTTGGCTTGGGCAGAGCTCTCCATGTCACCTTCCTGCCATCCTATTTCAGCATGGAAATACCCCAGTATGAGCAGGGACAATGAACTGGAGAGATGGGGGCTTACTCCAGCCTACCAAAGCAATTTTACCTCATCATGGAAGCACTGACAGGTCAACCTGTTCATGTATAGTTGAGCAGGTGCCCAGGTGAGTCCAGTGGGCTCTTGCTGAGTCTGGTGAGGTGTGATATGGTTGTGTCAGTCGCTTTCCTCCACACTTGGTCATGTTCCCACACACCTGGGATTACACTGATGATGCCAGTGTTGATATCAGCATTGTGAACAACAACAAAAAAACTATTAGAAACTGTGTGAAAGAGCTACTTGAATCAAAAAGGATTAGCATGAGTTTGCATCAGGATGAGGCCAAAATGATGACACCAACACGCAAAAGAGCAGAGATGGAGCCATTTCATGTGCAAGTATGGTGGTCAGAGCTTCCAGTTGGGTAGACATAATCTCTCTGGGCCCACCCCATCTTGATTTTTGCCAGGACTTGGACTGGTTGTGGTGGTCCCACATTCCTGTGGGGACTAAAGCAGTGTGGCTGTTCTGATGGCTGTTGGTGTAATCTCGCCATCTGTGAACAGCAGGAACCCTTGAATTAAAGAAGGATCTAGCATCACAGGCAAGCAGGCAGTGACTGCAATACCTTGATGGGGTATTGGGTGGGGTGATGGTGGTAGTGCTGTAAAATGCTCCTCACCTTGATTCACACTGTTGGTGTTTCCTTGGCCCTTCACCCACTACAGCCACCATCCAAGGCAGCAGATGTGGCATCAGCATTGATGAAGTGTCCTGTGTTAATGTCTGGGTTACGTTACTGGCTTGGAGTATGATTTCTGGTTTAATGTGGTACACAGGATTCATGTTACATGCTGGACATCACGAGACATTGGCAGAGCTGACCCTCCAGCTTCACCTGTGCATCCCAAGTTGGGAGTCAAGGCTTGGACTCTGCTGACTACACTGGCTGAGGCAGAAGGGTGACAGCACAGAGGGTTTTGCTTTTACAGCATGCTAACAAACATAATCACCATATTATCAGGAGCATGATTGCCCACTGTGTTTGCTGGGAAAGAGTGAGACAAGGTCAGCTCTGTACCTTGGTTGACCCTGGCCAGGACAGCCAAATGTCAACTCCACCAGGGGTTTCAAGGAAAGCACTAACATGTTTACTACCCTTTGGTAAAAATTTACCCTTCTTGTTGTCAGAGTTGGTTGTTGGAGCTGGCTTGGGACACACAGGGTAGTGTTATGAATCACCACTGCCATTCCCCTGGCCTTGTCTCAAGTCCCATTGGGACCCCAAAGACCAGCAGAAAATGTAACACATTCTTTTGTAGAACATTTCTCTTGAGCAAAGTAAGTCTTTAACTTCTAGAGACTTTCTTCCTGCATTTACTAGAGGAGAATGGGTAGGGTGGCAATAGCAAGGAATATTTTAGGGAAGAGAATTTGGGAATTTCAAATGAGCAGCTGGGTCCCAAGGGTTAATGTTTCCCTAAGCAAGAGGACAAACAATATTGCATGACCTAAGGCCCCAATTGCAGCTTGACGGTGCTGACCAGCCTGTGACGTATTTGCAGCAAATTTTTTGTCTATCAACAGGAACTAAAAGGGGGGTAAAAAGCAAATAAATAAGATCAGTGGTATTGTATCACTGGCTGTCCCTGCAGACCTTGCTGTACTGATAATCATTAACTCTCCCAAACTGAGAACCACTGCAGAGCTCAGGAGTAAAATATGGTATTTCTCATACTTAGAAAAAAAAAAAAAAAAAAAGAAGAGTGCATATTTGATACTGCTCAGAGAGAGAAATGTCTGCAGTGTTTCCACAGCCCTTGGCCTTGTGGCACAGCCTGTGAGTGCTACGCAGAAAATGACCCTAAAAGGATGCACATAACGTATGTAATGACAGAGAGGGTTTAAACCATGCTTCAAGAAAGAAATACAAACATCAATCTAAAAATGTATTTATTGGGCTGCTAATAATGAACAGCGGTGAGGGTGGGGGGTGATGAGCAGTATAACGAAAACCTCGGGGTCTGGACACCATTATCCCATGTGCCCAGAACTCACATAGAAAAAAATCTTGAGCATCCTCTGCAGGACCTCTCTTCCCTGCCTCAGCCAGGAGATGTGGCAGAGACGCCCCCCCAGACCCACAGACACTGATCATGCAAGCTCAGGTTTTGCATGCTCAGTGCTCCCCTGTGCTTTAAAAGGGAAATAAACGGGCAGCCAGTGAGGAGCTCAAGTCTGGCGTCAATGCTGGGTGGAGGATATGGTGAATGGAGAATTTCCTCCCTGCTGATGCAGATCCTACAGATGCTCGATGGGACACTTTGGTGCCAGTCCCAGCCCTCCCAGTTCCCGGCCAGCTTCAGGCACCCAGGAACCTGATTTATGCTGCTGCAACTAGGATTTGAACCGGGACTTGCAAATATAACCTTTCCCCTTACTTGAAATAAAATATGTCAATCTCCTGAGCTTGGAAACCCATATTCTTGAACACAGAGCTTTGTCCCCCATCATTAGCACACGAACTGCATTACCTATAAAGTCTGCTTACTCCAAGCAAATGTTTCTCCATTTTTTCTTTCTTTTTACTTCAATTTGAAGTGAAAGGTACAGTATAGGATTCAAATGCCTTTGCATTACACGGGTTTCTGACCACTCGAAAACCCCATGAAAATGACCTCACAAAACTGAAACGCTTGCAGAACTGTGTTGCGGCGTTCCACTCCGCCTAGCTGAACTTCCCCTTGATTTTCTTTTATTGCTTCACATGGCGCTTAGCTTCTACTTTTTTTTTTTTCTTTATTAAAAATACAAACAAACAAACACCCAACACCCTAGATCCTGCTTCAGCTCTCTCTACACGTCAGTATCCCTACCCTGTGGATGTCGCAGGAACATCAGGAATTGGCCAAGGAGGTGGAACTACGGAGCAGCTCCAAGGAAGAAGACAACGTGGTGGTTCATCACCCGGTGCCATGTCCCCACTCATTGCCACACCAAAGGCTGGTGGCAGGGCTGCGGGATGGGAGAGCTAAGAGGGACCTTGCAGAAGGATTCCGAAATTCAGATCTGTCCCTGACAGCTGCTGGCCCACTTGCTGCAATCTGAACGGTGTCTCTGACTTCTCTTTGGCTCAAGGATTTAACATTAAGGCAAAAATAAGACACAGTGTAGAAGCTCCATCAAATCTTTGGTGCAACAGCAACAACGGCAACAAAAAAAAATGACTGTACACATGAGCTGAGAGGGGAACATTTCCCAGTTAAGCAAAGGGAAAAGTGCTAAATAAATTGCACGTACTAAAAGGTGGCTGGCTTAAAAACAATAAGAAGCATCCTTGTCCTTTTTTTTTTTTTTTTCCTTTCTGTTCCAGAGACTGAGAAAGTTCCTTGGCCAATTGTCATCTTGAAAAGGGGCTTCTGCACAAAAGCTGCTTGCAGACTTCATCTGGATTGTGCAATCTTTGCCAAGAACAGATGTAACTGGCTGGAAGCTCTTCTGAATCCTCCCTTCCCTGTTATTACTCCTGGAAAGAGAAAGATGCAGCATCAGAACTGTGAACATGTGCTGTTCTGGTGGCTCCTCGCACAAATGGCCCTGGTTGGGGCCATTAACCCACAGTGCAACTGTTCTGGAGTTTGTCTTGTTGGGAATCGACAGCTAGGTGGGCAGAGTCCCTAAAGTGCTGGAAGAGAGAGAGGGAACAAGTAAAGTTTGGGAAGGAAAAGGAACAAAATGAGACATGTTGGCAAATACCTGCTTTGGAAAAGACCTCTGGATCCATTTTCAGAATCCAAAGTCAATCTCAGAATTACAAAAGGGAAGCAAAAGAGCTGGTGTGGCCCAGACCTGTGGGACCTATTTTGCTATTGTGGTTATCACATTTATTTCCACAGAAACAGCTCCTCAGCCCACAGGAGAGGTAGAGGCAGGTGTATGTGAGTAACTGGTACAGGTTTACTGCTGCCATCGTAAAAAGCACAACTTCAATGCGCAGCACTTTGAGACAGGAAAAACCTCATCTAAACCCCCTCTGACATTAAAATAAGCCCTGTGAATATCCCACAAACAATCATTAGCATACTTCAAAACACAGTAAAATCCTTTGGGCTCACTCTTTCATGAGGTCACATCGCAGTTGGCCAAACTGCCTTCATCACGTGGGCTCCTAAATCCTCCTTTAAGTAACTCAGGAATTTAGAAACTTGGAAATGGATCCCATTTTCTGAGTCCAACCACCGTTTCTTGCTTTTTGCCAGTGGACTTCAGAGCTTTCCAGGGTGCAGTGCGGCCCCTGACGGTCTTTTGGACACGGCCATCAATTCTCCAGACAGACCAGGCGTCTTGATGACAGTCTAAAAAGGTCAAACTCCTTTTGATTGACCAAAAAACATTCTTTCTCAGATCCATTTGTTGCTTTACTCTCTCCCCTTTTCTATTATTGAATTTTGTAACATTAAGGTACAAAGTGCCAGGACTCGGTAGGTCATACTGGTGGTTGGACTTGGTGATCTTGAAAGTCTTTGCCAACCTAGATGGTGATGTGGTTCTATAATTCTCTGGAAGTATTATGACATTGATGTTCTACTTTATTATTACTATAATTAGGGCTGCTGACTGTAAGATGACCCATCCCAGGTGAGCCCATCCACACTGGGCTAAGGGGAGGGATGGGGATACAAGAGCCTCACTGCAAACCCTTCCTGCATCAGGCCTGCCCTTCTGATTGGCGCACAGCAAATAAAAAAATGGAGCTCATCATGCAATTATTATCAATGACTTGTTGTCTCTTCTGACTAACACACTACCTAGTGCTGTTCTAGGCAGGACAAACCACCGTCCTAATTAGCTGGGACTCAGGATTTTGAATACACAGGGGTTGGGTGAGAGAATGACAAACAGACTTGTGTATCACAAAAGTTTCTGATAGGAAATGCCTAAAACGATTTTCCAACAATTAATTATGATTATTAATAACCTGTAATAGAAATGAGAGTTATTTAATTTTTGTCATATGGAAAGAAAAAGAAGAAAAATGAGAGGAATAAAAGAAGAAAAAAAAAGAGGGGAAATGAAGAAAAAGGAGGGAAGTATTGAATGCTCTCATTAAGGTCAGGGCCCTGGGCAGCCTGATCTAGTGTGTGGCAACCCTGCCTACAGCAGATAGGTTGGAATTGGATGATCTCTATCTCTAATGTTCCTTCCAATCCAATCCACTGTATGATCCTATGATTAATATTAAAAGACAGTAGAGAGATGCATCCCCTGTTGCTGTCTAGAACAACAGTCTTAGTGAGCAAATCCCTTCCCCCGTAGGAGCAGCCTCACTCTTACCCAAAGCCACCCAAGTCAGAGGGATCCCCGTCCTCCTCCTGTGTCCTAGGGGCTCTTGAAAATCCTGAATAAATAGCACCTGACACTGCAGAGGGAAAAACGGGGAAAGTAAGAAAATGGAGTGAGCAAAGGAGGGTCAAAGTACAGCAGCTTTGGGAAGAAAGATGTGGAAAGGAGGGTGGATGGAGGGAGGGAAGAAAGGAGGAAGTCATGGACAGAGGAAGAAATAGACAGATGGAAGGATGGGTGGAGGGAGTTATGGAGGGAAGGATGGAAAAATGGACGGAGGGAATGAGAGATGGATGGATGATGAATGGAGGGATGGAGGAAGTAATGGAGAGAGGGAGGAATGGATGGTAGGAGAGAAAGTAGGAGGGATGGAGGATTGAAGGGAGGAAGGGAGAAATGGAGGGAAGGATAAATGGAAGGAGGAATGGGTGGAGGGAGCCCTGCAAGGCAGTGGAGGAGCTCAGCAGAACTGCTTGGTCCCAGGGGCTCATAGGGGGGTGCTGGGTGGAAGGGGCTTTGCCTCTCCCCGACCTGCTCCCACTCCAGCCAGCAGCTCAGAAGACAGATTTATTGAACAGAGTCTGCTTTAAACTAATAATCACAACTCCCTTGGCTCTTGAATTTGACAACTGGCCCAATGACCTTGGTGAGTTTGCAGCATCCCAGAGCATTTCAATCTCTATAAATCAAAGTACTGTTGGAATGGAGTCAACCTTTGTTCCAAGGCTTCTCCTATCTCCCCGAGTCACATATTCCTTTTGCTGAAGTTACCTGATAGCTGTGGGGTGGATCTCCTCCCCACGGTAGTAACTGGAGTAAAGGGAAACCTCTTGTTTTTTCTGCTCAAACCACAGAGAATCCTCAGCCTAACCCCTCTGCTCATTCACATTTGCTGTTTGGGTCACTGGGGTGCAGGGGCATCTCAAAACATGAGCTATAAGCACAGGGCAGGGAAAACTCACATGGCACCCAGCTTCCCTACGGACCCTGCTGTCTTGCAGCCGCAGACAGGCAGATGGATGGGAAGGATCACTGCTCTCCTGTGGCCCAGCTCTTCCCCAGGGAAGCAGCCTGGCTGCCTGCCTGCCTGCAAGTGTGAGCAGGGAGAGGGAGCTATTTTTAAAGAGGAACCTCTGCTTGATCAGACTGCAGAGAAAGGGAGCTCCAACCTCATTACCAGACTCCCCCAGAGCACAGGACGGGAATCTACAGGGAAGAAATGCTGTGCAGATCACCTGAACACGATGCGGTAACACCATCTGATATCGCTATCAGGTGATCGATCGCCACCAGCACCGGGTGAGCAAACCAAGCTGGGAGCTGTGCCTCCAGCTCAGGGCTCCATGTAAATAAATCATGGATCCTGATGCAGGGTTATAGAAAAAATATGCTTCGAGCAAACAGAAATGCCATACAAATTAAGCCTGACGCTACCATTTCTCTTTTACAACCCCACTCCCAGCGAGTAAATGTGCTGCAGTATATGGGAATAAACCTCACCTACAGCAGGAAATCTGCTTTTAGGCAAGCAGCAATGGAGCAGCACCAAGGCATGGCAGAACACCACAATAACTGTTTTATATAATGCAATAATTACATACATAACGTGAGCAATTTTGGTGCAACAGACTGCAACAAATGGAGCGGCGTTTCATGCCGTGGGTGCTCCTATATCATCTAATTATCAGGGAACATATATATAGCTCATCTTTAATTTTAATTCCTTGTGTCTGTGTGCATCCACACACATACGCAGACCCTGGGACTCAAAAACCCAAGAAACTAAATTCCAGCAGAAAACTTTTATTGAGCTCCAACTGCTCGCCTGTTATTCATAACCCAGTTTCCTCTCTCACAAAGAGACCTTTCGCATGGTTTTCTCTTTTTTTTTTTTTTCCTTCTGCCTCGCTAACAGCTGCTCGCAGTGTTGTATCCTGAGTGATGATGAGGTTCTGAAAGTGTTTTTTTGGAACAGATGGCCAGGAGAGAGCCGGGGAATGTGCCAGCAGCAAGCTGGGGAATGCGCCAAGTCCTGCAGTGACTGAGTACTCCGGGTTCCAGCTCGCGTGCCTTTCCCCTGCCCTCTGCCCCAAGTGGCGCCAGCAGGACTTCCCAGCTCGCGCTCCGAACATCTGGAGTCTGCGACTGCCAGAAGAGACGGGGAGGAGAGGGGGGGGAAGCCAAAAAAAAATATAACACAACCACCCAACCCAACCGCCCGGCCCTCCCTCCCGGCTCCGGCGTGGCTCCCATGCTGCTGCTGAGCAGAGCAACCGGTGGGAGGCAAAGAGGGGAGGTTTTTGGGGGGTGAAATACCCACCCCCCACCCCCCCCAACACACACACACACATGCATATATATAGATATTTTTTTTAGGAGTTTTCTGGTTGTTACGGGGTTGTCATGGTGTTAGGGCTGCCTAGCATACAGTGTTTTGTGATGAGCAAAAAGCTGTGCTGTGCTGCCTGGAGAGTGGGTGGGAGCTGCCCTGTAGACATGGGGAGCACTGCTCTGTACCCCCAGCCCCAAACCCTCCCAGACCCCTTAATGCAGCCATTCTGCAGAGCATATGGATCATGTAATCACACAATTATTAAGGTCGGAAAGACCACTATGATCATCTAGTCCAACCATCAGCCCATGCCCGTAAATACTCTAGACCATGTTCCTCTGTGCCACATCTACACTTTTCGTGAATGCTTCCAGGGATGGTGATTCCACCACCTCCTGGGCAGCCTGTTCCGACGCCTCACCTGGAGCATAGAGCTGTGGTTAGTAGCCTGCAGCAGGACCCAAAGCCCCACAAAAACCAAGTGAGGCTTTTGCGGGACTCCTGGCCACCCGTGATATGTCCCCAGCTGGGACCTCAGATCCAAGCAAAGCTCCAACAGGATCCAGAGCTCAGCTGGGACGTCATAGTCAAAATCTCCATCACGCTGAATCATAGAATCATTAAGGTTGGAAAAAGACCTCTAAGATCACCAAGTTTAAGGTGATTCTAAGATCACCAACCCATCCCTACCATGCCCACTAATCCATGTTCCTCAGTGCCACATCTCCACATATTTCAGACACCTCCAAGGACGGTGACTCCAACACTGTGACTCATGCATGCACTGTGAAGGGCATAACTTAGTGCAAAGCCCTTTTATAACCAGCCAAAGGCCAGCTTTCAAAAATGAACTCTATCGTAACTTGCCACCTCCTCATGCAGCTTATTTTTTTTAGGAAAAGGCATTTGTAGGCCTTCAGTTACCCCTTTGGCTGCTTATAAATGAGATCTCCAATCACCAAACACCCTTGGTCAAATCTCAGTTGCAACGACTTAAATCACTCTATAACAGCAGTTAAGACTGGAAAGGGGAATTTTTTTCTTAGCTAAAATAGCTGGAGAGGCTAAAGCCAACTTTTCTAATTAACACAATGGAGTGGAAGGGGGGAAAAAAACCCACCTATTAAATTTCCCATTGCAACAACAAAGTCTGCACAACAACCTAACATTAGGGACAGCAGATAATTCACCCTCAAAAACAAAGCACAAAGCAATGCAGAATCCAGCAAATGCAACATCTGGAGCCCCCGCTTGCCAAAACAAACTCCCATCAGCTACTTTTTTGTGTGAGATGCTCACGGTGCCACAGCATGCTGCAATCTGCCAGGGAACTCAGGAGATAGGGGCAGGGAGAAATGCAATAAAACAGAGATGGTAGCAGATAAGGGCACAGCACAGTGCGAATACCAGAGGTCTGCACTTGGGGCTTGCTGTGGTTTTTTTTTTTAAAGAAAGAACAAAAAGAGAACAGCAACAACAAAAATCCACCCTGAAGTCTGTAACTCAGAAGGAACTGCTCAGCAAGCAGTGGTTTGCGAGACCTGATTAAAACCACGCTAGGCACAGAAAACGTGCCGATTTCAGAATTAATGAGCATGCGGTGATTTTGGGCCAAGCCATTGTATCCTCCTCCAGCTGCCTGTGTGAGACCCCCCAGGAGAGACATCCTTCCACACCACCTGACATCCAGAGCTCCCATCTTTTCTGCTCAGCTATCCCAGATTTACTGCTCCAGTTTGCCAACAGCCTTCCCCCTCGTGCTCGCAATGCCATGGCTTGGCTTGAAGAGAAAGGGACACACCATTTCAATCCTGTCTTTGCATCTCTTGTCTTCATGTCTCCTGTCTTTTGGGATTTGCTGACTGCTTGAGGCTCCTCAGTGAACCCTATTAGTTTTGGCTCCATCTTCAACTGAATGTGCTCTGGCCATCACACAAGCTTAAAATAAAATGATTCGTATCAGCAAGGGCAACCCAGAGACTCTTGGGTTGCCCAGGAAATCCCCCACACAGACTTTCCAGTATGGCAGAACAGCATTTGCAAGACAATTTCTAGAAAGAAAAGTAAGGTAGAGCATGGACCAGGATGTGAGGACAAAACTTGTCTTTCCTTTTGGAGAAGGTATTTGGAGGGGGGTGAGGATGGGTGTCCTCAGAGGATACGAAGCAAAGGCAGATATTCTCCCTGTTATGCTGTTTCTGGGACTGGTGGTGGCCTCTGTGGAGGCATGATGGCCAATGTCCTGGGAGAGTTTCATTGTTCATGTGCTCTCAATAGGATCAGGGCTTTTCTCTGTACACACGCTTTGGAGCAAAAGCCAAAAATGGAAGATTTTTAATTCTTAATTTATTTTTTTAATTAAGAGTGGGCACAGCTCTAACCCTCATATGTGAACAGCCTGGGATATGGAGCCACTTGAAATCCAGATCCAAGTTTTCTGTCTTGAAGCTTGTGTTGGTTTACATAAGTCAAGACAATGAGACTCAGCCCATCAGGCACCAAAAGCCTCAGAACCAGCCCAGTGAATTGCCCAGCTGCCATAATGGATGTTCCATTTTGACCAATGAATTCCTCCATTTTGACCTTGGAAGGTTGATCAGCCCTAGGACTCCGCTCCCATCTCCTGCCCTAGGGCTGGTGGCACTGCAGCAGTATTCCTGGGCCACCAGCACCCATTTCCTTGTAGTAAATACTCAATTTCAGGCTTCCCCATACACAACTCCTGTACCTCCTTGGCCACATCTTGCTGTGCACATCTCACCTGGCACTACAGCTCTGGGGGTCAAAAATACGGCCTCAGGAAGCGACAGAGAGCATACTATTGTGTTTATTTATAACCCAAACTTCTGAAGGATGATTTGTTGGGCTGAAAAAGAGGAAAACCAGGGAAACCTGCCCGAATCGGAGGCAGACCTTAACGACACCGGGAAGGAGCCTGCTCCCCAGCTTAGCTGTCCATTCATCCATTAAAGTCCCGCTGATTTATTATCCTGCATGACAAGCGAGCCCAGAAAGCAGGGGGAAGTTCAATTCAAGTTTACAAAACTCTTTTTGTCATAAAAGCCCGAACAAAGACATCAGTCACTCCTTTAATTTACCCATGTCACTTTCCAAGAGGAAAACTGGCCGAGCGCTCTGCTTCCTCCTACGGCAGCTTGATGATGATTTCACCTAATTGGTTCAGCGTTAAGTAAGCTAAAGGAATGTGATGCGTAATTAGATGCAGCGTTGTTTCCTCAAGATACCCGCATGTCCTTCAGGTCATACATCTTCCTAATATGTTTATATGTACAACATCTCCATTAGCTACTTTTTTTTGGTTGTTGTCAGGCGATTTTCACAGAGATAAGTGTTAGATTAAACAAAGCAGAAATCACAGCCGGGCGGCCACGTTCTGGGCTCTCCAAAACGCTGGTTGCTTTTAACCAGCAACAGCCACAAGACAACGCTAATAGGATCATGTTGTGTTAAAACACGAGGGGGGGACTAACGAGAGGAAGAGCCTGGCGAGGAGAGCAAAGCTTTTGATTAGCAAGGAATGTGGTTATTACAGGATCACACAGAAAAAGCAAAGAGCCGAGAAGTGGGAGAAAGACAAGGAGTAAAGAATCAGGAAAAATTCAAGAGGTTGAGAAAGGAAGGAAATAGCTTCAGATTTATTTTTTTTCCCCCTCTTTTGTAACTTTTACCGTTATTTGGGGGGGGGTGGAGGAGACTGTAACATACCTTCCTTTTTTTAGATCTTCCTTCTGCTTGTAAGGTCCTAGTGCACTGCTCCACGCATTCAGAGAAGCTCATGTTACTGTGGTCAGCGCTGTAATCCAGGTCTGCTAGTCTGGCCAGGGAAAGGATATAGTTACAGGCTATTCTCAAGATGGCCAGTTTGGACAACTTTTGACCATAAGAATAGCAGGGAACCTAGAAAGGGTAACAGGGAAAGAAAAAAAAATTAGGCCAGAAAAACAAAATATCTCGCTCGAAGCATGACAAAACAATTGTAGGTTATTTTCTTAGCGGTTTTTAACACAAATAGGAACTCTGTGATAAAAGGCCATATGGTCCCAACAGGTTTTGCAGAAGAACTCCCCTGCTGATCTCTGCGGGAATGAAGCAGCATGAGACCTCTCGATTTCAGCGGGGCAGTTCTGCTCAAAGCGTGATGGCAGGACGTGGGATGCCTGCCTGCCGCTCAGCTGGCTTCTCAGAGAGGCCAGACCCTGTTTTTCTTGGAAAACCCAACCCCCTGTTGCCAGCCCCTTGAGTGACTTGCCCCGAGCATCCTCCTCCCCGCAAGCGGCTGCAAAGCCATTGCAGCCTTTTGCAGTAAGGGAGCAATGCTGGCAGAGGTGACATGAGCTCAAACAGCATCACTCACAGCTTCCAAATCTGCTCTGAAATTCCAATCCACTGCCCCATGCTGAGCACCAAAGCACCCATCACTCTGCCTCTCAGGAAAGCATTATCTGATGTAAGTTATTTCTTTACCCTTGAAGATTTTTAGTGTAATGTGGAACATGCAAACGATTCAAATTAAGCAGCACGTGTCCAAATAAATGCATGGGATACAGAAGGTTGGACTGCTTTTATATTGCCATCCGGCAAAACGCTACATGTGAGCTCAATTTTAGGCACGCAGCTTTGCTATGTCCAGCTTAAAGAGAAAATCCGCTGAGTTCAAATAGGCCTGGGGCCCCGTCCGCTACTTTGCAAAATTGCTAAAGGTCATTCAGCCCTTAATGCACAAGAATCTATTGCCTATGGGAAACTGGAGCCGGGCGTTTATCTGAAATCCATCCTCACTGCTCAGGCTGTCTGAGTGCCTGTCAATCTAAGTTTTCATGCAACATCAATCACTGCAATGGCCGAACGTCCCTCAACCATCTGCCTCCATACCAGCCTCCATCCTCCTCATCCCTCTACGGTATCATGCTCTGCTTATGGTTGGAGGTTTTAAAGCTTCTTGCTATACCCGTGCCTGAGCTTCTCTTTTTTCCACAGACACAAAGCCAGGCTCACCCCCAGTTTTACATAAGGTAAGAGGGGTTAAAAGGGGTTCTTCCTCTCTGCTGACCCCATAGCAGCTGCATGCAGATATCAATGGAAGGGCAGAACAGCTCAGAAATATATACTATTTCCCCAAGCATTCTGCCAGGCTCCAATAAATGCCAGCTCCACGAACCCAGCTAGATGTGCTTCCTTGGTATTAGCAACCCACAATAGATCTTTTTGTTCATTAATTTGGCACAGTAAGTTGAAACCCTGGCAATAGTAGCGCCCACAACATGCTTTTGCAGTTCCCTCCTCCTTCTCAACACCACAGCCCTCCTTTTGCTTGCTTTGAAGCTGGTTCCCACTGTCCTCACTTCAGGTCCCCCAGTTCTTGAGATGAGGAAGCAACAGATTCATCTCCTCTGTATTTTCAGTCCATCTATGGTTGGACTAGATGATCTCAGTGGTCTTTTCCAACCTTAATAATTCTAGCATTTATCTCTTTTTCTTCATCTGATTACTGTATTGTAGCCATCCTGCACCTCTGAGCACTGCTGCTGCTCTTCCCTGAACCCATCCTCACCCCAGTGTGTCCTTGGGGAGCTGGGAGAAGCTGAACCACATGCAGTATTCATACTGTGGGCGCTCTCTGAGTTTATCTAGCTGATGCTCTCTGCTTCACCTTATAATCTTTTTCTAATCACTCCTGATTTGATTTGTGGCCACTACTGGATACAAATCTGAGATTTTCATCTACAGAAACTCTAAGGCCTTCTTTCTCTGAGATTATGGTCAGTTAGTGTCTAACGTTTTCTGAGAGTAATCTGCTACAGTTTTCCCCATATGCATTGCTTTACATCTACATTCTACCTCTTCTTAGTAGAGGAAGCTTACTTTCCAGCTTGGTTTTGTCAGATGCTTCAAAAGAGGACTCTACCATGAAAATTCAGACCAATAACATCTCAGCTAGACCACCCTTATCCATGAGTACATGGATTTTAATGGAAGAACGCTGTTGACCCCATAGGCCATTTGGCTTGCACGATATATCTGAGATGCCAGCGGCATCTGACCTCTCCAGAAGCAAGCCAACAAGCTTCAAAGAGCCTTTTTCTCTATGTATCATCTGCTACTGATACCCTTGTGGGGGCTGGGGATCTATTTATTCTCTGGGAATACCCAGTGGGACCACTGCTTTGACCTCCACTGGCATTTCCACAGTGCTGCTATCACCAATGCAAAAAGGAACATACCATTCACCTTCAGATGGTAATACCTGGCCCCCAGACGCAGCGAGCTGAGTTATTTTGGAAGCAGAGCTTTGGGCAACAGAAACACCCAACTGTCTTTCAACACTGGTGTCACAAAAACAGTGGAGATCCCAGATCAAACAGCAGCACACAAGACAAAACCAAGACGGAAACCAAAATGGAAAGATTCAGTGAAATGTGGGAGTAAGTTCAGAATTGGAGAAAGGAGGAAGTTAAATCAAGCGGAAGGAAAAGCGACCGCGAAATCGCTGGGGCTGATGCATAGACACTGTCCAGCTGCAACACAAGAACACAGAAAAATGTCTATTTTCCTCATCTGTTTTGCTCTCCTTCTTCTGTGTGTTGTTCATTATTTATTTGTTTATTTATTTATTTAAAGGAACAAAATAAAACCCAAACTGTTTTTTTTTTTGGGCAGGCCTGCTACAAATTCCAAGAAAGATCTCAGTGTTAGCAGAGTTGACCAAACCCTTGCCTGGCGTTACACAACGCTTCTACACGATGCAGCAAAGTCCAAACTGGAGCTGCCCTGTACATACACAGGAAGAATTTCACCCCATGCAGCTCAGATACCACTGTGATGGGTGCGGGGCACCAACAGTAGGAGATAAGAGTTTTTGCCATGGTAACAGTGTTAGAATAACTGTTTCGTATGGACCCTCCCTGTCTTGGCTGGGCTCCTGCCATTTTAATGTTTCCTTTTGAATTAAACATGGAAAATTGAGAGAGGAATGAGCCACTTAATTCAGATCCAGATCTAACACTTTCCCAAGCAATGGGGGGAGGGGGGGGGGAGAAGAGAGGTTTTGTGCTTTGGTTTCAGCACTTCTTTAGAAGACTTCTTCACAGAGCCAGGAGCAAGGAGGGGAGGGATCTGCCCAGGTTGAGTGAAGGGTGTCAACAACACACCTGGATGCCAAGAAAATTCAACCAAAATGGAGTATCTTAAGACACTGGAAAAACACTTGATGCCATCAGAGCCACACGGTGCTGAAGACCTGTGCTCCACACTGATCTGTAGTAGGAGGCTACATGACCAGGTGTGTGCTGTGCTCCAGGTAAACTCCAAGTCCTCTCCTTTCAAACACCCCCTCTAGCTCATCACATCTGAACCCAGCAGGGAGAGCTGTGAAGGTGGGAACTGAGCAGTTCTGCTTAGAGTTCAAGTAGCTATGCATATTCCTTTTCTGACCCCATTGATTTCTGTGCAACTCACCATGTTGCCTGCATTATTTGCAATGATTTAAAGCAAGCAGAAAGGAACTGCAAGTGAAATTTCACACTGATCTGAAGGAATGCAGCAGAAAATAGTGGGCTGGGACCAGAAGATGCTTTCTGGTCATGGCTGTGGGGTTTTGGGGTCTTATCAGTGCCCCTCAGGGTGAAGAAAGGCAAGATGCATGCTCTTGAAGCATGTTACTGTGCACAAGAGCTTTGTTTTGGCAGGAAGACAGGATAGGATATGATGTAACAGGTCCCTTCCATCCCCGACATCTGTAATCAGAGGTGGTGTCCTTGGAAGATGCTGCCTTTGAAGTCAATAGGATGTCTGCCAGGCACTTTACCAGCATCCACCAAAGTGATGATCTTGGAGTCCATTCTCACCCAGGCCCCAGCACAGGGGACCAGGGATACTCACAACAACGGGACTGTGGGGAAAATTGGGATTATCCCAGGGAGCAGCATTAAGGCAGTTCACATTGCTGAGCATCTGGCTGGATTGTGCCGTCACCATGGAAAAAAGCATGGTATAATTTATATAACAGATAAGGTCTTTAAAGTCAAGTCCTCTCTGGCTTTGCACTGCATTCCCCCCAAAGAAAGGAAGACATTGAGCCCTGGGGTCCAGACCTCCTTGTTATTATAACATAAGTGCAACTTAACACTATGGATTTGCACAGACCCCCTCCATATGCAGGTCATGTATTTGGCCCCTTGGCTACAGCAGGAAAGCTGGGGAGGCAGAGAAACACCTGTGCCTGTAGCATAGCATCAGCTAAGGCCTCCTGACAGCTGGCTCCTTCACACCATGCCATAAGCTGTGGCATTTACCTGTCTTGCAATTCATCTCATTTATTTTTATGCTGGGAGCTAAACCACGTCCAAGAGAGCAGCTGGTTGCCTCTTCCCCACTCCCTCTTAGAGGATTTCACTGTCTCATTGTGCCTCATGCAAAAACACTTCCAGGAGGTTCATATGAATGTCCAGTGCTTGATAGTCCTGGTTCTGACTCCAGTCCTTGTTTTACTCATTCTGAAAAGTCCTCTGCTTCTGTCCCCATCACGTTACCTCTCTGGGGATGGCAACTGTGAAGTTACTGGGAGCAGGCGGAACGATTAAGTACTGACCGGTTTTGTCTAGAACATCACCACTTGTTTTCATAGAATCATAGAATTGTCTGAATTGGAAAGAACCATTAAAGGCCATCTAGTCCAACCCCCCTGCAATGAACAGAGACACCTACAGCTCCATCAAGTACTCAGAGTCCCATCCAGCCTGACCTTGAGTGTATCCATGGATGGAGCACCCACCACATCTCTGGGCAACTTGTTCCAGTGCTCCACTAAAGATGCATTACTTCACAAATTTGGTGCTCACAAGGCACAGATTCAAACCCCGCAGGGCCAGATACTGTAAGCTTTGTAAGAAAATGCCATGATCACAGAATCATAGAACCATAGAATGGCTTGGGTTGGAAGGGACCTTAAAGCCAATGCATTTTCAACTTCTTGCTGTAAGCAGGTTGCCACCCACCAGGTCAGGCTCCCCAGGATCTCACCCAACCTGGCCTCAAATGCCTCCTGGGATGGTCCTTGGAGGAGGGATGCAGTCCCAAGCGCCCCGTTCTGTCCAACCTGTGGGCGTTGCGGTGTCAGATGTTCTGCAGATCTCTATTCCGGCTGGCGATGGGCAGCAATTTTACACCACTAGAGTGGGAGGCTCTTGTTCCTCTGCCACCAGTTTGTGCAGCAAAGCATCCAGCCAGCAGACAAACCTCACTTAAAAATGTCAACAGGAACAAAAGCAGCAGCAGCAGCCCCGACCCTGGTGCCTTCTCATCTCGGGTGGGTCCATGCTTTCGGATAACCCAGCTCCCGGTTCCTCCCAGCTCCTGGCTCCTTTGCTGCTCGCATTGCAGCAACATGAGTTCACTCCTTGGAGCGAATGAATTGGCTTCCTGCAAACAAAACCTAGGTGTGGTGCTGGGTGAGTTCACCCCGCGGAGCAATTCCAAACAGCAGTCTGCTTAACGCGGCCCAGCGCCTGGCTCCGCTCGAGTGCTGATTGTCCTCAAGTGCTACGCCAGGAGGTTCTGCACCCTCAAAGCCTCCCTCTGGGCACAAGAAATATCATGCTGTGAGCTGTAGCAAAGCCCTTACTTTGTTGTAGGTGTTCTGAACCACCACCCCATATAATAACTACACAGAGGGTTACTGAAGAAGGAAGCCCAGGGCCATAGCGCGCAGCAAATCTTCTTCAGGTGAGGCAACCCCCAAGTGGGGAACATTTTGGGGGGTGATATTAGCAGGGTAGCTGCCCTCCCATCTCTGAATGGGTCAGGTTCAGCTGTGGAAGGGGAGAATGAGCTCCGTTGCAGCTGTGGCCACATCTGGGAGGTTCTGCTCCTTGGCTGGCACAAAGGGCAGCACAAAGGTGGGACCCATGAAGGTTGATGGCTGGACTGGACGATCCCAATGACCTTTACAACTTTAATGTTTCTATGATCAAGCTAGGACGAGAGCAAGATGCACAAAAGGGGACATGGATCCAAGGAGTCTCTAACCAGGGATTAATAACCCAGATGTATGATAGGCAAGCATCCCCCTCCTCATCACAGGGACTGCAGCCTGAGCAGTAATCTGAGAACAGCTAAAGGCAGGGAGCAGGGGCTGCGCTCAAAGCCTGCTGGATTCAAAGCAGACTCCTTCCTCCGATTTCAGCGGGAGCCATAAGAAAACACAGAGGTTAACTCAGGGTGGCTGCAGCACGCAAAGCAAATATCTCCCAACAGGAATGGGATTTGTGTCAGAGGATAACATCAGTTAGACAGCAAGGGGAGCAAAGAAGCCTTCTCATTTCTGACACACAGCCATTGTTTTCAGGATTTTTATGCTTTTGTGCGTGCTCTCCCTTATTTTCTCTCCACTTGCATTGCTCCTGGCCAGTATTTCGTCATCTTCCTTAGCTGTTAAGCCCCAGTGCTTCCCAGTTCTGCTTCAACTGCACTTTAAATAACTGTGGCATCACCCGAGGCTGGCTCAAACAGCTGAGCTGCCCCAATTAATGCTGTGCTGCTCACGTGGGGAATGCAGCCCTGGGAGACCCCGTGGAGCAGGTGATGGAGGGAGCTCTCAGCCTCCCCATAGCACCAAGGCTACAACCAACACTGGTTGCATATGATGGTGGTGACAAACTTCAGTTGCTTTCAAACAGATGTCACACTGGGTGACATGGTTTAATTAGCAAGGTGGTGACGAGAGGATGGTTGGACAGAATGATCTTGGTGGCCTTCCCAACCCCTGTGGTATTATGACAGAGGATGAACACATGATGGTGCATCCTAAAAATAAGATGCAGAAAGCAGGCAAGCATTGATACATCCACCAAAGAGCCACAGTCTCCAGAGGTGTGTGGCTCAAGCTGCAGGTTCTCAAGCTGGTCTGGAATCTGGATGAGAGCTAATTGCTTCAGTTGTGCCAGGGGAGGCTCAGGTTGAGTATAGAGGGAACTTATTCTCAGAAAGAGTGGCTAGTTATTAGAACAGGCTGCCCAGGGAAGTGCTGGAGGTTTTCCCTGGAGGTGCTCAAGAAATGTGCAGATGTAGCACTGAGGGACATGATGTGGATGGATTGAGGGTTGGACTAGATGATCTTAGTGGTCTTCTTCAACCTTAATGATTCTGATTCCTAATTTCCTCCAGCACCCACCCTGGCTCTGCATATCCCTGGAGATGGTTCCCACCACCACCAGCATCTTGCAGCCTCCTAATGTTTCCTCTACAGGAGGGAGTGGGGTCTCATTTAACTACCAGCCACAGCAGTCACATGCACACTGGTAGCTCAAAGCAAAAGGATACTAAGAAAGGAAAAAAAAAACAGCCCCAGCAGCTAAAAAGCCCCATAAAAGTCTAAAATATCTCCAGAACCCACAGGAGTGCAGAGAACGAGCCTGTCAGCTGCAAAAGCAGAGAGCCCTGGTAATGCAGCAGTGGAAAGATTTAGGAAAAAACCAATGCACTTGAAGGGAAAATTAATGTCTCTGGACACATCTGCTCCCAGTGCAGACTCTAGCTTGGAGGCTTGACATGCTGCTTTGAGGAAGAGCTGGACAGCAGTGCTTCGGAGAGAAAACAGATGTGAGGCATGGGCAGCTCCAGATCAGAGGCGGCTGGGGTTGTCTCTAGCTATCAAGGGAGAGTCTGATGCCACCTTAGGGTCTGTCAGCACAGATAAGATGCACGACCACAACCCCTGCAAATGCAAAATGTGCTGCTAGATGGTGGCATACTTGGATGACCACGGAGAGCCCTCCAGAAGCAGAGGAGGTGGCTTCAGGAATGGCACATCCACCACTTCTCTTGGCAGCCTGTGCCAGGGCTTCACAAACCATCTGAGTAAAAATTTCCTCTTAACGTTCAGCATAAATCTCCCCTCTTTTAGTTTGAAACCACTGCACTGCTGCAGTCTGCCAGATGTGAAGATGAGAACGCAAAGGAGCAAAGCAATGGCCTTGGGTCCCATGAGCTCTTTGCTGCATCACCACATTGCCAACGCCTGGGTTCACTGACCACCCACAAGGGAAAACAGATGCAAGTGACAACAGGTCTCATCTCTTACTGCAACTCCATGGCACCTTGGGGCAATGGGATGGTGCAAGAACCCGCAGAGCAGCAGCCATGTGGGTGTCCCAGGGTGGGAGGTGGAAAGAGGGAGAGGAGCAGCACTCAGCAGGGATACTTAGAGAGTGAGAGCAAAGCACAGCAGAGCTATTCCCTCCTCCTTTTGCAACAGGTAAACAGTGAGGTGTGTTTTCCATGGGGAACTACACTATTAGCCTCGAGTCCTGCATCAATAGAAGACTTTAACAAATGACACTTGGGGAATTCAGGGAGGAAAAAAAATCTCCCAGATGAATAGCTGACCAGCACAAGAAGCAGGACTGCAGAGAAGGAGCTGCATCATGGAAACATCTGATCTTTGGTCCTGCTTTATGGGACTCGCATGGTGAGAGATTCCTGCTGGCCATAACACAAAAGAGTGAGGACGATGGCAATGACACATTCCTCCTTCCAGAGCCAACAGCTGCCCATTTATCTGCCACCTCTGGCACAGCCAAGTGCTCAGAACCACTCTTGGATTATTCCCTCCTTGTATAAAATGCCTGTGGCTGGCTTTTCCTCCTCCAAAACCGACAGCAGTGACAACAAAAAGCCTTCCTGCCATCTGGAGAACTGGCGTCCATGAGTCAAAACATGTGTGCCAGATGCACACAGCTGCAGAGCCCATCTGCCTGGCACACTGTGTGCCAGCCACTCCCCTATGGTGGGCTGCCACTGGGCATCCCATAGAGAAACACAGCTTGCCTGTCCTCCTCCTCACCTTGGATAACCAGGTACCCTACAGTGGGATTGATTCTGTGACCCCTGGCATTTTGCCAGTTGCCTTCAAGGGTGGTAATGCAATGGAGCAGGCTGACCCAGAGACGTGGTGGATGCTCCATCCTTGGTGACACTCAAGGTCAAGCTGGACAGAGCTCTGAGCACCTGATGGAGCTGTAGGCATCTCTGTTCATCGCAGAGGAGATGGACCAGATGACCTTTAGGACTGCCTTCCTACTTACTCAAATGATTCTACGATTCCATGGCACCATGGGTGGGCACCTCCAGCCCCACGTACCCATCAGGGTGGGAAGGAAATAGAATCCATGCGGGTACCATCAGCTCCTGCACACCAATCCCTTCCTATAGAAGGAGTGCAGGCTGGGTGCACTCCTCACCACAGACCTGTTGATTTCAGCACCTCAGGAACTGGCTCTCCAGCACACTCCTATCCCAAAGCAAACCTCTCCATGCTCCTGCCTCTCAGCCTTGCTGGCTGGGATGGTGCAGATAGAGAGTTTCCCTCCTCTGTCCTGATCCCAAAGCTACTCCGCAGCACCGGTGGGAACAATTTGAGTGACAGCCAGCACTGCGCCTATGTGCAATGAAGCCGACAGTCACCTGATGTCACGTACGGCACCAAGCACGCTGCTGGCAGCCCGGGGAGAAATGAATCCAAATGTCATCCAATGCTGATCAGGACAGCCAGCTCACCCCTCAGCAAATTGCTAAGAAAGCCTCGCAGCAAACATTTCTCAGAGAATGATTTCTTTCTGTCCGCAGAGCGAGCGCAGCTCTGCCAGTATGCTCCAGCACTGACCCTGGAGACTGGCTTTCATGGGAAGAGAGGACAGCAACTTGTTCTCCAGGCTCTTTGGGCTCCCAGCTGAGTCCTGGGCTGAAATGATTTATGGACGCAGGGCCAAGGCCAGGAATTTGAGGCTTTTCAAGAGTTGCCCATTTCCCAAAAGAGTGCGGCTTTAATTTGTTGCTTGCCTGACTTCTGCTTGAGGCTCAGCCTAGAACAAGACTGCCAGCGAGCTGGGAAATCAGAGCTACTTCCCCTTGCGGTTTCAGTGGTATTAGATGTCTGTCCATGGAGAATTAGACTGACACTTCCAAACACGTTACACACAGCCACCAAACAACCAAGATAGGGAAACAACTTGGAGAAACAAAAGAGATCACGCCTGGGGTTTACATTTCCAAATGGCAAACTCAGCACCGGAGGAACATCCTGGGTTAGTGCTGTTAGGCAGGGAGTGCCACACAGTGACTGAAGCCCCTCTGCCTTAGGTGCCTACCAGCAGCTCTCGCCTGACACACAGCCCTGGAGGGATGGGTCTGGGCGATGTGATGCTCAGCATCTCTCTGAGATGTGAGGCTCAGAGGGCTGTGAGCTGTGGACACCTGGAGAAGTTCTGCTGGTATTTGGTGGAAGGCAACAAAGCCAGGATGGCTGGGAGCTGTAACAGGGAGCAGAGATAGAGATATGGGGGTCAGATCAGGGCTGGACACTGATTTATCCTCATGGGGAAGAAATGAGAAGAATAACGCTGGTGTACAGCCTTGCTCCCTCCTTCGGCTCTCCCCTCCCCTTCTACACATTGGGGAGGCAATGGGATGGAGAAATTTTCTCCACAACATCGTTCACCTCTCAGAAGCCCCACCTTGCCCACGAGATCACCTCTATTATTCACCCCCAGAACATCACGAAGATTTCCTAAGCCCTCTCCAGAAGAAAGCCCAGCACTGTACACACATCAAGCAAAAGCTACTGAAAAATCATGGGAAACTCATTGGGATGGGGAAACTCATTGGGAAAGGTGCACCACTGGGCTCAGCCAAAGCTACAATGAAAGCTTCAGAGGGAAACCCCTCTGAATGGGCTTAAGAATTCCATCCCAGTGCCCTGCGCTCCCCCCAGGACAGCGCACGCCGGCACGCACACGTGCTGCTGCATGGAGCACATAGCGAGCCGCGGTGATGCTCTCAAGGGCTTTTTCGTTTGCGCTGCCTTCTCCTCTGTGCCCTTCTGTCTCCGGGGGGAAAAAAGAAACGGAAAAAAATCCCGAGTTCCCAACGCAGGCAAATGAAAAATCCTTGTTTCTCGGTCCCGATTGACAGCACTGTTCCACCCTCGGCGCTCCCAGGCGACATCCCCTCCTGTCACCGCATCCCCCCCGCACCCCGTCTCCCGGCACCTCGGCCCGGCAGGTACCTGCTTCCGCAGCGCCTCGAAGGCGGCGCTGATGGTGTGGACGCGGGTCCTCTCCCGGGCGTTGGCCAACAGCCGCCGCGTCTGCTGCAGGGCTTTGATCTCCGGCGAGACGCCGGCAGCCTCGCCCGGCCGCGGGCGCGGGGAGGCGGCGGGAGGCGGCGGCGGAGGCTGCGGGCGGGCGGCGGCGGGGGGCGGCGGAGGCGGCGGCGCGGCGGGGAAGGCGCTGGCGGCGGCTCCGAGCGCGGCGGTTCCGCGCGGTTCCCAAGCGGGCGGCGGAGCCGGGGGAGGCGGCGGAGGAGCGGGGGGTGCGCGGAGCCCCGACCGCCGCCCGCTCAGCACTTTGAGCTCCACGCGGAAACTTTTGCAGCCGTGTTTGCGTCTCAGCCGCCGCAGCCCCCCGAGCTCGGCGGCGGGACAGAGGCGAGGCCAGGGCTCGCCCTCGGCCAGCGGCGTGCTCCGCATGGCGCGGGGCAATGCGCGGTTGCGCTCAGCGCCCGCCCCGCCGCTCCGCTCCCGGTGCTGCCGCCGCCGCCGCCGCCCCGCTCCTCCCGCCGCCGCCGCCCATCTGCGCCCGATCGGCCGCGTCGGGCAGCGGAGCCCCGGCTCGCTCCGTGCGTCCGTCCGTGCGTCCGTCCGTCCGTGCGCGGCTCCTGCAGCCCGCCTCTCCCCGCCGGCAGCCGGCCCGCCGCGCAGATGAGCGGCTTTAAAGAAACAGGAAGGCTGGCTTTTTTTTTTTTTTTTTTTCTTCCCAAAACAGCTGTGCTGCCAATCTCCTTTGTTCATCCCCCCCCTCCCCTTCCCTTCCCTCCCACCCCACTCCCACTTTCTTCTTTAATCTCACTCTTCCATGCGATGGAAGAGAAATCCTGCCCCCCGGAGACTTGCGGTGACCCACCGTGTGTGCTTGTTTTTTCATTTTCCCCCTCATCCCACTCCCTCCCTAGTGAAATTCGGGATTCGCTTTGGTTTCCAACAACCACTTCTCTTATCACTCATTTCCCACATCGAAATCCTGATCTGTGAGCTGGGGCTGCCTGACCCTTAACCCTGTCCAGGAGGTTGGAAGCAATGATCTTTAAGGTCTCTTCCACCCTAAGCCATTCTATGATTTGTTGACTTCATGCAGCACTCCTAATGGTGCCCTGAGCCCCCTGGCAGGATGGAAAGCAAGAGAAGCCCTGACACCCACCCTCTGCCTGTTTTGTTGCCACTTTGCCTGTTGTTACTCCTCAAAATCCACTCCTCTGCTACCACTCTGCTACCATATTTGGATCCTCTTGTGAGAATTATTCTTGCAGCAAAAGTCCGACCTAGTTTTCACAGGGTGAACCACGGAGCCTGGACTTGAGGGTAATTGCTATGGGCCACGAGGTGTGTCCTGCTGGGCCCTTGCGCACCCTGAAGGCCCCTTCCTCATCCTAATGAGGGTGCAGACCGAGCATGGCAGAGCCAGGTTGGAAGGGAGGGCTGCAAAGAGGCAGAGGTTTGCTGGGAATAAACTTCTTGCAAGACTGGGAAAATGTGAGTGTCATTTTTAGAAGTATCTTCATGATTTAGGTACTTGGCTTCTGTTGTGGTAATCACTCGAACCCCTTAAACAACAGCATTGTTGTTGAGAGTCATTGGCATGTAAGGTGTGAGATGCTTGAATTCACTGCTGGAAGAGGGACATTGGTTCCCAACCCTCCGCCATGGTGTGTTTACCTTGCAGCCATTGGGACCACATGAGGTGAGCAAAGGGAGCTCACACTAATTGACCTAGATGAGATCCATGAGAGCAAGACAAGCTCTGCCTGGTGGTTCATTCAGTGCTGTGGTCAGGTATTGGGGCAATCCAAGAGAAGGTGTGCTGAGTCCTGGTTCAGCACCTTGTCGTGGCCCTGCTGCCCCTTCTATTAAATCCTCTGTTCAAGATGTTACTGGAATTTGGTTTTCTTTTGCAGAAGGATTTTGGGTGAGCCAGTTGAGCTCAGTTGTTGATCTTCTGCTACTAGTGCTACCACTGATGGTTATTTTCTTCATCTTTGTTCCTGATTTCAGTCTTTAAGATGAGAGCCAACAAAGGATTTTTGACTGACCTGTTTTATCCCAATGTTCTGGGGGTGCCAGGGGCCCCAGCCACTCCAGCAGTGTCTGCTCTCATTGTTCAGGAGATTTGGCATTCCCTGGAAGCCTACATTAAACTTTCTGAGGCTCTTCTAACAGGAGAAGGAGGATTAAGCACAAGATCTTGGCCAAATTTCAGTGTCAGCGTTAAATTCTGGCTATCTACAATCCTTTGCTGTTCTAGCTTGACTCCACAGAGCAAATCGTTCTGGGGGGTAAATAAGTGAAGCCCACCAAAAACAAACAAATTTGCAGCCATTTGCACCATTTGTTTTTCCCTCTTGACCTCAAGGCGTGGGCATTTTCTGGGTGTTGGTTATAGAGCCGCTCTTTTGGTGTGGCTGTGATACGGAGTGCTTCCAAGAAGAAACCTAAACCTGAGTGACCCTGGTCACATACTTGGTGTCAGACCTTCCCCTCCTCTCGTTTTAGTATCCTTGTGGTTACGGGTATCACAACAAGGCTAGAGGGGGCCCCAGTCAGGGCTCCATTGCTCATAGGTGCTGGTGCTTTGTCCCCATTTGCAGAGGACAGAGTGGTGCCAGCTGCCATCTCTGCAGCACAGATGCTGCATGCACACCAAGCCGGTGCATTGCAACCAATGCAAAGTGCCAGTGGGCTGCTGTTACCATCTGACTGCCTTGTTGCTCTTTGCCTTAGAGGTGATTGAAATCAAAGCTTATTCAAAGCTAAACCAAGGGGAGAGAGCTTTAAAAGGGTCTCCACTGCCTCGTCTGCAGAGTTATTTAGCCGAAAGTTGCTCTTTAACTGAAACAAGCAGGATGCTGGATCCCTTTGGCACACCAGCCCCATGTGATGGAGATGAGCAGCAATGCCTGAGCTCATGTTGCCCATGTTGCTCACAGAAATCACTACAGTGATGTGTGGTATCCCAGCTTGGAGGAGCATGGCTTTGTGTTTTGGGGACAAAATGTCAATAAATCCCAGCTCTGTGCCAGCTGCTGTGTGCCATATGGGGGTAGCAGCTCATTCTGCTGCATGGTACCCGTGTGCCAAAATGATGACATGAGGTAAAAAACAGATGGAGGGAATTGCCTGCCCATTGGAGAGAAGTGCAGGGGAGTGGGGCTGTGGTTATGAGGAGCAAAGAAACTTTTTTCCTGTCTTCTGGCCACTTAATATCAGCCTTGTCTTTGCTCAGAGCTGCATCATTTTAACAGCCCTGTGGTGTCCTATAGGGAATGTATTCCCAGATTCAGGTCTTGGAGAGCACTGGTACACACAAGGTGAGCTTTCACTGATAGCAGAGCTAAGCTGGTGCAAGCAATGAGGGTGCCCCTATTGCCCTTTCTTGGGTGAGCAAAGTTGACCCAACCAGCCCTGTTTAATACAGCAGATGTTTTGTGACGTGGTTTAGCTGTGGCCACATTCTTGTAGGATAGGAAAGGGGTTGTTCTTCAATTTCAAGAACCATCAAGTAATTGGCTTCATTACAAGCACTAACCAAGAGGCATGCCATGTGGCTTTGTTACCTCTACCTTCATGAGTAAATAAATAAGAACATAATCCCTTTGCTAGTCCATTGTGAGGGCCTGAGAGTGTGGGTAAAATCCTGAGCGGACTATTGCTGAAGAAGTGTTAACCTCTCACTCCACCATCATCTGGCACTGAGTTACTCAAAGTCATGGATAAGGACAAGAGGTAACAACCTTAAGTTATGGCAGGCGAGGTTCAGGATGGATGTGAGGAAAAAAATCTTCTTAGAAAGAGTGGTCAGACATTGGCATAGGCTGCCCAGGGGGGTGGTGGAGTCAGTGATGTCCCTGGAGGGGTTCAAGAAATGTGGAAATGCGGCACTGAGGAACAGGGGGTAGTGGGCATGGTGGGGTTGGGTTGGTGGTTGGGCTCGGTGATCTTAGTGATCTTTTCCAACTTTCTGATTCTGTGATTCTGACTGCACTGCGGATGCAGTAAGGGGCAGAGCTTGCCTTGATGCTGCAGTGCCATTTCCGAAACCTATCTGTTCTCCTAAACCTGTCTGCTGGAACTGGTGGAGTTGGAAGACATAGCTGTGAAACTCAAGAATGTTTCTTCAAATAATATCTTTTTAAAAAGTAATAAATAAATAGGAAAAGGAGGCTGAAACAGTCTAACATTTAAGTGACAAGATTGAACAGTAGATGTTGTTTGTGATCTTGGCTTGTCTTCATCTCCCAAGGTAGGGGGCAGACAAGCGATGGCAAAATGGCTCCAAAGCAGAGGACAGCAAATGGTGGGATTTCATCCTCAGGAGAGCATCCTGAACTTTTCTGAAGGGTGATGCAGCTGGTGATGGCTTTGTACTTTCTGAAAACCAGAAAGTCATTTCCAAGTGCTGTGAAAAGCTAGGGTTCTGCACTTGTTAAGAAGGGATGTGTGCTCCCATGTACATTTTCCAGCATTCTCTTCAGACGAGGGGAATTATTTTAAATTACTATAGAAGAAAAACAGAAAGTCTGGTTGCAATTGGCACACTGATTCTGTCAGTGTGAAGTTGAGTCATCCAGGCGTTATGGAGATGCAGCCTTAATCCTTCTTCCATTAACTTTTAAATATGTGCCATGTACCATGACTTTATCATGAATGGTTTGACAGCACCTGAGCAGCCCTCCTTCTTACAGGTATAGAATTTTGCTGTGTGTTTTGAAGAGTGTAAGATGTAGGATAGGAGAATGGGAGAACTTTTCTTCTTTGCAGTAAAAATTCCATTGGGAGCACATTCTTTTATTATGAAGTATTTAAACAACAACAACAACAACAGAAAAGAAATAAAAAATAACAAAGTTGGCAGGCTCAACTTTTGTCCTGTCCCTGATCTGAAAAAAAATGAAAAGGAAAAAGAAAGCCACTATTTTTATAGTTCTGTGAAAAATATGTCTTAAAAATCAGCAATTTGAGAATATAGGCAGGAGAGGAGAAAGTGAGAGACGGCTGATGAAACACGTCTAGTGCTAGTAAAGGGAAGAGAAATTTCTGCAGCATTAGGAAAGCATTGCTGAATACCCATAAAATGTACAGTGGGAGCTGCAAGAAATCGTAAAGTTGGTGGTCTCTCATCAGTGAGGTTTTTTAAAGCTGTTTGGAGACTTGGCAAATGTGCATGGGCAGGATCAGAGAAGAGTCTTCTTGGAGTCTTCTGAGAAAAAATAGTGAAATGAGGTAACAAGAATTATTCACACCCAACACTGGAGTCTTATCTTTCATTGACTTAACATTGTGTTTCTTTCTAAATGCTTCTTTGTCACACAGTGCTGTCAAATATGCACTCAGAGGGAAAAGTGCTTATGACAGTCAGCAGCTTTGTTTTATTCTCTTAGATTAACAATGACATCTCCTCTCCTCTCCTCTCCTCTCCTCTCCTCTCCTCTCCTCTCCTCTCCTCTCCTCTCCTCTCCTCTCCTCTCCTCTCCTCTCCTCTCCTCTCCTCTCCTCTCCGCTCATCAGAAAGAAGTACAATGAGATGCAGAGGCAGAAGAGATGAGCCTTGTGACAAGAGCCATGTAGTTATGCAGAACATAACGATCCTCACGACATATTACCTAAAGGAATAACTGTGTCTACACTGCTTGAAGTGTAGTGATTGTATAAATAAAAACTGCAGAGCTTTTAAGAATATGAGCTATAGGTTAAGTTTTGAAACTGATACAGGAGTTGCTGTATTATTTTTTCTATGTGGAAAGCTCAGACAAGATCCCTGTGGCCCTAATATCTTTGAGTTGTGGTTGGTTATCTGACTTTCTGAAACAGTGATGTACATCTTGGTGGGAGCTGCTGGGTGCCTGGCAGTCATGCAGATTAGTTTGGATACACTCCACTATAGACATAGAAGCTCAATTTTATAAAAAAAATAATTGTGTTTAAGATTAAAAACCTCAGCTTGTAATTCTCAGCCCAGCCCCAGAGGAAGTACTGCATTACTCGGGACCGATGCCTCAGTGCCTCCCTCCTGTTAAGGCAAGATGTAAGATCTCCGCTGACCTACTGGCTTAGCCAAACTGCAGCAGCTTAGAGATTGACTTGGAGGCATCCAGGCCAAGGACGACTCTTCCACTGACTTCAGCAAGAGCATATAGGGGTTCCTGCACTGCAGGGGTGCAAGATGTATGGGAGGTTGAATAGCTGTAGGAGGAGTAGAAAAAACTTCAACTCCTTCTCCATCTGTGAGCCAATTCACTGATTTATGCAGAGTTGCATTGGCAGCTGGCCTGACTTCAGCCCGATCTGACCTCATCCATCACTAAAACCAGTAGAAATCCTCCCATTTGTTTCTTTAGTACCTGTCTGAGGCTGGGAGGTTGTTCATGAGGCCAGGAGAGCGATTATGTCTGGAGATGGACATGAAGTGCGGTTCCAAACTGTGCTGACAATTCCCCCATGTGCTCCAGGTGTCTGTGGGTTCTGATGGGCAGCACAATGTCCTCCCTTGCCCAAGTCTACCTCCTTCCTGTGCTCCTAGTGCCCTACAAGACAGCCAGTATTGTATGAGCTCAAACTCTTCCTCCTCAAGCTTGTCAAGGCCATGAGAGATGAAATGAACGATGTTTTGTAGGATTTTCAAACTCAGTATGTGTGGACGAGATGCAAGCTTATGCAAGCAGCCTTATGCTTTCCCCTGCCTTGGTTTCCTCATGTGTGTTGAGAAATCTTTGCTATTTGCTGATTTTCTTTTGGAGTTTTGGAGTTTCAGGTCCTGTATCTCAACGTTTCTCCAGCATTTCTTCTTTTTGATCAAGGAGAGCAAGAGTCATAGAATCATAGAATATCCCCAGTTGGAAGAGACCCATAAGCATCATTAAGGCCAACTCCTGGCTCCACACAGGATCACCCAAAAATCAGACAATGAACAAGAATGGCACCCTTTCCAGCTGTGCCCGTCAGCAGCCTCAAACATTGCTCTGTCCCAGCCCTGCGTGGTTGGCTTTACAGCTTTTGGCCAGCTCTGGAATGCAGGTGGACAAGAGGACTTTGGCTAAAACTGTCTTCAGTGATGGTGTATTCTATTGACAGATACTCTGGTGAAAAAAACATATTAAAATTATTCTATGTGGATATATTGAGGTAGGGGAAAAAAAAAAAGTATGAGGTGTGAGGAAGCTAGTCTTTCACTGAATAGTTCTTGGCTCTAGAAAGAAAATAGTGAACATTAAATGGAACGTGGGTAGTGTGCAGTCTCTTTTTAAGTTCAAACCTATATATTTTGAATGGAAGTTTACTTTTGTGGGTGAGGGCAAAGCAAGCACTCCTCTGTCAGATTTTTTTTGATGGTGGCTGTTGAGTGTGGTTTGCAAAGTCTCAAGAATCCTCAATGACTCTTAGTGGTTACAGTAAAGAGAGTGCCATTAGAGGCACATCTACTGGTGAAATGGGAAGAATACTACCACTGAAAACTTCATTTATATGAGCTAAGTGCCCACATCTCCAGTGGGCATTCACCATAATCATGCAGAAATCTAAGTTTTGAGGCAGTAGAGGATTCCTGGAGAGTCTCATCTTTATGAAAGAGGTCTTATCACCTGGTAAAGTTCATTATTTTCTGCTACTGACCATTCATCACAGGGACTGAATTTATTATTAGAGTATATTAATAGTGGTATTTTTCCATAAAATTTCATGTAGTAGCCTGTTTCTGGTTAAGTTTGGAGTCCACACTGGGATATGTAACTTTAGAGGCATATTAGTGAATAGGGTAAAGGAGTCCAGAGTCATGTGGGGTTGGTGTAATAAAATAGAAAGACTGTGGGAAAGGAAATAAAAAATACAAAAAATAAGAAGCAAGTTGTCTGTGGAGTGGTCCCACCTTTGTATACCATCCCAGCTTCTGGCAGTCAGCAGCTGAGAGAACTACAGAACTAAAGGCTCAGTTTGGTCTGTGGTCTTTAGTAGCCCTGCTGGAGCTACCCACTGTTAGTATGTTAGCTCCATTGCATTTTTTTTCTATCCTTGACAATGAGTGACATAACTTGTTTGTGAGAATAAAAGTTTCTGTTTGCTTGCCCAATCTTGATATTTTGATCAGTGAGGCATAATTATTTGCTCCCCATCTTCTCCATGTAACTCAAAACTTCATAGACATCTTTCAGATCATCTCTATCTTCTTTTCTCCCAAGATGAATAGCCTATTTTGGCCTTTTTTGACTCTTCCTTTCTGGAAACTCTCCCTTGTGCCTTCTTGCCATTCCTGTAACTTTTCTCACTCTTCTGTATCCTGTATGAGAAGGATGCACTGCAGCTATGTTCAAAAGTTTTCTTTGTTGTTCTAAATGCTTTTCCTGCTCGTTTTAAAGTTCTCTTTGCCTTTTGGATCCCCAAAGAGCAGTAAATTCTCACTTTTACAGAATAATCCACGGTAACTGCAGGAACTTATTCCCAGCAGTAGTAACTTACTCAGTACTCATTGTATGTGGATGGATCCTTAAGATTGTTTTTCCTCGTTACTTATTCTGAATTTTCTGTCCCATTTTACTGTGGCATTGTAAGTCCTTCTGAATTTATTTGTTCACAGTTTTAATTTGGAATATCTTAGATATATTTTTAACCAGTTGTTGAGTCACAAGGGGACTTTCTTCCTTGTTCAGCAATAGCTTGATCTGTTCCAACATTTGGAAATTTATTTATACCACATTACTCAGATCACTATTCCCCAAAACTCGGTGACACTCTTAATAAATTTGATGAGTGAAACACGACTTCCACTTACAGGTGTAGTGCTTTACTCTTACCCATTAAACCTTGCTCCCTGATGTGTCTACTGCTCTTTTTTAGGACAAGTCTGAGTTTATCTTATAGCGAATTACCCCTATCTATTTCTTCAATAAGCCATCTCTGAAAACTGCTGTTTCATTTTGCATCATGTTTACTGCTTCTATTCTTTTGATATGGGCTGATTTAAACAGCAGGTTGGCTCTGCACTGTGGATAACAGTTCAGCAATTTCCTATTTGGATTTCCATGGAGCTCTTGGGTGAATACCATCTGGTCCTGCAGATTTGTCTCACTCACTTTATCAGTTTGTTTGAAAATCTTCTCTATTGACACTTCAATTTGAGATATCTCTTCAGACATGCTCCCACTAAGGAGGAAAGCTTACAGTGTGGGATGCATCCTAAGTATTAATTGGACTTTGCTATCATGAGATAATGTTCCTTTAGTTCTCAGCTATCACATATAGATCATCTATTAGTCCAGCCAGTCCTCTGACAGACAAGTTTCTTTAACTCTAACTTTTGCTTTCAATTTCCTTTGTGTACAGCTCTTCACTGTTTTTGTTACTGCCTGTCAGCATCCTGCAAATAGAGAATAATCTCAACATATGAAAGATGGTAATACATACATCAGTTTACTGCAGAACTTAGTTGTGTACTGGTCAGTAAATGTTTTCTTAGATTTAATATGATATAAAATATAAGAACTTCCAAGAAGTCATCATATTGCTTTCTGCAATATGATTTCTCCACCTTGGCCTCCTAACATATTTCACAGCACATAAATGAATGCTCTGTGGACATTATCATCTTTCTAACAGTTTGGTCTGTGAATTTCTGACTTGTACACTGATCAGGATTCTAGTGTGTTGATACACTGTCAAATGCAAAGCTTACTTAATGTGAGTGTTTGCTTTCAGGGTTGAGTTTGGATATCTTGCTGCCTTGGACATGGATCCTTCAGTGTTGAGAACTGGGCATGTTCATCTATCTGGGGTGCTGTGGGTAGAATGGGAAAAAGATTGATAATCAGTTGCCATGTTTGTGATTTAACACTTTCTCCCTTGGCTAATCACTGAAGTGATGGTCTCTCAGCTAGCTGATAGATGAATTGATTTTTTGGCATTGTTGAACTTGCTCCTGTCGCATTTATCCTACTGAAGATACTTGTAGCAGGACTGTAGCAGTGCATCATTAAGGTCTTTCTTGGTAATAACTTAGAAGCTTTCTGAGAAGAGAGACTGTCGAAACAGGGGTATCCTCTGGTATCCACACCAAAGGACCAAACTGTTGTCCATAATGTTAAATCACAAGTACATTCTATGGGATGGTTTGTTTTGGGCCAAGTGACTTTGCTCAGATGATGCCCAGGATTCCCAATGGGAAATTCACATGGTCAATATGTTTTCTCCCCGTTCTTTCTTCTATTTTGTTTTGCTTTTCTAGGGTTGAGGGCAAGGAACTTTTGTCCATCTGAACCCTTGTTATGCTGTGGCAAATGGTCTTACAGCTGGAAAATGGATTTTATCTGTTTTATTTACTATTACACGTACAACCAATGTCTTCACTGCTGTTCTTGAACAGTTTGGAGTGTAAATTTATCTAACCTTCTTTTCCTCTGTTGGCTGAGCTATCAGACTGCTCATCTCAGTCTGCTTAGTTAAAGTGGCAGTGCTCAAGATGTTTGTCAACAACATGTAATTGATTACAAACACTGTAACAAACAATGTTTGTAGGTAAATAATTGCATTTAACAATCTGCAGGGGCTAAAAAAAATTGTATTTTCCATAGCTGTTTAGTGTGGCACATGGCTCAGGCGTGCTGTTTATTTAACAGTCAATAACACTGCTAGACAGTCATGGCCTTTAACCAGGCACCTGGTTATTAAGGGGTCTCAGCAGAGTGACCAAACTCAGGCAGGGCTCAGAATAAGTGGATGAAGATGACTGTGGTCAATGGAGGAGAATGCAGGGAATACAGTGGTCCAGAAAAGTGGGAGTGAGATGAAAGGCCAGGATGTTGGCCAGAATCTATGCAGAAACTCAATCAGGAAGAAGAAGTTTAGTCTGGGATTACTCTGAAGGTTAGGAAGAGTGGGATTTAGGATCTAGGAAAGGACTAGACAGAATGGGGTCAGGCAGACAAGGACTAGAAACAAAGGCTCAAGGGTTGCAGAGATAAGACTCAGGAATACAAGCACAACCCAGAGAGGTAACGAGGAGCATGAGAAGGTCTCTATGTGTAATGACTGGTTGGAGCCACCAATCAAAACCGTAAGAAAACTCCTACGTGCTTGGGCACTTTTTCTTTCTTCCAGCTTCAGGACAGTAATTCAGGCTGAAGCCATCACTCATATAGAAAACATTTTGGGATATAGCCACAGAGCATGAGAAATGCAGTGATGCAGAGACTGCAGATCCCATCAGTAATTTGCAGATCTGAGTGAGTAGGCCCTTGCAGTATTTGACTATGTTTGTGGAACACATTATAGCCATTGTGTCAGTGGTATTGCCTAAAGCAAAACCAGCCATAGTGCTCTCGTATGTAAGAGTTTGAGCAATTAATTTATTAATAGTATTTATTTCATATAACTTGTCTAAATGCAATTGGACTAACCTTTTTCTAGGTGTACAGGTGTTTTCTTGGGAAGTGCTCACTGCTGGTTGAGTGTTTGTTAAGAAGAGAAGCATCTTCCAACAAAGTGGTAGACAGCATGTTTCTAAATAAAGTCTTGTATTGTTAGCCATGATCCAAAACCATCTTTCCATTGATTTTCAGAGGCTTTTGGATTGAGACTCGTATATAGATTTGCCAATGCTGTCAGCTGAAAAAAAGTCAAGGATATGAAGTGCCAGATGGCATTAAGTGAAATTTATTGGGTTTAGAAGTAACACAGAAACCCTAAGCTGAATGGACCCAGAAATTCTGGCTGCAGAAGTGTGATTTCCCATCTGTAGTCAACATCAAGGTGGCTTGAATAAAGGTCAGGGTCCAACATTACCATTCTCTGTTCCACTGGTGGCTTATAAAATATTTTCGGATGCGCTGAGTGGGCTGTATAGGAACAGACTGACTAGTTTAGCAGATGTCACTACGAGAAGAATGTCTGCCATGATTTGGTGCCTAGTCCTTTGATAGCTGTTCAAAGAGCAGGCAGGAAATTGCAATGCTGAAAAATAAGATGGATATTAACACAACTGAAAGAGCGGCGATGTTTCTTTTTGTGATACCAGGCTGAGTTGGTCAGAAAGCAAGCCTTAGCTACCCTGAAACAGGAGTCCATTGAGATATGCAATGTGGCCCCAAGTCCAGTTTTCATGTGGAAATTTTTATTCTTGTGCTTTCCACTCCCCTTCTAGCAGAGCTAAACGTGATATGCAGTTGTATAAGAAACAGAGGGACTTCAATTTTAGCATTCACCCTAGCTTGAAAGGGTGAATATTATACCTGTATTAAAAGCTAGATTTTTTTTGAGAGATAAGGAGAAAACTTCATTTTCACTCACTCTTCCAGATGGAGAAGAGCACAAACAATGTCATTTTGAAGTGTTAAGCTCTTTGTGAACACTGGAATCCCTTAGTAGGGTCCTGACTAGACAAGTTTCACTCATGTCTCTTGAATGGCTTATCTCCTTGCCATGGGAAAGACAAAAGGAAAACACAGTATGTATGAGATTACTCATAACAGTTTCTGACTAGGTCCTAAAACTTCTTGGAGTTGAAATTATGAACATACATTAAATGCATGACTGCCTTTAGTGTAAACCATTTGCACTCATGCGATCTCTGAATGTTCCTCTTTCCTGAAAAGTGGACCCCACACAGCAGATTATGTGAATGGGGAACGAATTCACCACTGCTGCAGCCCTGTGGTGCAGATCGTGTGCGTGGCAACCCTGTCTATGGCAGGGGTTTGGAACTAGTTGATCTTTAAGTTCTCTTCCAACATAAGCCATTCTGTGATTCTATGATATTGCCTTAGGGGAAAGCCACAACCCTTTCTGGGACTGTATGACTGTTACCTCCCTGGTAAGCTGAACACAGCTGCGTTTGGTGCCTGGTACTGGCAAAATAGCTAATTCTCAATGGAACATAGAATTCTGATGTGCTGCCCGTCTCTGACCATATTTACCAAGATGAGATGACCACAAATCCGGATGCCTTGAGTGAGGAGAGGCCTATGTTGATTGTGCATCCATTGGCAAATGCTTGAGATACAGCCTGAGCAAGAAACAAGACCCACTCAGCAATTCTCAGGCTTGATGATGGATCTTGATGTGTCTCGGCGAACACTAGCCATCTGCCTGTGCTGATGCTCAGCCAGTTCTTCCTCTTCAGTGCCAAGCCCCATGAGAGACAGATGAATGAGAAAATGAGTTTGGCAAGAGAAAATTTGAGCATATCTTCCTCTTTAGAGAAAGGGCATAAGGCATAAGGCCACGTACTGTCTATGGGGAAGCAGGGCTGGGACATTTTAGGACCTATAGTTTTTTTTAATAGCGTGTGCTCCTCACTGGAACTAAGCCTCCAGACTGAAGTTGGGCAGGTGAGAAGTGCCTGAACAACGGCTGCTTCTTTCTCCTGTCATCTCTCCCACCCTCAAGAATGGGTCTCAAGCAAGCAATGACACTGTGAGTCTGCAACGTTCAACCTAAGCACACAGCAGAGTTTAGGTACATCTCCACGTATGGATGACTCGCAGCACTCAGAGGCACTGTTTGAACATTTGGTTCCACAAACAACTTGCTCCCTCCACAGGAGGAATTATCCTTTTTCCATCAGTTGATTTTGGATCTTCCCACAGTGAAGCGATCCAAGCAGTGAAGAGCTTGTTAATCCCATTAGCGCAGAGCTGCTCTGAATAAACTGGCTCACAAGGTAGTAGTTGTCGCTGCTGATACACTCAGCATAAAAAGGAGGTGCTTAATTTGTTCTCCTGGGGCTGCCATCCAGCCTGTTTTGCTGCTGGGCTCTCATGCAGTGGTGTCATGAGGGGACCCTCCTTGGTGCCCTTGCTTAAGGGCTGAAAAGCCAGCACTGCTTGACTTTGCAATTTTCTTGGCCACTGTTGTGTTGGCTCTCCAGGGGGAGCTGGTAAGAGTGAAGTGGGAAGCTCAGACCTGAAGTCATCCTTCCCTGCTTGCCAGACTGAAGCATTAAATCATCTGCTCTCAGGCTGTGGCCAGCTATAAGCACCCGTGGAAAGGGAGAGTTCGTTCTTCTCCTGCCTCTGTGCAACTCCAATGGTTTTACACCAAGGACATTCGCTCTTTCCAAAACTCGGCCAGTTTTTTTTCACTCAAGAGTGCTTCAACTCAAGTTTCTCGAGGTTACTTCATAGAGAACCCTTCTGGAGGGACTAAGAATGCCTCTTGCCATATTTTAGCATCTATGAAGGGATTTCTACTTCTCCATGCAGTCCTTGACATGTAGAGTGAGAAGGGCACAAAGAAAAAGGAGGAGGTCTCTGCAAGCGATGGGTCCTCCCCCCTTAATATAGGAGATCTTTCCTCTTCCTAACCCAGTGATTCTGCCATGAAATTTCCTATGCCCATGAATATGAAGTTGGATTGCCTCACCTGGCTTTAAGTGAGCTAAAACTGTCAGGCCTGGTTTTGGTTCCTCTTGGGTAAGCCTTTTGGCAGAGTGAAGGAGGAACTTGTTGAAAAGAGATTTTTGTTTAGACAGAACAACTTTCCTAAGCACAAGTTCCTTCACCAAAGCCAAGATGGTGGCAAGTATTATCTGGCAGGCAGAACATTTGGTTGATTCTCTCATCTCATTTCCTTTTTAGGGTGGAAATGAAATAATGTTTCTTTTTCTCTTAATTACTAAGACTCAAGAAAGCCTTCTTCATTGCCAGGCTGCGAAGATGCAAAGGTTCAACAGCAGTGAAACATGCCTAACAGGCTCTGGAAGCCAAAATGGAGAAAAATGGCTTGAGGTGTAGAATAACCACAGTTGGCACATGACTTACTGATTACACCGGTCATATGATCAGCCCTTAGCTAGTTATAAATATTATATTAGAAGTATTAGTGAAACCAGATGGGTTGCAACAAGTCCAGAATGTGGTGAGCCTGCGGCCTGAAATAAAGAGGGAAGAAGCACAATGATTTGGCATTAAAAATAATCTTTGTGCTAGAACCAAGAACTGAAGAGGAAAAAGAGGAAAAATCACAGAACTTGCTGTGCTATGCACATGATTCCCGGGAAATCATTTTTCTGAGTCCCAAAGCATCAAAATCTATTTCCCAAGAGTCTGTGTTCCATATTGGACATTTCATTTTGACACTAACTAGCTCTGTTCATCAGTAAAATTGTGCTTATTTGTGTCAGCAGTAAAGGAAAAGAGAATGTAAAGCCCATCACTCTCTCCGTAGTGTCTCTTGTACAGGGGCTGGACATGGCTGACATTTCCTGCAAGCCTTGTGCGAGGCTGCTGGTTGTCAGAATACCAGAGTGGCTAAGGCTGGCAGGGATCTCTGGGCCCTTCTGGCAAAGCCCTGCCCCAGCAGAACACCCTGAATGGAGTACTCATGCCAATGCCCATGTGGCTTTAGGACATCTCCATGGAGGAGACTCTACAGCCTCTCTGGTCTCTGTGCCGGTGCCCTGGCACTGCCTAGCACAGAAGGGTTGTTTGATGGGCATGGGGTGCTCCTGGGCTCCAAGCTGTGCCTAGAGCCCCTGAACATCACCGAACAGAGCCTGGCTCTGTCCTGTCTGCATCTTCCTGCAAGAATTTGTGGACGTGGTTGAGATCCCCCAAGCTCCCTTTGCTCCAGGCTGAGCAGCTCCAACTCTCTCAGCCTCTCCTCATGGCAGAGCTGCCCCCAGCCCTGCAGCACCTTGGAAGCTGTGCTGGACTCTCCCCCATCTTGTACTGGGAGCCCAGATCTGGACCCACTAATCCAGGTGCAGCCTCACCAATGCTGAATAGAGATGAAAGTTCACCTCTCTTGATGTGCTGGCAATGCTTTGCCTAATGCAGCTTGAGATAGCATGAAAATATCTGTGTGGCAAGGGCACACTACTCGCTTCTGTTCAATCAAGCTGTTCTCCCCCAGATGTAAGACAACATAGCCACCTGATACCAGGTGTCTTCTGCAGCTTTGCAACTGAGGGCTTTCAGTGGCTTCAAATGAACCCAAGCAACTTCACGTATCACTTTGACCCTACCCACTTTCTCTTCTCTCCAAAAAAACAGTGCTGATCTCTAAACATTCCATCTGCTCGGAGGTCCTCAAACACTAATTAACTACTTCAGGAAGCACTCAGAGTCACTGAGGCCAACCCTGGAGCACCGGGATCAGCGGGCAGGGGTGAGGGAACAACATGAGGCTGCACAGCAGAGGCAGGACACTGCAGAGCCAGGCTGGCCTCCCTCGGTATTCACATCAATCCCGGCTGCAGAAGAGCTTGGAGCTGTCAGCAGGGCAGCTAATTTATCACCATGCTGAGGAACAGGGCGGTCAGCCGTACGGCATCAGAGCCCCGTCGCCGGCTGTTAATAGCAGGCCGGCTCAGGGTCGCGCAGGTGCACTCCGGGCCCCATGTGACTCCCCGTGGCCGCGCAGCTGACAAAATATGCCTGGCATCTGGAGCGGCCCTGGTGTCTGGGGCTGTGGCCTGGCACGCCAGCCCCGCACAGCCGGTGCCTCACGCCATGGCCGGAGCGGGATCGTTACACAAACATATGGAGGTGGCCGGAGCGGAGCTGTGCCAGGGGTGGATTTGGCCTCATCGTGCAAAGCAGCTCTTGGTCATGCCTGCTGCCTCGCTCATGAACTCCTCACTGAGCATCATGCCTGAGGCTTGACTCCATCCAGCTTCCTTGCCCCGGCCAGGCCATGTGTCGTCATCCTGAATGGTCATAGAATTGTAAAATCATAGAATATTAGAATGGCTTAGGCTAGATCTTAAAGCCCATCCAGACCTAACCCGTGCCATGGGCTGGGTGCCCTCTACCAGACCCAGCTGTCCAGGACCACATCCAACCTGGCCTTCAGCACCTCCAGAGATGGGGTGCACACAATTTCTGGCATCATCCCAATACTCTGTCCAGCTTTGGTCTCTCTGTAAGTCCTCATCTCCCTCCAGCCCTATTGAAAAACTCATGGAGGTGGTAAGGACTTGGCAGCTTGCTGAGGGCTGGTTGCATCCACCCTAATTCAGCCCTTGGGGGGAAACTACCTGCTGACTTATAATCAGTTTGCTTTGCACAGATGATCTCTTGAGTTAGGCTACATAGTGACTATGGTTGGGCTCTTGAGGGCCGTATACATTTGTGGCAATACATGGGTACAAATGACTAATTATAGGAAAGTGTGTGCTGGGTCTGTGTCCACTCCTTTCTGTCCCAAAAAGGAGCAGGCTCTCTTGGAGAGCCCTAACCTTGTCTTGAAGGCCAGGACAACATGCTTTGCTGATGAGGTGGCCTGAATTTCATCACCCTCGTATCACTTTTGATTCTTGGCAGACGAGAGGTCATTGCTTATAATACCGCTTACCTCTTTAAAAAGCCTGTTTATCTGCTGATCTCAAAGGGCTGCATAAAGAAGCTAAGATCACTATTTCCATGTTCCAGATGGGGAAACTGTGGTACAGGAAGCAAAAATGAGTTGCTCAAGCTACACAGGAATGCTGAGATAGAAGCAGGGAAGAGTTTGATCCTGCCTGTCTCAAGCAAGTGAGTTGCCAGTCTTAGAGCACAGAGTTGGGTAAGAGAGCTCAATGGGACACATATCTTGCTAGGTTATTGAGTGAATCCATACAATCTATCTTCATTGCCAGTCACTGATGCTCTTGAAGTACACCGGATGTCCTCCTGGAAGAAGGCATTTTCAGGCAGGTAGTGAGGTGCCATGAGTTGTTGGCATTTATGGCTTCTACAAGAGCTATATGGGCTGGGTGCTCCAATAAGATCTTCCCAGATTAATCATCTAGGAAACAATTTGGGAAATATTCTTTCCCCTAACCACCGTAAGGGTATTTTATGGTAAAATCAAATATTTTTTCATTGGTTTGCAATGCATGCAGATTGCAATAGGGAAGTCTCCTGCTGCTGACAGCAAGAATGACTCAGCAAGGAAAAGCAAAGGTTGCAGTATCCATCTGATAGTACAAGGACCTGGGGCAGGGCCATTCTTCTCAAGATCACACAAGAAACTAATGGCTGACCTGCGAATGCAATCCATTTTAACTTAAACCCTTGCTTAGTAATTAAATGACCAGCTTGTGTTCCAAATGTGACTGTTTTAAGATGAAAATAGAAGCAGAAATGAAGAGATGAAGAGCTGGGATGCCGAGTGCTTTTTGGTCTTTTGTACACAGCTAGATAAGGGAAATGGAAGAAAAATGTTGGATTTTGTTATTTTATTGCAATGATGCATATGGCTTTTCTCCATGTGTGTGGCAGAAGGGCTTTGGCCTTCTGTGTGCCTCTGCATGTGTGTGACCCCACTTAGAAGATCTCTCAGGGATTCTGACCTGCCAATCACAACTGGGATCTGCCTCCAAAGATCTTCAGATTCTCTCTGATTTGTTCATGGCCTGATCAGTTTGCCCAAATGGAGAATCACCTCATTTCCACATGTGCCTTTGGCCTGTGGAGTGGTTATGATGTAGGGGAGGACAAATGGGTGCTGGTTGCTGTGTTTCAATGTGAAAATACATCTGAACTGTAATGAACCCTATGGCTTCGGGGCTGCAGGTACAGCTTGGCCCCTGGTAGCACTTCTATGGGAGCTCCCCTCCCTCTCATGCCTTGAGTTTTACCCATGTGGATAGAGGAGGTGATGGTGACGGTGATTTTACCTCTCCTTTTTATCTCTGGAGAAGTACTACATTTGACATCAGCATGTCATATGCTGTCTTCAGGCACTGTCTGGAAACTGATTTCCTCTTTAGCAAAAAAGGCAAATCTCTAATGATGGTGGTTGCTGGAAGCCTTCCTCCATGAGTTAAGCAGCTTGGAAGAGACAGGAAAAAAATCATATTGCCTCCCAAAAACACAAGCAAAAATCTCATCTCTATTGTTGGATACGTGTTAGCAGAGGAAAAAATATTCCTGCTTCCTGAAGGGTATCTCTCCCACTGCCCCATCCTTTCCCTGCCCTGCAGACCCAACATGCAGTGCTTTATCTCCTGCCCTTGCGCCCAGACAACAGCAAGCCAAATTCAGCCCCATCTATTAAAACACAGTTTCTGCCAGATGTCACCAGTGCACACCCGAGCAGACTGGGATATTCCTGCAGGAGCGTGCCTCTCAGAAATACCATTCTGCAGCTCAACCGGCCCCCAAACTGCTAAGGTTCTGTTTGCCTGGAAAAAAAAAAAAAAAAAGGCAACTCCCCCCCCTCCCGAAAAACAACACACACACAAGAAAAAAATATCTGAAGGCATCCAGTTGCTCCTGGGCAAATTGCCAGTGATTGAGTGACCTGCTGCTTCCCCAATATTGCATTCCGCTGGCATGTCTTTAGCCCTGGCTGACGCCAGCCATCTAACTCACCCCCAAAGCAAACATTTCCAGTTGGCACCACTGCCTTGTTTTTCTGAAGAACCGATTCATGCTTCCCTTAAAAAGTTTTACTATATCCATTTTTTTTTTCCCTCTTATTTTTTTCTGGTGCAGGGAGCCACTGGGGAACAGCTGCCGGCTTCGGGGATTTCTCCTTCAAATAAAATAAAATAAAAGATGAGAGAGAAGGGGGGATTTTTTTTTTTCCACCTCCCCTTTTTAGCGAGCATGATAAATCCATTCAGAGCGCTCCTTGTGCGAGAGTGTGGAAACCTTCTGCTAAAAGAGTTATTCTGTTCTCATTCACAGATAATTGCTCCCGGAGGGGCCGGGGAGAGAGCGAGGAGGAGAGACCGATAATCCGGGAGGACATGGACACAAATATCAGACTGCGGCGCTGAGTGCCTGCTTAATTTATTGGGAACGAGCTGTTACTCAGCACTTTGCAGGATTAGGCCCGCTGTAATTCTGTTATTTAAGGAGACACCGAGTCGAACGACAACAACAACCCACCCGGGGCCATTGCGGAGACGGGTGGCGTTGGGGAGGGAGAGCACATGCTGGTTTATTTTTTACGCTATGGAAAGAATGAGCTTTTAGGACACAAAGTCCTGGCGGTTGGCGAGGGGGTGGCGGGAGGGGTGTGAGGGGACAGCCTGGCTCCGGGCTGACGGACAGACCCAGGTTAGGGCTGCTGCCCGGCCAACTGGGATGATGTATGGCAGCAGGGGGGCTCCCCGAAAGGGCACGTCTGGCAGGTAGATGGGTGACAGCACCTGGTGTCACCCGGCTGCAGGACAGTCCAAACTACCACTGGTGCCTGCTGGCACCCAGAGTGCTGCGTGTTGTTAATTATATCCGATTTCATAGCGCACTGGCTGCTTGTCTGATGGTCTGTTCTTCCCCACATCCTCACGTAAAGCTGAGAATTAAGGCTTCTTCCCTCTTCACATTTTCTTGGGACTCATTGTCCCATAAATGATGGGTAGATGACCCTGTGCTTTCAGCACGACGCCAAGCAACTTGGATAGGGCAATGGAAAGAACCTTCCCTTCCTTGTTTGCACAGAACCACAGCATGGCTGTTCTTTTCTGTTATCCAGAAAGCTGTGAGCATCCCATCCTTGGAGGTGCTCAAGGCCAGGTTGGACGGGGCCCTGGGCAGTCTGATCTGGTAGGAGGCAACCAACCCATGTCAGGGGGCTGGCGCTGGATGATCTCCAAGGTTCTCTCCAACCTAAGCCATTCTATGATTCTGTGATTCTACGGATAAGGTTGGAAGGGACTCTGTGTCCAACTGGTCCAACCCCCATCCTCACCCAGATCCAGGTCTTGATGGATCACTTCTTTCATTTTGAATTTGTCCCTGTTCATTGAAGGGGAGTTAGATGAGGTGACCTTTAAAGGTCTCTTCCAACTCAAATGATTCTATGATTCTTTAAAATTCCAGTGATATTTGATCCATTTATCTTCATTTTTGCTGACCTTTTTGAAAAAAAAAAACACAACTCCCTCAAGGAAGCCAAGGCCTTGGGAAGAGCTCAGGCTTTTCTGACCTAAGTGACATTAAGCATATAATACAGTTGGCTTTTCTACACAAGTCTTCTTCTTTTTTTTTTTTTTCTTCTTTTTTTTTTTTCTTTCCCCAGGCAAAATAAATATATGTATCTGACTGTCCATTAAAACATCTATCACCCAAACAGAAAGGGCCTGAAGTTGACTTTCTGTTTTCTCATGGAGTGTTGCAAGGAGAGATCGGCAGTAATTTGGGCTATTTCCTACTCCCAGATTCATGTTTGAATACCCATTCAGTGAGGGAAAGAGAAACAACGGGCTCATAGAACACCCTGTTCCTCCTCGAATAACATGCAATTATCACCATGTCCATTTTTTCTGGTGGGGAAACTGAGGCAGCAAAGCTGAAATAACTTGTTTAAGGAACATTCTGTCAAATATGGGAGTTGTAGAGCATTGTTAATCTCTGTTTAATATGCTTGTAGCAACATAAGAACTGATGCTTTTGAGAATCTCCACATGGAAAACTATTCCATGAGAGAAGAGAATTCCTTGTGGCAGGATGATGGGAGAAATAGGGTGAAGCTTGAATAAATGATCACATGTAATTCACTTCGATTGATTATTAGGTGGGAATTAATGGTGGTTTTAAACAAGAGCATTGCAACTCTTAGTCAGGGATACCGTCCCAGGATCATTTCCCATTTGAAGATCAGTAGTTGCCTCCTCTGTCCCTTCTCATGGCATTTGCAGAGTTTTTTGGCCAGAACAACCCTGTGCTCATTTTATAGTAGCAGCTAAAGGAAAAGCTGACAGCTATGAGGTAGTAAAGACAAATGGTGGAAGGGAGAGATTTGGGAAAAGTGGGTCTCAGGCTGTGCTAGTGAGGGGTGATGACAGCAAACCCATTTCTCCAGCAGAATAAAACCTGAAGAGGAATACTTCACTCTTTCAAGCTGCTAATGTAAATAAAAGGCGCACGGAGGGATGCTGGTAGGTTCCCAATCAGTTAATAGGAATTTTCCCATCCTGTATTATTGTTAGAAGATTGTGGGCTGTATAAAATAGGACAGGGTTTAGACACCACAGTGATTTTACCTTGTAGGGCTGATTTTGAGCACTCACTCAGCTGGAGCAAACAGTACTGCAGTTGATTTCCCTTTTGGTTTGCAGGTTCTTCATCCACGAATTTTTCGGGGATGCATTTAAATTCTCACCAACATTTGATTTGATTTTGGCTAAGAAAAAAACCACGGGAACATTTCCACTAATCTTCCAAGATGTATTAGCCTAGTGTGATCCGGTTGCATTACATTCAAGTCTTAACTGTGCAACAGCAATATATATCAGTTTCCTGGATATGTCACTTTTTAAATGCTAACTGGTTGGTGGTTTTAGCGACGATGTCATCGTACCATGATGTCATGTCCGAATACTTCAGACCACTTCCATGAGGATTAAATCGAGATGGAGCAAGGACATCGAGATTAAATCAACCATAAAAGATGATTGCTTTTAGTCCATGATATGAGAGAGGTGTGAGTGCAGGGCCTGGGACATCCATCCGGATTTTGGCCCAGCTTTTCAAAATTTCTGCTCCCTCTTTGCTGTTGTTCAAACCATGTTTTTTGTTCTGCACTGCCCTTCTTTTGTGTTGCTGTTGGGATGAAGCATGGCAGGGACCCATGGGATTGTGCTCGCTGCCAGCTGCACCTCAGGGCTGTGCTTTTGCAGCCCCATAACTCCAGCTGTCCAGCAGCATTTGCTGTCTGTGGTTAGGTGGCCTGCTGGATAGACACAGCTGGGGTCTCTTACAGTGCCAGCACTGTGAAACTCTTGTTAGTTTGGCACCTGTCTGCAAAATAGACATGGTCTGCCTGTAATTACCTGAGTGTCCTACAGCCTGCAGTGTATTCAGTTTCACAACTGAGCTGAGCTGGAGGGAAAAAAGCGCCCTATCATTTCTGTTACACTGCCAGCATCTGTGTGCATCAATTCCTGCTAAAGATGTGTACCTTTGCCCTCATTGATGTACTCCCAATTCCTCTCAATAGGTGCAGGATGCTCTGATCTCCCCCAAGACCTCCTCTTTCAACAAGTGCTTCAGTCAAAAAATTGCTCTCATCATTAGCAGACTAAGAAACGCACATCTACCTACTCCATTTACAGTCTTTTAAAAATCTTTTTCTTTTATCTTTTCTTTTTCATTTCTTGTTTATCTGTTTTTGTTGTTGTTGAGGATGGTTCTTTTACCTTGGATGGGTCAAAACCCTGCTCCAAACATGACCAGTAGACACATTTAGTGCCCAGTGCTACCATGCCTTCCTAGGAAGCACATAAGCAGCATCATATCAGCCTAAAGCTTGGGAATTTAAAAGTAAATTAAAACCACACACTTATACAGATGTATATATAGCCCTGTTTTTTAAGGCAGCCTCGCGACCGGACATGGTTTTGACAGCTTGCTTTTGGCAATAACAATTTCTAATCACACAGCAAGAAGGAATGAAGGACAATATCAGCAGTGAATCTGAAACATTACTGAGAGTACAGACGCTTGATCCAGGTAAGGCCATTACAACCCACAAAAATAAATGGTACATGGAATGAGTTTATGGGAATGTGGTCTCCATAGCTGGCTAAGAGCATTCTCTAGCACCATCTAGTGCCCCAAAAGCCTAGGTTGTTAATAAGTGATGAGATTTAATCATTACGTAGATCAATAGCATATGCAATTTTGAGCACCGTGGCACTGAATTGATGCGTATCTCTCAGAATACATTACATGAAAGGGTATGCATTAAATTGAGTTAAGTGTTGGCCATGAACCCAGGCAATAAAATGTGGCATATATATTGCAGACAATGAGGATCTGTGATTTATGCTAGCTGGGCTTTGAAAGCAAGGATCTGTACTATTAAACTATGTGTTCAGTCATTTCAGAAAATAAGAATAGATTCGTAAATTTAGACTTCAGGGACTGAATTTCCCAGAATCATTTAAAATACATCCTCCTTTTCCCCAGCTCATTGCCACTTCCTTTCCAAATATCCTGTCCCTCACCAAACATGCTCCATCATCTCAATTTACATCATTTCAGTTTTTGCATGACTTTAAGACAGATCAGCTTCAATCCAAGAGAAGAATTCCTAACTACTAGAAACAGAAAATGGAATAGTGAGGTGCAACTCCAGCACTTTCAGCAGATGAAGGGAGAGTTGTATTTAAATACTGGATTTTCATAGAATCATAGAATCACAGGCAGCCTGGATTGAAAGGGACCTTAAAGATCATCTAGAACTCCTTCTTTGTCTATTAGATGAGGTTGTATGGAGTTATTGCTGAGCTTTAAATCAAATTTGTGCAATACTTTCTGTCTGGCTGGGGGCATGGCTACATATTGCATGACATACCTTAGCTCAATTTGTTGAGGACATATCAAGCTCTCAAAGTATATACTTTGAACAGATATTTATAATTTCTCTGATATATTTTCCCAATAACTTCCTTTCAGAATGTTAATAAGGAAGTGATTCTCATAAAAAATCTTGCCAGCTGTTATATTTTCTTCCTTTAGACATCTTGTGGTACAAAAAAGTTGATCTATTCTGCTGGTTTTGCATACCAAGCTGGTTTTTATTTTTTCTCCATCACAAGTAAGCCAAAGCAAGAAACTCAGAAGGTAAATGCTTTACCCATTAAGTTATTATCGTCCTAATCCACAAAGTGATTCAGCTCATTGTTCATTTCTCAAACACGGGTGAAGAAATCAGCAAGAGATGCACAGCACTGCATGTTTCTCTCAAATCCTCCCAGTGTGGGTTAGTTCAGTTTTAGGGTGAGAGTTCATGGCCTTAAGATGCAGCAGGAGAGGCTCAGGTTGGATATTGGGAAAAATTTATTCTCTGAAAGAGTGGTGATGCATTGGCACAGGCTGCCCAGGGAGGTGGTGGGGTCACCATTCCTGGGGGTGTTCAATAACCTTGGATATGTAATGCTGAGGGATGTGGTTTTGTGAGCATGACGGGGTTGGGTTGTCAGTTGGATGGTTGTTCCAGTGAGTGGATCTGAAGCCAGGAGCTGAAGTGGGAGGACATCACTCTGGAAGACACAACCTGCAATCCCTGTGGGTCCCAGTGGGAAGCAGAAAAGACCTCAGATTGCACAAGTGAGCTTTGTTACCAGAGCTTACAAGTGAAGTAGAGTTGCAACTGCAGTGTCTTATTAGCAGGAGGAACTTTATTTGGAATGAGTTTGAACCGAGACTGATCCGTTCTATTATTAATGAAATTTAGATTGTGATTTCGTGTACATGTGCACATAGCAGCAAAAGGACTCTTGGCTTAATACTGTTGAGAGCATGGCAGAGTAAGAGAGAAAACACTCTTGGAAGGGATGCTTTTTTCTTTTGGGGGATCTTTTAGAAATCTGAGTCAGGAGTTTGTTCCACACCAGTTGGAGTTTAAGAGAACTTCAGTGATATAAAGAATGTAGGCAATAGCAGGAAGGTAAATATCACTAGAATTCCCAACAGAAAAAAAGAAGAGAAAAATTATGGTCTGAATTTACATGCCATCAGAGTGTATTATTTGTAATAATACACATTTATTTTTAATGGAGCCCATGTTTGTTGGAAAAGGTGCCAAGCAAATACATTCTCAGCTTGTGAGGTTAGGCTCTCCTGATGTAACACAATAATTTTCCTTTGGGATCTGGGACTCAGGATTTCCCTTCTTGTGCCTGGTTCTTCAGATAGTGAAGGGCAATTACCTTCAGAGAGTTCTCCTCTTCAGAATCAGATTGTTTACTTCATTCACTTCATATCCTATGCCTGAACAAAAAATAAAAAATAATCAGTTTATAAAATTTCCTTTGAATCAAAATAATTGGGTTCTCACTTATGAGAAGAATGATTTGTTGTAAACAGGTTTGTTGTTGTTTGCTTGTTGTTTTTTGTTTGTTTGTTTGTTTGTTTTTGGCATAACTTCAGCAATACATGTCACCAAAAGATATTTGAAAAATTTGCAAAAAAAAAAAAAAAAAAAGAAAACCAAATGTTTAAAAAACAGTTTTTTTCTTGTCTCATTCTGATTTAATACAATACCTTCTTTTCTTTTAAAATATATACTACCACCTATATTTTTCTTGAAGAACAGAGTATCACAGAATCACAGAATTGTAGGGGTTGGAAGGGACCTCCAGAGATCATCGAGTCCAACCCCCCTGCCAAAGCAGGTTCCCTACAGCAGGAGTAGAGCAGGTCAAAAACTTTACAGTTATGGTCATGACTTTGGCTATAAAATTTGCATCTCAATCTAAACAAGAATGTCTCCAAAGCTGTGGGTTTCAGGCTTTCATGAAATAGCAGGTGTCTGTTCAGATAAGAAAAGCAGATTCTGCCCATTACACAGACAGGAACCAGGTGCAATGTGCAGATCTGAACTGGAACTTCCTGACAGTTTGGGAATCTGGAGCCAAAAATGCCTCTTGGATCCAACCACTGCTACACTTCCAATTATAATAATTGTTTATTATTATTTTATAGTGTGTCAAACTGCTGCGACTGAAAACACAATCTAAGAACATATGTATTTTAATACACCAATGAGAAATATGCTAATGAACAATTAATAGGCTAGTGAACAATGTTGTACCTTGAATATTTATATGCCTATCATTCAAAGAAGAGCAATGCAGCTGTTGTGTAATGCTTTATTAGAGACACTAAGTGCCTGAGATTGGAAGCAGCATCATCTAATCAAACCCCTTCCTCAAGCACGGTCACCTAGAGCAGATTGTCCAGGATCATGTCCAGTCTGGTTTTGAATTTTTCCACAGCCTCTATCATTAACCTGTTCCAGTGTTTGAACACCTTAAAAGTAAAATAAATCATGTGTTTTTTTTCTGTGCCCATCACTTTTTGTCCTCTCCTAATGAAAACAGTCTGACTGCCTTGCGTTCATTCCACCCCATCATGTACTTATGTATATCAAGATCCCCTCTGGTCTTTTCTTCCCAGGTTGAACAGTCCCAGCTCCTTCACTCTCTTCTCATGTGAAGCATGTTTCAGACACTGACTTGTATTTGTGACCTTGTGCTGGGCTCACTCCATGTTTTGAAGCTAATGTAAAGGAGAGAAAAGAAAGGCAGACACCAATGCAAGCCTTGTTGACATGTGGACACTTGTTCAGGTAAACATTGTTACAGTGGGAACAAAATAATACAAGCTATATGATATAGGTGGGCCACTCAAAAACCCACTACAAGTAACCAATGTGTAGGGACATCTTACTGCTTAAGAAAAAAGGAGGTGATGGAGTCACCATTCCTGAGGTTTTCAAAAAATGGGTAGATGTGGTGCTGAGTGACCTGGTTTAGTGGGCATAGTGGTGATGGGCTGCTGGTTGTATGAGGTGATCTCAGCAATCTTTTCCAACAGTAATGATTCTATGATTCTAAAAGACTGACAGAGTAGAAAAGTGAGAGCAATTTATGGCTGGAAAGGTTGGTGCTCATTGGCTGCCAGGCAGGTAAAGCTTGGTTATGGACTCATGAGGGCATATTTATCCTAGTGAACCCAGTTATAACAAGGGCTTCTGATACTGGTGAGCTGATGGATTCTTCTGCTATTTAGTCTGGGATATTGAGTCCAGGCACGGCTTCAAACCCAGTCTCTACATTAGTAATTAGTAATTAGCACTCTCACAGTGACCTTGAATGATTTCATTGCTGTGTTTGCTTCAATACCAGCCCTTCTACTGAATGTTAATTTGCACGTAGAGTATTATAATAATCATTCGTCCAAGACTCATTCAACAAATTTAATTAAGACAAACACTTAGAGGTGAAAGCTTTCTATTCAGTGACTCTTCTCCATATGGCAAAATCAGATAGATAATAGATAATTGCATTATCTATTGGTGAAGATATCAGGTCATGAGCACTTGAATAACTTACAAGGCAAATCTCAGCTAGTGTAAATTTGGCTTTCTACAATATTTTTGCAACTTATTTTTTAATAAGTAACAAGACCTCAGCTATGCTCTGAGCAACTCATATTTTAACAAACAAATAATTAGTTTTCCATTTTGAATGCACACCCAAGAAAAGTAATTACAGATGGTGTCTGATTAGGTTAGAGCATGCATATATTTCTTAGACGAGATGAGAGATCAGTTACCTTGGTGGGACCACAGATATTTGCGTTATTGAAGCTGAAGTTCTCATCTGAGGGTGTACAAATGGCTCAGCTGCTCTTAGAAAGTGAGTGGTGGAGTAACTCAAATGGTTGGTCAGAGCCTAACTGAAGCCTGACTGAAGCTTGTGTTCATAAGATATATCACATAAAATTGCTGACGTTTGTAAGTAAGGAGTGGATTAATTCTGACAAAATCTTGCTTTAACATCACAGAGTCCATTTATTACCCTGTTTTTAGAGGTCTGCATCACTGCATCAACGAAGCAGTCATAACCCATCTTTCAACCTCTGCCTCCAGATGGCTTTCCATTGCCTCAAGTGTATTTACAGAGTTCTTCTGAGAAAATGGAAAAGCAGTACATGCCTGACTCATAGTGAGAGCTTTCCAGAAATGGCCAACACCTCTGTTGTGGAAAAAATTCACACCCCTGGGAGACCGCATATAAAAACCTTTGTCGGAACCGTATCCAGCTCAGATAAGTTAACTTGTGCAACTGGATGAAGACACTTTGGACTTATGCCACTTACTTAAAATAACTTTTGTTTTAGGTGCTCATGTATTGTTTTACATTTCATCTCACTTCTGTACATAAGATCTGCAGAATTTTGTCCATATTAGTGTGTTTGATTTTTAAGTGCTAAAAATCTGACGTTTGAATTTACATCAAAAACAATTGGAGCAGCAGCACTTATTTGGGTTTATAAAGCAAATGTTTAGCTACCTAATTTCAGGCTTCACTTTTCACAAAGATCCGACTCATTTTGCCAATGTCTGAAAGATTGAGATGAATGTGGCAGAATCTCTATTTTTGACATACTTTGGAACTGGGTCACACACAGATGACCCTAAAATGACTGAAAGTTTTACTAATGCACACATGCTCCTAATGCTTGTGCACTTCGGCCAAGACAACCCCAGGCAATGCTATAGGCTTGGGGCGGAGTGGCTGGATGATTGTGTGGAAGAAACTGACCTGGGGGTGTTGGTTGACTCCTGCGTGAATGTGAGCCAGCAGTGTGCCCTGGTAACCAAGAAGGCTAAAGAATAGGAGAGGCATCCCACAGTACATGCTGGGCAATGAATTATTCGTTAGTATCTGTGAAAAGTAAACCTCCAAAGTCAGTCAGTGACTATTTAGTTTCTTTCTCTGCTCCATTCTGTTCATGATAAGACTTTCTTTAATGGATTATGTTTTTCTGTGGTGACTTACATGATTATTCTCCACCAAACCTGCCTGCTCTCAGGGCAGGTCACTGCAGCTAAGTTTGGTTCACATGAAATTAATCAAATCACAGCATAATATTTTCCATACCTCATAACATGTCCTTGCTACAGTGAGTTACATGCTGCTTGTAAAAGATTTGCTTCATCTTTTTAAAGGGGAGGAGTGGGGGTGGAGAGAGTCCCTTTCACTACGTGATTTATATGCCAAATATAAAACTAAAATGAAGAATGTGGCTGATTGCCTACAAAGTTTTATGTCAGGTGTAGAAGCCAGTGGCCCCAGTCATAAATCATGCTGCTCATTTGTAACCATTGCAACGATTTATAGCTGGGTTATTGAGCTATGTCATCAGGGTAAGCGTTTTCTTGTTAATAAAAGGGCTTCTAACTTGAGAGATGGTTTGTAAAGAAATTGCTTATACATATATAAAAGATGGATATATATATGAGCTGTGTGTGTATATATATACATATATATATATTTGGCAGGTGGATATACCTTATTGTTTGTGTTCTATTAAAACAAAATGCTTGTGAAAGTCCTGAGCCTCTCCCTGAGCTATTACCACTTTCTTCCTTCCCTAGGGACTTGCAAAACAAGCTCCTTATTCATAAATGTGAGATGATGCTGTAAGGATGATGTTTCCGTTGATGATTCATGTAATTTACTCAGTATGTTTGATTCATCCATGAAGAAAAACAAACTCTGACTGAGGGATGGATGCTTAGGAGAATTTGACATTTGATTTTAGCTGGGTTGTACAGAGTTACAACAGGAATGGTAGAAAAACTTTCCCCAGAGCAGGAAATTAAAAGAAAATTTTGCTTCTGATATGAATTTGCAGAGCAAAGTGGGCTTTTGTTTGACTCCGTCTTTTGAAATTCTTTTTCCAAAAGTTTTCTTTATGTTGCAGGGTGTCAAAGTGATGCTCCTTCCAAAAGAGAAGAGATGACACTGTATGGATAGGTAAAGAGCCTTGTGTGCACTAGTTCTAAGATGCCTTAGGGCGAAAGGCTCTGAGACAGCTAATGCTGCTCACAATCTGCCATTTGCACACAAACTTCCCTGTTCATGTTCGTGACAGGTAATTTCAAAGTCCCATGTTTGAGACCCCAGAGTATTGTCTCAGCATTACTTCCAATTTACACTTCAATTTCAGTTAGCAGCCCCCTCCAATAGCTGTTTTCATTAAAAACTACAAATATTTATGATATGAAGAAGTCTTTCAATCACTTTCATAGAAAACTTTTTTTTAATTTATTTTATTTTAAATTCATATGTGAAATCTCTTGTAAGTAAAAATGATTATAGAGACCTCAATCCACCATGACTTGTAACTCTGTTTTATAGAAATGCTTGAGAAAATGTCCCCCAAAGTTTGTATTTGAATCTTATTTATTTTTATTTGTAAGAAATGAGAGAGGCCCTGCCCTCTGGGCCTCTGCCAGGTCATAAAACCTAAAAGCAGGGTCAGATTTCATTGTAGCAGCAGCTAGACCTGTATAACAAAACAGAAGAAAACAAAACTCTGCTCTTACTGGATGAGATTCTATGTGAAGCCTTTAAATACTGGAGACTATTTAGTAAAAGTTAGCTTAAAAGGACAGTAATTTTTCAATAAAACTTTAAAAATTATTTTGGTTATTTTAATTTAATGTTTCTATGAAAATAGATCATCTGTGAAAGTAAATGAAAAGAGAGGAGAAGAGAGAATTAGAAAGGAGAAAGAGGAGAGGAGAGGAGAGGAGAGGAGAGGAGAGGAGAGGAGAGGAGAGGAGAGGAGAGGAGAGGAGAGGAGAGGAGAGGAGAGGACTCGATGATACTGAGATCTCCTATCCTTTGAAGGGATGAGACTACATCCTTTGGCAAATCCTGCATGATATTCTAGCTGCCAGAAGACCAGGTTTTCAGCAGCTCCTCTTCAGTTCTGTAAGTTAAACAGATAATGAAAGTGTTTTGTTGCATCTTTGGTGGGGAGAGAAGTAAGAGCTGGTTGGGCAGATGTGGACAGAAACAAGATCCTAATGCTCCTGCTACATCTAATAGTTACATCTATTGCAATGAGCAAGAGAAGGAAGTGAGTTTGTCCAGATGAAGGGAATGAGAACCTTGATACCCATGCTACTTTGGGGCTGTGTTGGGAGAGATGTGCTACAACCAAGTACTTGAAGACAATATCCATCCTTCACTGGTTTCAACGCTGCTTGAACTGCATCTGCCTTTTTGGTCATGAACTATTTTTAGAAACAAAGTCTACATTTTTTTCTGTGCTTCATTGTACAGAAGTTTGTAAAACATTTGTAAAACAACCTTGGAAACTCGATTAAAAGAAAAGAAAGAACAAAAAGTCGGCCTTACCATATTTTTTCTCATCCATTTGACAAATTTTGCTTTTCTGCCTCTTTGTTTGCCACAGAGCTGCATCCAGCATGGCTTTCCAACTTGTTGATTTCCTTCTGCCACAGTTTTTAGCAGAGTCCATAAATATCAGCCCTGCTCTGTAGATTTGGCACAATTGATCATATCCTCTCTATTGCCTGCCTGTCTTGCTGCAAGAGTGAAGTAAACTCAAGACAGAATAAGGAACCACATGCTGCAGTTGGTCTTTGCTTCTTGTAGCTACACTGAAAATGGTTTTAAATACTGCATGCTGTTCTTTTACATTTTTATCAGTTCTGAGTGTCCATTGCTCAATAAGACTTTGCGGTCTCCTTGAGGGTCAACAAAAATAACTCTTGGCAGAGGAAACGTGTACAGATGAGAACATGTGCTGATGAGAAGGTGTACAGGTGCCTACACAGAGTGATAATCACAGAGAGGTCTCTATCAGATGGATTTCACAGACTGCAATTATGTAGGAAAGTCCGCCCTCATCTTGCTACAGGTTGTAAAGGTTTTTGGTATTCATTGCATTTTCATTGCTAGGGAAAACGTAGTTGAAGCAGTGTTGGTTTTTGCCTGATGATGGACCCAGTAGTGAAAGACCGAGATCCTATGTCCATGACATTGAAATTAGGTGATCATTATGGTCCTTTTCAACTCAGGACATTCTATGATTCTATGACATCCTAAAAACATGTAAGTTAATCATAAATGTGCTGGTAGGCCTTAGAAATTCATTCAAACTTTGAATAACCAGTGGCCTGTTTTTATTCACCAATTCATGTTGTCTTTCTGCTCACCGCTCCCTACTCCAAAATGCAGATTTGTACTGCTCCCAAATGCGTATGTCTGCCATGCAGTGAGGTCCACACCAAAGACACCTCTAAGGAGCCATAAGGACATATATATAACCATAAAATGTATGGATATTCTTTATGAATGTAGTTTAGCTTTTGAGTTGTGGAGCCAGCGGTTAGATTTGATGGCCATTGTATGTTCCTTTCAGGATATTCTGTGATTCTATAAGCCCCAAATCCTCATTTTCTGTTGTTGCCATCTGCAAGGATGTACCAGGATTGTGAAGAAGTGGTGAGCCCATGGAAATCTCTGATGTTCACGTGAGGCATCTCTCCACAAGACTGAGAGGATTGAGGAAGACAAGGTGGAAGACAGCAAAATTGATGGTGGGAGGAAGGCAACCTTCATCCCAAGGCTATTTAAATAGTAACATAATGAAGTGATAATTTATGGCTCAGTTCTCCTCTACCTCGCACATTGTGTGGTCGTCTGCTGTCAGTTGCTCTCTGAGCTGAATTCCCCACTCTCACTGTTAACAGCTTCCCAGTGTGTGAGAGCACAGATTTATTGTGGGGGAAATTGCCTTTCAACTGACTGGCTTCAGGTCCTCCAAGGTTTTAGAGCAGTGTTGCTCCAGAGAGATGGGTCCAGTATCAGTTTCGGCTTTAAATGTTTCATTAGAGCTTTTAAAATAAACTCACTTAAACCAAGAAAACATCACCGAAGCTAAGCTTTTTATTAATAAAGTACTGAACTAACTCAAGAAAAGAGTACTTGAACTATCAAACAAACTGCTGGGCCAAGGCTGTTTCAGTGCTGAACTGAAACTGAATCATCAGTTGTGCTAGAAGTGTGATCATCTGTTTTGTACATAAGAGAGAGTCTAAGGAGTTCACTGATTACTAGTCAGGGATATCACAAATGTCTTTCAAATCCATGTGTAAAAATCTGAACTCAAATAGCTCATGTCTGAAACATAAGGACTATTGACTTAAACCCCAGTTCTTATATTCCCATCTCACTTTGCTCTCTCTTCTAGCAGAGACACCATCATTCAGACGTTAACAGAACATGGTATAAAAGTGGCTTAGAGCCTTTATTTATCAGGACTTCAATGAGCGCTCAAAACCTGGTGACTTATAAACACAGATGTTCCTCTGAATGTCTGCTTTATTTGGAGTTTTTTGGATCCAGAAAACTTCCATCCAACCATTTTGCATGGTTGGGTCCCATCTTCACTACTCCTCCTGTTCTCCCAATAGTGTGTCTAGAGCTGCCCACAAGCAGATGATTGCAGTGATGGCAGTGCTTTGCTGACAGCTTCTCACTGTTAGGTCATTTAGGACATAGCATGACCCTACAGAGAGGTTTCCACAACAGCAGTCTTCCCTCAGGCAAATTGGCTCATGAGGTGAAACCTCTTAGCAATGCCCTTAAAATTTGTGATTTCTGTTTCCTGTGTCATGCAGCATGTGTTGCTCAAATTTTGGGGTGTATCAACTATCTGGAGCCATTTAGCTTACAGTGGGAGGGATTTTGGATACTGCCATCTCTGTTCTAATGTCAGGAATCCTGCTGCCCAGGTGGAGGAGCCGAGGTTTGATATTTCCTAAAACACAATGGCTACACAAATGACAAGCTGTAGAGAGGCTGTTATTTCACCCGCTGATTTATCAGGCATTGTTTTTTTGGCAGCAGAGGGCTGCTTCTGGCTGCTCTGACCATGACTCATAGGGATGGGTTGCAGTCAATGCACAGAGGGTTTTGGTACTGTACTTGTTGAGGTCAGGAAACCACTTAGACTTTTTTTTAGCCATTCAGACCTGGAGATGAGAATGTGTTGACATGTGCAAGATAAAGTAAAAATTGAGGGAAGCCATAGGGGTGTTTGCCAGACACGAGTTCTGTGACTCTCCCAGGACAGGAGCTTGCAAATGTGCTTAGCACCTATTTAATGCTGGCTTTTGCTCCTCAGTTGCTGCCCACAGCACGGGAATGTGCATGGCCAGTATTGACCTTCATCCCGACTTTTGTTGGACGCAGTGAGGATGTTTGTGAGGGTGCACTGTGGCTGTGCTGACATACTGTAGCATCTGTGAGTTGCTGGGATTTCTCAGAAAAGCTACAGGAAAGCATTGCATGGAAGATGCCCCCAGCTGGGGTAATGGCCATTCCAGCAGAAGCAATGAATCTGTATGATGAGATGACACAATATTGATCTGATAAAAGTTGGGAAAGGGCCAGGGTTGCAGACTGGACATCTTCTATCCAAAAATATACCAGGAAATGTCTGCTCTTCAGATCACTTCAGGACATAGACAGAGTTGCTGTACCTACAGTTATTCTGGAAGAAGATGAGATTTTCATTGTTTTCTATGTATCCTTTTAAAGAAAGTTTAGAGGATTATGTCAGTCTCGCCTGTTTCTGGAAGACAAAGAGATAAGAAGGAATGCCTTGTGCTAATTATGGTTGTTTCCCATCTGTTTCCTTTTGAAATAATAGCTTCATGGAGAAGGCTATGTAGTATCAAGGGAGATCCTCGAGAACAGCTTGGAGCAGACACATTGTGGACGGGTGTAAATATGCCCCACATGATGACAGGAAGGTCAGGAGTGCATTGTGCCTCTGCTTTGATATGTGCTGAAATAAAAAAAAAAAAAAAAAGAACAAGTAGTCTTGGAGGACATAAAATATTTCTGCAGGGGGAAAACATGGGGTTGGACCAAGTGACCTCTAGAAGTCCCTTCCAACTTCAACCATTCAGAGAGTCTGTAATTTTATAAGTGTTAGGCAGCACCCTGGTGGCATATTTTTCCATCTCACTTGCATAAATTCATGTAGTGGAATTAATAAAAAAAAGATGTCAAATAAATGCACTTAGTCTTTAAAAAGAAAAAATAAAAACAAAATTACACATATAAAAGTAAGGTTGTTGTAATCTGGCCACAGATCATTGCAGCCAGATGGCATAATCTCATCACAAAAGCCACGAGTAGAATAGTTCTCCTTTTCCATTTTCACTGGAGGCGAATGCTGGGAAGATCCTCAGATTATTTTGATTGCATAGAATTGTAGAATCCTTAGGAATGGAAGAGACCTTTAAAGGTCATCTACTCCAACTCCCCTGCAATGAACAGGGACATGCACAGCTAGATCAGGTTGCCCAGGGCCTTATTAAAAATATATATATATATTATTAGATTTGGGGGTATTCAGCTAAAAAATATTAGTATCATTAAATAGCATTGTTTGCATTTTCCAGGTGACTAGAACAGCAGAAATTAATCTGCCTAGCAGCAAGATTTTTTCTGCTACATTCTTTTTCTGAATCGTCTTTGCCATACATCTGCAAAACTACCTGTAGGTTTCCCTGGACTAAGCCATTTCTTGGCCTCCTAATTTGTCCTGTATGCTCAAGTCACCCTCTTCAAATATGCTGGTTCCCTCGTTTATGTTGGCCAAGGTATGGAAGATGCTGAGGAAAGTTAGAAAATCTACAGCTGCTTCTGTTCCTGACCCATCTTCAGGCCAAGAATGATGACCTCCACACTCTGGAGGTGTTCAAGAAATGTAGAGATGCAGCACTGAGGGACATGGTTAGTGGGCATGGTGGGTGTGGGTTGATGGCTGGGCTGAATGATCTTAATAGTCTTTTCCAACCTTGATGATTCTGTGATTCCATAGTTCCTCAGAGGTGCTGAGGAGCTTTCCAGTACTAATCTCTGTAGTGAAGAAAGGCAAGCAGAAGTGATGCTCTTAAGGGACGTGGCAGCATTGCTGGTGATCCCTACATGGTAAAGTTATCCTTGCCCTCAAGAATTTAAATTGGGAAGAGAGATTTGCCAGAATAACCTGGGGCAAAGGCAAACACCCAAGTGCAAATCTGGTGCCAAGACAAACAGTATGGGATAGCAGTCAGGCACTTGCCAGCACTGAAAGTAGTGGGAGTCCATCCACTTCAACACAGCAAGAACAAGTGCTCCCCAGAGTAATGTGTGATCCAAGTAGGCTTATCTGCAGCCCATTGAGCTGGATGAAAACGTGGCCTGAATAGGTATTTTAGCATAAACTGACTATGGCTGTTATTTGTATTAGTTCCTAAGATCCTTTGCAGTGAGGCTGTGGTTGAATAATTCAGCAAAAGCTCCAATAGCTTTCAGAAAAAAAAGAAATCAATCATCTCTGGGTATTAATGGAGTGAGAAAAGTAATTAGGTCTAATTTCAAATGGCTCAGCCAATTAAGTAACAGATGTGAGAAAAGCTGTGTAATTCAGCTCTGTTCATCAAAAATAAAATTGTCCATAATTACAAAACTCATACTGAACCTCTGGAAGGCTTAGGCAAGGTTTGTTTGGGAAAGTACACAGGTTGTGCAAAGGCATCAAGATCAAGTGCACCTTATGTTTTTCTTGTTCATGAAATTGAATCTTTCAGGTTTTGAGGCTTCAGAGATCAACTCTGCCCTCAGGCATTCCCAAGAAACCAAGGTGAACCCAGCCAAACCAAGAGCTGCCACCAAGATTGAGAAGAAGCCTTCAGTTCAGAAATGGGAAATACTCTCCTCAAAAGGCAAGTGGGGAAGCTCAGCCTGCCAGATGGCAGAACCCCCATAACCACTCACCCCTGAGCCAAAATTTGCAATCTCAAATGTGTGCAAACTCCATATGCAATTGTGCCACTGAATTTTGTGGGGGTAAGTGGGAGTCAAGATCATGTAATAAAGGCTAGAAACTGGCTCTGAACTCAGTCCTCCCTCTGCTGTGCTCTCAGGTATCGTGCTCCTGACCAGACACCATTGCTTTCTTGTGCAACATTTATGCAAAAATATTATGGACAGGATGGAAATGACTACTGCAAGAGGCAAGGGCCAAGGTGCAAAGCTGTGATGGAAAGTGTCAAAAGATCCCCAGCACAGGAGCATGGGGAAGATACATGATCCCCACAGTTTTTACAAAGATGTACAGACTCTACAGTCAGCAGTTCATGGGCTCCATCACTTTGAATGATTGACAGACTTGTTGGCTAATGAAAGCCTGGATCAGGTCTCAGGCTGACACCTCTCAGTGTACTGCAAGATCTACACTCAGGGCAGGTATCCCTGAAATTCATCGTACCAATGGAGATTTTATATCCATTTGACAATTTTTGTTTTTCTTTGGCTGCATGAAGGGCACTCGTATCATGGATCTGCAGATGATCAAGTGGAAGTGAAAGTTCATGTTACAACTCACACCATTTGCTCTGCTGGTAGGGTCACCCAGTGGCAGCATGTTCAGGAGCCTGGCATCCACCTGCATGGAAATCTGTTTAGGTCACCAGAGTAGCATCAACTTCAGGTCTAAGGACTTTTTGGTTAAAAATAGCTTATAGCCACTATTGACCTGTGCTGAGTTTGAGTCAGTGACCCAGAGATGAAAGATTTGCTATCCCATTTCTAGTCCTTTGACTTGCTCTGCTGTAACAATAAATACTCCCCAAATATCTTGGAACTCCCAGAAATATAGCCTTAAAATAAACTTATATCATGGGCTAGTAATTACTGGATGTTTTGTATTGTTTCTCCTCTGGGAAATATATATCCCTCAGGAAATGAGTTTCTAATTGGGTAGAATAGGAGAAGCAGGGCAGAAACTACAGTGTGGGAAAGCTAAATTAATAAAAGCTTCCAGATATCTCTGGTCATCCTGTACAGAGGAGTGACAAATGACATACCTGGATGAGAGCATTTCAACTTTGGAACTCCTTGGGAGGTGTTTGCACCATCTGAGGCAAAAAAGATGGGAGTGGAAGAAGAGAGGATAGAAGTAAAAACGCTATTAGAGACCTGGTAAAAATTTATATGAAGTGGTGCACAGCAATGCTTACAAAAAAAAACAAAAACAAAAACCAAACAACAACAACAAAACTCAGAAGAAAAAACCCTTGACCACATTACTGGCAGTACCTATGAAGAAACTCAGCTACTAATTTTTTTGCTTAGATTAAGGAAATACATGTATGCATCCTATTTCCTGAGGTGCTAACTAGCTAATATCAGGTCCAACATTCCTTTTATGTACAGTGTACTGGGAGTCTGGATCCTGTTGACAGTGCCTAGCCATTCACAGAAAGGCTGGGCTGAGCCATTCTCAAGCACTCTATGGCTCAAAGAGACCAACAGCAATGAGGCTGTTGGGAGCCTTTTGGATGTGAATTCTTGTGATGATTCACCTCCCAACTCATCCCAGCTGCAGTCCCTATGTTGGTTCTCTCTCTGTCAGTGAAAGAGAAGGTCTTCTGCATCCCTTGCTTATGTTTGTTTCATTTCCTACAGTGATTATATTTTATAAGCTTTAAGAATGCAAGTTATTTTCCACATTGAAAAAATATTTCAAACTTCATACCTGCTAGAACCTTCATACCAGAACAAAAAATTTGGTACAAACTCACTCAGTCCTTCTGGAAATGAAATCTAAGAGCCTACACTAACACTCATGTTGTTGTTACACCTGTGGCTGCTGAACACCAGAATCTTCAAGCTGCATCTTGCTTGGAAAGGCAAGGGTCATCCTTGTTCAGAAACTGTCCCTCTGTGTTTGAACTGCTTTCCTGTAGTAGAAAAGGCATTGATATATGAAGAAATGCACCTTGAGGTGGGATCTAAACTATGGGAGTTGTGTGCAAAATCATGCACATACGTTCCTTGCTCATATCCCAGGTTTGGCAATTTCTTAGGGGAACTCCTATGGAGTCTCCTTGTATAATTTACCTTAAATAATGGAGACATTCCTGTGTACGTAGATGAGGAGTGATGGTGATGCAGAACTTATTTTAAGTTCTCAATCTATAAATATGTTATTTCTTTACTGTACAATTTGCCAAAGAGCCAAGAGCATTCCCACCTCTCCTGGTAGTGCCAAACCACACTGCTTAGAAATTCCCATGATGTTATTGAATGGTGGTGCCAGTAAAACATTATAAATCCAAAAATATATGTTGAAATGGCACCAACATGGACTGTGTACAGACGATATGTTCAGTCTGCTCCTTGAAGAGCCTGAGAGAATTCAAATATCTTCTGGTGTGTCCTAGGGTTAGAATCAGAGTGCAAAATATCAGGTGTGCATAAAGCAAGAATTTACCCTCCTGCAGCTATATTTGCTTTTACTCTAGCTCATGGAAATGTAAAATATGATGGCACATTCCTAATAATTTAAAGTAGTCAATTTTACTTTGTTGTTGCTGTATATGAGATGTTTTAATTTCATTTGCTTCCAGCAATAAACATCTGCAGTGTCTCTTGAGAACCTGTTTCACAGTCAGTGAGATGTTGATGCTAGCATGCAGCCAGCTTTTTCTTATCAATACTGCTATGTACAAGTATATGTACATAGGGTTGATATTCAGGAAGAAAAAATTAATTGGAACAAGATAACAAGATGAGCTCGACTGGAAATGGAAAAATAACTGTAAAGATACACCGAAATTGGCCTGTTGCAATTATTTTTCTTTTAGTGTTTTCCTGTCTTGTGCTTTTGGTCTTTATCTGTTTGATGAAGACCAAAAAGAGGTGAAGCATTACTGGACCCTGTGCTCACCCGTGTGAAGAAGATCGATTAAGAGGTTAAGATGGGAGACAGTCTGGTCTGTAGTGATCACACCCTGTCTGAGTTTGTGATCTCAAGGAGTATGAGCCTGGCCTGGCAAAGAGAGATATCAAGATGATAAACTTCAGGAGGGTGAACTACTGGTTGTTTAAGGAGTTACCGGATGAGATTCCCTGAGAAGAGAGGGTAACAAATCTTTCAAGAGAAGGTGATAAGATTGTCGAAGAGGAGAGGAGGGGAGGGGAGGGGAGAAGGCTATGGGGAGATCTGATAGCAGTCTTTCGTATCTAAAGAGGGACTATAAGAAAGAAGGGACATAATCTTCAGCAGGGTCTAAAGCAGGGACTTGTGTTGGGATGTAGGGAAATGGTTTCCAATGAAAAGAGGGGAAATTTAGACTAGATATAAGGAAAAAGTTTTTTACAATAAGGCTAGTGAAGCACTGGCATAGGTTGCCCAGAGAGGTGGTGGATGTCCTGTCCCTGGAGATGTTCAAAGTCATGTGGGATGAGTCTCTGAACAACTGATGCAGCTGTGAGTGTCCCAGTTCATTGCAGGGGAGTTGGTCTGGATAGCCTTTAAAGGTCTTTTCCAACTCAAATGATTCTATGATTCTGTGATCATCACTTTCTATGCTGGCCTCTATTACCTCATTTCATCTTGTATCTTATGTTATGCATCTACATACCATTTCTTTTGTAATTAGATTGTCAGTTTCTTGCACAAGGACTGAATGCATGTTCTGCATTGGCAAAGAGCTCTAATGTTCTAAGAGTTCTAATGGAACAAGATATCTGATTAACATGGTCAAAATCAATAAATGTCTTGAATTCATCTTTTATTAAATTCATTCTACTCCAAGTGTTACATAATCTTAGGCAGTAAATGTAGCTGTTCTTAGAAGGACCAATCTCCTTGAACTATTTTTCCCTCTTGTTAACAATTTCAATCTCATTTCCTATTTCCGGCTCTAACTCCCTCCGATAATTCTCCTTACCTAATATTGAAACCAAGGGGGAAAAATATATGAATAGTAGACATCCGATCCAAGCTTTGTGCAGAGAATTCAGGGATGGAATGTTCTTGAGAACAAGAGGTGTTTTTAAATAGCAGAAAATTGCTTGTTAAGGAAGAAAATTTGCACTGACACCTATATTCAGTGCTGCTGACGTTTGTTCCCACAGCGCTCTTATGTCAAATATAACCATCATCTTGAGAATGGTTTGGTTTTTTTTTTTTTCATGGGGAAGTTCTCCATGCAGAGTGCATCTGCACAGCAGTTTGCTGTGTGACTGTGGCTCATGCAGACGTTGTCATGATGTCTTAAATACACAATCTTGAAAATACCGCAGCAGTGGCCAGCTGGGCTTTTAATTTCACACAACACACTTGGTAAGCAGTATTGGCTTGGGGTGCCCTTGCCTCTTTCCCTGACTTTTAATTCTTCTACACTATACCAATTTGGTAACAGGCATTTTGTACAGTCATTCTGAACCACATCCAGCCCCATTATTTCCAAAGAAGCACATCCCCTGTAACCTGACATAGCTCTTCATGCACAAGTGGCTGTGGGGATGACCAACTACAAGGGTTCATGGTTCAGACCAATCTCGCTCTGGAGTTTCAGCTATTCCAAAGCCCAGCTGAATGTTGCTGGGTGACCTGCCATTTGCTCTTTTTGCTAAAAAGACAAAAGCAAGTACTTTATTTATATAATAATGAGTAATTTTGCTAGAGGTGGATATAGGAAGTCCTCCTTAAGAAGCAATCATGAAAGGGTCTCTCTGATGTAGCAGTTTTATAACCAAACCTATACCGGAAATACATCAAAGAGTCATTGGCTACGAAAGAAAGGCAGGAAGGGAGTGGTCTGAGGAACTGCAGCTACACCAATGACTTGAGCAGAGCCAAAGAATGTCCTCAGACACTGCAACTCAATCGTGCTGTTAAACCGTCAGTCTCCAGCCAGCTACTGCAGATGGCCTGGAAGTTAGCAGGGCGAAGGACCAATCCCCACAGCAGCTTGGCTGTGGCCAGCCTGCTCTGTAGGACAGCAGTACAAACTCAGGTGCATGTGTGCCGGTGGGCCAGGAGGTCATTCTGGATGTGAGCATCAGGATGGTGAGCTGTTAATAGGAGAAGAAATTTGCGTTTTGTAGGTTTCAGTTTCTTCATTGAGGTTCCAAGATTTCTCTGCATGAATGGAGAGGGTTTGTGCTGCTCTGAGCTTTTTGTGCAGATCTGGAAGTATAATTCAGGCTTTACAGAGCTATATATTATATACTATAATTCAGAGTTTGGGTGTGCATCTTCTTCCTTCTGATCCCTGGTCCCCCACTCTTAAACAAAGTAGTCATGGCTGCTGACTTTAGATCTCCACATTTTTTAATGTTTCTAAAACAAACATTAATTGTTTGTTTTAGTGCATCCTTGTTAATCTGCTTCCCTGTGGGACAACTATCTCTCTCAGAAGCTCTACATTTAGCACTTCTTGCAGCAGCGTAGGAGCAATTTTTTATTATTATTATTTTTTAAAAGCCAGCTGGGTTAGAGGTCCATAGTACAAAGCAAAGAAGCAGAGTTTAGGGACATGTCCAAGCTGGAAGTGTAACTCACTTCTGTGTCTATCGTAGTACAAACTGTCATAATCTCTCCATCCATTGCTCACGAGACAGCCAGTCCTTCCTGCAGAATCCCTGCACTCTGACACAGCTCCATGCTGTTCTCTCAGATTCTGTCCCTTTCATCAGAAAGCAGAGCTCAGCACTGCCCTCTGAGCTCCCATGAGGAGCTTTAACCACCATGAGGCCTCCCCTCATCCTTCTGTGCTCTGGCTGAACAAACCAAGGGATCTCAGACCATCAGTCCATGTCTGTGACTGCTCTAGACCTTGTCACTCAGTGTCACAGCTACCCTGTTCTTGAAAATCTCCAGGGGTGGTGACTCCACCACTTCCTTTGACCAGCTTTAAGTTACTGACCTGAGCAAGGTATCCTGATCCCAGCAGGTTTCATCAGCACTTTATAGGACTAGCCTCAGCAAAAGTCAATACTGATTAGAGTATCTATTCAGCTGTGTGTATTGGTGGCTCTGGGAGCTGAGGAGTGCTCTTCCAAGCAGAGACCAGACAAGCCAGGAGGGAGAGGCCATATGTGTGAGCTGCTAATGTGAGCCCTAGGTGCTCACAGGAGGTTATGGCATAACCATACAAGATTTGGGTCAGGTACATGCCTGTTGACCTCTCCTACCATTCATGCCAGTGTCCCTTGTCCTCCTGATCCTGTGGCAGTAGGGTGAGGGTTTGATGGGTAGCAAAATCTTTCTTGTCACAATGAGGAAAGGGATGGGACTGGGAAGCAGTGGAGGAAGAATATCTCTGTAACAAAGAGAAAGCAGCAAAGGAGCTCTGGTTTCTTTGAGAAGGGCATGGCATGCCACATCTGGAGAGTGATTGTTTTCTTCACAATCTTCCCTAGAAGAGAATTGTCTGGGGAGGCCCATGAACTTGTGACTCAAGCTGTCAAACAGGAGCCATGCAGCTTATTGCTGGAGCTAAGGGAGGTTTGGAGACAGGCCTGCACTTTCTCAAAGGCTTTTGGAGGCCTGTGGAGCTGAATGGAAGAAGCACCAGGGAAGGGCTGCCAGCTGGATCAGTTCCATCACGTGCAGCCTATGCTGGCTCCTGTGCCCTGGCTCCTTGCTGGCAGTCTCCACTGCTCCACCTAGGTTGCCCTCTGCATTGGAATTGCCAGGTCACAACCTGAACCATTGGTTGAGCACCAGGTGAGAAGGCATAACTAACACAGGGAGCTCAGGTGCAATCAATGCACCTGAGTGACCAGAAGGGGTGGAGCCTGGATCCATCCCTCCTCACCCTCATTTAAGTGTTAGCAGCCAAGAGAGCAGCATCTCTCTGGATAGAAGCTGTACTTTTTTCAAAGCTGTTGCTGGTAATCAGAAGGGGTAAGTCAATTTTCCTTCTTTCTTGCCTGCTGTTGCTCTCTTGGGTTTGTATCCTGTTAGAAGGCACTGTAATCACCTTCCTTTGCAATGTACCCTCTAAGAGAAGGCCTTGCCAGGATTCCTGAAAGTCCAGAAGCAATAACTGGAAAGGATTTTTTTGTTTGTTTTTTTTCCCTTCCCTAGTTCTCCTTGTGTGGGTAAGAGTGGTGGATCTCTGCCTTTTCAGTGTCTTTTCAGATGCTGTAGGCAGTTCTTGCCTCTGTGAAAAGATTTATTTTCTTATGTTGTGAACAACAAAAAGCACAGAGCCTTCTGGAGACAGAATCTCATGGAGAAGGCACTCCAGGCCTTGTGTCTGCCAAAACTGGGGAAGAGGCATTTGGAGGATGCCCAATGTGGAGCATCAACCCACCTTGGCAGAGGGTAGGGGACATGATATTTGCCACCAACCAATCTGATGGAAAACTGAAGAGCAGCCAAGTTGAGTGAGAAAGAGAGAGCATGAGACTGGGCTCTGAAAGTTTGTTTTGTATACCTGAGAATGTGAGTGGTCAAAAACGCCACTGATTCCAGTGGGTGCTGGCAGTGTTGTTCATAAACTGCTTCCAGGCAGAGAGTTCTTGTTATTTTCCATTGGAAAATGCCAATTCCTTACAATGGAAATGCTCTGCAGGGCTGTATTGCCTCTGTGATTCTGTGAGAGAAGCCAGGCTGCTTTCTTACCCAACTTCTTGGCTCCTCACAGCCCATCCTGGCATGATGCTTTAACCCTCCATCCCATCCTTCTCCACAGCCAAGCTCCTGCTGACCTGTGAAGGCAACACACCCATGTAGTTTTTTACTCCCCAATTAGATTATTGGCCCAGGCATCGGAACAGCTTTTCTTCCTAATTGTGAAATTTCTGGAAGAAAATCTACCACTGATTAAATTCCTTCCTGTCTGCGCTGGTTGGGGGAGATGTTGGATCAGTGCTTCCTGGTTTCCTACTTGGAAGCTGGTTTGTTTCCAGGCAAATGGTATTTAAATGGTGCCTGGAAGGATGCTATTAAAGTAACTTACTATAGGGAAATACTTTGGAATCCTCTTTTAGAAGGAGCTCAGTGCTTTTGACTTCAAGCTGTCAGTAAATATGTAGCTCTGTGATAAGCTTCTGTCTTGATCCTAAAGTGGTGGAAAACCTGAGTGTTTTCACTTCTGCAAGTCATCCTAGCAATGGCATGAGGATGTAGTCTGGTTTCTTCATATCTTTTTTTTCCCTCTGTAAGGGAAGGGAATCCTGGGATGAGGGCCTGCAGCTAAAATCTTATTTGCCCTTTGCAAAGACAGGAAGCAAATGACTTGTGCCTGAGATATACCTGAACAGTGCTTCCAAACAGAAGCAGTTTTCTGCTTTAAATATCATAACCCTGGCTTTCTTATGGAGCTGACCAACCTAAGACATATAAAATAAAATTAAAAAAAAAACACAAAACAAACAAAAAACAACCATAAAACAACCCACAATTGCATCTGTTTTCAGCTCAAATTCAGAGCAGTCCTGTCCATGATCACTTCTCTTAATAAACGAGCACTGTTAGCATGTGGTGTGAAGTCCCCAGGCTGAGAACAACCTATCTGCAGCAGTGAGAGCTGAACCAAGGACAGAGCAGTCTGGGCTGAGCCAAATGTAGTGGGAGGAAAAAAAAAAAAAATCAGAAATGGAAAAATTAATTGCATGTTTAAAAAAAAAAATGCAATAAAGCCCAAAATATTCCATCTTCCATATCTCAGGATTTCACAACTGGCAGGGAGATTTTAATAAACTATTTAGTGGCCATGGCAAATTGTGGAGGTGTTTTTATTGTCGTAGTTGAGTAGAATTCAACAGTGTCTGGTTTTTGGTAGCTGGGACTTTGTAGTTTTTCCATCAGACAATGCTGAGTTTTCCTTACCTTGTCTCTATTGAGGTATTGCTGATTGTGAGTGAGACCCTGCTTTAGAGCCCTGATTTTGATTGAATTTTCTTTCATACATATATAAAAATAAAATTACTCAGAGCCTGGAGTTAGGTATGAGTGTACAAACACATCCAGTGATTTAGGGATTTAATTTGCTGCTTCTCAGGTGTGCAGCAAGAGGTTGGGATCTCCTTGGGTAGGTCCATGCTGCACCACAGTGATGTTTGTAAGCACAGAGAAAAGTTGCCTACTTCTCCTTAAGCAGTATCTCACTCTGAATTATCCCAGTGATTTAGCTCCCACTAGGGCATTGGTTTTAGTTCCACTTTGCTTTATTGCAGCTGTGTTTAATTGATTAAACACCAGGATGGCGCTGTGTAATGAGGCTGCTTAAGTGTAATGAAACCCATGCTTTGTTGAAAACCAATGTTTTGTCTGCAGACACTGGAAAAACTGCTAATTAAACACTTCAAAACTGTTAGATATAAGGTTGTGTGCAACTTAGGAATTTGGAGAGCTGCACAAGTGGTGGACTATATATTTCCTTTTGTGTTCATCCAGGGATTCTCCAAGAAATTCCTCTCCCAAAATGAACTTCAGGGAGCTTGAGGTTTTTAAAACATGCAGCTCTGAAGTAGCTGCAATTGGGGATGGTTATTACTTAGGTGTACTTCTGTCTGTCCTCACTTTCACATGAAGCACAGTCCTTGTGTGCCTTTGGTTTTTGGTTTAGCTCTTCCCTTCCTGGGTGTTATTTCAGTGTGTAGGTCGATGTTAGCCACCTGGGTGCCTCCTGACCACTTCTTTTGCTGTGTGTGAAGGCTGTTGCTGGTTTATTTTGCAAGCAGAGCTCAGGAGACTGCTGTGTGCTGCATGCTAGCAGCATCTTTACTGGCCTTGTGGTCACATCTGTAGTAGGAGGCCTGAACTAAACGGCTCAGGGTGACTTTCATCCTTGCTCACTGCCTACTGGAAAGGGATTATGAGTCAGAATAGGCTTGCTGCATCTTCATCTTCGGTGGCTGTATTTCTTGCAACCCTCTGCAAAACCCCTCTGAAGCAGCCAGAGGAAATTTGGATTTGTCCACCAGGTGGTACTGTTAAGCTGCTGTAAAGATTTGATCGTTCTATCCCATCCAGTTCTCCCCTTTGGCTCAAGCTTTTAAAAGCTTTGCACCTTCATGTACCAAGCTGAAGCCAGAGCCCTGCTAATTATTAGGGCTGTGTCTGAATGAGTCCAGCATTCACACTGGACTTCCCTTCACACTGAAGACCAAATGATCTTGGTTTTTCCACCCCTAATAAAAGGGCTGGGCTGAGTTCTGGGAGACCAGAATAACTGTGTGCCATTGGGATCAGCACTTTTATTCAGATGTTTTCTAGAACAGCAGTTTAACTCCATGATGGATGTGGAAAAGTGCATTGGTTTTAAAGTGTTCAAGGATGCAGCAGGGTTTTACTAAGAGCTTATACCTCTAGCCTGGTGTGCACCTTTCCTCCTGCAGTAACAGGAGGGGACAATCCAAGGCCATGTTAGGGCTTCTGGGATCAGTGCAGTCATTGAGGTCTTGGAAACTCTAATATGAACAGGACATCTTTAACTCATTGGGTTGGTATGCTGAATTCTTGTCTTGGCTCTCACTGTTTGTGGCTGCATGATGTTAGGATGCGTGGGGAGGGGAGGAGGGGATATTGAACAGAAAGGGGCCAGGTGGGAAGGAGCGGAGGAAATTCCTTGTGCCAATGTGTAAATGGAGAAATCATTTCCTCCTTTAGAGATTGGCTCTGTTAGGCAGATCTTGATTTATTTTATTGTTTTTTTTAATGCAGCATCATGTTGAGGCCCTTGAGCCCCTCCCATGGTTCTGCATGGGGTGGTGCCTCTCAAGCCAGAGCAGAGTTACCCACAGAAAGGCTGCATGGCAGGCAGCTTGCAATGGGAGCCAGCCTGATGTCATTTGTAAATGCTAATTCCTGCTTCCCTTCAATTTAATTTCTCCCAGGCTTAATTTGCCAGTGCCCCATCCATAACCTCACCCACTGTTCTCCAGAGCTGCCTCTCTATGCTCAGCTCCCTGGCTGCATCTTGCTGTGTTTGTGGACCTGGGGAACAAGTTTCACAAGTTTCCGGCTGCATTATGTCTTGCTGAAGGGATTTGGTTCCCGAGTATCAATATCAGTGTTGCAAACATCGGGATCGTGGGATTTTTTTTTTTTTTTTTCCAATTCAGGGCTCCTTTGTACCAGTTGTTTTGCTCTTCTCTTAAATTTCTGTCTATTGTGAATCTTCTTTTGGCGAGGCATACCCGCATCACTTCTCATAATGGTAACATTCATCTATCTTTTGTCCAAGTCCTTTTTAGGGCTGCAGAAGCAACACCTAAAATCCCTCACAGTTGAAACACTTTCTGGTTTGAAAACAGATTTATCTGCCTCCCTTTTATTGTGCATTTCCCCTCTATGTGACAGATGATTCATATCATCCCTTTTATCCTCTCTGCTTCAGCATGTCCTTTGGCTTTCAGTGCTCAGAACATTGTGCAAAGCCCTAGTGGGCTCTGCATGATGCACATCTTTGCTTTAACATCTGACTGCTGGGGCTGGGTAACACAATACACCCACATGTTCCCATTAAATGGCACCTGAATTAGAATCACTGATGTTCTCTAAATTAATACTTCATTTAAAGGCTTTTCCTGCCTGTTTTGTGCTTAACAAAGATACCCAGCAGTGGGGGAAATGGAGTTTAGTATTTCAGCCTGCTGCTCTAAAGAAACCAAGCTATGTGGGAATCAGATTTGCCCTGAAATACTTCTCTCTGCTTTTGTGAACCTGACTTTGAATGGTAGTACTCGAGAATTAATGATCAAAGCCCAGGATACTTACTGTAAATATGCGGAATCAAGGATGCTAACAGTGCTGTGGAGCACGCTTGCAAAGCTGTTTTTGTATGAACTGTCCATCTGCAACATTATTCTATAGTATGTTTCTATGAAGTCATATACATACTGTAGCTCAAGACTGCTTCTTGCAGCTGTAGGCTTGAAAGCTCTTGTTATTTCAAGGGACCTTGCAGTGGAAGCATCCAACTGCCAGAGCCCTGGAGAGAGCAGTAATCTTGGTCTGTGAAAGCAGCCTTATGCCCTCACGGAGTAGAGACCTGCCACCCTTCTGCCATGCTATGTCTATATACATTACTTTCTGTTCCCCAGCCTTCTTTGTAGCTGCACAATTTAACTCATTATTGTCCTTATTATATATTTTTTAGTTTGTCTAGGCTCCTGTCTGCTCACTCTTGCTGGAGGGCATATACTCAGAGGTGAAAGCTCTACTAAGGGTAAACACGTGGCATGCTGGTGACCGTGTTTTGCTTGGGTGTCCCCTGAGATGGAGGACTGTCCCCTGTGGAGTGGGGAAAATACTGTTTCCCTGCTTTCAGAATTGTTTGTCAAAAGGCTGTGAGGCAACGGCCCATGCAGTGGTGCCCAGGTCTTGAGGGAGGAGGCAGCAAATCCACCCCACAGCTCATTAGTTTTGAGAAATGCTTCGGAGTTCATAGAGTGCTTCCTGGAAAGTGGCTTTGAAGGGCCATTTTCCACTTTCAAACACTAAATGAGTGCTTTTGAGTGAGGTTTTCTGTGCCTCATTTTGGGAATTGATATCTATCCTCATGTCTAAGGAAAGCTGGAGAAAATTGTAGCTTCAACCCAGAGCAAACCAAAAACGTTTTGGCTTCTCAGTTGGATGGCTAAACTGACAGATTAATTATTCACAGTCTTGTGCACTGCAAATGGATTACTTTTTCCAGGAGTTCAAGGGAGGCATGGTTGGTTGGATGAGACCTGTGGTGTTTCTTGTCATCACAGCTGGTGTTGAAATTGCTACATGCAAGAGCGCACAACTTGATTCCTATGAGAACTTGTGTAGTCTATTGTTTTCTGCTTGTTATACAGGGCCAGTATGCAAAATAGAAAGAAAAATCAAGGAGAGGTTTTTCAAGAAAAAAACTACCTACTTTTTTTTTTTTTAAAAGTTATGTGGCCATTGCTTCTCTACCTAAGGTGTGAGCGTAGAATTCAGCTGGGTAATTGGGTATTGCTTGCAGATCACTCAGTGGAGGGGATAAACTGGCCTATTGAGTGCTTTCCTTTAGGCTGGACCCTTGACTTTCTGAGTGGAATAAGTTCAGAATATGGCAATGTCTTAAGCAATATTTGAAGAGCAGTGATGGGGAGTATGATTCAGATTTTCGAAAGCATTGTGGCTGATCTCTCCCCAGTACCCATAATATTAAATGTGGGGGGGAGGAGCAAAATGAATGGGCTGGTTTAAATTAGGAATTAAAGAGCTTCTTTGTGCAGGGAGGCAGCAAGCAGTGGGATCGTGCTGCCACAGGATGTTGTGGAGACTGTCAGCTCCAAGGAGGAGGTGGACAAACTCATTGACAGTGAACAGATTCAGGCCATACTGATGTGACAAGTGACAAGTGCTGGCTGGAAACATGGAACATTTTCTCTAAGTATTTGTACAGCCAGAGCTTGGCTGTTTGTGGAGCAGGAATATTAAACCAAGGCAAGTTTGCCCAAGCTGAATTCATTTGCAGCCTTCAAGGAAAATGTGTATGGAAAACCTGCTGGAGCTGATCCACCTCCAGCATCTTCTTTGTGCTTGGCAGCCCCAGCCTCCTGCTGTCCCGTGGCCTCATTCTCTTAGGCATGGCACCATCAGAGGCAGCCTCTTGTGTAGCTGTGATGAGGTATCATAGATGATGGACTGCCCCTGCTTGAGGATGGGTTGGAACAAGGGATTTGTAGGGCATGATGAGGAAGTGGTATCATGCAGCTGGCTGCTGCTGGACTTTGCTCTTGCTGATGTGTGCACAGTGCAGGAAGACAATCTTTCCATTTGCACATCACCCTTTGTAACACCACTGTCCTTGAGAGAAATAACAGAGTCCATTTTTCATCTGGCCAGGGTTATTTTGGTGTGTTCCATCGTGCTGCCCAAATGTGTGAATGAGCTATGGGGTGAAGCCGGGGTGAATAGACCCAGCTCTGTTCCTGAATGACTGCGGAAAATTCCTTCAGAGGTGTTATGTGTACACAGAGGCTATTGCAGGCTTCCTGAAGGCTGCTACACCTTCCCTCATTGATGAGCCCGTGGGGTTTCACACACGGGATTATTACAGGGTGCCCTTTTAGCCCCTTCTCACACGACACTGTTTGCATTTGTTCTCCCTCTGGAGAACAGGAGGGAGAGAACAGTGAGATATTGAGGGGGTTAAAATGCCTGTGCTTAACAAAAATGAAAGGGGATCTCATGCCAACTGTGTGATTCGCGCTCTCCCTGCTTTGTGTGCAACATCAGGGCTCTCCCCCTGCTCTCTTTTAGGTGATTAATTCCACCTCCTGCTAAATGGATTTACAATTAAAATGGGCTTATTTGTAGCAGCCACTGAATTTTACCCCTCCCCCTCTTTTATTATTTAAAAAAAAAATAATTGAAAACATACCCCAACTCAAGCTGCCTGTAAGTATTAATTTTCATTTCCACAGAATGCTCTGTCTCCAGGGCAAGGAAGGAAATTCCAGAGAGTTAGCCAAGACAATCAGGGTTAATGTGCTCTTTAAGAAGTGTGGTGCAAGCAGGACCCTCTCTTTCCCATTCAAAGGTCAGTTCAGATGCTGGAACAGTGGTTTTGGTATGGCAGGGTTGGGTCATGGGGCTGCTATTTGCCCAGAATGGGATTTGGAAGACCATATTCCATGTGCAACAACTATGGGAATTGTTGTGCAACTTTTCATGTTGTCTGCATGTTGTTCAGAGGGGGAACATGTGCTTCTTCATGGCTGAACAAAGGCTGTTTGTGGTCCTGTGGGGGTATCAGAGCAGGGAGAATGTTGTTGTGCGAAGATGACTTTAAAAAATGTTTTGTTGGTACTTCTGGGATGTCCATCTACCTCCTCTCCCCTTGACATTCAAAAGACCAAGTATAGACCCTTTGGGTGAAAGTGTTTCATTTAGCTCAGTTTAAGCTGCAGCAGCAAAGGTGCATCAGAAACAGAAGTGAAAACAGTTCCCATCCCTGGAGATATTTGAGCCCAGGTTGGATATGGGGCCCTGGGCAACCTGATCTGGTGAAATTATAAGAGTTCCCCTCCTCATTCCCACAACTACTTTAGAGTTGATGATGAAATTAGAGATGTTTTTTTGTGCAATGGTATAAAACCCTCCAAGTGAAACTAACTTGTTGATCCTCCACCTCTCTTTAGTTAATCAAATTTTTTTTTTAGGTCTTGATCTGTTCGCTAACTTGTTCCCATCGTGCAAATAGGCAGGAACACAGAGTTCTGCCTGCATGATAAGCTTTCAGGGTCATTCACTCAAACTCTTCTTATACTGCTGGTCCAAATAGCTGAGCTGCAGAGGAGTCCCAGGGCTGGTAAGAACGTTTACAGACTCGCTGCAAATACTCAGGGTAGCAGCATAAGGTGTGAGCCAAAGAAATGAGGGCTGTATTTTCTCCCCCATCTTCTTACCTAATGTGGACGGTGCAGATAAGAGATGACATTAGTGAAAGTGACATATTTTTTTCCTGATGGAAAAGCTAAAGTAATGTTGAGTTACAAATTAGAGCTGTCCTTACCCCATAGCCCTTGTGGAAAGCTATACTGGCTGAGGCTGGGAGGGACCTTCTGGCCTGCACTTGCTTCATCCAGAGCAGGACTCCAGGCAGATTTTGGAGATCCTGGGGAGGAAGATATGGTTTGGGTAAGTGGTGCTTTTGAAAGCATATCCTGTATTGACAGCTACATGCAGAACAGTTTTGGAAAGATGTCCAGTAGCACTAATGCCTGCTTGCATGACCTGTGCTGCCCCTGTTTCCTCTGGACAAAGAGTGGCTTTAGAAAAAGGGAGCTTTTTCATAGAATCATTTGAGATAGAAGGGACCTTTAGAGGCCATCTGAATCAGCTCCCTTGCAAGGATCAGATACATCTATAGTTTCATCAGGTGCTCAGAGCTCCATCCAGCCTGATCTTGAGTGTCTCCAGGCACTGTGTCTCCAGCTCATGTAATTTTGAGACATGACATGAAAGCAATAGACTTGTTATTCAGCAGAATATTCACGTGCAAGATCTGTTTTTCTGTGTTCTTATTGATATAAGTGGTAAAGCTGGTTGTATGCAGCTGCTATCTCCAGGCTGATCTCATGGTTTGATAATTAACAGTCTAACTTTAAAACATTGTATGTCACTAGGAGAATTGAGAGAGTGGAGCGGTGTGTCAGTTTGGGCATCTGTTTATTGCCATAGTCTTCAAATAGAGAAATATTTGCATTCACAGAATCATTAAGGTTGGAAAGCACCACTGAAATTGTGTAGTCCAACTGTCAACCCATCCCCACCATGACCTCTGTGTTCCTCAGTGCCACATCTCTGTTTCTTGAATACCTCTAGGGATGGTGACTCCACCAGTTACCTGAGCAGCCTGTGCCAATGCATTACCGCTCTTTCTGAGAAGAAAACTCGTCTTTGCATGACTTAAGGCCACTACCTCTTATTGTATTGCTAGTTACCTGGGAGAAGAGGCCAATTGTTGAAATGCACTGGGCTGTTGGAACTGATAGAACATTGTCTGCATCAATTTTTAGAAATAGCTATACCTTACACAAAAATGTGCATTGAAAATCTCTGCAGTAATGCTAATGAATAGTAGTAATTTATTCTTTGTTCTTCAAAGTATGTAAACAGTATTCTGAGAACGTCTTCTTACATGTGAATCCAATTCCTTTGACCATAAACTTCCTGGCAGATTTTCTCATTTGTTAATGAAAAGCTGAGGTCCTACTTGTGGTGAAGGAAAGAACTGCGCACAACTACCAAGAAACTGGATGGGCATCACTGGAGATCATTCTGTCCAAACCTCAAAATATCAACATCAAATTAGTCAGCATCAAACTGCCATCAAATGCAAGGTCTCTGAACAGTGGTGTTCTGAAATTTTCCTGAATTAAATTGATTTGTTTATATTTGGTATGATGATCCTCCATGCTGACTTGTGTGGTTATGACAAGGGTGCAACTTAAGGCAGTTTGTGGCTCTTCAATTCTGGGCTCCTGCACCTTCAACCTTTGTACACAAGTTCAATGTAAACTGAAGGTGCTACTTCCCTAACAACACTAAGATTGAACCCTCTGTAGCCTGTGCGTGTTGTGATGCTTTGCCCCTGAGAGAATGGCAACAAATAACTTGCAGAATAGTTATCTGCAGCTTAGAGACTTGACTGATACCTCTTTTCTATGCTGTACAGAAAACCTTGGTTTTGTGGTGTCAAAATGGTATCTCCAGCCAAGTTACTTTTCAGAGTTATTGTTTTTTCTACCCTTGCAGGAGCAGATTTGATTAGGAGTCTGGGGTATTACTTTGACAATAGTGAATAGTAGCACTTTATTCCTACTCAGTCTTTATGCAGAGTCAGTCAGTATAATAAAATACATATTTATATAGCATGCCAAAAAGTGATTATGTCAAATACTGAACTTTTTGTGTGAGAAAAAAAAAAAAAAAATCCAGGTTAGAGAAAGAGTGACTTTATGAAGTTATCACTTATATAGAATCAGGCCAGGAAATTATACTATGTGTAGAGTCAAACTAAATGGGTAAAAGAGAGGAGAAGGAGAAACGCAGTCTGTTCCCTTGTTCTGGTCCCCTTTGTGCTGGACCAGCCCAGCTTGAGGATGAGTCTACTTCTAAAGCCTCTGTCCTTGTGCACCCAGGTCTTCGTGGCCTCAATGTTAACAAATGTGATGTAGATCTTTCTAAAGGCTCATTTGTATTTGGTCAGTCAGTAGGTTTGTTCTGTCCGGGCTCCAGCTGTGCAAAGCCATGGATAAAGACTTCCCTGTGAGCAGTGATGTTCAATGCTGCTCAGAAATCCCCTTCAGCTGATTACAAAAATAAAAATACAAAATTTCAGAACATTACAAATGGACCCCAAGCAGCACTGTAATCCTCAGAGAGGGGATTTAGCAAGCTGCTCTGAAAGCTTCTCAGCAGCTGAGTTTTGTGAAAATCAAGTACCACTGCTGCTCACAGTGGAGGTATACAGGTCAAGAGGAGCATGTGCTGGTCAGTGAGGAATGTACTGATGTGCAATACTTAAAATTGAATTAAAGGTCCTCGTGCATGGCCACAGTGTCTTTTCAAGTAATGCATGTTTCTGATGCTACACTGTAGCTCTGCAAGTGGAAGGCTCTAAGCCAGCAGTTTACAAGAAAAAGCTACAGTTTTCCTTCTTCAAACTGGTAAGGCTTAGAAAAGTTGAAAATTGTCCAAGCAGTTCTGGGAGTTGTGTTGGACCCGTGGGGTTGGATGCAGCAAGGCTCAGCAGGTTGTGTGGTGTTGGTGAAGGACAGCTGGATGTCTCTGTGCTCTTCCGTCCCCCACAGCTGCAGCTGTTGGAGAAGAAAATAATTCTGGGGTCGGCACAGGGGGCTGGGTAGATGAAACCAACCTCCCCTGCCCAGCCTGGGGGCTCCCACCTCCTCCTCATTGCTCAGTAAAAAAAATAGCTGTGGCCATTTGTCATCCCCTGTTGCGCGTTTGCCTGTCGGTCTGTGCAATTGGGACTATGGTTCCAGATTCCTTCACCAAAGGCATTGCTCAATGGGATGTATGCTCCAGCTGCTGCTGATGACACAGCCAAGATTTGCTTATCCACGCGGTCGATTTTTGCCTCTTTATCCTCTTCACTTTCCAGCTCCCTCTTGCAGTTTTCTGGATCTTGACATTTACACTCAGAAGCATTTGGCGTGATTCTAACAGCCTCCTGCATTCAGGGGGTATTGCTGGAGTAATCACTGGTCTACAGTCTTTATTGTAAATCAGTGCTAGTGAAGTGATTGAAAAAGGTGAAAGATCGTTCTCTTGAACAGGGATGATGATCTCCACGGTAGGCTGAGACCTCTTAATGGACCTCCTTATTGTGTCACTTTGCTGTTTCCCCTGGTCCCCAGCCACACTGCATATGGACAGATATGATGCTGACATAACCCTATTCTCACAGCAGAGTGCTGTCATTGTGCCTGCTAAAAACCCAGTTGGACTGGAAAGAGTAGGAGCACCAAAAAACATGTGCCAAGACCATGGTTTACAGAAAACAAGCTGTGGAAACTGGTCCAGAAACTGTCATCTTCAGACTGCCAAAGCTCCTGTCTTTCATATCAGCAAAGCCTTCCTCCTTTTTTCACCTCATCCTCCCCCTTAGTCCAGCTTGGATCTTTTTGTTGTGCAGATAAAAGTCCACCTTTAGCTCTGTGAACACGAAGCCAATGTAGCTCTGGGAGAACAAAGCTGATCAGCTGGAAATTACTCAGCTGTATCCATCCTTGTCTTCTTTAATACCCCTAATGAGAGATTTTTATTCAACCTGTAATATAGTCAAGGGTTCTCACTCCTCTGAAAGTGTTTGTTCTGGTTCAAGGCTTACTATTTGGATCCTTGGGTATGCAGCACTTCTTGCCTACAACTTTGTTTTGTTTTATTTTATTAATTCTCTGGGGATATCTAGGTAAACTGTTCAGTGTTTGGCTGTGGCTGATAAATAATTACTGGGATGCTGGTATGAGGGAGAGCAATTACAATTAAGCCAATAAAATATAGCTGTCAATTGTGAGGAAACCTCCCAGGGAAATGTGTTGATTTCCAAATCTTTGCAACATGTTTTCAGTAGATTTTCAGGGACAGTCTCAGCAAGGAAAGAGACATAAGGTCAGTAACTGCAATGTGTTTTCCTCTGAAGTACAATGTTAAATGCTTGAAATGCTGCATGAATGGGGAAAGCAAGCAGGAGATTTTCTCCTCCTCCACTTAAGGGTGAAATGCAGCTCTGATGGCTCTGTCCTGCCTGGGTTCTCCTGTGTAGATGCTGAAACTGAACCCAATATCTCGCACTGCACATGTGAACGCTGCAATGTTATTTAAGAGGTGGATGCTTTCTCCCATCACTTCTTCCTTGGAGGGAGATCTGAGACTCTCACCTTGAAATGAAATAGCTGAGGTGCTAATTTAGCAATTAAACATGAAAAAGGGCTTGGAATGCAGCTGTGTCCCTGTGCTTAGTATTACCTTGTGCCCAGATCCAACAGGTTCCATGTAGCTGTAAACAGACAGTTTTCCTCCCTCAGCTATGGTGAAAGGTCAAATAGCTGTAGTGCAGGATAGTGATGGTCTGTGCTTCTCTGTTCCTGCATATCTGTTGAGTTCAAAATTTTCCAGATTGCCATAAGAACGTTTCTTCTTGTGTTCATGCTGGTATCTGGGTTTTCGGTCCCTCTCTACAGGTAATATGCTGAGGTCCTGGAGTGTCTCCAGAAAAGGGTAAGAGAGCTGTGAAGGGTCTGGAGCAGAAATCTAATGGAGAGCAGCTGAGGGAGCTGGGATTGTTCAGTCTGGAGAAGAGGAGGCTCAAGGGAGACCTAATCATTCTCTTCCTGAAAGGAGGTTGTGGTGAGTTGAGTGCCAGCCTTTTCTCTCAGGTAGCAGTGAAAGGATAAAAGGGAATAGCCTCAGGTTGCTCCAGGGGAGGTTCAGGATGGATATTAGGAAACAATTATTCTTCTGAAGAGTGGTTAGGTACCAGAATGAGCTGCCCAGGGAGGTGATGGAATCACTGTCCTTAAAGGAGTTCAAGAACTGTGAAGATGTGACACTGAGGGACGAAATCATTCATGGGCATGGTGGGGGTGGGTTGACAGATGGCGTAGGTGATGTTGGAGGTCTTTTCTAACCTTAATGAGTCTATACCCTGATATCCCATTCTCATGCTAAGAATTGGGAAAAGAATATTTTGTGTCCACAGTCTGAACCTCTCCATCTCAAGCAAAATACCAAGGGCATAATTTCCTAGACCATGAAATCGAATCTCCAGAGGTCTGAAACATCCAGAAGTTCTTCTCCTGCCTGGAAGTTTCTTTGTTAGTAGGAACGAGGAGGTGGAACTGAGACTGCATAAAGCAAGATAGATGTAGTGCAGTGAACCCCAGCCAATTCAAGCCCATGCTTGGAGTTTAGCAGGGTTGGTAATTCTGAAACTGCAATTCTATGAGAACAGTCCTTACCAGTCTGGGCTTGCAGTACAGAAGTCTGTGAAGTTGGTTCCTTTAGCAGAGGACAGCTTGAGAAAATGCATGTAGGTGCACGTAGACACATGTAAAACTGTTCCATTGCTATCAATTCTCACAGCTTGTGCTCCCTAAGTCTCATTGCAGTAATATGTTAGTGCTTGCCAACAAGCCAAGTCAAATTAGGTCTTTCCAATGCTAGCTTTACACTGTTGATGGTCTGCACGTAATATTTGGGTTCTTCTCTTCTCTTGACTTGTCTCTCTTGTCTCAAAGAGGCACCTGCAACTGTGTCACTACTAGGACTTACTGAAGGATGGCTGCAGAGGTGGAGGTCAGCAGCCCCACAGAGCACAACAGGAGGCTAAAGGGGAAGCAAACTTCTAAATAAAGGGGCATTTGGAAATGATTTCCTTCATGCTTTTCTGTGTGGCAGATGGAAGTGGGTTCCCCAGCGCTGTATACTACCTACCAAACACCTGCTGAGCTCTTCAGAGCTTTCAGAGTGGCTTTATCATAGAGATAGTGGCTGGGCTTGGAACAGTGTGACCATTGCCATCAAACTTGCCAGATTCATTAGAAAACCTTATTAGAGACTTATCTTTGACAAAGTTTTGGTTTAGTGATCTGGAATCATTAATCAGGCTAATTTCAACTGATGTTTATTGGCCTGTTGCTGCTATATAGCCGTGAACAGCTGAGCACACTGAGCTTATCAGCTGAGTAATTGTCTCTGATAAATGAATCGCCTTCAAAAGAAAACAAGAGATGGCAGCAATCCATCATCAAATGGTCTGAGGGAAACCAGTGGATGTGTTCAGTTCATATGTGTTCAGCAGTGCTACTTGGTGTTAAATAAAGAGCGAGGGCAAATTCCAGCAAGGACCTAAATCCTGGGCTATGCCCTGGGGTCATGCTGCTTCTGTGCATGCTGTGAATCCTTTCCCAGAAAGAACAAATGTATTTATATACGTATGTGTATGTACCTACCAACATATCCCTGACAGTGCCCTTGTGTCATGCTTTTGTTACCAAATCTTGAGATTTACAGACCAAAGGATTACGGGGCTTTGACCATGGCATGCAAGCTTTCATTATATGAGAACGATGGGTTTAGGAAGGTGATGGCATAGCTTTCCCAGCTTTCTCTCCTTCTTTGCCATGCTTTCTCCTGGATGTCCAACAGCCTCAGAAGTACTCTGAAAAACAGTGGAAATTTTGCAACTGTAACATCCAGCTGTCACTATAACCAAAAGTAAGTTTCTTGAGCAGTAAAACAACCCAAGGATGGTGAGGCACTGGTACAGGCTGCCAAAGAGATGGTGGATTCCATGTCTTTGGAGATGTCCATGGTCAGGCTAGACAGGGCTTGGAGCACCTGATGATGCTGTAGGTGTCCCTTCTTATTGCAGTGGAGTTGATCCAGATGGTCTTTAAGGGTCCTTTCCAACTCCAACAGTTCTATGAAAATACTACAGGAAAATGATAGGAAAAGACTCAGGAGAAAAAAATGGAGGAATAAGGTGATGCTTTTACCTTCTAAAATGGGGGGAAAAAAAAAAAAAAAAAAAAGAAAAATTCTGTGGTCTATCCCTGCCCTACAAAACTGCAGCAGCCCTGAGATGAGGAAGGAGCCAGGAAGTTGGGTAGGTTTTCTTTGCAAATGGCCACATGAGCCATGTGCGTCGGAAAAGAAAAAACTGGAAAAAGAAGGCACACGTACCTGCTCGCAAAGAAAAGCCTGTTTGTGCTGCTAGCACACTAGGGGAAATTGTTGAAGAACAGTTCATCCATGTAAAAATATGACCTGTGCAAGGCTGCCAAGGCTGGTTAGAGCTGAGCGGATTCGTTGTCTAAATGCAGGTCAGACAAATTATTGGTGCCTAGGGGCAGCTTTCAGTTACACACACCTTTTTTTCCCCTATAATTTATAAAACTTATGGACAGCAGGATACAGGCAAATAGCTCATTGGGGTCCCAGTTACTCCTTCCTCTTTCAAATTCCTTGGTCTCCTTGTGGAAATGCCCTTGCTATCGCTTTATTTATCTTCAGACTTGGAGCAGATCCTGGGCTGGGCTGGAGGGAGAGGTGTGCTTTTCTGCAAGAGCAATCATTTTAATGGTCTCTATTTTATTTTATTTATTTTTTGCTTTTTTGATAGTAGAACAAACAGTGTCTCGTTCTGGGGTTTTTTTTGTTTGTTTTTTTTTTTTTTTGGAAGTTTTTGTAGTAAGATACATATTTGTCAGATTGTTTCAAAGCCGGGTTTTAATCATCTGCTTTGACTTCCTAGATAACACAGAGCTCATTTCTGCTACAAGCCCATAACTCTTGATGGCACAATGCCTTCTTTAAATACACCCTGATTCAAAGCGCAGAGCCCCCCAAAATGTCTACACAACCAACTTCAAGCAAACGATCTAAGATCAGAAATCAGTGTATTCCTTGCTCTCCTAATTATAAAACAGCTCAAGGAAAAGGAATAGCCATCCTCCCACCTTTCTGCTTGCTTAATTTCTTTTTTATAGAGAAAAATGGTTTACAGCCATGAGTTAAGAGTCAGGGCTCCTGGGTTCTTTTCCCAACTTAGCTACTGACTCATGTTACGTTTGGCAAATCATTTAATATCTTTGCTTGGCTTTCTGCTCTGTAAGAGAGATGTAATAATACTTCAGTGGCTTAATTAACTAAACCTTGTAAAGTACTTTGAGATTTTTGGATGAAATTGTTCTAAATGGTGCTAAATATTGTGGTAGTGGAAAAAAAAGCATAGTAGTGAAGCACAGCATTCACCAGGTGGCATGGCAAGGAGAGATGGAATCATGTGATAGAATTGCAGAATGGCTTGGGTTGGGAGGGACCTCAAGGATCATCAAGCTCCAACCGTGCCACCACAGGCAGGGCTGCCAACCTTCATATTTAATATTAGAAGTAGTGAAGCTTTTGGGGATGCCTGGGAGACAGGAACCTAAAATCTCCACCTGTGTTGCCGAGGATGTCTTTCCTCAATGAGTGATTAACATCATATTTTTGAAGGTGAGGGGAGATGCACTTTGATTACAAGGCAGCGTGGAAGTGTTAAGCTGTGCTGCAAGGCTTCCATTTCAGTTTCATAGAGTCATGGAATCATTAAGGTTGAAAAAGCTATCTAAAATCATCTAGTGCAACTGCCCACATACTGTCAGTGTTGCATGCTAAACCACGTCTGTAAGTACTACCATTTCCTTAAACACCTCCAGGGCCAGTGATTCCATCACCACCATGGGCAGCCTGTTCCAATGCATCAGCACTCTCTCTGAGAAGAAATTCTTCCTAATATTGAATCTGAACACTCCCTGGGGCAAATTGTTGTCACTACCTTTTGTCCTATCCACAGGAGAAAAAAAAAAAAAAAAAAAAAAAACCAAGAAAACTGTACTGCAAGAATAGAGCAAATTTTTGTGCTTTGGCTGCTTCTTTTGCAAGGAGGTCTTTGTGATAAAGCACAGCCCTTTTTCAGTGTTGCAGCTCTCTTGAAATTGGTTGAGCTGCTTATGAGTGACCAACAGCCCCTTGTTCCTATAAAGATCCCCAATGCTCTCAGTGCATCCTCCAAAGAAAGGTGATGGATAGAAACAAAGGTGTTGGAGCTGCTATGTCATTCAGAGCTGGACCACAAGCCACTCCTGGCATGTTCCATTACTCAGTAGGACAGAGAAGTTAACAAGTGTGCTGTATGAAGCAGGGCTGAGGGGGAATCTGAGTGCTTGTCTCCCAGGCCTTATTTTTTAATTTTGATAAGCAATCCAGCTTGCAGCACAGAGGGAGTGAAACGAAAAGGGGGGAAGAGCAGGGAGAGAATAGGAACTGCAAGGCATGTAGTTTCACAGGCTCACTGGGTGCACAGCCACAGGGTGTTGAAATATTTAAAGGGATTCAAGATAAATAAATCTCGCCTGGGTCCTGTCTCAGCAGTGCCTGTTGGCATAACTCAGCGTCAGAGCAGAAAGTAACCCGCTCTTACAGGCAGTGTGTGACTTGAAACAAGCTAATCCATCACTCACTTATCCACCCTTGCCCTCACCTTGCTCTGCCTGATAATTTCTAATCAGTGTCTGGGTCCAGGTGTCACTGTAGCAGCTGTTCCTGACTCCATGGCGCAGAAATCTCCCCTTGCCAAATGCAAACCCACTCACACTGTGGTTTGGTCAGAGGCCAGCCTTAGCCCCTGTGTATCCTGAACCCAGATGAGGCTGCCCTGGGATGGACGCTGCCTTGACACCACACTTGCATCCGGGGTCACTGTGCCAGGCTATCTGTCCCTTGCAGCCTGACCCTTCAACCTGTGGTTTGTGAGCTGTCCCGTTTATAGACTAGACACACTTAGCATGGCAGCAGGCAGGGGGATGTTTTGTATTCCCTCTCCATGCCCTTTTTGGCAGCCTCATAAGCAGAGTTGTATTTCTGATTTTAGTTTCAAGGCAAATCTGTCTCTTTGGGCACTTTCTCCAGCACTCACCCATTTTCCCCTGAAGCTTAAGTAAACCTTCCTGGCCCTGGTGTGCCATTACCTCTACGAGATACCCAATCTGAACATCAGTACATGCAGCAGGATAGGACCATGGTGGACAAAGATTTGCATGAAACAGAGGAAAAAAATGTGTCAGGGAGCCACCATTTTTAAAAAAAGTTTTCCATTTTTTCTTGACTATCCTTCCGGCAGGGTGTAGGAACAGGGGTGCAGTTTTTTTCCATATGACTTATTAAGCAGCAAAAAGTCTTTAGAGGAGCAAATGGGATGCATTCTCCCATTGTATGTTCTTCACGTGTGTTTCATTAGGTGCCTCTCTCGGAAAAATCACTGGGGCTGATCTGGGTTTCTCAAACACAGATATTGTATGGACCACAGTGCCTCCCCACTAGGACACAACTTCCCCTCTTCTGGTTCATGAAGGGCTTTCTTTGGCCATTTCTTTACTGTCTTTCACTGAGCCTTTCTCCTTATTTAGGAAGAAATCCAGCAGGAAACTCTAACCGCGTTTCAGGTTGCCACCACACATCCCTCACTTAGTTTCTAGTGATATGGTTCATCTTCGAATCATCTGTATCTTCTGAGTTGCCCAACCCATAGCAGATCAGGTATATATCATTCATAGAAAGGACAAGTCTGCCATCTCCCCCTTAGGACATAGACAATTTCTCTGCTGTCCATGCACCCGCTGCTTTTCTCTGTCATCCCAGTGTACAGAAAGGCCCCTTCTCTGCGCTTTGCACAGGGTTGGCCTGTCCTCTCTTGGAAGCAAACTGCTGTGCTCTCTAATTGTTAGTCACCTCCTGGACCTGCCCTCTCCTGACTCTGAATGCTGTTACTGAGTCATGCCTTTTCTTGGCAGATAGACCCCTGAAGAGTAACAATTCAAGGCTGTATAGCTGCCAAGTGTGTCATATGATTGGAACAGTGTTGAGAGACTCTCCACAAGTTAGAAATGGGGAAAGAGGCTTTCCCAGTGGATGCTCTGCTTCATTTAGTGCCTTCCCTTTATGGATGGTTTGATGGCAGGGCTAGGCCAACACACACCAGTTGGACACGGGCTTCAGTGGGGAAAAACATTGTTAGATTGGGATCCAGCAGTTGCCTAGACAGAGTGGGCATGACTGAAGAGAGGTTTTTATCTCCCATCTTCATCCAGATCTCTTTCAAGCCTGTCTTACATCTGTCTCGTGGCAGAATCAGGTTGGATATTAAGAAAAATTACTTAGAATGAAAGGTAATGCATTGGAACAGGCTGCTCAGAGAAGTGTTGGAGTCATCATCCCTGGAGGTGTTCAAGAGATGTGCAGATGCGGCACTGAGGGACATAGTGGGCATGATGGGGAGGGGTTGGCAGTTGGACTTGTTGATCTTAGTAGACTTTTCCAACCTTTATGATTCTGTTTTGATTTTCAGTGTATTTATGAGGCAAAACCTCTGGAATGGGCTTGTTTGTTGCTAAACTGAGGAAGAAAAATAAGGCTAGATGAAGGGTAGTTGCTCATGGTGGCAAATGGTTCCTTCTTACGTGTAGATGTCATAAAGGTCCTGATAAGTTCACAACGTGACATCTCTTCCTTCCCTATTTTTTGCTGTTATTTGTTATGGTCTTTAATTAGAAGAGAATGATAGAGCCTGTATATGTAGGCTGGTGTACCTGCATATAGATATGTATGTGTATATTCGTATACCCATGCTTGAAGGAGAGTGATCTGTAAGACAGGCAAGCAAAGCAGATCTTAAGCGATCATGCCTATGTAGGGTAGAAGGACCAAGCCAGGGCTGCTTGTGGGCTATAGATGGGTCAGGCCTCTGTGTTCAGTACTGAAGGCTTTGCACTATGCCAGGAATGGGATGTTGGGAAGACACAGCCTAACCCTCTGGTAGACTTCTGTTGGTGTGGATCAGGGAACTAAAGAGCACTGAGTTAAAGACATGGCAGAAGAGATGTCCCTGTGGTCATAAGTTATTGAGCCTAAATTGTTGCTTTCTTTCATGTCTGTGTTGACTTGGCGTCCAAGGCGGAGTTATGGAGTTAATTCACAGAGAACATATTCAAGATTTTTTTTTCATTTCAATCCAAATCTAAGGAATTAAAATAGAATGGTAAATTTGGTGGAGACAGGTGCCAAGGAAGTCTCTGGAAGGGTCAGGACCTGATGCAAAGCATCTCTGACCTTGTTCAGTGCCATCATCCTTCCTGCCCGATGGGAGTTGGGAAGCTGGTTCAGTACAGTTTTTTTTAAGACTTGTAAGTTCAGTATGCTGGGAGGAGTCCTGTTGCTTTTCAAGGGAAGTCCACAGACAGTGTGAACTGCTTGGTGTTTGATGTCCAGCCAAGGTATCTCTCTGCAGGACTGTTGCCTATGTTTGTAAACTAAACGTGCGAGACGTAGGAAGGTCAGAGCTCTGCTCTCCATCTGACCTCCCATAGGCATAATGTCAGCGTTGATTGTAAATAACTTTTGTCCCATGAGCTGAGTTGTTGTGTCCTAGAGTAATATTATTTTAAGAAATATCTCAACTTTCTTGCACTTTCTCTTGTTCACACAGGTCAGCACCAGGTTGGCTTTAGGAAGCTGAATTTCTTTTAAGATAGGAAGGTTTATTTTGGCTTAATCCCTGTCCCCACTTATCACTTTGTTTGAGCCCAGACTGTTGTTTCTGAAGTGAGAAGCACGTTGCAATAACAACATGACCATTGTGTCTTCAGTTGCCTTTTTTTTTTTTTTTTTCACTTGGGTGTTTTTGTTTCTCCACCAAGGCAAACAGTTTCTCACACAAATCAACAGTTGAAATGCACTCAGGGGAGTTGGGAAAAGCCAGGGCCATGTCCTCTAGCCCTTGATTAGCCCCAGTTCCCTCTGCCCTCTGTGGGAATCTAACAGCACGGGAACTGCTGGATTAGGAATCTAGCGATGAAACTAGCTGCCAGTGAAAATTAAGTCAATAAATCTCTGGGTCTGAAGCATCTGGTGATGGTACCTGGCTTTAGGAAGATCATGAAATCAGGTCTCGGCACCTTCCATGTTATTAGATTGTTCTGGAGAAGTGTCAAGACTTCAGAGTGTGTTAAGGAGCTTGTATAAAAACATTTGGCAGAAAAATATCCAATAGTCAGTAAACAACATGAATGCATTAGAAATAGATCATGCCAAACAAATGTATAATTGTCTTCCTGTCTTATTGCAGTTTCTAGCACAGCCATAGAGTTCTTGGGAACTGCTGGCATATGTGATATTGCACCATGCTAGAAACTGGATAAAAAATACGAAACGGTTAAAAATACACTTGTACATACTATATATTACCCAGCAGCAGTGGAGTGTTGCTGTTGAGGAGCTCCCAGGGGCACAGCAGGGTGTAAAAGAGGTCAGTAGTGACTCTTATTTCACACCTTCAGGACCAGATCAGTTCCTGGTCATCTGGTGACTTGCTCTTTCTCTCTTTCCTTGATGGCACCAGGAATATTTGTGGGCTGTGGGTGCTGTCAGTGATGCTTACTTGAGAGATGGCCAGAGCAGAGAGGAGGAATCTGCAGTAACAATGAGTGAACAGCATCTTGGGAGCAGATATAGAAAAAATGAGTTCAGCGGAGATTAGAAAGTTACAGTAAATAATGAAATGAATACAGTGCTTTTGGAACAGCTGCAAGAAACAGGCTAAGAAAGACCCCTTTCTGAATATTTCAATCAGTCTTGACATGAGCTAAGAATTGTAGTCATAATAGCAACCATAAGAAATGGTACAATGTTTTGAAAATGATATAGAAGGAAGATTGATATTTGATATTCTTGCAAGCAGGAAAAACACTTCATATTCACATTGTGTTCAAGCAGTGATGCAAATGTAGGGTGGGACTCACTCATTCTTGGAAGATGACTAGGTAACAGCACTGGTCAGATGGCAGCAGGGCTTATGTCTTGCCTTAGGCATCCATATGCTCCACTTCTCAGTTCAGCCCCAGTTCAGCCTCAACCTTCAGGTCCCAATCCCTTTTTATGCTGTTGATGATTTGGATGCAACCTCAGTAATCACATTCATGTTCTCTATAGAGTGCAGAGATGTCAGGCATGGCCAGGTTGCACTAAGCTGCAACCCAAGCTCCTGATATCTCCTCAGCTAAATCCACCAGGGTGCAGACCTTTAAATGGCTTCAAAACTTGCACACATTCTCATATCTCCTCCTGATGACAGGCTTGTGCAAAGAGATACTCTGAGCGGTAGGAAATGTGTGTAGATTATGAAGTGACTAGAAGAGATTGAAGTCATTTAAGACTTCTGAAACTCTCTATGTGTTTCTTATGCTTGAGTTATGCTAAAAACAAGGCAGTACCTGGGCATAGCATCAGACTGCTTTCATAGTGACCCTGGTTTACTTGAAATTTCAGAGCCTATTAAAAGGCATTTTCAGACTAAACACATATGCTCGTTAGAAGCCAAATAATTAAATAACAGTAGGACTGCAAACACTTGCTGCCATGAGGCTGCAGGTCCCATGCTCTGCAGTAGCCATTTCCCCTTTCCTGGAACAGGAGATGATTTCATCCCTTCCTGCAGCAACATCATTACCAGCCAGCTTTTTGGTAGAGAATGCCATGCACCTCATTCATCCAGCTCACATGAGCACTGCTGATGACAACCTGCAGCATGGATCTTCCCCGAAGCTGTGTTTGTTTAGCCAGTATTTAGCGAAGTCGTTGTTCCTAATTTGTCTGTCTAATTTGTGTGCAATTAGTCACTTTTGAACCCATCATCCTGCACACCTACTTGTGTGAAGTGATCCTGGTAAGTGGAGAAAAGTTGCTGTCGAAATCAAAGCAACTACACTGGTGCAAGCGAGCTAGGAGGTGGGCGTGATGTGGCAATGCTGGAAATCCCTCTGCTTTCAGAGTCTATACATTAAAATGTACATAGTAAATGGGGCAGCTGGAAAACAGGAGGATTTGTCAGCTGTACGTGTATATTTGCATCAGGTCTGGGCTTGTACACTCAGACCAGTTATTTCTCCACAAAGAGCTTCAAGATCATGCATCCGTTTGCAGTAATGTACCTTTTTTTTTTTTTTTTTTTTTAATTTTTATTTATTTATTTATTTATTTTACAGCAAAGGGTGGGTTGGGAACATCCAGTTCCCCATATTCATGATTCAGATGAGTAATTGGCAGCTGTCCTAAACATGTGTCCTCATGTTTTTATGTATATTTATGATCTTTCTCAGGAGAGAACGTATTTTGCCTCTGCAAATCCTGTGAAATCCATTTTCTTCTTCATTTTCTGCACCTACAGACTGTCAACAGCCACAAAGCTGCCCAAATGGATATTGGGGTACCTCAATATTGTGTGGAAGAGGAAGGCTGGGACACCAGGCTTGGCAGACCAAGGCTCTGCTTGGCAGCTCCCACATCCCTGTGATCCTCACTAACGCTGCCTGATGCTTCCAGTTCACTCCTGCAGGCAATGCTGTTATACCAGAACAGCCAGGCTGCTGGAATGTCTCCGGATTTCACTTCTTGGAGGCTTAAGGAAAGGGTTTTGTTCTGTGCTGGAGTGACTCCCTGGCCTGGAGTCCCCAGCCTTTAACCAGAAGATGGCACAATGTAACCGCTGTATGAACCTGATTACTGCTCCCAAGCCTATCAGAGAGCTCTCCCTAAATAAAGCGCTGACAGTTGTTAAAAGGAGAACTGAACGGTCTGAAGTTTTCTTAGGAATCTATGCTGGCACTCAGGTGATCACTGGAGTGTTGCAGCCCCCAAATCTGTCTTCCTAGGGTCTTCTGTCCTGGAAGCATTGAAGGCCAATTTGCATTGCCCTGGACAACCTGATCTGGTTGGGGGCAACCAGCCCATGGCAAGGCTTGTGAATTAGGTGATCATTAAGGTCCTTCCAAATTAAGCCATTCTATCATTCTGTGGTTATTGTGCTTTTACACATGTGTGTGTGCCTTTTTTTCTCACCCCCTCTCTCTACTTCTGCGTTCATGTGCACACATATGTGAGGATATCACATATACGACTTACACAGGGTTACACCCACTTCCAGCAGGCCTGGATTTGGCAGGCATTTCGGACAGCCAGCAGCCCACCTGCTTAATTATCCCCCTGGCCCCCAGCAGATCTCTGACCCTCCAACAGATGCAAGTGAGACCCCAGGAACTAATGTATTAGGGACCCTGAGCTGTCAGCACCGACTTGTGGCCTCAGTCCCCCAGCCTGTGTCTGCACACCTGGGCTTGCTGGCAGCACCAGAACCCCAGGTGCTCCCTGCTCTCGCATTCCTCTGCTTTTCTTCCTGTGAGATCTGGGGACTTTCTGCTCACGTTCATGGGACTCCTGTGGACCCTCAGCTTAGCTTCGTGTTGTAACACCACCTGTGTTAGTGTTGTACCTACGGCCTTGGGAGTCAGATAATGGCTCAAGGTAGGGAGGCAGACCCAATAGCTCCGTGTCTGTAGGTTATTCTGTATCAGTTGATGCCCATGGTCGGTGTCAGTCTGCCCTTGGAAAGACTGAAAGTCCAATGCTGCCCTTCAAAAAAGGAAACTGAGGCTCATAATAAAGCAAAGGATTGGGCACGGATACTCCATGATTCTGTCCAGGGCTCAAGAACATTTGAACAGCACTCTGAGACATATGGTCTGATATTTGGGTGGTCCCATGTGGAGCCACGAGTTGGACTCCATGATTCTTATGGGCCCCTTCCAACTTGGGATATTCTGTGATTCTATAAAATAAATGTAGTCTGGATCTGGATTCTTTTTTCTGTGCCTTGGCTGTGGCTATAGGCAAGCGTGTATCTTTGTGGCAAACAGTTACCCCTGTTGTGCCCCTGACCAAATTCTTGGGCACATTGCAATGCTTCAACAGTCGGGACTTGTAAAGCCCTCTGAGTCTTGCATGAACAGGCCCGTAGGAGTGCTAAGCATTGTGGTGCTGAGGATGGATTATTTTAAGGCAGGGCCCAATTAATGCTGTTGATGATGATGGTATGACAGGCAGCAGCTTAACAGATCCTGCAAGCACTGAGGCCAGGAAGTGAGCAAGGCCAGATTCTCCTATAACTTTTTTGCCTTTTCGCTCAGCACTGACATCAGAGTTGTGCCTCTGGGCATCACCTGAAGGGATGTGTCCCAAAGGCCAGATGCCCGTCTCCAGAATTACTCCTAAGGTTTCTTTGATTGCTACTGAAAGTTTTTATTTCACATTTCAAACAAACCCTTTGCCTATCTAGGAAGATACAAGTCTAAGAGAATTGTGGTGGCAAAGAGAGCTTAAAAAAAAAAAATTAAAAAGAAATAGTAATTACTTGCCTGTGTTGTCTCTTAGGTCGCTGAAATTTGTTCTTTGGTGCTCCTGATAATTGCATTAAATAATCCTCTTCTGAACAGAAACTGTTGGGACTAATTTAAGTTTCAGGGCATAAATCCAACCTTAGAAGACTGTAATGTGGTAGCTCCTTACCATTGAATTACATGTTAAGTGTCTTACAGTAGAACTGTAATTATATGCTCACTCCAAGCATTGACAAGTAAACAGGATTATAACTGTCTCTGGAACCAGTGTTTGCGTTAATTCTTCAAGAGAAAAAAGATACTTGAGGACACATATGGGGTTTATTTTCTAGCTGAAAGCATATCACTGTTATTTGTTATTCACACACTACTGCTATACATGGCAAAACAGAGCAGCACTTACCAGCTAAGGGGGAGACGTGGATAAGAAAAGAAGAAACAAAAGTAGATTTTGGTGAATTCAGTGTATAATCATACTTCCATTATCTGGGAAAGTGTGGGATGGGAATAGCTAGAAATTGACAAAAATAGGGAAATTTATGTGATGCACTGGGAACACAATAGAGACGTGCTTGTACAGCATCGACACTGAATGGCTCAGCCATCCTAGAAGGTCTGGAACACTGTACACAGAGCTTATTATCCATCTTTTCTTATCTGCCCTAGCACTTCTGGTTCTCAAAGGACTTCCCAGCCTGAATCCAGCAACAGGATCCTGCCAAAGACTTTTGGCCTGGACCTTGAAACCAAATATCTTGGTTTGCATGGCTTCTGATGTAAGAAATGCAGTGGTGTTGAGCTGCCTTTGAAGGAACTCAGCTGGGTGTCTTCGCTTTACCAGGAAGGTTTAGCTGCAGAGGGACAAACCACCCATCTGTTACTCACTCATGACTGGAGACTTGGCAGAGTTTCTCTCTCTTTCTCCTTTGGCCAGTGCTGGGGTGAGGAAGGGGAACGATTAGCAAGATCAATCACCTGTAGACTAGATGGACATGTAATCTTCTGCACTATCTTCAAGACAAACTGGGTGAAGGCTATTGTATCCCTTTCATCTGGGTTTGGATCTTCATGAGCAAAGGTAATAAGAAGGAAGTAGGCACGAAGGGAAAAGCACGAAGGAGAAACGAAGCTGCACAAAAGAAGAAAAAAAAAACAAAACACCCACCAAGAAAAACACAACAACAAGAAAAAGGATAGTGTTTTTATTCTGCAGATTCAGTGGGGGCAGATATAAAGCTGACAAGTATCTGTAAAGATTTCCTGAATACAGCACTTACTAAAGTGAGTAAATGATAATGTGCAAGGACAAGGGGTGGGTTCATGGGAGGGGAAGAGGAAGAGGATGGTGTTGGGAGGACCACGTGCTCATGTAGGTATTTGCATGAGGCAGCAGAAGCCAAAGCAGCAGAGGACACATCCCACAGTGTCTTTATGAGAGTTTCTGCCTCTAACAGGCTGAACATCAGCTCCAGGCTCAAGTGCTTCTGATCTTTGGAGAAGTTTGGACTCTGAGCCAACTTCTGTGGCCGTGGCTCATCTCTGACCATTATTTTGTCAATCTCAGCTCACAGCCTTCACATTTACTCATTGTGCAAAGTCCCCTTGTTAGGGGGTGGTGGTGTCAGCCGCTTGTCCTACACCTACGTTGTTAGGAGACACTTTCACACCATGTGCCCTGCACTGTGTGGTGGTATCTGGGGCTTCACACAGGCATTCTCACTTCCAGCTCACAAGAGCTGTGACATGACTTGCCATAAATCAGGAGCCTGTATATGATTGACATTTGAACTGGCAGTGAGAGGAGAAGGATTGACATCTGGTTTACTCATGCTCTGTGTCAAAATCTGGGTATGTCCTTGATGGCAAATGCTGCTCCAGTGGAAGCCCAAAGATAAGTTTCTTCTCCGTGATATGGAGGTACTCACAGGCCAGTGAAGAGGGAGACTGAGATTTAATTTATGAATGGTTGTAAAACATTTGGAGATATGTGAGTGACCAGCCTAGTATATATCTGAATAGCAACCATACATCTCTGAATAGCAACCAAACAGCTTCTTACACAAGCCTAAGAACTGGCGACTATTTGGCTTCCCGACTTTGGTTTCCCGACTTTCCCAAGGATGACTGTACCTCTGTGCATGTATGGCTGGAGAATTTATAACTTTACATGTAGTATTTCAGATTGCATTTCTAAGCACCTCAATTTCCTTGTCTTCACCAGTTTTCCCTGGGTAATGATCTGTTGACTTGGGTGTTTCTTGTTAGTTTTGGTGTTTTTTTGCTTTTTGCATGTTTGAAGTGAACCTCAAAGGGATGGGAGAAACTCAGTACCTTCTTCTACAACTGCATTCCCTCTCTCATATAGTTGTACACATAGTAAATGTGACTTACATTTTTATTCTGCTTCTTGAAGAAAACAAAAAGACAGAAGGAGGAAACCAACCTGCACAGAGTTGGCTATAGAAAGGTATCTGTTTCTTTGCGTGAAAACATCAAAAGGATGAAAACAGACAGGGTCAATTTTTACATTCTTATCCTCAGGAGGGAAAGATCAAGAGAAAAAGTTCAAAATGTCCTATTAGATGGCAGAAGACTTGGCCTGAAAGATTTTCCAGGACTGCTGGAATACTGCTTTGTTGAAGTTCATTAATATAGCATAATTCAGGTATGTCTTCAAACAGAATTGTCAGAAAAGTTATAGTGGCAGTAGGTTAACCTCCACTGCACTTTGAGTTTTGTGTCACTTTTGGGTGATCCATAAAGCTTTATTTAGATCCAAAATGACCATTTTGCCCAGCACATTTCTGAGGCCTGAGCAAAAAAGTAACTACTAAGTTGTTCTCACCCATGTGATATTAGCTTCCTTGGGTGGTATTTTCAGTACAGCATGGACCTATGCATAATGAAAGTAATTATGCAAGAATATAGATGTTAGCAAACCAGTTTCTCCAATTAAAAAAAAAAAAGTTCTTATTTCCTTCCTGCAGACACCAGCTTGTATACCCTCTAGTTCCACATTTAAGAGCCATGTGGATGTGATGCTCAGGGACACTGCTCAGGGACTTAGAATGTTAGGTGAGTGGTTGGACTCAATGATTTTAAAGGTCTTTTCCAACCTAAGTGGCCCTCTAATCCTGTGGTCTTCTTGACAAGCAATTTTTCATGTACAAAATCTTGTGTTTTTCCAGAAGGTTACTGCTGATTCCCAGCTTCCCAGGTTTCAAGCCACACAGATGTACTTCTTGCATCCAAATTTCTATCAGTCTATTCTGAAGCACCTTCTGGAGCACTTTTCACAAGGCACAGCCTGTTGTGTTGCCTGAGGATGTTCTCAACATGAGTATGCTCAGAAACATCGTTGGGAAAATGTGTGATGGGACTGAATATTGCTCAGATGCTTTGTGATGGTTGCCTTTGAGGGGGCAATTCTTCATCCCTTGGTTGGTGGAAGCAGAGTCCTTCTTTGGGCCATTACTGTGGGCTGGCATTGTGAGAGCTGCACACGCTGCACACTCACCAGTGTGGCTCTCTCCACTGGACATTGTGGCTGGTGACTTGGAAGAGTAGAGCAATGTTTTCAAGCCTGGTTTTATCTTTGAGTTTCTTCTGAAGTGAGGGCCTGGTGGAACTTCCTTGCAGATACCCTCAATGTCTGTAACCCAAGTCCCATGCCTTTGTGCTGCGTTACGTGACAGACTTGTTCACTGCTTTGTAGGAGAATTTGTTGGAGTTCACGTACCTTGGATTATTCAGCTTGATCATCCTCATTGTTCTGCCTAGCCCTGAAATGTATTAATTTTTTCCATGCTGCCTGGACTTCATTTCCTTGTGTGAGACTCAGGATGTGGTATTCCTTGAAGAGTTCTTTTGCACTGTATAATTTTACAATATGCACAATTTCTGCCTCTCCTCCTCCTTCACATCATCTGCTATGAGCAAGTAGGGGTGGTTGTGGCTGTTTTCTGTGTATCTCAGTAAATGGCTGCATCAAATGTTCTAATATCCTTTCTATATTAACAATTGATTTGTGGAAAATACATTTGGATGATAGGTAGGAAAATGCCTGTATAAAGTTTCATATATTTAGCCTTTGTGCACTTTTTTCAACTGAATTGACAGTCCTTATACCTGTGCTACCAGATTAATGCATCCTTAATGAGCAAGTTGAGCTATATTATGTACTGCCAGAATTCACTGTTTAAGCTCTGCCACTAGAATTCCTGCAGAAATTGTCTTTGTTTTTCACCCTCCAGATTTACTGTCCTGCTTTCCCATGGGAAAGCTCACCTTGCTCACCTTGCAAGCCCAGCAGATCTCCCCTGGAGCTGGTGAGAAACAAATGTGTCAGAGTCGTTCATAGTATGGCTTTCCCAATACCATTGTGTAAAAAAGAGAGAAGAGGATGTCAGCTCTGATAACGACTCCACATATGCTTTGTACCACTTGTAGGTTCTAGAATCATTAAGATTGGAAAAGATCTCTAAGATCATTTAGTTCAACTGCCAACACATCCCCACCATGCCCACTAACCATTTCCCTCAGTGCCACTTCTCCACAGTTCATGAACATGTCCAGGGACTGTGACTTTACCACTGCCCTGAGCAGCCTCTTCTAACGCATTGCCACTCTTTCTCAGAAGATTTTTTCCATTATATCCAACCTGCTTACATGTTCAGTTGGGAGCTGATATTAAATTCTTTTTCCCCCACTAACTGTAGGTCAACACAGCAGAGAGATGGAGGCAGTCTGGGTTCCACCTTGGGTTATGCAGGTATAAACACAATCACACCCTTGGTTTTCAAAAGCTTTGTTTCTTGCTGTGGTCCTACAAATGCAGGTGCTCCTTGCACCTAGGAAAAGCCTGGAATGGCTGTGAGCCTCACATCATCTGCTTCTTACCTTTTTGCTAGGGGTAAAATAGCCTGTGAACCAAGACGGATCAATTGTTTTTAGAGCTGGTCAGATTCATGGCATCTGTGAAACATTCTCAAAGATCTGCATGCTGAGGCTGCCAGAAAGCATAAGATCCTCTCCTGCCTCGGGACATCACACTGCTGCCCTGGGCAGAGCTCCTGTAGGATCCCTGTGTGAGCAAAGTCCCATTGCTGCCTTCGAACATGCTCTAGATTTGGTTGGAGCAGCATCAAAGGGAAAGAGGAGGTGAAGCTGAGGACCCGACCTGCCAGCCCAGGCTGAACTACAAGGCTGGCAGTGATGAGAAAACATGTTTCTGCTGCTAAACAGATTTGGGCTGGAACCAGTGAGGAATTACCAGGCTGTCTCTGAAATTTTCTTAGGAAGGGCTCTGCACATGCACAGATCATCCAGTTTTGCTGGATTTCTCTACAATCACTGCTCAGATTTTAGTGAGTGCGTAATTTTCTCTTTGATTGATCACTGCCAAGAATTATTCTGTTATACCAGGGTTGTCTATTTACTCTTGTAAGTAAGTAAGTGTGTTTCTTTCATTTATTCCTCCAGAGCTGCCTGTTTAATCCAATCTCTTTTCCACTGAATTACACCAACACAATAAGATGAGACAAACAGATTCAGGCTGGGTCAAGGGTGGCAGAGGAAGGGGCTATATGCTTGCCAGATAATAACTCTAGCATTAAAAAAAAAAAAAAAAAAAAAAAAAGAATTCATTGAGACTGTTGAGTTTGGAACCCTGCAGGCATTATTCTATCTATTGAAGCCTTTGTTCATTGCAGGAGTGTTGGACTAGATAGCTTTTAAAGGTCCCTTTCCACTTAAACAATTCTATGATTCTATGATTTATCCATTTTCTCCATCAGACCACACGATCTGTTTACGAGGGTGGATAGTGATAGGACAAGGGGGAATGGTTTTAAACTGAGACAGGGAGGTTTAGGTCAGATATTAGGAGGAAGTTTTTCACACAGAGGCTGGTGATGCACTGGAACAGGTTGCCCAAGGAGGCTGTGGATGCCCCATCCCTGGAGGCATTCAAGGCCAGGCTGGATGTGGCTCTGGGCAGCCTGGTCTGCTGGTTGGTGACCCTGCACATAACAGGGGGTTGGAACTGGATGATCATTGTGATCCTTTTCAACCCAGGCCGTTCTATGAATTCTATGAATCATGTACACCGTTGATAGAAGCCACTGTGAGAGAAGCCCCCATGTCTGCAGCCCTGGTAGGCACTCATGGCACGTTTCTGCTGTCTCATGATTGCCCTACACTGCACACTGCAAGTAACAGCCTTTTTTTTGTTCTTCATTATTAGTGATATATCTTAATTGCTCTCTTCAGTAAACAGACACCTGCACTTTACAGGAACATGAGCAGATAAGTCCTGCAGCCTGTGGAGGTTAACTCTTTATTTATTTCTGTGGCACATGATTTACTCTCAAGCAAAAGGTTGTCACCTTTCAGCTGCTCTGTCTGTATCTGCTGTTCCCCAGGCCACCAGACAGCTTCATTCTGCTCCTGTTATTTTGGAAATCCGGAGCTGCAAGTTTCGTAAAGGCTGGGTTAAGTAAGCAACAGATTTATCTCTGTCTAAAGATAAAAGTGTTTGGCAGCAAATGCTGGCAGCTCCTCGCATATTTCCAGGGCTCCTTAGTGTGCTCTCTCTGCTCTTCCCTTCATGTGGGGATGGTGGCGAGGATGGCTGGCCAACCATGGGGATTTTCTCCCAGCACCACAGTTAATGTTTAATCCTGATGTGCCTGGGGAGGGTAGGGTGGAGGCTGTGCCTTGTTGTCCTCAGCATGTCACATGCCAGTAGATTTTGCAGCTTGGGTTCTCAACTAGAACATCCTAGGGATGGGGAAGTATTTGTGTGGATGCCCCATCCCTGGAGGTGCCCAAGGCCAGAGTGGATGGGATCCTGGGCAGCCTGATCTGGCTGAGGCACCCAGCCCATGGCAGGTGTTTGGGGCTGGGGGGTTTCAATGTCCCCTGCAACCAAAGCCTTTCTGTGATTCTATGGTCTTCCTGCAAACCCCATTGCTGGTCCAGAGCAGCCCATCCTGGCTAGATTCACACCTGGAGGAATCAGAGAGCTTCTCAATGAACCACAGCTCCTGCCACCCAATTCCCTGCCAGGAACAGGGAATAATTCTTATTATTTCTTTATTATTATTTTTATTTGAATACAGATAAACAAAACAAAACAAAACAAGATATTTCCTATGACGATTGTTTCCGTATGGTTTTATGCATAAGAGTAAACAAAGCATAGCTGTTAACTATAGAGTTAACATATTTTTGGTGGTGTTTCCATCCAGAAAATGCAGCTGCATTATATTCATGATAAAGTGGAACTAATGTTCAACTTCAGCAAGAATGTTAATAAATGAAAGCCATTGCAAACAACACTGATTGAAGCAAAGTGTCTGTGCTCCTCCACAAAGAGAGGCAAAAGTATAATGCCTGACCTGGGAGTCATCAAATTTCTGATTCCAATTGCATCTGTATGAATCCGAAATCATTTTCTTGGTTTCAGTGGATGGTTGTGGGTTATTCCTTCAGATGATTTGGGGTTTATCCTCTCTGCAATGAACCAGGAAAAGCTGTGCTTGTGCCACCCATCTCACCCAGCACCCTGACACAATGCACACAGCTATTACCCAATATCCTACTGACAGCAATTAAAACACAAACACACGGTCATATTTTTGGATGAAATTGTACAAACATTTCAAAACAGTTTATGTATTCAGATTTGTATGTTATCAGAGAGCACCACACAGGCGCACGGAATTTATGGAAAAGGCTGAAAGATTTGAAAAGGAAATAGTTTGGGAAGTTGTCTTATTTTTTTGAACATAAATCCCCAAACAGTTTCCCTTAACATTCTTCACATCTGTGCAACAATTAAGTCTTGACATTTTTGTTTTTCACTCTGTCCATCTTGGGCTTTTAAAATTTTTGCTTATTTCTGTTTATTTTTTGCATCACTCCCTTCATGTTTGCTACATCTGGAGGACACAAACCCAGCATCAGCGGTTACAATTAAACCTTGTGCAGCAGGATGGTGTGAAGGAGCACTGAGAGGAGATTTAGGCCTCCAAAACCCTGGTCACATCCCCAGATGAGATGTTTATTGGCACAGGCTGCCCATGGAAGCAGTGGAGTCATTGTCCCTTGGAACTTGAAACTTGGAGATGTGGCACTGAGAAACATGGTTAGCGGGCATGGTGGGGATGGTTTGGGGTTGGACTAGATTACTTTGGAGGTCTTTTCCAGCCTTAATGATTCTATGATTTTATGATTTAGGCTCAGGGATGCATGTTCAATGTCTTCGGCTCAGATACCTGGAAGATGTAGTTGCTCACAGATGATTCTGTTGGCTTGATCAGTTTTTTTCTCACTTACAGCGATTCCAATGGCTCCAAGGGGATTATTGCTGTAATAGCCAGATGTAAAAGGAAGGCAAAATCAAATCCTTCATATATCAGTGTCAGGCCAACTTCAAGCAAGCCCATGCTGAGTGATATAAAGGATAAGGGGCCTAAGGAAGGATGTGTTTATGGAGAACATTTGGAAACTTTAACTACTTGTAGCTAGACCAAGCACTGAGTAAGGAAGCTGCCTGCAAATGTTTAAAAGGGAAAAAGTACAGAGCATAAAATAAATTGCTCACAGTGATACAAAGGGATATGAGAAAGAAGAATGAGATCCATTCAAAGAAAGCAGAAGGATCATAGCTCTTCCAGAAAAAAAGGCAACCTGATCTCCCATGGGGTTTTTATACCATATTCTTCATCCAGAACACCTTCTGGGTGTGTGGAAATGGTTTTCTGTGGGCATTAGGGGGAAAGTAAGAAAATCTTGCTGGAGGAGAATACGTTTTGTTGGGTCTACTAAGAGAAGTTAGAGCTTCCCCTGAAACTACAGCCCCTGAGGAAGTGGAGAGCAATATAACCTCCAAGCATCACATTTGGTTGACAGGACTCTGAACATCATTTCATCACTTTTTCTTCTATGCCAGACCATGGCGTCCATATAAAATTTAATCTTCTGCATATAACGGGCCATTTCATTTCCTTGCAACACTGTTTAAAACAAAGCTTATTCTAAGGGAATAAGCATATATGTGGGGAGAAGTGTCATTTTTGAATAAGAAAAAAATATAGTTTTCATGACCATATAATCCCAGTCCATCTTTCCTTCTGCATGTACCTCTTCTCTGAATATATCTAAGTTACTGACAGACCTTAGCTACCACATATAGAGCAGATGATGATTCAACTCTCAGAAAACATTGCTTTCTTCATAAAACACACTTCATCTTTAACTATGACAATTTATCTGTAGATCCAAGTGGCTTAGCACAGCGACTATGACAAAACTCATCTCAGTTTCTGGGGTCTGAAGAGTCTCACCTGAGTAGCCAAGTAGAAGGTCCAGAACTTTGGGGTGATCTCCAAAACCTGCGGGTAAAAGCATCTATGGAGCTGTGGAAGTCCATAGATTATCTGTAGTTACACAACACAGTTATAGTTAAATAACTATACAGATATCTGTATAAGGTGGTGCCATGTTTCTTGGCTTGCCCAGTGTGCAGATGGGAAGCTGTGTGCTGGGCTCCTTGGTTGCTCATCTGGGACATTCTCCACGCAATTGATAACCAGAGAGGGTTAGGTTTAGGTCACGGGAATGCTCTTAATGCTGATTGTGCCCTTCCTTTCCTCACCTTCTTGTGCTCATCAGCTGTGCCCCATTCCATGGACCCTCCATGCCATGGACCTGTGCCACCAAATGTTATGCTCCATCAAAACATCAATGCCAGCCCAAGTAGCCTTAGTGGCCCTAGCCCAAAGATACTTGAATAAACACAGCAGCCCATGTGCTGGCCCATTTCATTGACCTGTCTTGCAGTTTGAAGAAATCCCCAAACAGCAGGTGAGGAATTACAACCCAGAGCAGATGTGTCTCCCATATTTTCTGTTGGAAAAAAAAAAGAGGCAAAATAGCTGAGATGGGAAGTGAAGAAAAAATGGGGATCTGTAACGATGGAGGTGAGCAGCACCTGGGAGAAAAGAAGCAAGAAAGCTGGAAAAACACCAAGCCACAATTTCAGAGACAGAAGGAAAGTCATTATGGGGATGCACATTCACTAGACCATCACAAGCCTGGACAACCACGTTCTAGCAACAAGGCTTTGGGGACAAGTGGGATACAGATGGACTGTTAGCTGCTCCTTGAGCCATGTGGAGAAACATCCTTGGTTGCTTAGCATTTGGGTCTGTTTGCCTCCACTTTTCCCACAGCTGACTGTGGGGTGCGGGAGCAAAGCGGGGCTGTTGAATTTCAGCCAATCAATCATCCTGCAAAATACAGCCAGCCCAGAAAAACAGAGCTCGGCATGTTTCCTTATTTAGGTGGAAGTGTTGGGAAAATGGCATGAGATTTTGTTTCTGATAAAGTAGGAGCTGTTTCAGGAATATTAATTATTTTTGTTGTATCAATGTTTTACATTTATTTCTCTACAGCCGTATAGTGAAAAAGATGGATGAAGCTTGTGGCCTGGTTTCAGACTGTCTTTGGGGCACTCCCAAAGCTCTGAACAAGAAAGTAAGAAATATACAGACATCTGGGAGTCAGTAGAGGTGGTTCCCTAGTTATTTTAGCCTGGGGTTTGTAAACTGTGGGCTTTGTTCCCTGTCTCTTTACAGTGAATGTCCCTTTACAGCATTTGTTGTGGTCAGATCCTTAAAAAGTTTCTGGATGCCCAAAGATGGAGGCCTAAGGGGAATCTTCAGGTACATGGATGCTTTTGAAAATCTTGTGGTCTACCTATACTGCATCTCTCAGAGCGTCCCAATGGGAAAGGCTGCAGGAGGCATTCTGCTGTTTTATTGATTGTAGGATCACAGAACCATAGAATGGCTTGGGTTGGAAGGGACCTCAGAGATCTTCTAGTTCCAACCCCCTGCCTTGGGCAGAGTTGCCACGCACTGAATCAGGCACTAGACAGGTTGGGATGCACTGGGAGACCAGGACATGTGAGAACACATGAAACTTTTCAGTAAGAAAATGAGGACGTAGTAGTGGATCCATCCATAGTTACTTTTCCTCCAAGCTGAAAATGCTTTAGACTTCAGTGTGCATGGGAACAGAATGTTGTGTAAATATTTTAGGACCAGATAATAAATGGTGATGTCCTTGGGACAAAAACCTTGCCTCCTTCACAGTAAAATGGCCAGGAAATGTTACCAAGAAGTGTTCAACATATCATCCTCTAGTTGCAGATCTCATCTTGTGCAACTTAAAACAACTTTATCAGGACCCATGGCACAAACACAACCATGTAGGTCAAGTCCTGGAGGTTTGACTCAGTCAACGCTGCTTTGAAGTCAATGAGGCTGAAGTTATTGCCTGACATGAGGAGCAGTCCATCTGGGATTTCTCATATGATGAACTTCAATAATAAAAATGATGGTAAAAATATGTAAAATAAATAAAAATGATATTGTCAGCCACTTTGTTTGTTTCTGACTTAGGGGGTTTATATGTTTAGTCTTGAGTGTTTTTCACATTGATTATGTATATCCAGATTTAATGCTGTCTGGAACCGCTGAGTAAAGGCATTTAGTAACAACAATAACAGAGGGTGTGATTTCATAATCCTAACAAAACAGATAAGGTGGGTTTGGGCTGTTTCCCTGCCTGGCTGTAGGGATTCTCTGGCTGCAAACCACATTGGGCACTGAGATAGCTTTGTCTTGGGAGAGGCCTTTGTGCTGGAGCACAGCAAACGAGATCTGGTAAATCTGAGAGACCTGATAGCAACCTTTCAATATCTGAAGGGGGCCTATAAGAAAGAAGGGGACAGGGCTCTTCAGCAGGGTCTCTTGTGGTGGGACAAGAGGAAATGGTTTCAAACTAAAAGAGGGGAGATGTAAGATAGAAGGAATAGGGCTTTTAGAGTGGGCATAGTGAGGGATGGGCACAGGTTGCCCGGAGATGTGGTGGGTGCCCAATCCCTGGGGACATTCAAGGTCAAGCTGGATGGGGCTCTGAGCACCTGATGGAGCTGTAGGTGTCCCTGGTCACTGCAGGAGAGTTGAACTAGACGGCCTTTAGGAACCTCTTCCAGCTTAAAAGGTTCTAAGATTCTAAATAATGTCAAGACGTTTCTCTCTCCAAATACAAAAGAGGAGCTGTTTAGGCGACATAGGTTTAGGAAACCACCAGTATTGCCCACTGAGCTGTGCCCCTCAGTGCCACACCTCCACGGTTCTTGAATAGCTTCAGTGAATGACTCCCCCCCCCCCCCCCCACCTCTTTGGGCAGCCAGTGATAATGCATCACCACACTCGGAGAAGGAGTTTTTTTTATTTCCTAATATACAACCCGAAATGTTACGAGCAGAATTGTAGCAGCTCATCTCAAGAAAAGACATCCCAACAGCCTATTTTCCAGCTCGTTTGAACTCTTCCCGAGACGAACCGTACCCGAGCGCTGAGTTGGACACGCAACATATGGGCACACGTGGCCCAACGTCCCCCCGCCGCTTCCCTGCTGCCCCTATGGAGCTGCCCACCCGCGGTGCCCGTGGCTGTTGCGCACAGTGGGGCCGCGGGGATGCGCGGGGCCAGGAGGGAACTCGGAAGCTCCGGGACGTGGTTCGGGGACCGCGGGGCACTCGCCTCGCCGCTAAGGGTTAAGGGGAGCGGCGGGGAGGGCGGGGGCTGCCGGGGATTGGAGCGAAGTTTGGAGCTGGGCGGTGCCGGGCCGCCCTCCTCGGCTCGGCCCCCGCCGCCACAAAGCCCTGCAGGGAAAGTTGCTCGATCGCCCGTTTCTCTTCGCCCCCCTTTCCCCTCCCCCTTTTCCTCCTTCTCGCCCCGACTCCCCAACCCCTTTCCCCTCCTCCCATCTCTCCTTAAACGGGATTCCGGCTCGGGACGGCACCACCGGGCATCCCGCGGCGGCAGCCCCCGGGGCTCCGGCAGGTCCCCGCTGTCCCTCCTCGCACGCACTCACATACACTCACCCCACCCCGAGAAGCAGTGAGAATTATAACCCCCCTCCTCCCCACCCCGTCCCCCGCTTCTCTCCCTTTAACCCCTCTCATCGGTGTGGCAAGCCGATCCGAGGGGTGCCGTGTCCGCTTGGGAGGGCTCAACCCAAAGCAGCCCCCGGTCCCGGGGGGGTACGATGAGGTAGAGGGCGGCGGCGGAGCGCCCGGCCGGGGGCCGCGGCAGGAGGGCATGAAACGGAGAGCTGCGGGGATGGGAGGCAGCGCTCGCTGCTGAGAGCCGGCAGCGGCCAAGGTAAGTGGGGACCCCCCCATGGAGCAGGGTGGGTTGGGATGTCCCCACCTGGGCTACGGGCGCACCTGGCGGCATCACTCCCCGTGCGCCCCCGACTCCTAATTTTTGCTTCTAACACTCTTTCCCTCTTGCCCCCTCACCCCTCCTCCCGATAACCCTTCTCTAAGAGCTCCCTATGGTGCAGGCGATGGTTGGATGCGGTGCGTTGTGCATCCCGGGGGCACTGAGGTGTCTCAGCGAGAGCTTCACGAGGGTGAGGAATTCAGACAGTGCTTAGAAAGTGAGAGTGTGAGGAGGGGAGCGGGGCGTAACGAGCGTCAAGCCGATCTGCCCCGGCGTATCGCTGCGAGGGCATCGCCCGAGGGTGGTGGGTTTCATGGAGTTTGGCTTTGGGACACACCTCTGGTACTCAAGGAAATGAGTGGGGGGGTTGGAAAATAGGAAAGCGATGCTTAGAAAGCGATGATCCGTGCTAGAGGAGCGCGTGTTCCCGGGGCAAAGCGGGGCCGGTGAACGGAGTCTGTTGGGCTGTGGAGGCAGCGCTCCCCCTCTCTCTCATCCGAGTTCCTCCGCAAATTGTTAACCTGAAATCTTGGTTTACGGCCGCTTTTGCTCGCGTTTTGTTTGCCTTCCAGACTGGTTCTGTGCGGGATACCGGAGAATTATGCATTAACTGTAAACTTAGAGCAGCGTGCTGGCCTCAGTGGGTCCCTGATTTCTATCACGCTGAAGCAGAGCGGAGGGCAAAGTTTTGCTTGCTGAGCGCCAAGGAATGAATTACAAACACGCTGCTGTTGCGTTTACTCTTCCTGCTCTTGCGCTTCTGCAACAACCCTTAAAACTGTACAAACTTGTGGGCTGTTTGCTCATTTCCCGCCGTAATCGCTCCGCTCCCTTTCCTGCAGCTCCGAGGACGGCAGCTCGTACAGCTCACAGGGATCCGCTTTTCACCATGGGATTGCAGCTGGCGCTCCTGCTCGCAGGGATCGTCGCGCTCTCGGACTCAGCGAGAGGTAAGGACCGAGCAGCTCGAGCCCTCCTGCTTGCTGCCCTGCCGTGCACACGTGCTCCATTGCTGCCTCTTGGTGCTGCTGGGCGCAGCGTGGATTTGGTGCTGTGGTCGCAGGTGGACTTGCATGAGACTTTCCTCATGCATCCCATTTGATTTTAAAGGAAAGCAGCTGCATTCCTCCGTGGATCAGAAATACCTCTCCCCTCTTGTAATCCCCCCCAGCCCCTGCGCCGTATATTCCCACCAGCAAATGTAACAAACACATCCATTAACCTTCCTGGTGACAGACAAATGACAGCTCCTGATAGTGAGAACATTTAAGAACTGGGGCTCCGGCAGTCAGTCGGGTTTCAATGCACAGGTTACCAAATGCATTGACCTGGGAGTGGGAAGGTGCCTTAACTCAAGTGTGGGGTCAGAGCAGAGAAGGCTGCCTTTTTCCCTGCCCCATGCCTTGGTGGGTGCTGTCTGAATGGGAAACCACCGCTGACAAAGGAGGGGTTGCATTGTTCCAGCAGAATGGGTGCGTGGCTTTAGGATGTAGCTTGCTTCAGTTGCACGTCCCAAGAGGTTCGGAGTTGTGCAGATGAGTATTGGAGTTGAGTGAATGAGTACTGGAGTTGCATGAATTGGTGAAAGAGCTTTAAATCACCTGATGCAATGAAAAGATCTTAAAACTTGTGCTTCATTGGGGCCATAATTTGCCAAAAATAAAACCAAAGGGATGGGGAGGGAGCATTGCTCTACAAACCCAAGGCTCAAATTAGTGCTTTGCTTTTTTTTCCATCTTCGTGTTGGCTCCCAAGCAAATACTTTATGGAGGCAGAAGCACTATAAAATGATCAGCTGGAAGCTGAATGAAAAAGAAAACAGTGCATATAGGCTCAGAGCCCTGCAGACTGAGTTCCCAGCCAGGTCTATAATGTAGACTCCGTTGAATTTGTAGGCAGTGGCGTATGAAATAAGAACGGCCTCATGGATGTAGGTTATTGCCATAGACCTGAGGAGCTGGTGGAGTTCCGAAAAAAATCTGAAGTGGGCAGAAGAAGACAAAAGGAGTTTTGTCTCTGTTGTGAGCAGAGTGTCGGCTGCTTTCCTGGCAGCCCGTTTCGATGCTGTTTGCACTTGTCTTGCTCGTATTCTTTTATTGCCTCTGGAAAACGTGGTGCGATTGACTGCGGGCTGCTGTCGTGTGAAGAAGAGCCAGGTAATTAACAGCGTTAATTTCAGAACATCGTTGTTTTTCCTATGGAAAAGGTTTTTATTTTTAAGGCAACATTAACAGGGTCACAATAGTGATTGGGTTTGTTGAACTCGTTCTATTCAGAGCTGGAAAAACCATCTTGTGTGTGGATGGAGAGTTGGTGTGGGTTGTTTAAAATGAAATGGAGTATAAATCCAGGGCCAAACCCATGAAAAACGTCATTCACTCGTTGTCTGTAATGAGAGAGGAAGAGAAGAAAGAAGTGTAAATGTGGTAAAAACAGAGCCATGGCCCTACCATTACAATCCTGCTCTGCCTCTCTTTGAAACTGAGAGTAGTCAGATGGCGATGGGAGCAGATGAAGGATCAAACGTGCACATGAGCAGAGGTGGCACATCTCTGACACATTGCAGCCGCATTTTGGTCAGGCGATCATCACTGATCATTGGTTGTTTACTTTGGGATAACTTCAGATTCTTGTAAAAACGTGTCCTACCATGAATGTGCCCACAGATTTTTTCCAAATGTGTCATGTGGTGCATTTGGTGGTGGGTAGGTGTCACCTGCTTGAGTCTATCGATCGTTTTTCAGCCTGAGATTTTTATCTGGAGGGAGATGAGCTCTTTGTTTTGGCCAAACAGCCTTTAGTAGCCCTGTCCCAATTGCAAATTTTACATGCATGGCACAAAGTGTGCCAGCGTTTCCTAACCTGAGTTGTCAAGATGTGCTCAGGTGAGGAACGTGGCTGAAAAGGCTCTGATTGAAAGCATTGGCCCTTCTCTTTTATTAGGCAAGAGGAGATTTTAGTGGAATTAGGATGTTGTTTGTGTGCACTGCATTGGGTAAGGGCTGTACCAAAGTGCATTTGCACAAGGGGGCAGAGGTAGGTTGCCCACACAACGCAGCCTTGCTATTTCCTGGCAGCTCATCTGCAATCTTGCATTAATGTTGCCTTACAGTATTTTTACCTCCTTATTTAGGTGGTGCCTTTTAAGGTGAAGGAACCCACAGGGCTGCCTGATAGGGCCAATGCTGCAGCTTTTTCCCAGGTTGGGAGCTGTGCCCTCTGGCTCTGTCACTTCTTGCACACTTGCAACCTGTTGTGTCTCATCACCCACACACAAAATAGCGAAATAGGGGATTTCTTAGGTAAGCAATATAAACTCTTAAGAAAGCAGCAAGATAAGTATCAAGAGCAGGGCTTTATTTTAGAGGATCGGGTGTGGAACTTATTCTGTCTGAAAGGATGAAGGATGAGGTAGTTTTGTTGAGGTCTGAACCCATATTTTCCAGTACTGAAATTTAAAGACTTTGGCTAGGGGCTTGTCTACACTGGAATAACCCTTCCAAAACAGTTAATCTGGAATAAATGCCCCAGAAACCAATCTTAATCCAGTCTGAGGACCCTCTGGAAGGAGCTTGTACTCAGTGGTTGCTCCCTGGGAGCTGTTTGGGTGAACCTCCACACTCCTCCGTTCCCTACTGGGTGAACACGGGAACTTCTGTGTGCACAAAACCCACCCTTTGAGCACATAACCTGCTCTCAGTGGGGGAATATCCCTCCTGGCTGGCAGCCGAGGCGCAGGGTGACAGCTTCAGCCTTTCTGCCAGCAGCCCCAGCTACGTCAGCCCTTAACCTGGGAGAATGATGCAGGGCCAGTGGCTCGTCCCTCATATCGCTCCGTTCCCTGCCCTCTGCACAGCCCTATACTGGGCATAAAAGCCCTCCTCCGCGGGGATGAATGCCATCTTGGGTCACTAACCCTTGGTGACTATGTCCTGCAGCAATGTGGCTCCAACCACTCCACACCTCCGGTCGGATACAGGTAATACAATCTGATATTTTCCCGCTGGTGTTAACTCAGTGACACACGACGCAATATTTGTTCCAAATCTGTCAAGTTGCCATCCGATTCACTTTGGTTACCGTATATGGTCACATTGGGATGTGCCTGGCTTGGTCCCGTGGCTTAAGCAAGATTTTATACGGTATGTTTAGAAGTTTTTGGTAAGAGCAATGACAACCTTCCTGTTAGCGAGTAAACTGATATTCTGCTGGAAACTAATTAGTTTGGATGTTGATTTCATTTTCAGTGCCTTGCGTAGGGAGGGGAAGAGCGGGACCTTAATTACTTTCTACTCTTGCACTTCTCTTTGCGCCACTTGGCTTCCAAGTTCTGGTTGCTTCCTGCTTTATGGGGAATGTGTTGGGACTATGTTAAAACTCAACAGTTTGGTGCAGAAATAATGCTGTTTGCCTTTTTTGCTGAGCATTGGAGAAAAGGGAATGGGATACTAGAAAGTTTGTGGTTGCGTTTATTATTATTGTTATTCCTTGGAAGCTGAGTACTTGATATATAAACCACAAAGTTAGGGAAGGTTAAATAAGAGTGAACGGTATTTAATGCGGATAAGATAATGATAATATAAGAGATGGCTGTTGGCTGCTGTTTACAGTCTCCTTTATTCCTGCCTCAATGTTGTTATCAGGTATAACAGTTGGGTAATTCTTCACTTGTGAAAGAGAAGCGCATTCAGATCCACACTCTGATCCAAATTTTACGTAAGTCGCTGCAGATTTCCTGGTTAAGTTTGGTGTCTTTTTTTGGGCCATGCTCTTAGGGAGCTTGCTTGTGAATAATCTGTCATCACGACTTGTACTGAAAGCCAACAAGACAATCTACGAAAATCCTGGTTATTTTTTTAAGCTGTGGTTCCTCCCTTCTTCCAAGACCGTCGGTTTCTTTAAATTGTGGCTGAGTTTAAACATAAAGTACAGCATGTGTTGTACTGGAAAATTATATTTTTTTTATTTTTTTATTTTTTTTTAAGGAATATTACAGAACTCAGCAAGTGGCTCAAGTACATGTGGATTTTCCTTAACATTTTTATAACTTTGTTTTTGAAGTACGTGTGCTGCTTTGACCTTCATTAAAGGACGCAAGCGGCAAATTCACATACGTCTGTTCTGTGATGCACCTGGAAGCAGCTCAGTTCCAAAGCCAGACTTTTGTCTACAGAAGAAAAATTTACGTGCCATGAGGCTGTACTTGAGAAAATACAGAAATAGCAGTTCTTTCATAAGAAAATATTGTTCAAAAAAAGCCAAAAAAGCAAAAGTGACACTTCTAGGATGTTGGTACCTACTTTTTTGCTGGTGAAGCTGATCAGTCCTTTCCAGTGGGTGTATTGCTGTGCAATGGGTTGGGATTTGCTTGGCCACTGCCTTGACTGCATATTTTGGATTATTTACAGGAAAAAAGAAAACATTTCTACCAAAGTGGGAAAATAATAATACCGAAGTCTTCTGCCTATCTGAAATCAGAAAATAGAACAACAAAACTCTTTGGTCACAGCTTTGTTTACTCAGTGGGAGAGGAATCTGTGCAGCTTTCTGGTTTTTCTAAGATGTGAAACTCCTGCTTGTGTCCGCAGCAACCTGTAGAATTGTGCTGTTCAAAGGGACCGTGCAAACGTATCCCTGCATTACAAGTGTTGGTGGCAATGTTCCTTTCTCTTTCATTTTGTTAACCCCCCTCATTTTGTCTTGTTTCAAAGAGTTGGTCTTTCATCTGCCCTCTTCCTGTGTTTTCTGGTGAGCTGCTCAAGCTGAAATGCATTTGATCTTGTTTTGGGCATTTAATTTGTATTTCTATCCCTCTTCTTGCTCTCTGTAATCAGTCTTCCCTTGGAGCATTCTGTAATATAAGCACGCCTGTGTTTTTAGTTGGGTTGACCTGTCCTCATATTTTGCACCAAACTTTTTATGAATGCTTTTGTTCATAGAAGGGAACTTTTTAAGAGTAGTGTAAATGTGCAAGTTGCAAAGACTTTTGCAAGCTTATTGAACTTGGCACTCATTTGTATCTGCCGTGGTGCTATGATAGAAGAAAGAAACTTGCTCAAACAGCCTGATCCTGCTGCCCTAACACTGGATGAGATAAGCAGATGCAGCCCATGCCAGGCGGAACAGGTTAGGACCTGATTTGGAGCCTGTGAGCATTTATGCTGTGACTCCTCCTCACTCCCATGGGCTTTGAATCCATCTCTTAAGGATGACCTGCACTGATGATACGTGATATCGACTGCTGGGCTGACCCCCACTGTTGTCAGTGGTGGGCTAGGGGCAGGATTTTGGATTCTTCTTCTTGCTTACTCAATGGGACAGCTCAGCTTGATTTTTTTTTTTTCTCCCAGATACACACAGATTCTGTCTGCTGCAGGCTCAGGCTGGCAACTGGAGTGTGCACAGCAGAGGCTGAAAGGAACTTGGAAATTCATCGCTTTAACTTTGGGTTTTATCCACGAAGAATGGGTGCCATTCTGCAGGCAGGGTTGCTAGGTGTGGAGGAGCTGACAACTGGCCTAAGTGTTATTTAACAAGTTAATATATGCTGACTGCTGCTGAATCCTTTCACATCTTGGATTTTTTCTTTTTTTCCTTTTCCCCTTTCTGAGTCAAATAAACGGGCTGCTTGGAGCTTGATTGCTTGCCCTCATTACAACAGTCTCCCCATTGTATTGCAGTAGAAACACAGTATCCAGCAGTGCTGTGAATAACCTGAAGTTCTGATTTCATCACAGCCACCCTGATTTTCAGGAAGAATTTCAGCCAATAACTCCAGGCTACTTCTTCCATTAAGTGTTCAAACTTAGTTTTGAGCTTCGCTAAGGGAAGAAAAATGTAAATTGGGAACAGAGGCTTCCCAGAGAAGGTTAATGTTTTTCGGGACTGCTTCACCTCTATTCCCAGCCTCTCCTGCGTAAGAGTACGAATGGCTTCTAGTTTGTAAAGATCCTGAATCACTGCTCCTCGTGTCTGGGAAATGTATTTCAAGAATAGTTGACACAGTCTTGGGTATCCTGTCAGGTGGCTGAGAAGTGAATAATGCAAGGATTATCACAACTGTGCCTCTTGGGTTGTATTGCCTTCAGTGATTATTTTAGGACTTGTATTTGTGCGTATTAAATAAAAATCCAGGAACAACAGACAAATGCAGAAATGCTGATTTTAAAAAATTTGCCTATTTTGCAAATTAATTCCTATTCTCTGTGCTGGGTTGGCTCACATATGCCTGGTGAACTGATGGGTGTAGGAATTTGGTACCGCCTTGTACTGATTACCAGTGGCAGCTGTGCACCTCCCAGTTCTGTCCAGAACAAGATGTCCAGGAAGGAATAAAGCTGGAAGAGGTCATGCAGGGAAATCTAAGCATCAGCCAGCCTCTGGGAGGCAATTTAGTCTGAACTACAGTGCTGAAGCTCTCAAGTCCTTGTGAGGCCAAGTGTTGAAAGAGAGACTTGAACGGGCCGAGTGTGTGTGTGTGATCAGGATGATGAGATGCAGCTATTCCAAATCTGCCCTGTATTTCCCTTTTCCTTTGTGTCCTCCCAGGTACCCCATATCATTATATATCTGGTGAAGTACCTAATTGACTTCTGGCCACCATGTGACTTGGAGCAGAAGCATCCTGCTGCAAAGGGCGGCTTTTATTATAATTGTTAGTATTTTCCTATTACTCTTTATGAATTTAAATCTTCTGTTTTCTAGACATGTGGTTTGGGTGAGGCCAAATCAACTCCAAAGGAGGGGGAAGAAGCAGTTATTCAGCCCCCCAGAGCAGAAGCAGCCCAACTAGAGGAGTTAGGCTGCTATAGACCCTGGGGCTCTATGAACTGGTTTCTTTTTCTCCTTCTTGACTAACAGATTTGTGAGTTGGAGTAATTGAGGAAGGTGTTTTAGTTCTCACCTAACCCAATCTGTTAACACTGGTTAAGCAGTGACAAGTGTCAGAGAAGTTGCAGGTGCATGTCAAGGATAGAAAGGTTAATGAATAACATGACAAAACTCTGGATATTATGGGATGCCTGTCCAAGACTGCTGCATGCTTGCTGGGCATTGAGCAGTTGATGTAAAATTGGTGGTTAAAAGCCCTTAAAACTTTGGATACCTTTGGGATAGGGAATGCCTTGTGCCTCTGCTTCTGGGTGAACCAAATTCTTTAATGTTCTTCTCCAGATTAACACAATATCCTGGTGGCAATCACAGTGTCTGTTTAGCTGGGTGAGTAATATTAGGAAGTACTTAATGTATTTTAGGGCACATTTCAAGTGGGATCTGGGAGGGCTATTGCCGGCTTTACCGGCAAATGGAGACCAGTCTTGCTGCTTCAGATAGTCTGGTCATATCAAAGCATTCAGAGTCAGGTATTGTTCCAAGTTATGAAGGTAACAGTCCTTTTAGGTTCAGTAGCTGTGGCTGAGTGGCTGTGAGTAGGATCAGAAATAATAATCCTACCAGAGAGCAGGAACTGGAGCCTCATCAGTGCAGGCTGTGTGTCAGACCTGTGTAGTGTGGCATTAAGCCAAGGCAAGGTTCATCGTGATCTGCAGGAGTTAATATAAAACTAGATTAAGGGATCAGAGCTGATGAGTATCTTTCCTCCTCCTGGTATTCACAACCAATCAGAAATGCAGTATTGCCAGGGTTAATTTTGTTAGGGCCTAATGAGAGTGGAGCATTCCACTTAATCATGGCCTCAGACAGGTGTTTACTTTTCCTTGACAGGTTTGATTGACAAACAGTTGTAAACCCATTATGGAGACATTTACATATGTAGGGGAACAAGCTTTGGACAGTTTATTTCTAATTGCCACATTTGTTATCTGGAAACGTTTAAGGTAGGGATGGGCAAGGCTTTATCTAGACCAGAGCATGCTTGTAGCACTGAGGCAGAATGCTTTGTTTGATTCCCTGCTTACTCAAACTGAGATAGACCAGAGGCTATGGAGAATTTCAAGCAATAGTTTGTGATAGTGATATATATGGGCAGTCGCCTCAGGATGTTTAATTGGAAATTCTATCTGTGGCTTTTCTTCCCAAGAAATAATACCCCTATTGGGATGAGCATTGCAGGCTCATAGAGGTGGGAGTCTGTCCACTGATTCTGTATTTTACCACTAATCTTAAGAGTGCAAACAATTTGTATGTTTATAATATTATTAATATTTATTGAGAGTTTCTGGGGAACAAAAAAGACCCAGAGATCAGCATAAGGTTCCTCTTCTAGACACACTGGAAGAAAAAGGTTGCCTCTCTGAAGACTACAGACTAGTTAAGCGGAGTTTGAGGCTTATTTTCCTTTTATCCTAGAAAATCCAATAAATCCAGTAAATTCTTTCAGTGTGGTCTTCCAAGAGTTTTTCAACTTCGTCTGACTCACAGATTATTTGAGTGCCATTATAGACTAGGGTCAAACAAGTTAATTCCCAAAACAGTATGCTGCCCTGTTTTCAAACTGTGCTAATCAGGGTTTTGAGTCAAAGCATGGTAGTTTGCTTAGTGAAATTATTTTCCTGTTAGAAAATTACAAATAGGCTCTGACTATTCCTACTGGCCTCAAACACTGAGGCACACACACATCACATGTGTGCAAAGCCCCTGGGGACGTGCTCACTGGGATCAGGGCACTGCTGGGGGCTTGGTTCTCAGCTCCCAAGATTGAACTCAGAAAATGAGCTGGCTCTGAAACCTTATTTAAAAAAAAATAATAATAAAAAATTGCTGCAGTTGCATTTACACCTCCATTGGGAGCAAGGGAGGGCTGCATGGAGCTCATCCGATCTGAAATTCCGTGTCCTTTCCCAGAGGAGACATTTGGTGGAGTTATTGGGTTACCTCTCCCCCTCACCTTTTTGTAATTCACTCCTGTTTACTTTTTCTCCTCCTTTCCCCAAGTTTATTACAGCTGCTTGGGCAGAGGAAATGAATTAACATAATTTACTGGTTTTAGAGCAAGACACATTCCCTGCATGTACGTATGCACACGCAGCTGCCCTCCCAGTGCCGTGCAGAGGAGCGTGTTTACAGAGTCTGGGTCCATTTAGGGAGAACAATACCCCGATTATGGAGGGCAGCCTTTTATTCCCAGAAACCAGAAGGAACCACTCGCCTAAAGTAGCTACTGCTCCTTGAAGGCACAGGCGTGCGAGCTGCTGGAATAGGGAATAAATCTGTTGTAGACACAAACCGGCAGCATTGTTCACGGCGGAAGTTGATTTAGGGCTGGGGGTGAGAAATGGTCTCACGACAAACCAAGCACCAAGTTTAAGATCTAGCAGTGTGCAGAGAGGTGTTGTGGTTGCCAATCCAATTTCTGAGTAATAGCTGTAAGATTTGTGTTTAGTCTGGAGTGAGGGGAGACCTCATTGGTCTCTACAGCAGTGGGGACAGTGTCAGTCTCTTTTCTCAGATGACAAGCGTACGCTAGGAAACAGGCTCAAGTTGCACCAAGGGAGGTTTATATTAGATATTAGGAAGAATTTTGCCACAAAGATTGTGCTCAAACATTGAAGCAGGCTGATGTCAGGGCGATGGCAGAGTCCCCATCCCTGGAGGTATTTAAAACATGTGGATGTGGCACTAAGGGGTTAGTGGCAAGAATAGGTAGATCAGATTGATGGTTGGATTTGGTGATCCTGAAGGTTTCTTCCAACCTAGATGATTCTGTGATTTAAAAGGGAGTTATTTGGTGCTTTCTGAGCTAGTAAGGCTCTAGGGAGTCTGGGTGGAAAGGTGGCAAATGAGCCTCCAACAATACTTGGATCACTTCTTGGATCACTACAGCTGATCACTTCTAATTGCAATCATGCACCTGTTACTGGCAGATAATGCTGGAGCCGCATCATGTGGAGCATTTGCTTCATGGGATTTTTGGGAAAGGTCAAGCATTTGATTGCTGTCCTGCTAAATTGAATCATTAGCAGCACAAATAGGACCCCCTTCTCTGCCCAATTACAGCTGCTTGGCTCCTGGCAGTAAATGCTTCTCAGGTGTGAAATCATGGCAGCTGAAGACAGAATAAATTGATTCCAGCACCACCCTCCCCTTCTTCTGCATTGCTCCTTGGATGTCTCTTGTGCTGGTGTGAAGTTCTCCTGGCCTTGCTGTTAGGTGTTCTGGGAAGTTGGAGCCAGCATAGAAAAGAATGTGGTAAGTGAACTATAGCCTGAGCTCATGGAATATCAGTATGACTATAGGCAGCAAAACCTTTCCCTTCTTTTTTTGTGGCAGGAGGGCTCTGGACTTTGGAGGAGTAGACTTTTATGTGAACATTTATTGCGTAGCCCCTGAGGAGTGTAAAATGCAGTAGGGTCCATGAGGTCCATGGTTTGTCTTGGTAGGAGGGTGGTTCATTTCTGACCCTTCTGTACGGGGACTCAGACTACATCAGGACAGTCTTCTCTTGGTGCTGCTCGGCTTGTGTTCATGTTGTTGCTGTCTTTGCTGCATCCTGGCTTTCCCTTGCTCTCAGTTCTCATCTCAAATATGTTTCATCCCTCTGTTTCGCCTCGGTTATGTTTCCATGGTGTTTTAAGTCACAGGTGCTGTATGTTTTGTCCCAAGAAGCCCCAGAGAAGGCCAAAATCACAAAGGAATGAAATGTATGTTCTCCGAAATGGTCTGTCTTTGTTCTCTCTTTTGGACAAATGTAGCTCTCTTTCTTTCTCACTAAAAACAAACAAACAAAAAAACCCCACCACCCTTATAAACAGCCCCAACTCAAAATAGCTTGAGCTGGACTTTTAAGAACTGACTAAGAATGCAAAGGCCTGTGGTCCTGCACCCTGGAAACAGTAATCGAAATAACAGTGTAGAAGAACAAACCTGAATTAATTTTAACATCATCTTGATGACAGCCTTTTTGTTCATGTTCTTATGCAGTCTCTGCAAGACTAATACATATAATGCATTTAATTGTTAAATGCAAAACAAAAAAAAACCAACCAACCAAACAAAAAATACAGAAACTCCATTATGAGTTGAAGATGAAAAGTGCACCAAAATAATTGAAAGAGCTTTGTTTTGTAAGTATCCCTGCTTAAAACCGGAGCTTGGCCATCTTTCTGTGGCATGTGTTGGATGATATTTTGCTACTGGACAGAGATATTAAGGCAGAGCTGGAGGAAGAAGACAGTATTTATTTTATTTTGCTCTTGGAATATGTGTCAGCAATTGTGTCAGGTAGATTTTGGTTTATGCAAGACAGCATAACACACAGTTGTTTTTATAGGTAGTGTAATATTTTAGTCCTAGGGGTTTAGTGCCCAGAAGATCTAGTTGCGTGCAAAGCCTGAATCTCATGGTGGAACAGGTGCAAAGGTGCAGCCTATGCATGCGCTGAGGGTTTGTACTGCATACTTGTGTGATTTGTATTCAGTGACCGCAATTCCACTCTTGCCTTCTCTGCTGAGTACAGAGTTGGTAGATTTTAGGGAGAGTTTTGCATTATGCCGTGATTATTTTTGATGATGCTTGTGGTGAGATTTCTTGAAAGGAGGGGGGAAAAAAAATCAATTACAGATTTTTCAGGTAGCAGCAAAGTGTTTGCATGCTAACAACTAGTTCTGCCTGCGCCCAAGCGTTACACCGTGTCCTGCTGGAGCCCACCATGGTTTCTGTTCCCTCCTGGAGCAGAGCAAAGAAATGCCCAGCCTCAAATTTTGGAATCCTACAGAGGGAAAAAAAACATTGAGAAACACCAGTTTCCACACGTACACACAAAAAGAGAGGTTCTTCAAAAAGATTTCATTTTGCTTGGAAAGGCTGTGGTGGCTGTTGAAAGGGCATTTGGGTGGAAAAGGGCCAAGCAGCCCTAGGCATAACCAACACCCTCAATTGAGAAATATTTTCAAACAGCGATGTTGTTAAGAAGTAATTAAAGTCAAATAAAACAAGGAAAATAATTTATGACATGTACTTGAATTCATCCTGATTTGAATCCACTGAAACTCATGTAGCGTGACACTGGAGATGTGCAAGGGGAAGAACAAAAAAAAGTCTTTCAATGCACTTTTGTAACTATAGAAGTTTCTGACCTCATACATCATTTCAACCAAGTGTTTAAGCACAGACTTACTATTAAGCACCCTAGAATCCCTTTTATTCAAAGAAATGCTTGTGGAGAACCCATTACATTGCTTATTCGAAATGTGGAGGACCTAAGCATAGATTGAAGTGGTAGCAATTATTTTGGGAGGTTTCTGACCCTGTTGGTTTTTTCTTTTCCATTAAAATAAGTTTTCTAGAATCATGGAAACTAGGGAAATAGTTTAGTTTTCAAGTGGGGGGGGGAGGGTGAGGGGGAGGGGAAGGGGGTGGAGGTGACGACAGTGGGGAAAGAGACCACAAGTCTTGAGAGTTCTGGAGGATGGATAGAAAATATGAGTTGTGCGGCTTTAGGCAGCAGAAGAAAAATCAGGAAGTAACTTTTGTACAACTTTAAACCCAATTGTACTATTTGAGAGCCTATTTTATAATTTTTGTGCTCTTGAGGTTGGCTGTACTCCTGTTACGTGAGGGCCTCAGCCTGGATAGGAGAGCAGTTTGCAGTTCTCATTGCTTCATCCCTCTGCCTTTCCTGCAGAGCTATCTTGGTTGAAATGTGGAGGAGGAAAAAGAGAAGAAAACATTTCTGGTGGCCAACTGTGTCACTTCAGTTTTTGCTAGTTCTTGAGGAAGATTTGTGAGGATGGTCCATGGGGGAAAGGTTCAGGTCAGGGGTAGAAATCTGCTTGCCCCATATCAGAGGCATTTATAATGCCAGGACAGCTCTCTGGAGAGTGTCCATCTGTCTGTCCTTTCCTCTGGGGTTGACAAGAGGCAGACAGCCTCCCCACGGCTGCTCCCTCTGTCATGTTACAAATGAGATGCTGAAATGCAGCCCTTGGCCTTGAGACAGTTCTCTTTCTTGTTCATTCTGCCCATCAATTAATGTCACATAAAGGTGTTTTATAACTATTTTATAACTTTTTAAAGAGTGAGACCCTTGTGAGGGGAAGTCCAACCCCTGTGCAGGGTGGCTGCCAAAATCTGTGTGTGGGAAGTTATGCTCAGGAGCTCTGCTTGTGGCGGCTTACCAACCAGGGTGAAAAAACAGTACCCTAGCATCTAAGTTCTTCAGCAGATAGTTTATCTGTAAAGAGAGGATCTTGTAAGTGAGGGTAGAGAAAATCCAACGTTTCCTGTCTCAGCAGGGCAGTAGTACTTAACACCAGTGTGGAAGTGGTCCTCTATCTTTTCCCACTTCTGGTGCACTTGGTAGTTCTTTGAAATTGTTGGAGTGAGCCTGGTGGGGGCCATAAGTATGCACAGAGACTGGAGTATAGGGATGATAGCCTGGCAAAGAAAAGATTCTGGGGAAGCTTTACTGTGGCTGTTCAGGACCTGAGTGGTCATGAAGGAAATCTGGAAGGGGACCCTTTACCAGAGGGTGTAGTAATGGGACAAGAGGGAACAGCTTTAAGCTTCTTAAAAAATAAATAAATAAATAAATAAAAGAAAAAATTTAATTAGATATAAGGAAGAAATTCTTCACTATGAGGATGGTGAGGCACTGGCATAGGCTGCCTGGAGAAGCCATGGTTAAACCTTCCCTGGAGGTACTGAAGGCCAGGTTGGATGGAGCTTTGGGCAACCTGGTCTGGTGGGAGGTGTCCCTACCCACTGCAGGAGGCTGAGACTGGATGGGCTTTAAAGTTTCTGCCAAGCCATGAATCTCTGATCTCTCCCTATGCCAGTACAATGAGAGCAAGCGGAGCTGCAAGTCATTGTTCACTCTTGTAGCTCTTGGCCTGTGCAGTGGATGTGAAGCACAAGGAGTGAATTATGAAAAAATAATTACAAATCATGCAACGTGTTTCCTGATGGAGAATGGCAAGATGATGGCAGAGGCTTTCAGGCTTACCCGCTTCCCATCTCCTCTTCAGCCAACTTCCAGCAATTTGGCTGCCTGTTTTCTTAGGAAACAGCTCCCATCCAAAGGCTACTGAATTTTTCTTAAATGCTGGTTTCTGTTAGAGCTGATAAGGCAGCAGCCAGTCTACAGAGATAACACAGGCCATTGAGGCTTCTTGGTTTTGTCTTTATTTGGGTTTCTTAGCAAGTATTTGACACGTGTTGAGAGCCTCTGGAGATTTTGGGTTTGGTGAATTTTCCCTCTCTCTTTCTCTTTGTTTTTGGTCTGAAAATACTTCTAGGATGGTTTTGGAGTATTAAAAAAAAAAAAAAAAAAGTGCTAATGGAGTTTGTGAATTAGCAGCATTTGCTAAAGAGAGTAGGACAGATGGGCACCAAAGGAGACTCTGGCTCCTGTCTTGTGATAGTCTCAGCTGGAGTTACTGCCTTGGCCACAGTTTGAAAGGGTAAGAAGCAATACAGTGCCCAGCATTGGCAAAACATGTCTTGGTGTAGAAAAGCTTGTAATTGATCACCTTTTCAACTCACTCTGCCTCCAACTCCAGCTTTCCTTTTCCTAAAGTGTTGTCTCTATTTGGGCTGTTGGATTTTGTTACTGTGAAAGGGACTGTTTATGCTTGGCTTATGTAAACCAGAAAATAAGCTTTTCCAGCTAAAGCTGATTAACCTGTTGATAATAATAGTCTGGTTTTCACCCAAGCAAGCCCTTAGTGGCATAAGGTATCCTTGAATCTTTGTTATGAACCTGCTGCATCCCAGCTTGCCCACTGCCTGTGGCAACTTTGTGGATCATCGTGAGACATATTAGGAAATCCGGCAGGAAATCCCACCAAAAAAATCCACCCAAATAATTCATGGCACGTCCCTCAATGCTGGGTTATTTACCTGCTTTTTCTTGTGGGGAGCTCAAGTGGCTTGCACAAAGCATGCTGTTGTTTTTTGATATTAATATACGTTATTTTCTCAGTGGTGTTTCACTGTGGTTGGAATTACAATGCCAAACACAAATTCCTGCTTTCAAGTTTCGATGCAGTGAGTGTGCCTTCATGAAGCTTCACAACAGTGCTTATGGGGATGTGTTTCATGCCTGTAGTATCATGCAGGCATCCTCATCCAAAAAGAGCAGTGTGGGAATGGTGTTTTTGTTACGCGCTTCTGCCCAGCCAACCTTTAATGCAACCTGTTGCATATGAAATTAATTTCAAACGTGCATTTGCTCTAAAAGTAGTGTTCTTCACACCAGAAATGTATAACAGTAGAAAAAACCACAGCCAGATGTCTATATTTATAGAAAACTGGCACGTTCTGTCTGGCGATGACAGAACATTTTGGTGTATTTATGAAGCGCTCATGTTTTTAGAAATAGAGAAATCCAGTCAATATCAGTAGAACTATTCATCAGACATCTTTTTTTCTTCTTAATTTTAACCAGAAGAACATGTTTCTTTAGTTGATGTAGAAGAAAAAAAGAAAGTTGGCTCCACCTTCCTGTCACCACTGGGTCTTTCTCTTTCAACTTCTTAAACGTATTTATTTTAGAGAGGCATATCTGGTTTTAAACTAGTTGTTACCAGCATCATGCAGTGTTGATCATGTTCTTCAACATCAGGCATTTTTAACTGAGAAGTAACTATTCATAGAGCCAAAGGAGTGATCTCTACTCCAAAGATGGATCTTGCTGCATTTTATTTTTTGTTTGTTTATTTTGAGAGTAAAGTTTTGCATAGCTGCTACTTGTTTGCTTTGTTGCCATGCAGAACTTCTCACACTGGGATCTGAGTGGATTGGAGGTAAATTTGGATCAAGTCAGAGGTGTTGGAGGGTGCTGGAGACCAGGGGGTCCTAGTTTGAACCCATCAGAAATTGTGTCCTCGAGACTGTTCCACTCTGTGGCAAATTCCTAACAGCTAAATTGAACAACTTGATGCCTCAGTTCAGCCATATGTCAAGGCTTTGCTTTATATACCTGACATAGATATGGGAGTTTTCAGAATTAAAATCTGCAGAGATTTCCACAGTTTGTTGGTCAGAAGAGACCAAGAATGCTTACTTGGCAGTATATAAATTTAAGGGATTTTTTGGTAGATATCCTTAAGTATTAGTGTAATGAATGAGGAGCTGTAGAGAAATATAAGCGAAGGGGCTCCTTCTGGGATTTGCTATTAGAACGCAATTGCTAATCTGTGCAATCTACAAATCAAGTTAATTGGGTTTGCTCAGGCTGTTTCTTTCACAATTGCTAAGCACGGTAGCTTGAAGGCAGTGGGGGTTTGGCCTCCCAATCTTTGCTGCATATTTGTTTTTACAGAAAATGCCTTTGATACATGTAAGTTATATTTCCGTGCATTACAAATGATAGATTCCTCCCCCATATCCTGTGACAGCCTTCCCTGGAGACAGACAGTCTGTGTTGTTTTAGCAAGATGAAGAAAGATTAACGGGAAAAGTTTTGCTAGTGTTTGTGAGGACTTGGAGCAAAAGGGAAAGGTTTGGACTGAGGATTTAGACAGGAGGAAAAAGTGTTTCTGCAAACTGCTGCCTGCGCTCTGTGCTCCTCTCACTGGCAAAGAGCACCAGGACAGCCCCAGTGAGCCAAAGGGAGCAGGACTGATGTACATTTGCTCCTTCAATGGTAAGCTGTGGTTGGGAGCTTCAAACATGAGCTAATTTCTCTGTGTGTAATGTTGTATGTATTTGGGAAAGGGATGGCTGTTCTTCAACTAATAATCAGTTTGTTCCCCAAGATTAACAGACCTTGCAGCTCACTTATCACCATGCAGGAACTGGTATCTAGAGCAGAAGGGGCTCAAAGCATTTACATGAAACCTTGCATGATGTTTTCTTTGCAAAGCATGGACAGAGCATAAAACAAATCAGTAAATCAGGCTGAAACAGTTCTGTTCACTGAAAATAACATCATTTCACAGTGACCCTGAAAGCATGGCGTTTCATTTTGAAGCTTCCTATCAGAAGATTTGTAGCTGGATTCAGGAGGAGAAGCTGGAAAAGAAAAACTTCCCTCTCTGTCCTTGGTTACAAGGCTGGTGATGCACATCAAGGACTTGGTGGCCTTCCTCAGGGCTAGCTATAGGTCGGTATAGCAGTTCCTGCTTTGTGAGACTGGGAGAAAATGGGCATGATGGCCATCATGATAGGGAGCAGTGACAAAACGTGCTCTGTGCAGAGCTCCAATTGTCCCTGCTCTGCTGTAGATCACTTGTGATTCATTTCTCTTAATTTTGAGGGAATTCTTGATAGTTCCTGGCCTCTTTTACTGTTAATAGATACACGAGTAGGATTTGTTCAGCCCAATCTATCTATTTACCTGTATTAAAATGAGATGCATCATGCCTGAAAGCACCTTTTTGTTCTCAAGAGCTGTAAAGGAAGGCAATACAACCTTCAAGTGCCTCCACTGTGTCTGAAATTAGAGATGAAGTAGTGGTTGATGAGCTGTTCCTGTGTGTGATGGTAGAAATTAGGAATGTCATCTTGGAAGTGGAAGGGGTAACCCTCATTTAAATCCAACAAGTGTGAACTCACCCTCAGGCTGCAGTAAATGTTGGTAAAGTATTAATATATAAGCCACCCCATTTCCTTACACAGGCAAAACTTATCCTTATGCCATGAGATTCAGCTCTTTGCAGAAGGCTCAGGTACCGCAAAAGCTCTTAAGGGCTCATGCAGAAGGCCAGGGCTTCACAGATTTTATGCTCTCTATCTGCCTGCACAGAGAGGTGTTACTCTAAGTAAGTTCATTACCCTGGTTTGTTTATTTAACACCTTTCTTCTGCCCCTGGAAGAAGCCTCGTTCCAAGTCCTAAATCTGCATTATCTTCTGCTCCCTTGATGTAATTGGGGATTTGAGGATTAGAGGATTGGAGCCAACGCCATCGCTGCTGTTCTGCATTTTTTGGAATGTGAGGGAAGAGGCTGGGGGTGGCAGATTTCTTGTATGTGCAGTTTATTGGTGTGTCTTAGGTAAAGTTTTATTGCCTCACTAAAAGATGTTGAGCTCTATGATTTATTAGCACTGCTGCAGAGTCTTTATAAATGATTATTTCACATTCCATGAGATCTTAGTGAGTCCTGCCCATGGTAAGGTCAAAACGAAGGGGTATTTGACATAGTACTGCTTTACTTACAATAACAACTGGTAACGAGTCTAGAAAATAAGTCAGTCTCTTTGCAGGGCACATTATCTGGAAGCAAATATCAACACAGCCTTCCAAAGAGAACTGTTGACCCTTTGCTACATGTTGTCAGATCTCTAAGAAGCGCCTGGCAAATCTGCATGTATGCACGTGCATGGGAGTGCTTTTACTTGCTATGGAACAGCCATACCAGTATTAGTAATTATCCCTGGCAAGTTCAGTACCTTCTACAAACCATGCAGGAAATGGTTGGTTGGTTGGTTGGGAATGACCATACCCAATTGGCATATAAATGAATTCGAGAACATTTGTTTTCTAGAGATGCTCTAGTATACTCTGTGGCTCACTTGGTGCTTTCCAGAGTGATGGGTCAAGTCCCTACACCAGGGATGGATAGTCTCAGATTCACACCTGATATAGTCTGGTTCTTGGACTATTTCTGCTGCATGTTCAGGTGGCTTTTGTTTGGACTACAAATTCTACATTGCTACAATGCTGGAGCAACTGAAGCTTTAATGAAATTAGTAATTATTGCAGCTTTCTTAATAATAATAACAATAATAATAATAAAAAAAATATTATGGAGCAGAGAGCTTCATTTTGCATTATTGCCATCTAGCATTGTTAACTGGGTCTTGCATTTGACCTTGCAGATTTGCTTGGGCCAGTTTGGAAGGACATGCTGTCCATGGGTCAGCCTTGCAGCATCTGCACTAAAAGAGATAATTCAGCAGTTGCATCATCTGCTAGCTCTCCCCTGCTTCCAAAGGGGGTTTTATAATGTTTTGCTAATTTTTCTTAGGCTACTTGTGGCCAATTGAAGGCATTCCTTGTCAGTTGTTCGTGAGGAGAAATGTTAGATTACAGCTTTTCTTCCTGGAATCAGTGAAGCTGATGCCTTGGATCCTCTTCTGCAGATAAGATTAAGAGCGCTGTAATCAGCACGCTCCTGCCAGTGGTTTTGACGAGCTTAGGGGGTAACTGCAGAGAGGCTGTTTTGGATGATGAGAAATTTTTTGAAAGTTTTCCCATATCACTTGTCAAGCACCTCTTTCTGGTGGGAACTGGAAGAAGAGGCTTTCCTTTACATATATATATTATATATAATACACACACACACATACTGCATTGTTTCTTTAGCTGGCAGCAGCTGTGAAGGTTGCTGCTGAGAAGGCATTTATTTGAAGCACTAAAGAAAGTTTCTTCATGTTCCCATTGATACTGAACATGAACCTGGGATATTGGTGGTTTCTTATTCTGTTGCTTTCAGCATTTTAGTTTTTGTATCATGGAGGTCAGGAATTCATGTTTACATTCGCTGCATTGAAGGAGGAAGATGTTGTGTAGTGTTGAGCTCTTTTTGGCTGTCCCTGCCTGCTGTCGCCAAAGCACTGCAGAGGCTTTCTGCAGGGGATATTTTCAGTAGCCATTTTCATAGGGAACTTGTCTGATAGTGAATGAACTCCGAGGGGCAAACCTGAGCCCCAAAAGGACAGATATCCGCCTGACATCAGGAGCAGCACGCATTTACATCACTGTTTTTACTTTTTTGGGGTCTATAATTAAACAGGCAAAATCATCTAATCCGTACATCCAGAGGTGTATTTCGGACTCCCTAATAGTTGATGCAAACTCAATGTTTTAAAGCAGAAAATGTATCTGAAAAGAAACCTGAAGTGATGTGAAAGTCACATTCTTCAAAGAAAAATGCCACCCCGTTTTTTCCTTGTGGTCCTGGAAAGGGTTTTATCTTGTGCAAAATGCATTTTCCCCTCTGCCCCCTCCCCTTGCCCAGTGCTGTAAGCCTGCTTTTGTTAGGCTGCTGTTGTGGAGCTAAATCCTGGAAACGTAATTTATTCAAAGTGTTCCGCACACATGTAAATGGGCAAAACTTATTGATAGCTGAGTTAAAGTATCTCTTTCTTCTGCATAACAAGGCACTTTTGCTGAATCTTTCAGCCACCGGCTTTGTTCCTCAGATGAATGAAAAGAGCTTATGGAAGGAAAACAGGCAGACAGCAAAAATGCCTCTGGTGCACGTTGTGTGTTTGCACAAGAAGCATGCAGAGGGATGTACAGAGCAGCAGCACCTCTCCCCATGCACGTATCCCCATTGCATCAGAAGGTGCACACGTAGCACACAAACCCAGCAAATGCGTGTTGGATAGAAGATGAGCTGCTGTGGCTGCATATATGAGCACGATGTGAATGTGTTCCTCTGAAAATCTCCGAGCGTTCGTGTGTCCACCTTTTAACTGTGTAAAATAACAATCCCCTAAAGGATCTTGGTATTCGTGTATTAAATTCTGAGCACACAGCAAACTCAGCTGAACTTTCTGCTGCTTAAGCAATACTCTTTCCTCCTCCATACAAAGCTTTGAATTAGCTAATTAAAATCTAGCTGAGAGAGGGAACAGTCTGCAATGTAGTGAACTCACCAGATTTCTGAGGTCATTGCTGGTACAGAGTTCCCCCACTCTGTCCCATGAAAAGATTTTTAAGTATTCGTTGGAAATCTCCCATGGATTTAACTTCTTCCTTTGTTTTGCTTTGCAGTAAAAGCTTGATTGAAAGTGGCTGTGGCAGCAGTAATGCCTGGCTGAGTTTGGAGAAAACAAGCTCTAGGCCCATTTAGACGTTTCATTTGAAAGCAGCTTCCATTATCTCCTATTTAGACGTGGTTAGTAAGTAGCAGAGTGAATGCATATGTGTGTTCATCCATTATGACTTCTTTATCAATTTTGTTTTTATTTTTTATCACTTTTTTTTACAAGAGGTGGGAATTATTTTTTATATAAATTAATGTCTAGTAAACTTGGATCCATTTTTCTAGGGATAAAGTTTGACAGAAATCCTGGGAGTATTAAAGCAATTGATTCCAGAGTTCAAATACAATTTATTCTACTCTGTGCATCCATCTGTTTGAATTTCTTCAGCATTCCATGAAAGACAACTGAAGATAATTTGGGGTTTTTTCCCCTCTAAATTTTTTTTATTTTTTTACACTTATAAAACTTAAAATTACATACTAGTATTTAAAGTCCAAGTTAGGGTTAACTGATCAAAGCTGCCCTGTGTTTTATTAAATATCTTGCTTTCTGGACCTTATTTAACACAGGATGCTGATGAGAGGAACAGTTCTGCATGGGCAGCACAGCTCCACTGGCTCAGCGATATTGGAGGAAGATTTTTACTTTCCTATAGCGAAAGGAAAATACATCAAAACATGAAACAGAGTACTTATTTATTGCAGAACATGGCTGGAAATGTTTGTCTTCAAGCCAATAGGGCATATGGAGGCAGTACTAGCTTCTTCAGCACATCTTATTTTGCTAAGCAGGGAATTAATTGCCGAGGGGAAGTTCTTCCCTCTCAGTGTTAGGACAAATAACAATTTGTCAGCAGAAGAAGCTGCATGTAAAAGTCATATTTTTGGGTGTTTCTTTCTGGAAGCCCTTCTCTTTTCATGTCCCCTCCTGATGCCAGCTCCTCTGGCTGCACTGAGCCATTAGGGTTTATGATACAACTGAAAAATAATGCAACAAAACATCTTCTGCTGGATTCTACTGAATGATCCAAGGGATGGAACACCTTCCCTACAAGGACAGGCTGAGAGAGATTGACTTCAGCCTGGAGAAGAGAAGGCTCTAGCATTTTAATGTCTGAAGGGGTTCTGCCAGAAAGAAGCTGACAGACCATTTAGCAGGGTCTGTCGTGATAGGAAAAGGGGAAATGGTTTCAAACTAAAAGAAGAGAGATTTAGACTGAATATGTGGAAGTTTGTTGTTGCTTGGTTGATTTGTTTTGTTCTTTTACAATAAAGGTAGTGAAGCACTGAAACAGGCTGCCCAGAGGAGTGGTGGATGCCCCATCCTTGGTGATGCCCAAGGCCAGCACCTGATGGAGCTGTAGGTGTTCGTGTTTACTGAAGGGGTGTTGGATTACAGATAGCCTTTAAAGATCCCTCCCAACTCAAATGCTTCTATCATTCTATAATTAATGAGCAAAATCTTCCTTCTTACAATGTCAATACCTAGAAAGTAATAACTCTTTAAGGGTAAGAAAATATCATCTTGTTGTTCTTTTTTTTTTTTCCTTAGCTTTGCTTGAAGTTGGAGTTCCTTGTACCTGTGGTTTGCTTTTCTGTCCTCTGGCTCCTACCAGTGAAGTTCATATGGAAATGTCACAAACTAGAAATGTATTTGAACAAAGAACAAGCCGTGTGCCTGCTCAGAGTTGACAGTTGAATCAAAGCATCCTTGTGGTGATGGTGGGAGAATTTGCTTGCTCTTTGCAATTTGAACTTATGTTTGGAAAAGTTTCCAGTGCTCCCAGGGTCCACCTGAGGTGGTAGGAAGGAAGGAGTCCTTCATAGTTCATAGTTGAATTGTATGACCCCGAAGGTAATTTCTGTCCTCTGTTGTAACTTTTCCTTACGGGTCATTTTTGTCTTGAGCAGGGAAGGAGAAATTGAGAACCCATTAGGCCTTGTTCACCACTGTCATGAAGCGTCCCGAGTCCAAAGGCTACTTTTGAATTGGTTGGGGTTTCAGTTAAGGATTTAAGTATGCTGAACAAAGCAAAGGGCTTTGGCAAGAGGCAAGAATCCAGAAGGGCCTCCCAAACTCTTTGTGATGGATGTTAGTCCTAGCCTGGTGTAACAGGCAAAAAGATGACTGAGTTCTATGTTGCATGTTTGATTTTTAGGCTCTGTCAGGAGCGAGGCTCATGGGCAGGCCAAGCAATGTGCTGTGTGGATTAATTTTAAATCAGCCAAAATAGAATTATTTAGTGAAGCCTCATTTCTCAGGAGGGTGTTGGTGCTGTCGAGCTTGGATGTGGCCTGCACGCAGGACTCCTGTTAGCGTTATGAGCGCGGCTGTGAAATTAACCATTTAACCACGTAATGACTTTTTAAATTTAATCTTCCAAAAATGCAGTTTATGCTGAAGTGTCAGGAGTATTGAGGGTTCTAATGACGTTTCTTTGGCACATTTCCTGCTCAGTTGTGGTCCTCTCCAGCCCTACATCCCTTGGCCTGCAACTGTGTGGAGGTCCATTGGCAGCTTTGCAATGACCTTGTGAGCCTGTCTGCTCCTCATGGAGCCAGGTCCAAGCTTAGCCTGGGTCTGTCCAACTTCTGGCTTGCTTCAACCATCATGCCTGGCATTGGCCCTGCTGCTGTCACAGACACCAGGAGTATTATCTCTGGAGCTAGTGTCTGATGAGGCCATCATGAGGCAGGAGCACTTACTGGAAAATGATTCATACTAATTAGATGGCTTGAAGGCTTCTTGTGGAGCAGTAGGAGGGAAGGCACAGAGGTCAGTCATCTTTATTCTTCAAAAAGCCATCATCACCTGATAAAGATTCAACTGCCTTAGGTTTTGAAGAGGATGTTTCATGCTGCTTCAGCCAAAGCAGGGAGTGAAGACTTCAATCCTGTGACCTTTGTTCTCTAAAGAGCGTGTCAAGTTTTGGCTGTGCTGCTGGCCTTGACTTTTAATTGTTGAAGAGGATGTGAAATCAGCCCTGAGCTTTTGTGCTGCAGCTTACCCGGTGAGAGAGGGGAAGTGCTGTGCTTCTCCGCACACCGCTGCCACAATTTAATTGGAAAAAAAACATAACCCCTTGCTTCCCCCAAATAATGAGCTACCTCTAAATAGCAAAAAATTAAAACAAAAGAAGAAAAAAAATGACTGTCAGGGAGTGTAAATTTGATTATATTAAAATAATGTTATAACCAGAATGAAAAAACAAACAAACAAAAACCACTGAAGTTGCATTAGGAGTTCATTTTGCCTGTTTCCAGCCTAAATTCCAAATCCATGTATTGTGCCAATATCCCATTGGCTTCCTTTGTGGCATGCTCTTGCGAAGGGTCAGAATTAGGGCTGGCAAAGCTTTCTAATTGCACTTGATGGTTCAGACACAGTTCTCTCCCCACTGTGATCCAACTAAAGCCAGTGTCCAGGTGCTGCAGTGGGAGAATGCAAATGGGGTGGGTTTGTAAGGTCTGGTATGACTATACCTACCAGGATTTGCAGAAAGGGATTTCTTCTGCAGGAAGATCAATACTAAGTTCTTAATGATGTTTTTTCCGCCTCACTGGTTGCCCAACTTGTGTGTGTGAAAGAGATTTATGATTGTTTGTAATCTCCTTTAGAGGTGTATCTGTAAATGAGGTGTCCTCTGGGCCATGTAGTACCATCCATTATTACTCCATGAATGTGCTTTGCTCTGATTATTTGGCGTTCCTGCTCCTTGTACAGGTATTTGCAACAAGGTCCTTGGAAAGTACCTGCCCATTAAAAAACCTAACTTTCCTAGTCAGCATAAATGATATATGGCCCTTTTCTGGCTCTTTGGCCCTTTCAATCGACATAAAAGTGGTAGAGTAATGACTCAGAATTTCTGTACTTTTCTACAGAAATGAGTCAGATCTAGAAGGAACATTCTCCTTCCTTCCCAGTATGGTGGCCATCTCACTCATAGGCAGTCATGTCTTGGCTGACCTCACGTAGGGTAGTCCCCAAATTGTTGACTAGTTACTATCTTGGTTTTGGGGTTGCTGAGATATGTCCTGCAGGGAATGGCACTCAGGAACAATTTTTCCCCCCCTTGACAAATATCTGCTTATAACTTATGCTGCTTGTGTGGGTTATGTGATTTCCAAGCTGGCCTGGAGCCTAGAAGTGAACTCATAAGCCTCAAGGAGCAATAAGTGCTGCAGTGTTTTAACCAGCCCAGCCAAACAATTTGTGTGTGTATAAAAGCACTTACAGCAGACTGGCTATCTGGAATGATAACCCACCTGGCCTTGCTCCATTCAATCGTGTTATCAGCTGCAATTCTTTAGTCCCATCAGGAAAAAAAAAATGCCACACCAAACAAAGATATTTCCTCCTGAAATAGGATGTTTTAAACAGCATAAATGTTACCTGTAGTTGTGTGTCAGTAGAATAAGCATGCTTCCCTGGTTCCTCTCCCAGGTGCTGCCATTTTTGCATTGCTTATACAACAGATATGTCTGTAATGGGTCTGGAGGTTCTCTAAGCAAAGTCTCTAACCTGTGGGTTGGAAACAACCTTTGTTTTATACTTTCATAGTGCTGTGCTATTTCTGCTCTGCAGATGCTGGGTTGGCTCCTCTGAGAAACCAAGGAACTTGTAAAGATGCTGAATTGTTTTAGCATGAGCTGAAAGGACCTGTGAATGCTTCACAAGTCCATTAGGAGTGAAATATCTGTCTTACTGTACCAGAGCAGTGTTGTATCTGATAAGAGTGCAAGAAGCAGGCAGAAGGGAAAGGCAAGTTAATGTCTTAGCATTTTCCAAAGGTCTTTCAGAACTTTGGATCATAAGGTTGATGAGGGCTTTGATTTGTGGCCACCCTTATTTTACAGACACTGCACTCATCTATGTATTGACACCTGAAAAGCCTGTCAAATGATTTCCTTGTGGAGTAAGTGTGAGCTAGGAGAGTTCTGAAGTGCCTGCGTTGTCATGAGATGATCAGAGGGCTCTCTATACCTGCAGTAAAGGGAACTGAAGGGGAATAGTATGATTGTAGGCACCTGCATCATAGAAACCTAGGCAATGATAGATTTGGTTTCCCAAACACAGGTGAGTGATATGTGGGTGCTGTTGCCAAAAGGCCCTGCTATTCTACAAGATTTTAGGCATCTCACAGCATCTTATCTGCCAGCCCCATATGGATGACCTGGAGCATCTTGTGCTGCCAGAGATATCTCATGTTTAGAGCAACTCAAGGCTCTGAAGTTTGCAGAGTTGTCTCTTAGCCCCACCTCTACCCATGGTGCTGCCACCAATATATCCTAGTATGGTGGCAGTTTCATTTCAAAATATTTAGGCCTGTTTTATCCTGTTTTTTGTGATCATTTCAAAAACTAAGGAATTGGGATTAAATCAAAATTCTTGACTAGCTTTTTAAAGTATTTTTCGTTCCTAAAACAAAAACGTTTTTCCAGGGAAGTTGCATAGGCACTTTATCATAAAGTGCATTCAACAACCCCAAACCCTAGCAGATCAAAAAAGTAACATTAGGAGAAATCATTCTGTTAAAACTGATCTAGTGAGTTGTGGACTGATGTAAAGTAGCAGAACTCAGCTTTGGTGCCAGTGTTGGAAAATGCTGTTAAACAGATCTCCAGAATTTCCTTTTTACTGACACTGTTCTGCCCTAATGAGCCCTTGAGCCATTGTAGCTTTTCTCTCCTGGTTTCTGTACAGAGGCTGTGCACCATTTCCCAGAGAGACTTCTGCCAGTGCCGGAAAGGGAGACCGTGTTGCTTTGCTCAGAGTTGTCCTTGTGCATTTTCCTCCCTCTTGTTACTAAGATAAGGAGTCTGTGAAAGACTGTGCAAAGCACCATGTTGGTTTAATCAGCGCATGAGGGAGAAACTAGATATGCCCTGTTAGTGCAGTCACAGTGCAAGCATGAAATTAAGTGGAGGTGGGGGTGGATGTGCCTGAGAGAAGTGCAGTCCATCTCTCAGGCTTGTAGTTAGGAGTCCATGGAAAGTCCATGGATTGAGTCAATGTCCTTGCAGAAAGCCTCTTGGAATCTGGCAGACCTGGGTTGCTGTGGCTTGCAATTATTGCACAATATAACTCAAAGTAAGTCATGCTGCAGTTTAATGTGACAGTATCAAATAGCAGCTTGGGAGAACTTGCATGCTGATTACAGCTGACGAGGAATGCCATCACTTTAAGAGGGGTGAAAAAGAAGTGAGAACTAAAAGGTTTCCTTTGTGCCTTGAGGGATGTGAGGATGGTGTTTTACTCCCCCCCCCCCATCACCCTGCAGATTAGTGGAGAGTTACACATGTTCAGTCCAAACATCTAAGCCGGAGGCTGCATGTTGACGTGGGATTTAATGCAACCTGCTAGTTAAATGCTTCTTCAAACTAGGGGGCCATGTGGTGGTGAATATCTCCTAGCCTCAATCGCTGTAAAGCAGTGCTGCGTGCTACCAAATGGTTTTTGTTCTTCAGCTCGGTGCTGGCAGTGTGGTTGCATGTCTGTCACTGGTACTTTCAACCTTTAGAAGCCAGTACTGCTGCCAAAAGAAGTGTTTCAGCCTGCCTGTATCCCATGGTCGCATCTTAGTGCTGCTGTAAACTGTTAATAATCTGAGCCAAGTTAAAACCACTTTCAGCTTCAGTAGCAATTCAGGTCAATGCTGAGTAACTCCAGCCCTTCTTTTCTCTTGTGGTTGTCTCTTGTGGATGCAGGATGAGGCTAAATGAGTTAAATGTGGGCTGGGAATTCAGCCATTCTAGGATAGGTGTCTGGAAGTTCTATGCAGAGAAAAGAGATATCCTGGATACGTTCAGGTTGTATATTAGGAAGGCATTAGTGAGTCATTGGATCAGGCTTCCCAGGGAGGTGGTGGAGTTGCCATCCCTGGAAGTATTCAAGAAAGGTGGAGGTGTGGTGTAAGATGGTTAGTGGGCATGGTGGGGATGGGTTGATGGTTGGACTAGATGGTCGTGAAAGTGTTTTACAATCTCAGTGATTCTGTCATTCTTGTCATTCTCCCATCTTGATGCTGTAATGCACGTAATTCATGGGATCTTTTAATAGTTTTATCTATTAAAACCCTGTATTGCACCTGGCAGTGGATGCGTCTCAAAATGCTTAATAGAGATAAATGGCGAGAAGGATGTTTATAGAAACAAGATTCTGACATATGCTAAAAAAAAAATAATTATTTTCTCACTGCTGCTTTAACTGCAGTATCTTTGGTGAAATCATGCCTTGACTCTTTTGTCTTATTCTTAGTTATTGTGTTAGCTCTGTGAGTGTTTCCGTCAGCCTTGATCAGACTGCTTACTGAGGGAAGGAGCTTTCTGCAGATTAGGGGATATGAAGTCATATGGCTGCATCACTTGTTCTGAATGGATTAAATATAGCCTCCCTTTTTCTACATGCCTCTAGTATAAAGACAGACAGGTTAGAAAGCATGAGAAAGTAGCATGTATTGCTTTTGAATTGCCTTCCTGCTACTTTTCCAATTTGGGCTCATGGTGTTCCACAAGCCATGCAGCCCATCAGTCTCTAGTACAGGAGGCATTAACCCTGGGCAGGTGGGGTTAGCTTTGCTCTGAAGTAATCATGGAGTCATTAAGGTCAGAAAAGACCTGTAAGATCATCATCTCCAACCCCAACCCATCCCCACTATGCCCGTTAACCGTGTCCCTCAGTGCCACGTCTCCATGCTTCTTGAATACCTCCAGGAATGGTAACTCCCACCACTTCCATGGGCAGCCTGTTTCAACACTTCACCCCTCTTTCTGAGAAGAAATTTTTTCTGAAACGTATAGATCCTTGCTGATCCTCCTGACCAGTGATCTATGCTGTTCTCCATCCTGGTCCCTCAAATTTTCCTTTCCTAGGCTCCTCGCACGCATGGCAGTGCACTGTGAGGCTGTGCAGAGCTGTGTCCCTGCCGGAGGCGCGGGCATCCTGCCAGCTGCCGTGCTCCCTTTGGGCTGCCAAAGTCTGGGGCTGCTGTGAGAGGAAGCCTGCGCTGCTCCCGAAGGGAAAAGGAGAGTGAGCACTTTGTATCACTTGACAGGAAGGCCTCTGCTTGACAAAAGAGTGCTGCTGACAGGCTCCAAAAAGCAGCCCTGTGCTTGTGTTTCCTGAGTCAGCATGACATCCCATGGGTTTGAAAGAGATGGGAGTTGCAAGCAGGATCCTCAGGTGTTTGCAGGCCTTGGCGGGTGGATAATTCCCAAAGGATGGATTTTCCACCTGTCCCTTCCAGACTCTAGTTCCTGTGTACCACCTGGAGCATCAGTGATGCTAGCAGCTTGGGAAGTACTTGCCAGATTTCTCTCTTCCCCTTTCACTCCCCCCGCCAAGAGCCTTGCACAGCAGTGAAGCAATCTGTGACATTCAGACAGCGGGAAGGGGAAGCTGCTGCAAAATAAAATAACAGCACCAGGAAGCGGCACCGTGCTCCTTCTCCACTCCCAGCTGGGAAATGACAATACTTCATTCAGTGCTCCAAGATTGTTGCAGCTCAGTCCTGGCTCAGCAGCACTGGCCGATAGCTTCCCTGGCTGCCCCAGCTCAGCACCGCCTGCCCAGTGGGCTCAGGGTGCCGGGAGGATGAGGCAAAGAGCTGCGTTAGCAGCAGACGCTGCACAACAGTACCTGGCAAAACATTTGCTTAGGTTTACAGCTTATGTGAAGATCCTGGAGGGTGTTTCCTTTATGTTTTAATTCCTGCTAGTTACATTTTTGCAGGAAATCCACAGCCCCCTCCTTGCTTTCATGGGGGGCTGTTACTTCTGCAGGCAGATCATGATGCAACGTCTTCCAGCCCAAATCCAGTGTGTAATATGTCACAGCAAGACTGCCTGGGGTCAGCTGTCCACTTGGACAGGTGCTGTGTGCATGCAGAGAGTTCTTTTCTTTCTTCCTCTCCTTCTCGTGGTAAATCAGCCCCTGGGTGCATGGAACTGCCACTGTAAACAGGTGTTTAAGTGCAGGGCACTGATCCTGCATTTCATATATGCTTTCTCTTAATGTGTTTGAAATGGCAATAAAGGAGATAAACTTTCTTTCGTAACCTGCCCAGACGGATTACCAACAGCCAGTTGGACTGTAGTCTGTAGATTGATGCTATTTGTTCCTGGGGTAATATAATCCTAAAATGAGAGACGCTTGGTTTTGCGGATGTTCAGGTTTGTTAGCACCAGTCTGACAGTCTAAAAAGGAGTGTATGATAAAGTGTGGGTATCATCTAACTGTAGGCATCAAATTTAGGAGTCTAAGTGAGGACTCTGAGTTGTGTCTACGCTGTCCATTAGCTGCACAGGAGGGTAAAGATAGACTGTGTAAATAGCTGCAGTCATTTGAGCTTATGGGGCAGCCTCTCAAGGGAAACAGTGCTGAAAGTGCTATTGCTTTAATGGTCAGAATTTCACTGGATGGTGCACCAACTGAAGTGTTCATGTGCTGACAAAATGCAAGAGCTCACAGTGAAGGGTTTCCTCTGTCATAACCCATTCCTGTTAGTCTGAGCCAGAGATGTATTCCTGCCTTCTCTAATTGCAAGCAATTCTTTCATGGCATTCTCAGTTTTCCCTTCTGTATTGCTCTCTCCATTACTAAGACATCTGGGGGGGGAAACAAAATTGAAAAAAAGATCAACTTAGTATATGAGGCCTGATGAACAGAGGCTGATGGCACTGGCTAAGCACCATTGACAGCAAAACTTAAAGTTCTCTAAAGCAGATTATTTGTTTATGTATGGCTAGAATGTAAAAATAAGGAAGTCAAAGCCTCCGTTGTTATCTGGATTCCTAAACCATGGATTTGCTATGGATTTGATGCCTGTTCTCATCTGAATCTTAGGGGACACAAAGGAGCCAGCACTTTTAATGGGATTTTGAGAGTTCTGGAGAATTTCTGTGTACTGTTTAAGAAATCCACAGTTTCAGCTTTGGTGAGATTGCCTGTGTCTGTCTACAAGCCCTCTGTAACCTTGTGGTTCTCTTTTAGTTTCAGCCCATAAAAGCTGCTGTCAGAAATTACAAAGCCAAAAAGGTTGCATGTAAATGCACAGGCCTCATGCACATCTGCAGTGCCTGGGGAGAGCATCCTCTCTGCTGCCCTCCAAACCCTGTGCCACGTCATTTTCAAGCCGAGGGAAGGCATCTGTTCATTCGTGGTCCTTGCACTGCTGAGTGGGTACTGGTGGAAAGATGCTATGTGTGTGGATGCTCTGAAGACTTCTCCTCAAGGATGGTGAGGATGAAGTTGCTCCCTGAGAGGGATATTTAAAAGCAATGGGTATATTGCTCACCGAGATGGCCTTTGAGCTTCAAATTGATTATCTTCTAGAGTTCCTAGACTAGATTTTCCCTAGACTTCAACCATGCATGTCTTGAGATTGTAATACAATATTGCTATTGTTTTTTAACCAGAGCTCTTCCATTGTACCCGCTTTTTCAGCGTGCACCAACAACCTTAGGAATTTCAAGCTGCTGGAACCCCACATGTTGCCCTTCCAGCAGGCTGCAACTTGATATCATTACCTGAGAAGTGATGTCATCTCATCACTGCACTGTCTTTGTTAGACATGTTAGAAGGAATGTGATGCTCCATGCCTTCTAGGGTGCAGCGTGAGTGTGTGAAATACAAATTGCTGAGAATCTATGCCTGCTGGAGTTGAAGCTCTTCCCATCCACTTGGAAATTTTGTTCCAATTCATGTGCTTACAGCTTTAATAGTTACTCCATCTGCGTAGAGCTGTCTGCTGCTTGCACAAGAATGGCATAAATGACTGTCCGCGTTCCTGTGGGTTTTTTTGAGTTGCTTCTAGATGTTAAAACCAGTTTGCATTTTCTGCTTGGGTTTTATCAACAGGCAATTTCTTATTTTTCCTTCTCTTGCTGGATGTTACTTCTCCTCTATCCCACCATAGTTGTCCCCATTCTTCTCGTTCTGTGGTACAGCTAAATCCTGAGAGTGCTGGACTCTTCCCCTACATCCCAAATCTGCATCAAATAGCTGCAGAGTTTCTTGGCCAAGTTCAATAAGCAAGCGAAGGTATTAAATGATGTCACCATCTATTAATAGAGACATTTGGACCTTGTTTACTGCTGAAACAAGAGTGCAGATGTGCTATAAGAAGGAGGCCCCTGGCACATACCTTTGGATCAGTGTGCCCTAAAGCCACGTTTCCCTGTACAATGAGTGATTTTGCAGTGTCTGATCATTTATAGTTGTGCAAACCTGTGGGAAGGGAGGTATGGGCTGCCCTTGGGGGCTGTGTTCCTGCCTCTGCAATCAGCTTGCTGCAGTTCATTTCATTGCTTTGTTCATCTTCATGCTTTCTGCCCTATTACTCTGTTTGGATGTGCTCTCTCAGTTATGCTGCTCCTCATTTGATCAGGGTTCTGACCTGCCTGGGACCTTGGGCAGCTGCTGTGACAGTTTGATGTAAAACCCCACTGTGCATTAACTCATTTTGCATCACTGTAAATGACTGTGCTAGACGCAGCAGAATGACAAATACTCTCTCTTTTCCATGATTATATTAGCTCTGATATATTGGAGGAAAAAGTTTGTAGAAGAGCTGTTTTCCGTCAAAAAATGCAGTTCTATTGGAACAAACTGCCATGTGGAGAAGTTTGCTGACTTTCAGACCTAAACAATCCTCTTGAAAATAAGGGTTTACCTTTAAGACAATTTCCACACTTTAGGTTTCTCTGCTGCTCAGTGTCAAACTGGATTTTGAAGTTCCTGAAATCCTAAGTGAAGCAAAATGCTTGTCTTCTGCCTATCTACAGGCAGCAGGAGGCTGTCTGTGCCCTGGCAGGCTGGGAAGGCTGTGGGCTTCCAAGGGAGCAGGTTTTCTGGCAGGACACAAGGCATGGAGTCAAATAATCTTGCTGTAGTGTTGTCTGCCTCAGTATGAGCTCCACGTTCAGCCCAGGTCAGCAAACCAAGTCTGCAGATAAAGAGCTATTCTGGGAGAGTGAGCTCAGAGGGGATGTGTAAATGCAATAAAACCTAAAATTTGTACAATATATACCCACAGCTGAATTGTGACTCCCTCAAAATCAAAGTGTTTAGCCTGTTTACAAAAAGGCTCCTCCTCAAATTAAAAAATAAGACTAAGCTGCCTGTTAACAGATAGAATGGCCCTACATGGAGGCCCTGGTAGCTCCAACATGGGGAGCCCAGTGCTTGGCAGCAAGTATTGACAGAGCAGAGGGGAAGCACCACCTGCCTGCTCATGGCCCCATTAATCTGTTAATGTGAAGTGGCTGCATCCAGATCTTGGGCTGGTTTTTAAAACAGCAAGTCAAGTGGGAAGCTGTGTTTGTCTGAGGGCTGAGGATGGAGCTGGTTTTGAGATAGTACTCTTTGACCAAGCATCTGAACAGCATGGGTGAAAAGATTGCCCGGACCAGAGCCCTCTTTTTCTTGTCATCCAGGAGATGTGTGCCTTTTTTCTTTGAAGATGATTTTATTTAGATAAACTCCTTCTGTGGAGGAAGGAGAGTGGAGAAAGGAAATGGTGGCAGAGAAGAGTTGGTGTTTTGTTCTCCATGGTGAGTGAGGCACGACTGTGTGGGTAGGGCATGGCACGTTGGGTGATGCACAATGCAGTGGGTAGGCTGCAGGATGGTGGGTCGAGCTCAATGTGGCAGGTACGGCAGATATGGCAGATAGGGCCTGGTGTCAGAGAGCTCCTGAGGTGGCCCATGGGCCTTTTGTCTATTTGGATGGCACTGGACAGAAGTTAGAGCTTTGTTTTCTGGTGCTTGCATCTTGTTCACCTTGTTCCTCAGGTATCCTGCGCTTTCATTGAAAGGGTGTTTTTTGGATTTGCCCCTTGTCTCTAGCAGAAGCTCCTCTGCTGATTGAAACCTTAAAGACAAAAGAGCTTCACTGGGGTCATGGAGATGGAATCAGTCTCTGGTCTTCAAAAATTAGCATTAGATCGGCTGCCTAAAATGATCCTTTCCAGAAATATGATGAGACTAGGTGTCTACAAGCCCCACTGCTGGCTGCAGCCCTGTGTCCTTTGGGACGTGAGCTATGCCATTTGAAGTGTATATCCACTTCCGTGTACCTATTTTACCAGGGCAGATCAGAGGAAAACCTTCAGCCAAGAGTGCTCTCCTCATTTATTAGAGCCTTGACAAGTTAAATAGAGGTAGAGATTAAATATGAATAGGACTTATGTTGGAAAGATCAACCCTAGAGACATTAAAGAAAGGGGAGTTAAGTCAACAGGAAAGTCATCTGACTAACGTGAGGGAAATCTAAATATGGGGGTGCCACTGGAGTCCTGTTTGCCACCTGAGACATGCCTGGATATAGCATTGCTATGCTCAGGAGGGAACTATAGCTTAACACCATTGTTTTAAACGTTCTTACAGGTTTGATTTTTTGTAAAACAAAAGGAAAATTTTATGCAAAGCAATTAGTGGTTTCTTTCCACGTGCTGACAGACTTTGTCTGTCTGTCTGCCTGTCTTTGCCTAGTTAGGGAATTTCTTTCCCTATTTAGGGATTTCTTAGGCTGCTAAACATAAGTTTCCCATCCATTATCTTTATTTATCATCAATACTTGTCTGATGATATGTTTAGCTGTCAAATTGAGCTGAAGTCTCACCAATTTCTTGCAGATGTATTACTTGCGTGAGAACAGCTTTATGTTGTCTGTTTAAATTAGAATGAAGATGTAGTCATGTTAATGACAAGATCAAGATGACTCCAGCTTTATGTCAGCATAGCAACAAAACTTGGCCAATATGCTATTTTTTTTGCTCTTAAATAGGAGGTTTTCATAGTGCTTGTTGGACTTTCTTTTTTTTTGTTTCATTTATTTAAAAGCATTTACTGAAACAGTGAATTTCATTTTAAGGCTATTTCTTTAACAAGGAAGTATGTTATAAATAGAAAAAAAAAAATCTCATTCCAGGAAAGTTGTGCAAATTTTGTCTGTATCTGCTGACTTCAGCAGGGTCACATCAGGTTTACACAACACACATTGCAGCTGGACTCATGTGGTGCCTATGTAGAAAAAGTGAAGTCACTATTAGAGGTGATGGGAACGTTTAGGGAAAATGAAGCTTTCCTGAAATTGTTTTTGGACTTTTGTTGAAAACCACCTATTTGAGAAGATGTAGAAGTATGATGAAAATTTAATCAGAATGATCCCAAGATGGAAGCCAAATGACAGGAAGAGCAAGACAAGGTGGTGCTCCTCATCTTGAGTTGCCAGTTGGGATAGGAAGCTCCAGATTCAGATCTCTGATTCACAAACTTCTGCCTTGTTCCTGGTCTTTAGGCATTTTGCATACTTTCTGCAAAGTATCACTTTGTCAGGAGGGGAGACAAGGTTGAATACAAATCTAATAGCCAAAAATAGTTAGCAGAGAGAGACTCCAAAATCTCTTTTTACTTCTTTTTAATGATTAATGACTTTTCTCTTGTCCAGCGTGGACAGCATGAGGCTCTTAATCAGTTGATACCTTCTTTTTCAGTTAACAACAAACACTGAAGCAGTGTTTTGCTCATGGTGGACTCGGTCTTGCGTTCAGGGACAGGATGACTTGTGTCAGTGCCAAAACCCACAGGCCTCAATGTACAAGCTCTTGCATCACTGGAACTGGCTCTTCAGTTACCAAGTAAGAGAAAGGCAAGTGGATCTCATGCTTCTTGATTGAAGCTTGGGAAAACTGGGCTTCACCAAAAGTTCCCTGTGTTGTGTACTTCAGGCTTTTTTCCCAGGCATGGTCCTTACTCCCACCTTTCCATCTCCAGTTACCTGTTCCTGCACCTTGCTGTGCTGTTCAGCCATCTGTGCTAGTCAGGTTGTTCATGTGTTTTCTTGGTAAATAGGATCAGCGAAATGATGAAGTTTAAAAAACAAATAATGAAATTCCCTAAACCAATAAAGCAGGAATAAACCTCTTGACAATACTCCCTCTCTCCTCCTGCAGATGTTAAGCATAGAGATGCAAAGGCTGTCTCCCTTGGGTGCAGAGAGTCTCTGATCTCACTGATGTCCTTGAAGTGATGTGTTATAAGTAGGAAGGAAAGAGGGAAGAGCCCAGGTCTCATTGGCAGAGAATTCATGGCTAGTTTTGTGGGCAGAAAACCTTACCAAACTGCAATAGCATGGATGCTGCTCTGGGAGATAGTCACCCCTTCCCAGACCTAACCTTTTGCTCTCTTGCTGTTGAAATCCCCGTGCTGACATCCTAACCCTGCTGGAGTGCAGCCTTTTCATTTCTTGGATGTGCTAGCAAGAATTTTTTTTTTTCTTTTTTTCCCACAGTCAGTCTATCCAGTGCCCCTCAGAACAGGCTGTCCTGCTGGACATTTCAGTGCAATTAGATATTAGGTGTCAGGAGCAGATAATGGGCAGACGCATATCAGAGGAGATGGCACTTAGCTAATCACTGTCTCTCTGTATCTAACAGGCTATTTTAGGGAAAAACAACAACAGTGCAAGAAAGATCCCACCGCAGCGCCTGTGGCTGAGATTGGCTGCTATTTCCTTGGGGTTGTGTCGGCATTTCCATTCAGGCTTCACTTGATGCTTTCCCAGCAGCCTTGTTTTCACAGCTGCCCCATGACTGGGCAGGAGCTGAGTGGCAAATAAAAGCAGCCACATCTCTTGTTGTTGGCACATCTGTCTTCTGCTGGATCGCTTTTTTTGCTGTTTCCCTGGGCAGATCAAGAACCTAGGTATGGGACTGTATGGGAAAAGGAGGAGAACTTTTAGGATAATTAGCATTGCCCATCAAACCTCTACATTTTAGATGTCTGTTACATCAGAAGCATTTAGCTTTGAAGTTGCAACTTTAAGCATTTTAGTGTGTTTGAGCACTTGATTTTCTGCATCTCTGGCATCTGCTTGGTTTAGGTATCTAACGTCATCTTCCTGGGCTCTGTTTCAGCAGCAAAGGGGAAAAAAAAAATAAAAGTATGTTGAATAAAACCTAGGGTGGCTGACCTTACACACTCAGATTATTTTTTTAAGCATTCTTTGCCTGAAACTAATTAGCTCATACTAATTAGACCTAAGTGGTGAGTTGCTAGGGAGGCAGCTGTGGATGTTGTTAGACTCCAAAATGTGGTTCCTGGTAAAATGAGAGCCCAGTGAGCCTCTCTAGTTGGCATCAAGGTTGTTACTTTGATGAGTTGCCCTGGGTACCTCAGCTGCTTGAAACAGTGGAGAAAAAGCAGGAAAAGCTGTGAATCTGAAGGATTTGGGAAAATAAGTTTAAAGAGAAATAGAAATTCCATCTTGCTGCTGTGCCATACAAAAAAGAAAATCTCACCATGTAACTCCTGAATTGCAGGAATTCCTGGAGCCCCAGCAAACTCTGTCTAATCTCTCTCAGTCTCTCACGTATCGCCTCTGAATGTTTTCAGTGAGTTCCCAGACCTCGTGCTTTCTTGCTCCTGATAACTAGCCATTGCTGGGATGCCAGAACCACTGCATTGCATAGTTCAGCTATCAACAAAAATACAGTGAGATAAGGAGGGTGGTTAATAGCAGAGTGTTCGTGGTAACGCAGATGTCAGAGAAACTCAAATGTCTTTCCTGGAGAAGTTTTTTAAATGGGTCAAGTTACTTTGGGAAAAATAGTATCTAGCTCATTTGAAAGTGTGAAAATCCATAAGAATATCAAGCAAACATTTCCTCCTGTTGAAGAGACAGACATGCATCGGATGTACCCGCAGTACTTCGGGGTCTTGGCGAAGTAATGCCGCTCATCTGGGACTTTCCGAAGAAAGCCTGTTGGGTGCTGAGCATGTCTGGTGAGCTCAGACTTGCAATTGAAGATGAAAAGCTTGTCTGAATGCTGGGCAATGTGTTCTTTTGAGAATTAAGCCTATAAAAATTGAAATCTGATAGAGGAGCTGAAGGATTTATTGAAATGACTGAGCAATTGTAGGATCATGGATGCCAAAGAGGAAGAATGGGGCTATTGGGTCTTCCTGCCAGGTCAGGGCTGTTCTCTGCAGTGTCTGGTTTAGCAACCTGTTCAGCTGTTTCGAGTGAGAGTTTCCATTGCTTCCCTTCTGAGACCGTTGTGTTTCCTGATAGGAAAATTCAGTAACAATGAGATCTAATTCCTGTGCTATGCTTTTTTTCTTCCATCTAATTGCTGGTTAATATTCTTAATCATTGTAATGAGAAATACATACCCAAATAAGAGAGAAGGGGGGACCCTTAGTTGATGCAGTGTTTACCGTGATATTTTTGCTGGTTTGTCACTAGAGAGTAGTACATATTGCCACTGATACATTTGTGTCTGTCCATATGCAACAATTGTGATGATTTGGTGGCTCAGATTACTTATATGGATAGTGAAGAAAAACACAAAGCATGTTTTTGTCTTCAGATCTATGACCTGTGAATTTAGATAGCTCAGAACCTATTGCTCTTTGTTTTAAAACATGTTGCTGGGAAATAGGATGGAAGCAATCTCTTCCTGATTTTGCTATTAGATTTGGAAGCATCTTTAAGCTATTCTGAACTCATGAGTAAAATGTCGGTTTGTCCAAAATGGTAGGAAAGGAGGGACTGCACTCCCTTCTCCATTCGTGAGGATGCTATACTTCCATTTACAGAGGGGGATTGGCCCCAGCTGTGAAGGCATGTGCCACCCTGCCCCTCCTGCCTGCTATTTAATGCTTGTTAAAAGAACCCAACCTTTAGTTTAGGTTCAGCATTTCACTTGATAGCTCTCTGTGCAGCCACTGGGGCTGGGAAAAGGGAGGGAAGAAGTATCTCAAGAGCAGAAGCAAGGCAGAAGAGAATAGCTAGGGAAGGGAAAAAATATAGAGACATTGTTTCTAACAGCACTTAGTGGCCTAGATTTTCCTTTCACAGCTATTTCAAAAGTCTGCTTTATTGTAGATCCATTCAGCTTTTATTGGTACACTGTGTAGTAGCAGCCACTGTTGTCTGCACAGCCCTTAACATGATACTCTGCCAGATGGCAAGAATATAAACCTGCGTTTGTACTCTGGGATTGATCAAAGTTTTTTGCTGTTGTCACCCCTGTAACATTGTCAGAGATGGAAGGCCCTCATCCGTGTTACCTCCCTGTGTGTAAATTCAGTACAGTGCTCCTTTTCATGGCAGTGTAAAGCACGCATTCCTTAAATCCCAGGAATAACCCTGTGCAGGGGAGGATGCGCTGCGAGGTTTCACCAGGAGTTTGTTAGACAAGGTTTGTGTACAGGGAGTGAACCTGGGCGGGCAGATCTCTGGTAGATGGCAATCAGCAGCTCAGTTAGCAGAGCTCCAATGCAGAACGCAGTCTGGGAGCTCAGCAGGAGCCCCCAAAAGAGGAGGGATTTGGGAGTGATTAGAGAAATATGCAAGGCAGTGATTGTTCAGTGGTTTGGGATTAACAAAACTTTGCAGAGGGAGTTTTGGAATGGGAAATGAGGAGTGGGACCGTGCCTCTGTAATGAGTAAAGAGAAATCAGATGTTACGGTCCTTGCTCTAAGGAAGAAGGATGCCTCTAAGAAAGAGTGGTGAGGCACTGGAACAGGCTCCCCAGAGAAATGTCACCATCCTTGTTCAAGAGCAGTGGAGATGTGGAACTGAGGGACGTGTTAGCGTATGTGGCTGTGAGGGATTGATAGTTGCGCTGGATGATCTCAGTAGTCTCTTCCAACCTTAATGATTCTATGCCAAAACCAGACAGAGGGAATCAGAATTGGATAGAGAGCATTGTGAACAATTTTCTTTTTTCTGCTCTTTAAGGAAATGACCTGCAACCCTGGAGAGGAAGGAGAGGCAAAGCAATGCTCAGAGGTCTTGTAGGACTGTTACTTCAGAAGGCTTTTACAAGGCTGCCCTGCTGTAATCCCACCTCATGCTGCTGGAGCAGGGCCTTGTCACGTGGCAAGAGGAGGTGATCCCCTCCAACATGCCGCTGTGTATGAATCACCACAGGGAAAACACTGCTGATGCATGTTGTAAAAAAAAAAAAAAAAAAAAAAAAAAAAAAAAAAAAAAAAAAAGGCAAAAGCTGCCAGTTTTATCCTTTTGACATTTTACAAAACAGGCAACTTTCTATTTTAAAAATTTATTAATTGCCTTGTGTTTTTCTTACATTGATGGGGAGCAGGAGAGGAGAAGCCTGGTTTGAGATGATTTATGGCTCCAGGGGTGGCTAACATTTTGGCAAACCTTGCAGGAAGAGCCCCCGAAGCATGCCAGCTGTAATCTGCCGAGCTTTCCAGGGATAAACAGAGCAAGATAACATTTTATTTATCCTTGCACAAACAGGCTGATGGAAAATCGGTATGTCTCAGACAGGCAAATTCTTCCTCCTCCCTCTGCCCCCTTGCCCCAGTTCAGGCTCCCTGCGAGCAGCTGAGCTTTCTTACTCCTGCAGTCCCCAACAGCTTCAAATTCACTTCCCTCAGCGCCTTCAAAGGAGGTTTTGATAAATGCATTACACTTTACAGCCAGCCAGGGCTCTAATTGCCAGGAGGATTACGATAAGCTTTTTTTCTAGTTGTTTCAAAACAGTCTGGAGGACGGCATGCCCTCCCAGTGCAAATCCCCCACCAGCCAAACATAGGTGCAGCAGGGTGCCATACTCACCCTGATTATTGCATTAAACTGGGGGTTATTTGATTATAATCCAGCTGAGGTGGTGTGGTTTGGAGCTCAGTGCAGACTTGCTGGTAACCTACACTAGATAGGGGGCTCATGCCAAGGCAGCTCCTTGTCAGCCCCCAAAACCCTGGCGCTTCTGGGGGCTCAGGAGTCCTACCATCAGCCCAGCCTCGTGGGCCAGCAAAGTGGGAACTCAAGAGGTCTGTCAGCCCCTGGGAGCTGTGTGGTTATTGTACTTCTATGCTTTTTTTTTTTTTTTCTTTCTTTTTGAGAGGCTGTCTTGTTCGTTTGCTGCTAAGTTTAATGACCATGGTCTGGTTAAAAAATAACGTGAGGAAAAAAAGCAGAGCTGCCTTAAGTTGTGAGCTAAAAATAGGGAAACCTGTGCCATTAAATTGGGAGGATTTAGAAGCGTAACCATAAAGCCAAGAAGAGTTTGCCAGGGCATATCGAGTGACACAGATTTCAGCTCCCTGCTTCTTCTAATTTTCTTCTTTTAAAGATGAACTGAACAGGCTTAGGTTACCATTTTGCAGTTTTTGACTACAAATAGCGTTCAGGGGTTTCCCACTGTGACAGCTAGTATTAGAGCTTCCTTTGTAATTTTTATTGACTTTTATTTGTAACTTATTTCCAACTCTTTCCTATCAGCAGAGAAAATACTTTGTAAGGACTGTTTAACCCTTCAGTGCCCCAGCATGGGATTGATACATACAAGACATCTGTTCCAGATGAATTTGAGGACTTGTAACCTAGAGAGGAGAGAAAACAGTGTAATGGTTACTGTTCTTGGCACTTAATGCATGACAGTGAGTGAGCACCCAGGTAACGGGGAAGGATTTGGCAAGGAAGAGTGAATATCAATGGGTAGTGGAAGGTTGAAGATGGCATAAGAGCTTTCTTTTGGTTTGTGTGGGCAAGGGATGCTTAAATATGACATTCAAGGCTAGGCTGAACAAAGCTCTGAGCAATCTGATCAAGCTGTGAATGTCCCTGTTCATTGCAGGGGAGTTGGACTAGATGACCTTTTAAGGTCTCTTCCAACTCCATGGGTTGTGTGTATGACAGTTGTGCATCATCTGATCGACCTGAGAGAAATCTTTTCTGTCTTTGCCATCAGCAGCCAGTGCATGAGTTTCCTGGGTCTGTTGCTTCCCCAAGAATACCTATACTGGGAAGTGCCAGGTTGCCAGTAAGTGACTTCTGGCATCTACCTGTAGGGCTGAATGGAGACCTGAGACAGAGCTGTTCAGCCTCTAAACACATGCTGTGGTCTGGTGTCGAAACTGGCATCTAGTGAACATCTTTTTAAGTTGATCTTTTTCTTTTTCTTTTTTTTTTTTTTTTTTTTTTTTTGCATAATACCAGATGTTTTCCTGTTCAGTGACTGACCAACCCAACTTGCCATTCCCCTTATCACTGATAATGTCTACTTACCTATCTTTGATTGGTCTAAGCTTCAGTATTAGCTCTAAAGCCTTGTAAGCCACTGATGTTGTGTAGTTGAGCTTGTACTCACCTTGGATGACACTGTTACCCATCTCAGTATTGCTATGTATGGAAGAGAATCATAGAACGGCCTGGGTTAAAAAGGACCAGAATGATCATCTAGTTCCAACCCCCTGCTGTGTGCAGGGTCACCAACCACCTGACCAGGCTGCCCAGAGCCACATCCAGCCTGGCCTTGAATGCCTCCAGGGATGGGGCATCCACAGCCTCCTTGGGCAACCTGTTCCAGTCTGTAAGCACCCTGAATCAGACAGCTCACTGTCAAGGAAAGATTCATTTCTCTTTTTTTCTGGACGCTGTCTTTGAGTCAGCTGGGATCTGTCCCCCTCTTGGCTTCTTCTGTATGAGCAGAACTGTCCAGTGTGCCAAAAGGCAGCATGACAGACATACAAGGAAATATTCAGGGAACTCTGAAGGTGATGAAAAGCGAAGTTATTCTAGATAAGCTCTGGAACACATTGCCATGAGATAACACCAGGAACACGTGCTGGTTGGGATTAAAAAATATGTAGATATGTTGATAATGGGAATATCTGCTCTCATATTACCTTGTTCTTTTTTAAGGGATGCTAATCTTGATGCTTTAAAAGCATATGCTGAATGCTGAATGTATGGTTATTTAAGGATTGCTTTACTGGTATATAATGGTATGCTATGCACTTGGTGTCTTTCTAGCGTGAATGAAGCTGCTACAACAAAACTATACTTTAGTCTATACAGCTAAAGCATCCTCTAAAAACTGGAGATATTGCAGGCTTTCTGATACACGTTATCTGTTCTGAGTGAATCTGGGATCACTCTTAGCCTTACCACTGTAAAGCCTTACCACTGTAATGGTAATGTCATTCTAGGGTTTGCTACTCATACCTTGCTGTCTGGAGGCAGAAGAATTGTATGCTCTTACAGCGTTCCTGGCTTTCAGAAATAGTGCCAGGATGGTGCTCTGGTGGGCAAAGTTACAGGTCAGGTGGGCTGTAAGCGGAACATCACCTGCTTGTCTGAACCAGCAAGGTGACAAGCTTCTTCTGCAGAGTGCTTTGATTTATGTGCTCTGGCAAACACCGAGAGGGGGGCATGATCTCTGTGAAACACTGTGATTGCAGGTAGAGAGGGGCTGAATCATGATGCTCTGAGGTGAATTCAGCATTGCTTTGGAAACATCTTTCTGCCTGAAGTGGAAATACCTTTAGATAGGTATGTTCAAAACTGATTGGAGATGTCAGAGGAAGTTTTTCTATGAATTTCAAAGGGAATTGCATCCTTATCCCAATCCACCACAACCGCCCTACAGATCCTCTAGCTCCTCTCTTGTTTCAGAATAATCTCACTTGTTTTTAGCTCCCTGTCACACCAGCCCTTCAGTTTGTTTAGCAGATGTTGGGCCAAACTTCGATAGCTAGGGTAAACAGAGCTAAGGTCAGTGTGAGAGCACAGCACCCCAGGAGAGCTGCTGGTGTGCTGCATCCAAGAGGAATGGGAGGGAATCTGGGAAGACATGGGTAGGATCAGGCCCTTTGAAGGTAGGGGAGTTTATACCTATATTAAAAAAAAAAAAACATACGGTACAGACATGTGCAACCTTAACATGAACTAGAAAATCTATACTGTTCTCATGTTTCCTCCCTTTGAAGACCTTGCATTTTGTACTCTCAGCCATTAACATATGAATTAGTGATTTTTTTTTAAAAAAAAAAACAACAAACAAAACAAACTCAACATCTTGATAAGAACCTGACTATGCTTTACTACTCCATCCTATAAGGTAACCACAGAGAGATCCTTTTACTCCAGCCATTATTGACAATGCATATTATGTTCTTCAGAGACTGCCTGTCTCATTCAAATGCAAGATCCATGTCTTGTCTAAGCATTAGTGTCACCTGATAGACTATGTCCAGCTTCACCTTGCCTTTCCTAGAGAATTGGGCTTAGCTGCAAAGTCACAACATAGGCAGAGAGAATAAAGAGCCTTTGTGCTTCTGTTGAGTTCATTCTCTGAAGCTGATCAGGCAGCAGGATTGATTACCAGAAAGGTAAGGGCCTGATAACCTCCTGAATCTGTATGACGACACTTTTCTGACTACTTCCTCCTCTGATTTGCATTTCAAGCTTCTGCCTTGCTTTGGAAGTGACTCTCTCTTTCTTTCACCAAAAGTTCAAATTGGAGTAAGTAGACATGAGAAGAGTCAGGAGGGAAAGCATAGGCTTGAAGGCCACTGTTCTAAATTTCCATTAATTAATTAATGCAAATTAAAACCATTGCCTGTTCTTTAAAGTACAGTTATCTCTAGGTCAGCTTCTTTGCTTCATAAGTACCGGGAAATAATGTTAATTTATCCACTCCTTAAATGTATCTACAAATGCATAAAATGACATTAAACAAATTATTAAGGTTACAAAAAAAAAAAAAAAAAAAAAAGACTTGAAGAAAATCACAGAATCATTAAGGTTGGAAAAGACCTTTAAGATTATCTAGTCCAACCCCAACCCATGCCCACTAACCGTGACCCTCAGTGCCACATCTCCGTGTTTCTTGAACACCTCCAGGGACGGTGACTCCCACCACTTCCCTGGGCAGTCTATGCCAATGCATCACTACTCGTGGAGAAGAAATTTTTCCTAATATCTAACCTAAGGCCATTGTATCTTGTCCTAGAGAGGAAATGTCCTTTTCTGCCTTAATTTGTCTTCTATGGGCATGTGCTAAATGGTACAACTTCTAATTAGTAGACATTCTCCTACCCTTTTTCTGCTAAAATTATATTTTTTCATAAAAATTCGATGTCCCAAACATGCAAAAGCCTTAGCCCAAATTCTGTTAGGCAAAATGATGAGCAATTAAAATCTTTTCATCTTCAATTTGAACAGCATGTTAATTCTCATCATAACCACTGAGACAATGGTAGCTGTTAAGTATGGAGGTCCTGTATGTAAGTCTGCATTTTCTTTTGTTCAGGATAGGAACAGAACAGGGAGAAATTTTGTATTGAAAAGATGCTTTTTTTTTTTTTTCTTACATGTTGTTACTCTTATGCAAGAGTGACGATCTCTGTTCAGTGCCTCCTCTTTCTGTACTGTGTTGGTGTATAGTGGCTCCCAGAAATGGGTATAGTTCATGCTAAGGGCTGTGGGAGTGGGACGCTGTTTGTGTCCCTATCTGCCAGAAGCTCCTCGCCTTTGTGTACACATGCTCAAGGTATTTACCTGTGTGACTTATTGTAGGGTACCTGCTTTAGTGGGGGATTGGTCTCAGTCTCTTGAGGTCCCTTCCAACCCCTGTGATTCTGTGCGCAAAGACTTTAAGGAACTGTGCTTCTCTCTCCTCTATTTGGGAGGTGACCCAACGGGCCCCAAATCTCTTATTGCTGCGTTACAGAACTGTGAGGAGAGGTGAAACCTCTCTTGCCTAAATCCAATGATTATAAACAAGCCACTTAGACAAAACCATAAAAGATTGTGTAAATGGAAGTATGTTTTCCCTTAGGGTTTTCCATCAGAGGATCTGTTTCCCTGACGCCCAGCCCCAGGGAATAGCCTGCTCTTTTGTGAGCGATTCCTATGGGAGGTCTGAGGAATTCTGAAGCTGTCAGGCTGTAATACCCTGGTTTTAGCTTTTTCAAGAAAGCACACTCTTTTCCAGACACTGAAGCCAAACTGCTGGTTTAAAGCTGCTACATTTCACCAAAAGAATGCTGATTATTTCACAGTCATGTGAGCGCCTGACCGGTAAAACGTGTGGGCAGTCTGCAATTTTTTTTTTTCCTATTTTTTTTCACCCATTTGGCTTCTTCATACAATGCCTGAAGATCTTTTGAAAGGGCCAGAAAAATCTGCTGACGGCTCAGGCAGCTGATTTGACCCAGAGTGCCTGCTTGGCTGAGCAGAAAGATGACACTGCAGCAAAAATGTTACTTTAAGGGAAAAGAAAACGCACAACGCTACTGCCATTGTTTGCAGCCTCTGTTCTGGTGCCAAGCTCGGCACTTAGCAAAACACAGAGGTACCAGGCTTTAACCTTTCGCCTGCTTCCCGCAGGTGTTGTCTTTGCTCTGAATAGGCAGGTTGAGGTTCACAAATCACACCCTTGCCTCTAGCAGCCCCATTGGCTGGATGAAGATTTGTAGCAGGTTTTGTGGTGAGCAGCTTAATAAGATATTCAGTGAAAAGGATCATTTTCTCTATTCTGCTTTTTCTAAGCTTTGCTTTTTATTTTAGTATTGAGTGAAGCCTCTGGTATCTTCTCTTGCTGCAATAAAGTGGAATTGGTTCAGCGTTGGGATATCCAGCCAATGTCACACTATGGAGCAGGCAGGTCTCTCTGTTTTGTGATTAAACTATATTTCATCATTGACAGAGGAGTTGGAAAAAAGAATCTGAAATGACTTTGGTGAGGTTCCTGTTTAAATACTTATTGTTTTGAGTGAAAATGGTTTGTGGAAGGAGAGCAAAGAAAGCTCTGACTTCAAAGCTTGTCATTGTAGAGTAATCTGATGGTGAGTGGTCACGCATACCTGAACGTCACTCCTACTGCAGCAAAGCCAACGCGCTGGCAAGCAGCCTGGTCATGTTCCCATTAAAGTCCGGATGAGAGATGCTAAGCTGGTGTAAGTCATGATAACTGTATTTAAATGTTTTTTTTTCACACTTAGTGACTGCACCAAGGGCTGGACACCACTTCCGAGTCTGTGGGAGCTTCTCAAAAAACCCTCTGACTCTCTTATTTGTTTAAATTGTAGAGGAATCCTTTGAGTTCAGGAAAATTGGGTACAAGTACGTACAGAACTTGCTGTACTCTTTCAGCCTTTCAGGCTGCCTTGCTACCCCACTTCACTTATCAGGACGCTGGTGAATTCCCAGATGCGTTATGTGTTCCCTTCATATTAGAGTGATATTGTTTAGTCAAGTGACTTGGTTTAGTGGGCATGGTGGTGATGGTTGGACTAGATGATCTTAGAGGTCTTTTCCACCCTTTGTGATTCTGTGTTTCTGTTTCTGCCACAAGAAACTGGTACCACTCATTTAGCTTAACTGAAAGGTCTTCATAAAAACGGCCCATCGTGCTACATTCTTGTAGCTGAGTTGGGTGCTGTTCTGCACCCATGGGCATAGCAATGTTTTTTCCTGTAATTTTTTGATGTGCAGCTTGAGATATGGAAGCCATGGAGTTTTTTCTTCCTTCCCGGTAGATGCATGTGCAAGTTGACAGGCACATACTTTCCCACCATGCAGATTGAGTAACTTCTTGCAAGGTTGATGCAGCAGTGATGACAAATTAGTGCCTCTCAGTATTCAGAAGATGCCTGGAAGGCAGACAGATTACCTCAGAAGCACCTCAACTAATCCTGCTCAAGAAAACCAGTTTGCATAATCTCTAATCTACCTACTGAAGCTAGGGTGGATTTGGTGCACTCTTTTTTTTTTTATGGGTCTGTGATTTAAGGTGATATGAAAACTGGCAGCTCAAGTCTAAAGATTTTTTGTTTTTCTGTGAATGCAGAAAAAGATGAAATATTTAATATTCATGATTTAATATTCATTAAATATTTTTTTGTTGATTAGTCATTTTTAATGTATTTGTGAATACCCTTCTGAGCGTTTGGACGCGATAGGTGTTGATAAAAATCCACAGCTTGGTGCTTTTGTCACTGAAGGAACTTGTGTATTATTCTATATTAGTCACACTTTATGAGATGTTTGATCCAATTCAGACCTTTCTGCTGCTAAATAAATAATTGGCCTCTCTTTTTAGTGCAGTGTCAACAAAAGTGTAGGAAGTGGTGTGCATACAGGAGACTGTAACTGCTGTGGCTGCAGTTGTCCAAAGGCTGGCAGTCTTATCTCCAGAGATTTAAAAATAAAATGCTGCTCTGCTCTGGAACAAGCTCAGAATGTTCCATTATTTAATTTTTTTAATTTTTCACAAGGTGGAATGTCAACAAAAATTCCCTTTTGGGATGAAAGTCTTGAGCTTTCTGCATTCTTCCTGGCCACCGTACGTGTTCAGTACAGCATGCGGTCTCTTATCCCTGCTTCTTTGGACTAAGCTGTCTGTGGCCATCCTGGCAGCAGGAGGTTGGACTCTGTATGTCCCACTGATCTCTACTCTCAGTGAGGGCTTCCTGGGTGAAACCGTAGCCCTGTGTTGACCAGGATTCTCCTTGTTTATGGGTGAACCCATTCACTGTCACTTAAACTTCCAACCTGTAAGTTATACTTTAAGTACACATACAGCCATTTCCCCCTCATCAGAAGAAATTTTGTAGGCATGCTGGCTGGCTCATTTTGCCTTGTTGTTTTCTCCATTGCTCGAGTTTGTTGTCAGGTCATGCTAACCTGACCATGGATGTGTGTTTTAGCTAAAGGAATCATGGATCTGAGCCTTCAGCTAGAGTTCATAGCTGAGTTACAGTGACTTAGCTACATCAGTTCATTGTAAATGAGCATCTATCTTTTTAAAGTGACTTGACCCCCATGGAAACAATTCCATGGAGCACAGGCTTGCAGACAAGGCTGGAGCAACCTGCCAGGGAAAGGGAAATGGAAGCAAAAGGCATGAGAGAGGAAAAAAGCCATAACTTGTACTCCCAGGGCTTTCTGGTAGTGATGCTACTTAGGACTATCCTGGTGCTTTCCCTTAGGGGGAAAAAAAAAAAGTTTATAAAACATGGGGATCATAGAATTACAGAATATCCCATGTGGAAAGGAACTTGGAAGGATCAAGAAATGTTTAGATGTTGTACTGAGGGACATGCTTTAGTGGGAATACTGGTGATAGGTGGATGGTTGAACTGGATGACCTTAGGGGTCTTTTCCAACCTCGGTGATTCTGTGGTTCTATGATCGTTGAGTCTAATTTCTGACTCCGCACAAGACTATGCACAAATCAGACCATATGGAGATGAATAGTACCATCATCATTATACAGATGGGGGAATGAGGCAGAGAAAAATAGAAAGACTTTGGCTTATTCATCTCACCAGGAAAACAACAGCATCCAGGTCAGTCAAGTCCCAGTCTTCATGCCTTAGTCCTTAGCCTGTGGCTGTCAGACTGCCTTGCACCTGTGCAGATCAGGCAGGCGCAGAGCTGCCTGAGCAGTGGCCATCCATGGTCAGAGTTGGGGTCAGGGGGAAGTCAAAGCCTTCCTCACTGCTGCCTGTCCCAGATGCATGGCTTGTGTCCTCCCTGGGGGAGAAGGCATTGCTCTTGCAGTGTAAAATCGTGTAGTCAGCATGAGAAATTTCATGCTCTGTGTCCTGAAATCCAATATGAAGCAGTTGCTTTCTCTCTGTCCCACTGGCTTGTTACACAGCTCTGTGTGTGGCCTCTCCCATAATCAACCTGAGGGGGTTACTTTCCTTTTCTAATTTGTAGGAAGTGGCTCATGACATCTGTTGCAGCCCTGAGGCTCCTTCTTACAAACTTTTAGCTATTTTTCATTGAAAGAAAAGGCAACACAAAGAGGTGTAACAATTAACCAACTTGAGTCCTAGCTTTTAAAACAGCATCTTCTAATTGCTCAGTAAAGGCTACTGGAAGCAAGAAAGAATGAATGAGCTTCTTAGGGAACTGTTGACTTAAACTGTAGGATTGAACTGTCTCATTTCTGTTCATGTTAACTCTTTAAAGGGGAAAAAAAAAAAAAAAAAAAAAGAAAAAATTAACCTTGGAAGAGTTTTAATACACTTTACTTTATTGATTGTTTGTTTCAGCAGCCATCTGTTTCACCTGTTCTGCTGTGTTATTTACACTTACCTGTCGCATTTTACCATAACTGGCATTGTGGGAGCTCCCCTATAAAAACACTACAGATTTTGATCCTTATGCTGAAGCTTTTTGGAAGGCAGAAACACCTTTTATAGGCTTAAAAGGCAAAAGGGATCATTTGGAGTCTCTTACCGTATATAGTTTTTTCAGGTTTTTCATTGCATTTTGAAGTTAGATGGTTTGGGTAAGGAAAATGTCTAAATGAGGCAGATGGATGTTACAAGTTAGCTGGTCTGAGATGATCTCAATCTCACTTCTTGGAGCCGCTTGTTATTACAAAGCCAGTGTTCCTCAGGCCAGAGAGAGAGAGAGGCTGCAGAGGTGAATCTGTGTGCACCAGGGCTGTGAGAAAATAGCAGAGTTTAGTTCACACTGATTTACAGCGGTACTTTAAATGAATTTCTGTGATCTAGGCTGTGACTCTTCTGTCAAACATATAGATCTTAAACCTAAAAATTGTTTACAGTGCCAATTTTGGTAGACTTTCACCCCAAATTTTTGCTTTTATCCAAGTTGGCATCTTCTGACAGGCAGCTGGAATACTGTTGTGCTGTGATCTCATCTGACCTCTTACACAGCTAAGTCTCATGAGGTAATTTCTGCATCTTTTCTATTGGGTATGGCACAGAAGTTGTGAGGATATAGCAAACCTTTAAGAAAGCTGTTTTGTGTTTACACTGGGTAGTTTGTGAACAGCTTTGACTTCACCCAGCCTCCTGATGCCCTTAGAGCATTTGGGTTTTGGAATATTGCTGGGACTTCTGGGGTTATTAATCAACAGCTATCTGAACACGATCCAGCTGTATACTTAGGTGGCCAAGAAGGCCAATGGATTCCTGGCTTGTATCAGAAAAAGTGTTGCCAAGAGGAATAGGGAGGTGATCTTCTCTCTGTTCTCAGCATCAGTGTCTGCAGCTGGCTCTTCATTAATAAATAACAAGGTATATGGGAATTCTGTGTAGGAGGCTTCTGCAGGACCAGGCAGAGTGTGTGGATGAAGAGCCGAGGGCTGTGTTCAAAGAGAAGGGAGCTTTTGTATAGCACCTTTATATAGGGGTGTAACAAAATATATATGATTAGGGCTGATAGATACGGGGGTTGAAGAAATCAGTTCTGGGAAAATAGCAGTGCAGTGATTGCTTGGAGCTGCAGGAACCTGGGCTCTGCAGTCACTGCATGAAACAGCTGAGAGCAAGGCGAATCCCTGCTGTGTTTCTAAGTGCTTTGTGGCCATTAGGAGTTTGTTTTTTGAGCCCATCTTGAAGGGGGGACCTTGGGCCATGCCTAGGTTTTGCTGAAAAGCATCTATCTGGCCTCCACGTGCTGTCCTTCTGTTAGTGTGGTGTGTCCCGATGCAAGATGCTCCTTCCAGAGCTTTTCCTACCAAGTTATGGTATTGACATTGCTCATCTTATTCAATCTCAGGTTCCTCTACAGGCACCAGAACAACCTCTTGTTGCTGGAGAAAGGCAAAGATTTAGATTTAGGCCTGCTGCACTGAGAAGAATTGATACTTAGAAGTTGAGTCCTAAGCATTCAAATGTCCATATTTAATGATAGTTGTTTACATCCATGCTTAGGGACTTACACAAGTTAAGTGGCCTTGACCCTCAGAGGCTGTTGTAATTCTATTAAAAGTCCTTGTAATTCTGTTAAATTTAATGCCAATTTAATAGGTGTCTCCTGCTATGAACCCCTTCACTGGTGAGACAGAGGTGCAGAATTGTTACAGAAACCTCTGATTTCATCCCCCCTAAGTCCTGCAGTGGATGATGAAGATGTAATATTGCACTTCCCAGAAACATGATTCAGTCTTCAACACCCAGGAAGACATTAGCATGTCCTTTTAGGTTTCCATTTGGATGTTTATTACTTGTTTTCTGGCTGAGGGTTCATACTCTCAAGCTTTCTACAAGCTTGTCATTGCATCAGCTAGAAAATTCCTTGAGGTTCATCGTTTTTTGTTATCCCATTACTCCAGAAGCTGGAAACATGAAAACACACTAAATATAGTTAAAATCAGGATGAAAAGGGCATAATTGGCATCTTGGGGAGTTTTGCGTAAAAGTTAACATTTACAAGATAGGCTAGAAGTGGCATCTTCTTGTTTGGTTAACTTTATTGGGAATCTATTCATGGAGTCAGCGCAACAGAGGGAGGGTGAGATTGCTTCTCATTGATCATGTATCTCATCAGTAATAAGTGTGCAAGCATTGATTGCAATTTTTTCTTTAATAGAGTGAGATGATTTGGAGCTGTGATCTCCATCCCAAGGGAAACCAGAAGGAAGGTTGATGGACATGGGAGGGAGGTGGTACAGAATTGGCTTTTGCGTCTTCACAAAACAAATCAGATCTGCCACTATCAGGTTTTGAAGCGGGCAGCTCAGGAGGCAGTTGACCTTGGTTAAGCACTATGAGAGCAGCAGAAGTACTGTGGCAGTGCATGTCACTGCTGGGATGCTGCAGTACCTGCCCTGTTTGCAGGAGTTCAATCCAGTGTCACCATGGGGGCTGTTTTTTGCTCCTTGTTGGGCTCACATAGCACCCCATAAGGCTCACTGGTAGCAATGAATGAACCATTATCACTCTGCAGTCCAGGCATGGCTGTGCTAATAACCACAGAGCTTGGCCCTGGCTCAGCCCTCGGCTGTTGTAATGAAATTCAGGGAATTCCAGACACAAGTGCTTCTTCATTTCCCTCTGCTTTTATCTGAATGACTGAAGTAATTTGTGCAGAGAAACGGAAGATCTTGAAGGCTATGCCAGGCAGCCTGCAGCACGGGGCAACCTCCCAGATGCTTGCAGAGAACAGGTCACTGCAATCATTCCAGCAGGGAATGGACAGAACGGAACATACTGGAGGGGAAGGGTTCCTTACCGAAGTGCTTGTCTGTTGCACATGCGAATGAAGCAATGAGAGGCCTCTGGCACAAGGTCTCAGCACATTCCCTCTTTGCTTGCTGACACAGGGAGCTGGTGTGCTGCTCTGCATTACGGCTCGTTGCCTCTGTGCCTGAAAGAATTAAATTCATTTAGTCTTTCATTCACCTCACCATGTAGGGGAAGGACTCGTTTTGTCTTTTTGAAGTACAGTCTGTGAAATCCTGTGTAGTCTTCCTTTTAGGAGAGTAGCTGTTGGTTGTACCAATATGCAGCTGCAGAAGCAGCTTGGAATAACAAAACCACTGTGAACTGCTGTGAAATGTAGGATCACATTCAAGAAATGTGTAGATGTGATTCCTAGGGCATGGCTTAGTGGGCAATACTGCCTTAGGTGTAAAGTTTGACTTGACAACTTGATGGTATTTTCCAACCTTTTTTCATTCTATGATTTTATGCTCCTGTGTCACCATTGGTTTTATGTTTATAAATGTTTAAGGATATCTAAAAGGAGGTGAAAGGCAAGTGGATAAGGCCAGGCTCTTCTCAGTGGTATGTAGTGATGGGTCAAGGAGTAATGGCCTAAACTTGAACATAATAAGTTTGGTACTAACATTTAGAACTTCTTTATGGTAAGGGTGACAAAACACTGGAACAGGTTGCCAAAAGAGGTTGTGGAGTCCTCTTCTATGGAGATAATCAAGACCATCTGGATGCCTACCTATGTGACCTATTGTAGGGTACTGCTTTAGTAGGGAGGTTGGACTAAGTTATCTCTTGAGGTCTACTCCAACCCCTGAGATGCTGTGATTCTGTGAAACTTTGAGGAAAGGTTTGATTTTGGTCATTCATCAGGTCTGCTAAAAAAAAAAATAAAAATAATTGAAACCCAACCATCCTTCTCTTGTCTCGTTTTGTGACTGTGCCTGAGGAGCTTTGTCTTGGATCAGGACAGGCAATTGGACAGATGAAGAATGGTAGGAACAGAATTGTCTCTCACCCTGGGAGGTTGTGATTGCAGTTTACTTTCCTCAAATGAAAACCATCATTTTAAAATTTGAAATAGTTTGTGTGTGATTGAGGTTCATTTGTAACAAAAAGCCAAATCTTCCAAAAGCAACTGCCGGGATTGAAATGAAACTCTCCCAAGCCACTGATATAACATTTGACCAGATAGGAAAATATTTGTAGATTAGCATTTTGAGAAGACCCTGATGTTCTTACTTTTCATTATTACTTGCTACCCCTCCTTGGAATAGAATAATCCTTTTGAAATTTCAGAGAACTCTCTGGAGCCTGGAAAGCCATTTCCCCTCTCCCAGCTGCAATTAGCCCATTGTTAAGATGGGCAGTGTCAGGGTGTGGGAGTTTTTCCCAGTGTAATTTCTAACCCTGCTCTGAGCAGTTATATGATCCAATATGAGAAACAGCTGAGTCCAGTCTTGCATTAGAGCACTGCTGTTGCTGCTACTGGCTGAACAGAACTTATTTATACTTTTAATGATGGGGCCAGTTTTTGCAGCCCAGACAAGGTCTTAATTATACCCTAAGTGTGGGGTCGTGCCACTAGAACGTAGATTCTACATACCAACTATGGATTTTGAGTTACAGAGGAGCCCTATGGCTGGGGAGTAGCACCATATGCTTCATTAATGCAATGCTATCCCAGTTTCCTCTCACCAACTGTATGTCAATACACCCTCATGCGTTTGGGGTATGTGGGATCCTGGTATGTCCTGATCTTCATGCATGCGTTTTCACATCTGGATTGTGCGTGTGCATATGTGCACGTTGTTCATGCGAATGCACATACAGAGCAACCAGTTACAAGCAGCCAAGTTTGACTAAAATCTTTTTTCGATTTAGAAAAACAGATTTCAAATAGCTTTTAATGCCTTCATCCTTTTGCTTCAATATTTAAACACTCTCTCCTCCCCTTGCCTTTCTATTCGCAGTGACAGTTACCATTTTTTTTTCCACAGCGACAGTAGCTGTCAGGCATTCTCAGTGCCTGAGGAGTTTAGCAGGGGGATTAGCAGGAGCTCTTGGCTGGGCTGTGCAGGCGGTGCCACATGGGTCACTTAATGTTAGTAGTGACAGTGAAGATGCACCAGCAGAGTGCAGTGAGCCACCCTAAAGGTGCATCCACCTCTTCGTGGATGGTTTCCTGGGTGATAAGGCTGCACTTTAAAAGCTAGCATTGCCAAAACTCTCCAACTACAAGATTTTGAAGCTTGGGTGTGTTTCTAATGTCACAGGCTTGCAGGATGATGTGGCTATGCTCACTGCTAGCACTGTATTCATGTAAGAATTGAGTTCTTTAGGAAATATGGAGTCCTCCATTATCAGCACAATGGAGCTAGGCATGTCTGTCACTGCTGCAAGGGTCCCATCTGAGCTGTGCAGTCCTTCTCACGGGTTCCCGTCTCTGAGCACAGTTTGCCCTGTCTCAACAGGGAAATGCAGTCTCTATACAGCTGTGCTTTATTCCTTGCTGTCAGTGGTATGAGCTCTGTGAGTACTGAAAACCCCCTAAAATATGTAAGTAAGAGAATAGGATTAGCTTCTGTCGTGTTATAGTGCCGTTGAAAGTCTTCTACATCACACAGCATGCAACATCTTCCCCTTCTCCTGAAGGCTGAGGGCTTTCCTTTCTTTCCTATTCCGTTTTCCTCCAAGGAAAAAGCAGTGCTATACCTGGAGTCCCAGCCCCTTCCTCCCACTGGTGTTTACCTGCCTGAGGAGGTTCATTGAATGGGAGAAGATTAAATGTGCAAACAACTGCTGGCTAGGGAAAGAGAGGTTCAGAGTCCAGTCTTGGAAGAAAAAAGGGGGGGAAAAAAGCAAGTTTATATTGTTTGAAAACAGTCGCTCCAAAGAATTCCCTTTCCCTAGTATAAGGATTTCTTCTCCTGGAACATCTCTCTGCAGTATCTGTCCTCTTCCTTTAAGTGGTTACATATTGAGAATGTAGTATGCTGCCAGGACAGCCTTGATTGTACTACTTAGGCTAAATGAACTGAAAAAGAAAGAAAAAAAAAAAAAATAGAAATAAGCATTATAAGATCTGTGCTTTCCCCTAATTGTTCTGCAGAGAGGTTTTTACCAGGTCTTCAAGCTTTGGGACCAGGTAGGAAACTCTCACTGCACAGCTGTGTTTCTTTCACACATGTGCTGGGGGAATGTTTGCAGCAATGATGACAGGGCTGATCCTTTTCTGATATGTGTCTTTGTGAATTGAAGGAAAGAACACTGACGCTGTAAGACGAGAGCATATGTGAAACTTGTGGGAGAAAGAAAAACACACTGGACGTTGATAGGACTTACGGTCCTATCTACATAAGTGCACCCACATGCTGAACTCTTCATGCTGAAATAGTCTTGCTGCGAACCTTAGTGCTGCAGTTGACTTTTGGTGCATCTCCTCATGACTTTGTGTCATGTTACCATTTCCCTGGCTCATTAAAATGATGGATCTTCTCTGCTTCACCATTATCTGCCACAGTGTTTCCCCACAAATCACCAGTTTCCTTTTCTTTCTCCCACAGAAGCCTCTCACTGCAACTTTCTTGGCCAGCTAATAGCACAATATTTGAAAACCCCAAGGCCTACTGGGCTCCTCATGCATTGCTGAGGTTTCCCAGGAAGGGAGCGCATCCCGGTGTGGAGATGTGTTTTCTGGTTGTCACTAGTTGAGCACTGGGGATCAAAACTGGGTTCCTTCTGCTGCCAGTGACCTGCTGGGCAGCCCTGGGCAAGGTCACTCTGTCTCTGGTCTGTATTATATTTGTAGTGCTTTAATGGGAAATGGGGAAGAGATGCCAGCAGGGCTCTTGCTGATCAAGAAAAGGGTAGATATGGCACTGAGGGACGTGCTTTAGTGGGCATGGAGATGATGGCTTGGTGGTTGGACTTGGATGATCTTAGTGGTCTTTTCCAGTGTTAATGATTCTATGATCCTGGCAACTCTTGTTATGGTCTTGTGAATGTTGTAGGGAGACGCAACGTTTTCTTCTCTGTGAATTGTGTGTGATTACAGGACGAAGCATTTTTAAGCCTTTAATTCATGAAGTGTCCTGTATCAATTACATAAATCCTGTACTGATTATTGTATCCCTGAAGGGAATGGCACACAGTAGCACCTTCTGGAGAATTTCCTCTGCACAAATAAAGTGGTGGGAGAGAATGAAACTGTTCATCTACAAGATGGACTTTCATTTTTTTTTCTTCTAAATTCTGTGGATAGTTTAAACCAGAATTTTCTTATTGTTTTGCCTCAACTTTTATATTTAAAACACTGGAGCACTATACCTCCTCTGTGCTGGATGTGCTCCAGTCTAAACAAGCTCCATTCTGCTTGCCTAAATTCCCTTCTATAGTTTCAGCTGAATGTGAAATTCCTTTCTGCTCCTCCATCTCAACTGCTGTGTGCCATCACTGGAGGCTGAAGGACAGCTCATGGGTTCCACTCTGGAAGTGGCATCATCTTGGTGGTGTGTGAAGGTCTGCGTAATCCTATAGGATCCCTCGGGATAAAAAGCTACTCTATAAATACGTTTTCATTGTCAATCTGGGTTCAGGAGTGAAATGATCCCACTTAGTTAAAGCAGGATGAAGTGTCTATTTTCATATTTGTTTAATTGAACCAGTCAGCATGTCTGATAGTAATGGTTTTATTTGAAGCATGTGGTTCTTATGAGCTGTTAAGATACCAATAGCATTTGGATTAGTCTTTCTGCCAAGAAAGCCAGGTCAATTCTTCAGGAAAAAAAAAAAAAAAAGCTAAGGCAAACTTTATTTTAACAATGTCTTGAGTTTCACTTTAGGTTCCATAAATATTTGTCAGTGTTCCTTTTATAAGACCTATTCTAGCCCTTGGCAAGATGTGAGGTCTATCTCCAGAACGCAGAATGTAAATAAATTCCCCAAAACATGCTGCAGAATTGGAGGCAACTTCAGCCTATGTGAGAGACCTGGAGCCAAGCAATGGGCTGATCGTGGTTCTATTTATCAAATTACTATTTGTTACAGGAGAGGGAATGTGGGGGAATAAAAAGAAGAAAAACACGGAGAGGAGAAAATAGAAATATTTGCAGAATATAAGAGGTAGCCCACACCAACCCATGCAGAAAGGTGGTCATTCACCAAGGCAGTGACAGAAACGTGACTTCTGCTTGGGTTCCTGTTGCTGTCTGCTCCTAATGCTTCCAGAACAGTTAACAGAATTTTCTCATGCCCTAGAGGATAAGGGAGGAAATTTCACATTCTTTATGAGGACTGGTAATGCCATCTGTTTCAGAGGATCAGGCCAAAAAAGCACTGTGGAGCAGCCCTGGGTGCCCCCCTCCCCAATTTCCTCTGAATACCTTCGCTATTCCTGAGAAGTTGGTTTATTTCTGTGGTTTTCAGACCTATATCTAGGAGAAAAAAAAAAAAACCATGATGTTTTCAAAGACTTGCCTGTAGTTAAGCACTTAACCAGAGGTTTAGGGTGAAGGGCTTTTGATTTAAGAGCAAGCCCCATTCTGTGCAGTTAAGGGGGGAAATAGCTGAAATTTTACCCTGTCCCTGACCACAGATTGAAATTACTGAAGCAGTACAAAAGCAGGGAGTCAGAATGAAGGAGGTGTGTTGAAGGAAGCGGGACCTTGGCTTCCAGCAATGTGCTCTGGTTGCTGGATCAGCTCCAATAAAAATTTAAATTCAGACGAGCTGAATGCCTTGTTTGTCTGGTTAAGGGGGAGGAAGATGGGGATGGGTGAAGTTTTTCCTCTGAATCCTAAAATAATGGTAGCAGAATGAGAGAAGTATATATTCCTGCATAATGTGCTATTGTAACATCAGATAGTTAGCACCTCTTTTCTTCTTTATGTGTTTAAGTTGAAAAATTACAAGGCATGGATGAATAGACAGGAGAGGAGTTTGCTGGAGGAGAAAACCCTTTTATGTAGTGAGAAGTGAACCTACCTGTCCATAAATCTAGAATTTCCTACAAAATGCTGGACATCTTTGATCTCCCTTTAATTTAATGGGAATTGAGTGTTGCCCACACTTTTCAAGATCAGGCTCTCTCTTTGCACGCAGAATTTCCAACAGTGATCACTGATCTCCATGCCAGCCCTCAGTTGTCTGTAAATGCTAAAAGGGAAAGCTAAAAGAGCCATTAACCCCATGTTTTCTGCTTTCATGGACAGCTGTTTGGGGCCCTGTAGTAATTGAGCTCCATAGCTTTCTATAACTGCCACACTTTTCCTATGTACAGTTTTGGAAATTGTGACTGAACTTTGCTAACAGTTCCTTAATCTGGCTACTGTGGATGGTAAGGAAAAAAAAAAATCAAAACAGGTAACAGCCTCCAACTGCAAAACCACTTCTGGTTTCGTGACTGAGCTTAATACACAGGGAGCATTTTTCTTTAAAAATACCTTCTTTCCCTCAATGAAACAGGAAGCATCTTTCCAGGAATGCTTGGGAAACTGTTTGACTTTTATGTCACAGACATATCTGGAGAAAGTTTTAAATGACTTTAAAGCTAGCAAAGGTTTAGCCAGACAGAAATACTGAGCTCTACCAAAATTTGAGCTGTCTATTCTCCCTTTTTTCTGATGTGAGTCTGTACATGTGTGTACCTGCCCATGGCTACATGAACACGTACTGAGCCAATGTTTATTTGCAGTGTGGCCCTGATTGGGATTCGCTGTGCAGGAGCGTGTCCTCGATCCCATGGCACACACACCATATGCCCAGGGCACCTCATGTTGTTGTGGATGGCATTGTGCGCAAATTAGGTCAGTCCAATGCAACATCACTTAGCATTGTTGTTTTTTTTTTCTTACTAAGAAATTAACATTTCTCAGTGTAGCTTTTGTTTAAAAATAAACAGTGGGGTTTCAACATTATGATTTGGAGTCTTTCAGTTTAGCTTTCTTCACTGTTTGAAAAAGCACATAAGAACCATTGCTAGCTAACATTGGCAGGGTGCATCCAGGCATTTCTCTCCTTAATGAGGGAGGAGGGGAGGGATGCTCACTTCATTCCTGCACTGAGGGCTGGGATTTACATAGCTTCATTGTATTGCACAGGATTTCCCTGCCCTGCAGCTTGACTTGCTCTGTGACAAATTATTCCTTAATTGCTGGATGGCACAAGAAAAGCTTTGCAGCCCTGAGGTTATTCCTAACAAATCAGGTTACAGAAGCCTTGAAAATTATATTGAGCAGAAAAGAAGCACCATGAGGTTTCCTTGGATGCTTGGGCTGCGTTTAGCTTGACTAAGGCAATGTGCTAATGAAGCTTGTTAAAATGCAATTATACTTTAATGCTGAGGTTGTAGAAGTGAGGATAATCAGTGGAGAGGTGCTAGTGAAGCTATGGTGATTACTGTGATTTATGTGCGTCACTGTTGTGTTCAGAGCCTTCACCCTGCTGAGAGCTGTTGACTGGCACCACAAGCAGGCTGTGCCCAAATTGCTGCCAGGGGCATGAAGTGAAGGAAGATAAAATCACTAAGATTGGAAAAGACCTTTAGATGCAATTTGAGGCCATTACCTCTCGTTCTATTGCTGTTGTCTGGGAGAGCAGTTGATCCCCATCTTGCCACAAACTCCTCTCAGGGAGTTGTAAAAAGGATGCAGTATAAGTGCAGAGGAGATGCTCTCACATGGGACAGACAGCTTGACATAAAACACCAGTGATGTTGTTTGAAGACAAAAAAAAAAAAAAGAACAGAACAAAACAAACAATGGGAGGAGAGAGCCTGGACTTCTAGGTCAGTTGGACAAAGCTGGAGCTTTGACAGAGAAGAGGTGCTATTGAAAGCAGGACTGGGAGAGCTGCCTGGGGAGGTGATGAAGCCACTGTCCCTTGAGGTTTTCAAGAAATACATAGTTGTGGCACTGAGGGATGTGGTTTATTGGGCACGGTGTGGAAGGGTTGATGGTCAGTCTAGTTGATCTTAGAGATCTTTTCCAACCTTTAAGATTCTAGGGTTCTTTGCAGTGAAGCAAAGTATCAGCCATTTGAAAGGGAAAGCTCAAAATGAAGAGAATCGTAGAGTGACTTAGCTTGAAGAGAGCTTCAGGATCCTTGAGTTCCAGCATCCCTGCCATTGACAGGGTTGCCAAGAGAAGCAGATGTGGTCAAAGTGGAGCCTAGAAAACATGAGTATAGCTGTGGCAAGAACTGTGCTTTGTCAAGGCGTGCTGAAATGTGACAGGATCATGGATGCCGACTGAGTGAATGGATGGAGAGTTAGGGCCAGGGTTTATCAATGAGCTACAGTAAGATGGTGGCACATGTTGGGGTGTGGGCAGCCAGAGGGAAAGCCAAGGAAAATCCAGCAGCAGTATAGTCACAGTGTATGCAGCAATTAAGGAAGGAGGTGGGGAGGGGGAGAAAGATTAAGAGCTCTGAGCTCGAGCTGACAGCTCAACATCCACGAGATGTCAGGGTGACAGGCAAGGTTTTCATCCGGACAGAGAGAGGCAGGCCTGGATGATCAGATCAGACAACTGGAAGAACTGATTTATGTGAGAAGATTAAAAGAGCTGCTTGTAAATGTATGTATAGCTTGGCTAAGTGACACCTGAGGGGACAATAACTGTCTGCAAGTGTATGAAGGGGTTGGATATCAGAGCCAGAAGGTGGGGGAGGCAGAAGTTTAGGGTGTAGGTGAAGATTTTGACAATAGGCGGTGCAATATGGTGGAACAAAGTGGTCTGTGCTGTTCTCTTAAGGAAAAATCCCTTTGACAGACTGGAAAGATCCTGATTGATTTAAAAGACACCTGTTTATGCTTCTAGGTATCCGTCTTTTCTCCCTTCATTGTAAGGTGCCCACAGTCTGCACCACCACAAATAGGAGATATTCCTTTGGGTGGATGAAGACTCTTCAATACCCGTGTGACCATTACCATTTGGCTTGATTCAAAGACCTAAGGGACTACCTTATCTGTTAGCTTGTTTTTGTGCTACTTTTCCATTTTTTAGGGGTCAGTTCTGTTGATAGGACAGTGAGAGGAAGAACTTCCAGATTACAATTTTTGTGGTCTTCTCTACACATTCCTTTATAGGATTGTTTTTTTGTTTGTTTTCTCTTGGTAATGTTTTTTTTCTTTGTAAAACCAAGTGAAGAAGAAGCAGGTACTGCTTTATCAGTCCTGTGTGAGCTGCTCCCATCAGAAAACAAGCTATGAAGGGACCCGCTGAAAGCAATGTAGGTTCAGATGAAGATTTAAGATTGAAGCGATTTTACTCTAACCACCCTTAAAACTGATCAGTACACTAGAGGGTAAGAACATGGTACATGTGTGGTTGGTTGAACTGTGTTAGTGGTTCTTTTCTGGTTATAGCTGTAGTAATCATTGGTACGGTCCTCAGTTGTGACAATTCTTTCCCAGTGTTAGATTGGACTAGTTTGGATCAGACAGCTCCATTTCTGCTCCAGGAGTGCCGCTGTGGGATCCACCAGCTAAGGATCTCAAAGCACGGATATAACACAGTCTTTTTGGGAAGGAGTTGATAAGTTCTTACAAACTGTGAAATAGAAAGCCATGTAGAATAGAGTGATTGTACAGTTGCTGTGTCCCACCACCACTGTGCCTGGGACTAAGGCCATGGCATGACTCTAGCCTTTGCTAAAAGTTACATAAATGGATGTACATTAATGGATGAAAGTGTTGCTCTACAGGTGCAGGAAAATTTGCCTGCAACTACAAAACTGTTTGGTTTGTGGCAGCAAGACTGAAAGGGAGAATAGAAATAGTAAGTGGCCTGTTATTGCAAATGTTCGAACAGTGCAGTATGAGTTGATAGCCATCACTGGGAGACTGAAGGAGTGTGCTTTGCTGATAACCATCAGTACCCTTTTCTGTGCATGATTGCAAAGGATGTCATCCCTTACACCTGCCAAACCAGGTGCCTTGGTTGCATTGTGTGTGAGCAGTAAAAACTCAGGTGAGATCCAAACAGTGCAGAACCAGAATTTTCTTTTGCAGTTCTTCATGCAGACTGTAGATGCATTTTAGTGATGCAGCACTTCAGCAGAGACCGTGGGTCTCCTCCTTTCTTCCTGCAAGGAGTTCACTTTTGACCTCGGAGCTCCCTGTTCTGACTTCGGCTTCTGTTTCAATAGGACCAAAATCTGTGGGGCCTTTCTGAATATTTCCCTCCCTGCCAAAAATGAGCCTGAAGTGTTGACAGACAGCAGCACACTCAGTGTGTAGGAATCCAACATAAACAGACTTGCTGGTTGTGTACTTGGACATGCTAAACGAGGTCTCAGCTTTGATCTTCCCTGCACTATACTAAAGCCCAGCAAGCAAAGGCTAAGTAAACAGACCTTTGATTTCAGAGCAGAGGTCTTGTAAAACTTTTATCAATGGCAGAACTCAGCTACTGAAGTCCCTCCTGGACTGTAGGTGCTGCAAGAGTAGTAGCATGGTTTTACTGACCCTGATGTCTCGCTTTCTCTCCTCTTCCCATAATGTCAAACATCTGGAGATATGAGCCAGCTTCCTGTTGATTGTTATATACCAGTTTCCCTAGGAGAGGCACCTGCTTATAATCTCCTATATGGTGAATGGAGTGTAAGATATATTAGATCCTATAGCTATTGGATCCCGCAGCTAGTGTAGCTTTTTGTTAATGCGTGTCATAAAGGCACTTAGATAAATGGCATGGGACACATCCGTGGGAAACACTCGCATTACTAATCCTGCGTGTTCAGCACTCCTCGGTCAAACCCCAGAAAGCCAGTGCTGCAGCTTAAATATCATGAATGTTACAACAGATTGGATTTTATTTATTTGCTTACTGTTTTGAAAGCATTTAGTGATTCTTCATAATCACAAAGGTCACAGATTCCCTCTCCTGTTCAAATAAACAGAGATTCTCCGTTGGGATTATGCCCTCACGAAAGAGACATTAAGAAACAAGCACCTAATATCACAAGATAAAAGCAAGAAAATTCTGAATGCAGACAGATTCCCTTCAATGGATGAAACACAGGAGTTAGTTTGGCCTCTGCTTGTATTTTACTTAATATTTTTCTGTGTCTTTCAGTGGATTACAGGATGGGGGGGTTTGGCTTTACTTCTACCCACCATAGGAAAGTGATGTGAGGATAAGCTCTTGCCCAGATGTTTTGTTTTCGTGTCATATTTCCATTGTTTTTAAAGCTAAGAACCACCATATTCTGCAATTATGGATTTCAGGCTGTTCCCAGTGGACCAAACCTGCCACCTCTACTACTGGGGCCATTCCATCCCAAAGCTCAGTTTATCTCAGATCAAGATTCAGCGCGTTTTGCTCACTCTTTGCTCAATCCAGTGATTACTGCTTTTTATCATGATGAATATTAGGTGTCACTTTTGCACTGCTCTTACTGTGACATCTGGACGCAAAGGTGAGACCAATGGCTCCGTCTGAGTTCTTGCACAGATGTTTTGAGCCCAAGTGCATCTGGTTTGGTCTCTTGTATTTTGCCCTCTCAGTCTTCTAATATAGGCTATGATGATGAAATTTCTTATATTGCCTTTTCTTTCTTAGTCATAAGCTGATCCCCTTATGTATGTAAAATAATGCCTTTGTTCTCTGTTCAGAAGTGAATTTTGCCTTTTGTCAGATAGTCAAATCAGTTATTAGATAAAAGCCATTTTAAACGACCTTTCATTTTAAACGACCTTTCATTTGTCGGTATTTGAAGGCAGTTGTGGTACTGTTCTATACAACAAATCGATTTTGCATCCATCTTTTATCGCTGAGTTTTCCAATGGGGTTTCACTGTAATCAGATTGGCAATTATCACAGCACTGCCGTTGGGGAAAAGGTTGGAGTTTACATGCAATAAAGATTAAAGGATTAGCAGGTGATTAGGGATGTGTCGATTTGTCCACCACAGGTGACAGGAAGGGGTCCTGTGCTGTTTGAGCATAGGCTGTGACCTCCTGCGTCCTTACTCAGAGATGCCAGTGTGCAGCACAGGTGTGATGTGTCCTCTCTAAGAATAAGTTCAAGTTGTCACAACAGTAGAAACTTGTATTTCTGCAGAGAAAGTCAGAAATCTTCCCTGTAATGGGGACTTTGCTGTGCTACAAGGAGCCAATCTATGGCCACACAGCCAGGAATTCCTGCTGACAGCTGTTGAGATGTGTGTGTTGGTTACGCACACGTGCGTGATGTGGGGTAGTGCCGAGACGATATTTCTGCATGCACAGATTCACTAGATAGCTGCTGGGCTCTCCAAGTTTCTCTCCTCCATGCACACATGGAAGAGGGCAGTGGGGATTGTGCATTACCAGACTGTGATGTAATAGGAGAGCTCACTGATTGATATTCCAGGGTAGCCCTATCTACCTGACAGAGACAACAGTACGTACCAGCGTGCAGCCCACGAGAGGAATGACATCATTTGCTATCACTGGGCAATCAGTGCTGACAAATCCTGCATGCTCGGGAGCTGTAGTTTGAATAATGCTGCACTACCAAGATAGTGTTTGTACTTTAGCTGTGCATCACACAATAATTAGCACTATGTATGTAGGTTTATATAGATGTGTAGGTTTATATAGATATGGGATCTTCAGCAAAGGAGAAATATTTCCAAAACGTTTGAGTAGTTTGGGGAATTTCAATTTTAAATTTTTAATTCACATTTTTATTTTTTGCATTTTGATTTAGGCACAATATCCCCATTATTAGGTGGTTTTTTGGTAATAGTGCTCATCCTGAGATGCTTCATGTTGCTGTACAATAGGGGCAGAGAGAAAGCATCTTCCTTCAGATGAAGTGAAGCAGTTTATGAGCAGCAAGGGATGCAGAACAGCTTCAGACACATCAGGTGAAATGCATTGATATTGCCTTCAAATCTGAGTTTCCCTGGGACTGTCCAGAAACTCATCTGACACTCCTAGCTATAAACAACGACTTTGACAAAGATAACTTGAGTTTTAACAGCAAGAAAAAGAGTTGGGTATACTGGTTGATGGCAAGCTGGACATAAGCTAGCAGTGTGCCTTCACAGTCCAAAAAGCCAATCATATATTGAGTTGCATCAGAAGAAGTGTGGCCAGCAGGTTGAGGGAGGTGATCCTGCCTTTCTGTCCTGTGCTGGTGAGAACTCACCTGAAATACTGTACTAAGGATATGGAGTCCTTACTACAGGAGAGACATGGGCCTTTTGGACAGCATCTAGAGGAGGGTCACAAAAATGATCCAAGGGATGGAACACCTTTGAGGGTATCTTCCAACTCAAATGATTCCTGTTATCCTATGATTCTATGAAGTTGCTTATGCATGGACTTAGCAGGCATCAGCACGTGTTTTAATATTGTGCTGTGGGACATAGCTGGAATTGATCCATTATCTGCTTTCCTTTGGGTATAATCTGAACCTGGGGCTGTTGACTGTCAGCTGTGTACCTGACAGGATATTATTCTATAGGAGTGAATGCTTCATTCTTTAAAAAGCCCTGCTTCTGCCAGTACCAGACTTCTGCATCAGGTAGTGCGTGCCTCAGTGTCTGGGGAGCAGGAACCAGATGTGAATGCTATAAGAATTCATTGATGGTTTCCTTATTTTCATATGTGTAAGACTTGGCATTGCTCGAGTATAATGTATGTTTTCACTGAATCAACCTATGTGAACACTTTCTTTTAAATTGCCTTTAAGTATTTTCCCCTCCTGGAAGAGATGTACAGACATGTCAGAGTTAGGCTGTGGAATAGCACAGCAGGAGTAGATCTTGAAAATGAAATATTTGGTGCCGAAGAGGTGATGTTCACACTATAGGCATTTGGGGAGTTTATTCTGGATTAGCTCCAGTCTGCTCATGTAGACCAAGATCTTGTTAATGGAAATCCAAGAGCACAGCTTCTGCTTTTGTTTTACCAGGCACCCAATTAGCAATTTCTTTCTATATCTGCATTAGCAAGTGCTGAGCATTGATAAGATTGATAAGATTGGATGTGGATATTAAAGCATTTGGTGCTGCAGACCCGATGCTCTCATTTCAGGTGGGTATTCACTTCAAAATAGCCCCTGGCTGCTCCTATGGATTATGTGCCAATTTGAACTGGAAGACATCTTGCATTTTAATTTAATACACAAGCAATTCAGTATGTGTGCTCAACTACAGCTCTGTGATTTGAGCCACAGTGTAATTGGTGGAAACAACAAAGAAATTCAACTTAAAGCAGGTTCCTGATTCAAGGGTATGCTTAAGGTAGGCCCTGATAACGAGAGTTCAATCTGGAGAGGAAGAATAGCTCTGAGCCCTTCCACCACACATAGGGTGGACAGAGGGTTTGGTAGAGCAACTGTGGATGGTTGCAGTCAAAAATGTAAATTGCTGTTGGCTTGGAGGCAGGTGGATTGTCAGCTTGGGTTTGCATTTTTCTTCTGGAGCAAAATGAGGATTTTTTTGTTTCCTTTTTCTTATGTTTGTGTGTGTGTGTATATATGTGTATATATATATGCATATATGTATATATACATAAAATCTGAATGTATAACATCCATGCTTATTAATTCACTTATTTTCATATTTCAGTGATGCAGCATTTAAAAAAGACCACTATTCCTTAATCTATATGCTTTCAAAATTCAGACTTTCCTATTCACTTGTTTTGCATCGTTATTCATCAAAATTCTGAAGTGAAAGACTTCTCATAATGAAAAGACAAGTATTGAAAGAGAAATCTGGGCAAAATCTCTGCTTTTGACAAAAAGAAGTCGTTTTCTGGTAGAAAAGCTTTTCTGCAGAACATTCCAGGACTAAGTCTGCTCTGTGGCCATCCAGCTAGAAGTGCTTTCTGTTTCAGAGAAGCCTCCGAAAATAACTTCAGTTTTTAAATACCACGGTGTTTATCTCTTTGTGGTCACCAACAAACATTTGTTACAGCGTTTTTGTGGTGAGCAAAATTAGAAACCCCCAGTGACAAGAGTAGAGCAAACTGAGGACAGAGAGCAGCCTCACTATGTAGGGCACTGGCACTGATGTTCTGACAGCAAGAGGTGTATGGACATTTTGGCAGTGTCTCCTATTCAAGAATGAGCATTCAAGACCTTTTTTTAATTTTTTAATCCATGTTCTTAATGCACTTATAACAGATTTTCTGCCTTGTCTGTTGGGAATGGCCATTAATACCAGCAATGGATGGAAGAGTATCAACTCTTCTGTAATTTTGTTCCTTAAAGGATACTATTATTATTAGTTTAAGAATATGTTGAGGAAAACCAAATTTCTGAATACTGATGAAGAAGGTCCCTGTGTTGATATGTGTCTGAAGGCTCGCTGCTGTGGATTAGCAGGAAGGCAAACCTGCTATTTACAGACCTGAGCTCACATCATTCCCGAATATGGCACGGAGTCAGCCATCGTGGTTTCTGTTTCCCTGCAGACATAAACAATGACACTTACAATTTCCTGCTTGTACAGCTCTCGCACAAGCATCTGTCTATAAGGGAAATGGCTAATTACTTATTAAACCTTAAACTGTGTTTAGACTGGGTTAAATATTGACTACCAAGGCTCAAGGGGAAGTTGTGTCACTGAACTTGAACCTTGGCATCCCTTTTTCTAGGAGCATTCAAATAAAAAGATTGAGTGGCAGGGGGACTACGTGTCAATAAGGGGACAAAGAAGGGGACAAAAATTGAGCAGACTGGCTCAATTTTATTGCAAAATATGTGAACTAAACTGAGATTTGCAGAATCTCTGGTTTGTTTTGCTAAAAATCTTGGAGGTGGTGGGTGATTTGGCTGGGAAATACACTGGGCTCACGGAGCAGGATTTTCGTAGTTGGAAGGGAGCAGTACAATAACAATTCTGTTAAATTTGGGGTTGCTTAACCCCACAAGCCAATACAGGGCTGCCTGATTGGATTGTTTCCCAGAGAGTATGGTGAGCAAAAAAAATGCCTTGTGCTGGCAGGAATTTATGATGGAGGCACCAGCAGTTTGGGCTGGCTTTGGGGAGAGCAGGTTAGAGCTATTGGGCAGGATTTTCGCTTGGACTCTGGATCCTGCTGCCTCACTCAGGCCAGATGACTTCTAGCTGTCTTCCAGCATCAGGCAGTGTGTCTTGCCTAGAGACGAGGCTAAAAAAAGCATTTTCATTTCAGAATCTGGAAAACATGTTGTAATGACTTGGATTTTTTAGAAAAGGCTAATTGGGAATGTCATTATTCGGACAGACTTGCCTTCTTGAATGGGAATGAAGAAGGCAATTTACTTGGGAAGGAGTGCCAATGCACCTTTGTCATACCTCTTTTCTATGGAAACTTTTCTGGTTATCCATTGTGCTATGTACCTGGAGTGCACTGTCAGTGTAATTTTAGCCTCAGAATAAAAATATTAGTCCTCCCTTCTCGGCCACATGAAATCTATTGGCAGCACTTAAGAAACAATAAATAAGATATTTTCTTCCGCACTAAAAGAGAAACCTTCTAACCTGCAAAGACTGTTTCTTCAAAAGTAATTTGAAGTAATCCTAACTTTCCTTTGCATTTGCTACCTCAAAACCTAAGGGATACAGTTACTATTTTTTGCTGCTGAAAAAATGGTCTGCAAAACTTGAAATTGAATGTCACCTATGCATATTTAGTTTAATAAAATGGTAATTTCATGTTAAATAAATACCAACTGATTATTGAAAACATATGCTCAAAGGATTTAAAAGCCATGTAAGAGATACGTATCTCATCTACTGCTGTTGAACTGTAATAAATCTATGCAATAATCAAGTGCCAATTGTTTAACATACAATAACTATTTTATTAAATCTTGGTGAAATGTGTATGCAGAGCACTTAATTAAATGGAACATGTTCCCAAATATTCTATTTTTTTCTCATTTTTGGAACATCTAGAGTAGAAAATTTACTGGCAGCCTTCACTCAAGGGACTGGTTCTTACTCGTATAAAACATGGCAAGCACTTCTTGTGCTATCAATAAATATCAATTTCCTCAGAAAAGCAGCTCCTAACACAGAGGTAGGGAAGAAAGAGAAAATAGGCCACTTGACATAAAATGTATCTGCAAAGCTGTTTCCTCTGTCATGTTGGGCTCAGCTGCACAGCTCAGGCTCACAACTTGCTCTTGAGACTATTTCCACAGCTAAGATTGACCATTCATCGTGGCTGATCAGCAAATACTTGTGGTGTTTTTTTGTTCCTCTCTAGGAGCCTTTGTTCTGCAGAGATGCTGTTGTTTTTTTCTATAATCTTTTGATTGTTTTTGATAAGCGTTGTTTTTGTCTGTGGGCGCCTATGTTTTCAGGCCAAGAAGGACCCATTAGCTCATCTAATCTGATCTCTTTATGTCACATACCAAAGCATGTGGCCTGGTTACCCCTATGATGACCCCTTCTTTGCTTGGCTACTGCATACCTTTTGGAAAAGCAGACTGTTTTGTTTTAAAAAATGAGAAGTTATTGAGTTCACCATTCCTGTAAATTGCTTATGCCAATAGTTAATGTTGCATGCAGGCGAAGTTTTCACAGAATCACTGAATCAACAGAATTGCAGAGATTGGAAGGGACCTCTGGACATCACCTAGTCCAACCCCCTTATATCTTCATTTTTATCAGTTCTGCTTCCCATGTAGTGGCTTTCCTTTGAGCAGAGACTGGGCATGGACCTTTGAGGAACACATAATAGTGTTAATTAAGATTTTGCCATCATTGCTTGTAAACCCTTTCCTGTGGGACTTGCTTTTTGGTAGGTGTTTGTCCACCCCTCAGCATAGTGGGCCTTCAACCCAACATTACAACTTGACTGCCAATGCAAATAATGGTAATTATAATGTGTGAAGAGTGCAAGGAGCACTCAAACCTTGTGCTGACATTGCAAAGAACTATTACAGAATGGGTTAAACTCTGAGCAGAGACTTGCAGTCCAATAGGTTCCTCAAATTAACAAAGTCAAGTTTTAAACTTGATTTTGAGATGACTCTTTCCAACCATCCATGTTAATTCTGGAACATGGAAGAGGTGATGGAAATTATTTCTGCTGTGAGCCTCCCTTGCAGTGAGGACTTTGGAGGACAAAGTTTGGCAGTGATGAGTACAGTGAAGGCCAAATGTTGCGTCAAATGGTTTAAAAGATTGGGCTCACACTGAACAAGTGGTTTGGTTAGTGGCCCTCGTCCAACTCCTTCACCTCATTGTCATAGTGGAAGGCTTCTGTGTTTTGCTGTTTTCTTTGTGTAGGACACACCGTGGTCCCTGATGTTAATTCCTTGCGTGCATTGATGAGTTGTTTTGGGTGCTTTGTGGTAATAGACTTTGCTAATTCGCTAACACAGCACTTCAAACGAAATCTTATCTTCATGGAAAGTGAATGTGTTTGGTATTAAATAATAAAATATGCTTAACCCATGGGGCTCTTAAAACTTATTTAACTTCTTTATAAACTTCACAATACAGTATGTGGATATTATAAATTACTTTCCATTCCAAGAAACTGTCCGGGCTGGTTGACCTTCTTTGGAATTTCCTCTTTGTAATTATGTTTAATGTGTTAATAAAGTTCACTTTGAACTGTATCATGGCAAACGGTCTCTTAGGATGTGGGTCAGTGCTGGTGTGTTCACCATATGTGAAGCTTGAAGTCAGTGTGCAGCTTAGTTCAAGGAATAACAAGGCTAAGTCCAAACAATTGTAGAAGCAGTATCTCCTCCCCAGGTTAGCAGTAAAAGGGGTTCATGGAAAGTTAGGAATGTGGAGTGGGAAATCATTTAGCTTTCACTGCTAGGTGTTACTAAATTATAGTGTTAGGTTCGAGTCACTATCAAAACACCATATATCTGGAGGTTTTTCACACAGAGCTATAAATCATGTTTACTACAAGTATGAGTTGAATGAGTGCGTGAACTTTGCAGTGCAGTCCAGGAAAATATAATTACATGTGTGTGTGTTTTTGACTGTGAGAAATGTGGGCAGGAAGCTCCAGCCTATTCCACTGTTGTGTCTTAAATACACTTCTAGAAATCGTTTTTCCTGCTTCCTGAAAAAAAGCGGGGAGGCTTTTTAAGTTTTACATAACCGCTTTGCTAAGATGTGGCAACAACCGACTCTTCCAAGCACTGGGGACAAGAGCAGGAATGCTTGTGAAGTCGTGTCAGCAATACAACAGCAAGTGGGGCTTTTCCATGGTATAGGATAGTAGAGAGCAGAATTGCCGGATATAAATTGAAAATTGCCCAGCTGTTCAGTAAGACAGGTGTAGGATCTGTCTTTTATATAATGGAACAGAATGGAGATTCCAGTTGCTTGTATTCATAAATGAGGCAAATAAATCTGCACACTTGTCTGCATGTACATGGGCAGAAATATTTAAAACAAACGAGGTGATCACAGCATTTCCTTGTTAATGTTTGACTGGGCTTATATGATCTTGAACAGAAAACTTGGCATCTGGTTGGGACTGTTGCTTTCTTTCTGAGTGTACTCCTATGTATTTGCAGATGGGGAAACTAGAAGCAGGAGAATAACTTGGTGGAAAGTGTAAGGTCTGGATTGTTTAAATTATATTTTAAGCCTGATTGCACCCTGGCCCTTGGAACTCCAGGCATGATCCCTTCTAGTAATGAAAATGATTTGAATGGTATGGGGCAAAGTTATATTTAGTTTGTATTTGGAGAAAGAATAACAGCCAGGCACAGGGGAAGGCAGCTGCATTCCTGTCACTTTTTCCCAAGTCATATTCATGGATGTCAAACCCCACCCTTCCCCCCCAGTCCAGATATTAAGAAATGAATCAGTCAAACCATAGGGTTGAGGACAAGGGGAGTGAATGATACCAGCCCCTGCGGGGTTTGTGTTGAGGGTGGGTGTAATTTATTGCACCAGCTCCTTCTGTTTGCCTGGGCTGTGAAGTCAGCCGCACCCTGCAGCCTGGTGTGGCTTAAAGAGTTTTTCTCAGCAGCACCCAGTAGCTATAGAGAGCTGCCTCTGCAGAATGGATTGCTGAAAGAAACAAGGAATGGTGCTTGTTTTCTCTCCCAGCTATAGTAGCGTGCAAAAACCTGCATCAGCAGTCTTGGTGGAATACCCACCTGGGGCCTTTCCTTTGAGCTCTTCTCCCACATCCCATGGGAAAAAGCACTGTGTGAAGGTCTCTCTCACCCCAGGAGCATCAGAGGCTGCAGATTCTCTGCACTTACAAAAGCCGGTCTATTTCAAGAAGCACTGCCCAGTGGCTAAGAAATGAGGGAGGTATGGAGCAGGAATTCAGGATTTCCAACCAGAAACAGCAGGCACTGCTCTCTCCTGCTGTGTTTGAAAGGGCCCAGTGTTGTGCCTTTACCCATGAGTCCTGGCACATGGCAATTGGATCACAGGGGATAGCTAAGTGTAAGGATAGAGGGATTGGTCTAGAAGAATAGCGTATATTGGCATTAAAAGGTCTATTTTGGTAGATGTCTACATTAAATTTTTTAATAATATGTCAACAAAATAATTTCAAGTTTTGAAACATAAAGCTGGGGTCTGGAAAGGCTGAAACTGTGACCCTGGCTGCTTGGGGAGTGATTGCATCAGCTTTTTAGGTCAGCATTATAGCATGAGGCAGAAACCAGCAGCATCAAGGGATGGGGAGTTGGCAGCACCTAGGGCTCAGTCTTTAAGTTTGTTGGCAGCTGCACGTGAAGCAGCCTGTGGATATCTTCAGATCAGTGCCATGGGGGAGCTGGCAATTATCAGCAGCACTCCAGGATATTATGGGATGATTCTTCGAGTTGGGGAGCTTTCTTCAGTACCAGTGGTTCATGTGAGATACTGAGATGCATGGCTTCTTTTTACTCTATCCTTTTACTCACTTCATTTCACTGAAGATGAAACTGCTATAGAGAAGCCCTAGAAATCACAGAGGGCCTGAGCAGCTCTGGGCAGCTTAATGCATAGACTTGGAGAGGGAATATGTTTCTGTCTGGATGCTGTGGGATTTCTGTGGTATGTCATGCTGTGCTAGGGAATGTGGCAAAAACCTTTCTGCAAAACATTTGTCCCCTTCCACACTGTCTTCCCTCAAAACACTGCCGGTGAGATATGCCAACGTGTATCTGGTCTTGAAAAGCATTTATCTGTCTCTATTGCAGTCCCAAGGCAGGGCTGCTCAACTATGTAGTGAAATAAGACTGAGAGGATGCTGGTATTTTAGAAAGAGAGACAGAGATCAGTGATGGACAGACTCGTCTAGTATTAGGTCTGGAGGTTGGCAGCCCTGCTTGTGGCTGGGGGGTTGGAGCCAGACGATCCTTGAGGTCCCTTACAGTGCAAGCTGTTCTATGATAAAATCAGCATTTGATTTTGCTGTGAGCATCCATGGGAGGACAGGATCTCGCTGGCTTGTCAGGGCCTCTGAAGCCTCTGGTATATGTGAAGGCACTGATTGCAGAGGGAGAATAGTGCTTCTGTGGGAAGTTATTAATACTAAGACGATGGGTAATTAAATAGGAGTATTTACAGCACCAATAAGCAGAAGTGAGATTTTAGCATCCGTGCCTGCATCCATATGATATTGAGGAGTGCGTGCAGCTGTATCCAGAAAAATTTGTAGCAAGAAAAAAGCCACCAGAGGGGCTGATGGAGGGGGAAAGGGTTGCGAAGGACCCCGCCGGTGTTTTGCTTTTCAGGCCAAAAGGCTCTGAGAAATACACCCTTTACTAAATGTCACAAAGGTCTGTGAGTAGATCTTGTGACTGAGAGCGATCCAACAGTTCCTCAGAACGAAAGGTCAATCAAAGGAAAATGGCATTTAGGAGGACCAAGCTTTTCGCTGACCCAACCATGTGACAGATCCAGAGGCAACCCCAGTGCCGTCAGGAGAGCTGCTTGTGCAGCCCGCCTCAACGAGGCATATGACGTGACTGGGAAACTATCTGATTCCTCCAGGTCTCAAAATTCATCAGGAGTCAACCTGAATGTCGGAAGGAAAGGGGTTTTGAAGGAGCTTCAGGGAGGAGGGCGCTCGCTATCCACTGTCCCTGCTTGCCCCGCACCAAACATTTTCCCCCAGCACTAATTTTAGGTCTGCTTTTGCAATCTGAATATGCACAGTGTAGTTTCCTGGCTTGCAAGTAGACTGTAATGAAGCTACTCTTGAAGTTCGACTTGACTTGGCGGGGCTTTAAAATACAAAGAACCTTTCCAAAGGGCAACCCAGAATTTCAGCAAAGCTTTGAAATTGTTTGGACAATTCTACTTCCTTACACTGAGTAATTTAGAAGAATCTGGGGCTGGATCTCCAAGTGAATTCCACTTCTTTAAGCCAATAGGCACAATTCTTCCTGATGGGTGGAGCTCTTCTTAAAAGATTCAGCAACGTGACTTGTGTCAGATCAACATTCAAAGGATCTCAGTATTATTTTCCCATCCACTGAGCTGCTTGGAGTTTCCTTACACTCAAAAGTGTCAACAGTGTGACTTGAGTGCCCAGAAAGTTCTGATCAGGCAGGATTTCTCACGGTGTTTTGCCGTTTCCCTTGGTGTACCATTACTTCCAATATCCTGTTCCACGTGTGTCTGCAGGAGATGTGCTGTGATGGTGGGATCATTGCCTGGGAGTGAGTTTTTCAGAATAAATGCTCTCAATATATGCCTGCTTTGGGACTTCAACAGATCTCCAGAATGCATGTGTCTAAACTAAGCCCCCCTGTTTTAACCAGGCTCATCATGAAGCTAATTAATGAGTTTCACACTAATTTCTGACTCTTTACTCAGCTTGTGCAGCACTTCTGTTCAACAGCAAAGCTGTGAAATTCATGGGAGCAACTATGATAGCAGCTCTGTAGCCGTTCCTGAACCGGACTGTATGTGCTGTGTTAGTCATACTGGAGAAAATTCTGGCAGATGCAAAAATAATAGGAATTAGTCATGAGGAAGTGCAAATGTGAACTCTGTAGCTTGTCCCAAGTGAGTCCTATCCTGCAAAACACTAGAAACAGAAACAAAACACGAAGGAGCAGCTTCAAATCCCACAAACATCTTGTGGGTTTGGGTGCAACTCAGCATCAGCAATCCTTAGCAAAACATTTTGTCCTTATGCAAGAACAGGGCACTTATTATCACACCCATTAATACAGTATTCTGGGAAGAGCATTGCTATTGCAGTTTGAGCGGGGAGCTTGTGCAATGGACTGATTAATGAAAAGACAGATGAGGGAAAAAGAGGATGCTTCAGAGCCTGGGGAAGAAATTCCAGGTTGAATTCAGCTATGGGACCATTCCTACCATTGGATTTTTTTATCACTTCTTTTTCTACGTATTGGCCTGGTCCAGATGATCCTGTTATCACATGGCAAACAGCATGTTTGGTACTCTGTAGCGTATCAGGGGCTCTGTTTTGCATGAAATTATCACCTTTTTCAAAGAACAAACATTAGACAGTTGGGAGAATTCAGCAGGGTTGCAAAGGCAATTTATGAATATGTCCTCTTCTGGACTGCTAGCAACGCAGCAGTGTCAGGCTATGCTGTGATTTGGTGAAGCTGCGTCCACGTGTGGAGCCCCCAGTACAATAAAGACAGGAGAACAAAACCTGTTGGAGAGGGTCCAGAGGAGGGCCATTAGGATGATCAGGGGACTGGAGCACCTCCCCTATGAGGACAGGCTGATGGAGCTGGGCTTGTTCAGCCTGGAGAATAGAAGGCTGCGGGATGACCTTATTGCAGCCTTTCAATACCTAAAGGGAGCCTACAGAGGGGAGGGGAATCAACTCTTTGAAAGGGTTGATATGTGTAGAACGAGGGGAAATGGTTTTAAGTTGAGGGAGAGGAGATTTAGGTCGGACATCAGAGGGAAATTCTTTACCCGGAGAGTGGTTGTGGATGCTCCGTCCTTGGAGGTGTTCAAGGCCAGGTTGGATGGGGCCTTGGGCAGCCTGGTTTAGCATTAAACGTGGAGGTTGGTGGCCCTGCATGTGGCAGGGGGTTGGAGATTCATGATCCTTGAGGTCCCTTCCAACCCTGGCCATTCTGTGATTCTGTGAAGCGTTATCCAGTGAATGCTTTATGTCCAACAACTGCAGGCGTATGTGTCTCAGATAAAGCCCATGTGGTGACTATTAAAGGGAATTACTGTACATATAACATGAAAGGGCTATAACTTTTTGAGGGGGGCAGTGTTTTGTTTTAAGTACCGGTACTGTTACTAATTTTGTCTTCAGGATTGGTGGTAAGTTTAAAACAACTACAGTTGCTTTACCAAATACAGCTGAACGGTTTGTGTAGAGAGCTCCTTCTTGCTATAGGAAGGCTGCTTTGGAAAAGGAAGAGAGGATTGCACTTTCCTGGTGTGTTAGAGCTGTGGATTAGTGCAAGCTGCTGATGATGGTGAAGAAGATGTAGCTTCAGGTTTTCCACAAACCCAGATGTCCCTTGATGTCCCTCTCTATAATCACCTCCACTTTTAGCTCTAAAACATTTTTGGTGAGCCCTTATTGCTGTCTCTCCGTGTGGCAGTCAGTGTAGTGCCTTGATTGATGGCTGTCCTTTAAATCAGTGCTTTATCAGTGGCAAAAGCAGTAACAACTCTATCTCTCTCTGCTCTTTCTTAGGCCCTCCGAGGATTGCCGATAAAGTGATCCACCGTCAGTCAGTGAGGCTGGGCAGGACCATCAAGCTCCTGTGCCCGGTGGAAGGTGATCCCCCACCCCTCACCATGTGGATGAAAGATGGACGCACCATCCACAGTGGCTGGACGAGGTTCCGGATCCTTCAGCAAGGGCTGAAAATCAAAGAGGTAGAGAGTGAAGATGCGGGAACCTACATTTGCAAAGCCACCAATGGTTTCGGCAGCACCAATGTGAACTACACCCTCATCGTGATAGGTGAGTAAAGCTACAGAAAGGCCAAGCCTGACTTTCTCTGCAGGGAGGAGAGGGCGAGCTGATTTCTGGGTAGCTGTCAGTGACTGAAGATTTGCTTTGCTAATCATTGACTGATCTCCACTCTTAACTGGACCCTTCCAGTGTTTGAGGACTGCCAGAGCTGGCTGTGTTGCTGCACATCTTCTGCAGCCGGCTGTAGGCAGATAAGATTACACAGTGCCAAAGGTTACAAATAAACAGAAATGATGCAATAGTCACTAGGGTCTAGATCACAATGAATTCCACACAGGAAAGACTGTGCGATAAGGAGAGGTCACACTGATCTTTATGTTTGCTGCTGGAACGGGGTAGTTCTCAAAACAAACATTAAGGTACCTATAAAAAAAAACGTACAGCTGGAAGATCTATGTGCTGAGCTTTTGCAAAGTGTTATCTTTAGGAGTAATAATATTTAGATTGAAACAAGGTTTAGAGATAGTGTATGACTCAGGGATGCTCACTCGCTGAGAAATTCACTTGATGGTTGCAGGATTCAAAAAATTTTGGATAACAACTTGGTGATCTTGGATTCTCTGGTTGTGCTTTTGACTGGCCCCGAAGGGCTTGCTTGATCTGGTAATGGGATTTTGGGGTGAGGATTCCTGAAAGTCCATAGAAAAACTTCTCTGGATAATCAGAGATTCCTCTGGCGTGGCTGCCCAGAAATGTACTCATTACCCTTTGTCTGTGGAGGGAAAGAGCTGTGAAGAAGCTGGATTTGGATTACACTTGACATGGTGGCGGATACTGAAGGAGCAAAGGGAAATGTTACAAAGAGAGGAAATTAGGCATCTTGCTCATGCTATTGCCAGGTCAGCACTCCCAGTATTTGGTCCACAGAGTTCTCTTTTTCCTTGGAAAGTAAAAGTGAAGATGGTGCTTTGGGCTCCATCCTGCTGGTTGCACTTGACCTGTGTTCTTTTGGTTTATTTTTTTTCCCAATTTATTCTTTCTGTGCTTAGTAGGAGGACTGCTCTGGACTCAGAGCATGCAGCAAACACTTGACATTGCTTGGTAGAGGATTATCACCCGATAACAGGGTGATTCTTGGTGAACACACTTTGCAAAGCCAATATGGGAAAGAAAACAGAACATATGTGTCTTATCAGGAAAGAAGTACTTAGGTGAGGGAACACTTGCTGTACAACTCCTGTAGCATCAGTGATATAAAACTGTAAAAGCCAGCTTATAGCTTACATGCCGTTTGTAGCTTGGTTTTCGTCATACACATTCCTTTCCTTGTTCATCCTTTCTTCATTGCTACTCTGAGCTGAAAGAACGAAGTGAAAATAGTCTATAAAGATTAATGCCTCTGCAGACTCTTGGACATGACTTCCAGACTGTTTAGTGTGGAGAAGACAGTGTTATAGGAAACTGCTTCAGTCATGCTTATGCTGTTCACAGAGGTTGCCAAAATCTTTAATTCTGTCATCCATTGCCTTCTATAGCATTCAGGGTCCAAGCTGGCTGATGTTACTCCAAGGCAAAGTGGTTTTTCAGCATCTGTAAGACAAAGAAGGCCCTTGGTAGCATGACTGAAAGAAATGAGAGGGAAAAATGAGGAGGCACAGGGTAAAAGCTGACTTGTATTCAAGAATGACTGAGACAAAAATTGCGTTTCAGTTGGTCAGGGAAATTGGATTATCTAATTAAATTGTATCAAGAACAATGATGTTCATTATATTTGGCACTGAAAAGCCTTGAGCACAAACACCAGTTATTTGGGGCCTCATCACACAGCTATGGAAGGAAACAGCAAGCTCCCGTCAGCCTCTGTGGGTGTGAGATTGAACGCTATGCAAACAAATATTGATAACCAAGTGCCAAAAAAAGGATAATTTTAAACTAAATGTGGGGCAGGCATATGGACTGAGTTATTGTTCATCTCTTTGCGTCCTTATTTTAATGCTGGCTAAAGACAGTGATTCTTAGTCTTTGTACTTTTCTACCTTGTCTCACAGTGTTGCTCAGGCCACTTTTGATGGATTATTGCTGTCTCTCATCTCCAGTGATACAGAAGTGTTCTTGTAATGTTCAAACCAATTTCTTTTCATTACAAGAGTTTCCCTGAAAACAAATGTTCCCCAGAGTCTTTCTTTCCAAGGTTTTGAAGTAAACACAAGGTATCAGTGACTTATTCTTTCAGAAGTTCCAAACATTTAATGCTTTAGCCAGATGCTCGTGTTGATTGTGGTGAAAGTGCTTTTGCTTGAGAAAGGTCCTTTGTTGATTTTTGAGAAGGAGGCAGTATTTTAAAACCAACCACATGTTGGTTTTGAGGATGAAGATCAAATTGATGGAGCTGTTTTGTTTGTGTTCCGGAGAACACAAACTTCATTAGGCACAGTGGCCTTTTGAACCATATGGGCTCTCATTCTCCAGCTTCTTCAAAGGAGAAAAGCGCTCCTATAAACAGCTTTACTGCTGACACCTAATGCGCATAAACCATGCAGGTGTCAGGCATGGGCAAGGTGGTTAAGATATTAAATCTAGAATAGAATCAAAGTATTCATTAAACACTGTGTATTAAAAAAAAAAATCTATTTTGGCATGAAGACATTCTTGGAATTTCAGTAGTGATATCTGAAATCCATACAGTAGCTTATTGAAGGATTTTGTAGTTATGTTATACAGTTTTAACTGACTTTTTCCAAACCACTGGCAAGTGAAGAACTGTAACTGCTATGTTATATATGTATAAAGTGCACAAGGTTAACCTGAGGGCTTACTTGAGATCCTACAGAGAGTAAAAGCTAAAATTCAGCTGCACCGTACCTCTCTGCATTCAGTGCTGTATAACTCTTACTAATATTAACTTCAATTAATCTCTATTTTCATTGGAGTACAACAGAGAGCCAAAAAAAGTTTGTGACACTGTACAGAGGAAACAGATCAGTGGGTCCACTGACATCAGTGGGTGGCAGAGGTGAGCTCCCATGTTTATTTGTCAAGCTGGTCTCTGTGAAATGTAATAACGTGGGTTTAGGACTCTTCTGATGACACTTGTGGCTCTCGTGCCAGGTCTTGCTTGCAACCAGCTGGCTCAGTGCACAAGTACAGCAAACTTGGGGCAGCCTCTGCCTGTCTTGTAGACATACCTACACATTGCCTGATTGGAGAACTTCCAGTCTGCAAATGTGGATGGGAAAGATTATTGGGTTTTTACAGATGGTAGCTAAGGCAAAGAGAGATCAAGTGATTAATTCAAGACCATAGAAAATATGAACTGTGGCTCAGAGTTGAGTCTAAATTTCTTAAATCTCACCCTACTCCTCCTTCACATTGCTTGGTAAAGTCTTCTCTTCCTAATTATGTTAAAAGGGAGTCTTCTCTTATTCTGGCGTTTTGATCTCAGACAAAGGTTTTGCCAACCCACATGGTAGCAATTGGTTTTTTCTACATTCTCTCAGACTACAGGACCCAGATCCCAAAGATCCAAGGAATCCTGGTCTAATACAAGCCTGCGTGAAATGTAAGCCAGTAAAAGCAGATAACCAATATAAGTCAAAACTACAATTTCCTCTTCTAGTCAGCCTTACTAGTTTTTGTGGCTTACCACAAGATTTGGGATGCCAATTATACTGCAGACAGATTTACTAATGTTGGAAGAGGAACTCTTCTTTAATCAGCGTTAAATCTGCGTTGCAGTTATTAAGTACAATGGTTTCTTATTATGGGAATTATCTGTTGCTCATCAAAAGAAATGTGCTTTGCTTCCCCAAAACCTTACTTGTACAATGGTGTCTATGCAAATTTTATCTTTGAATGTCCACTACAGGTTTAATTATTTTTTTTTTCCCAGCTGAATCAAGTCAGAAAAGATGGTTTGCAATCTATAGATGTGAAACTTAGCTGTATTTTGTTTTTAATTTATTGGTTGAAACCTGTGGTTTCTTTACTGCAGAATGAAACTTCCTTGCCAGTAATCTATGAAAGGGAGCCTAAGGCCAAAGAGCAAAAAACAAAATATTGAATAACTGCTTATTATAATTTGAAAACTGTCCACCTTATGTACTGAATGAGGCACATTCTGCAGGAAGAAGTTCCAAGTAATAGTTTAACTGAAGCCTGCATCAAGTTGCAGCCAAAGTGGAGAAATTCTGAGGTTGCATACAGCCATCAATTTCTTTGCCACTTATCCTTTGATTTTATGATCAGTTGTGGATTCTCTGAGATTTTAGTGGGTCACGTGGAAAATAAAGGAAATCAGGAAAATAATATTCCTTCTTACAGTATTGCATCGATAGCCGTAGTCTTCTGCACACACTTCAGACACTGGTGCAAAGGGCTTCACAATCTGGAAGGGCAATGGATAGCATCCACTACCATCCCTTTCTACAATAATGAACAGGATCACTTGTTCCAGAGGTCTGCTCATTCTCTGAAGGGAAATTCATTGATAAACACCTGTAGGAAACACTATTAGTAAATATTTATGATGTGGCATAATGACCTCTTTTACTAATGCACAACACAAAAGGCTTTTCACTTGCAGAAATGTTCTGGGTGAAACCCTGCAAGGTGTGCCAGCATTGCAACACACAGGGCTATTGCTACAGGTGCTACCAGTAAATACTTCATCTTGCATCAACTGCTCAACCAAGTGATGAAAGATCAGACTTTCTGTATTTATTTTTGTGTCTGCATGCATGCTTATTACCTTCTGCAGCAAGGAAAATAGGAGACACTAGCATCTGTAGGTTTCTTGCTTCCCTTGATGTTTGTCAATTACATAAGACATAATGCTTCAGTGCATCTCAGCACACTCTCAAAAGATCAGCATTTAAATCCAAGGAACAGCTTCTCCAGTGTTTTTCTTTCTTACTGCGTACCTCCGCCTGTCAGATTTGCTTTTTCTCTTCTCTGAGTTTATCTGGGGGAAGATTTGTAGGAAGAATACATCACTGTCAAGTTCACACTCCCCTTCCCACTGCCTGGCCCTCCAAGCGGCAAGGCCACATTGTTCCCTTCTGGGGCTGTGGAGCAGGAAAGTGTTGATGCACAGAGCAGTAGGAAGAGGACAGCTTGTTGTCCTGACCGTCAGATACGTTATTGGGAAATTGAGCTACATCTTGTTTTCAAACAAATCAAATTTGCTGTTAAATGGCTACTGTCTGTCTTCTGCAATTGATTGCTTTGAGAATCCCCTTGACATCAGAAGATTTATTTTTAGAGTAGTTTTTTCCTGCTGAGCCAGCTGCTATTTTATGCTTTTTACAACTTGACTAGAGACAGCTCTCTTGGATAACTGGCATGTGTGAAAAAATTGCATTAAAATAACCTTTTTTTAACAGTCAGCATAAGTATCCTGAAAAAAAGTCATGGCAATGTCTGAATGAATATTTATTTTAGTGTGCTTTTTTTTCTGCTCATAGTAGTAGAAAATACCAAGTGAAAAAAAAGACAAGTACAGTAAAATATGGTTTGCATTACAGTTCTCCAATGAAGTCATCAATCCGTGTCTCAGAACTCATTTATAGTGCAAAAGCTGAGAAAACATTTGTAGCCTAGAGTAGAGTCAGGTGCCATCAGCCATCTTGGAAAAGCATGACAAATTCATTTATGCTTTGATTTTGGCCTCTTAATAAACTCCAGGGAACAGAGAGAGATGTGCTCAGCAGTACGATGTGAATCAACATTGAGTCAGCAGTGTGTGCACCACGGGACTGCTAATAGTAAGCAAAAACTGCAGTGAGTCAGTGCTTTTAAAAAAAAAGAAGTGTATTCGTTGCATTTGAGCACAAGGTGGTTGGGCTTGTGCTAGTCATGGTAGGAAACTAGCAATACTGCTTTAGTACGTTTACATCAGCACGAAGTGAGAAAGGCAGCCCATCCAGCATGGGACCGTTAACACAATCACAGGGCATATAATCATGACTAATGATGATTAGTCAGTTGTTATATGGAAATGAAGAATTCCTTGTGACAATAAACAGTAACAAAGTTCTTGTGTTTAATTTGTTAAGGCAGCTGGATCTACGTTGGTGGCCTTCTATGCATACGCAGCCTGATTAACACCAGATGAGGATCTGGCCATAGTCACTGATGCTTAGTAATGGTTATGTTGCTAATTAAAGCTCAGTTTGTTTTTGACCTTTGGGAGCTGTACTGCAAAGGGTAGACCTGATGTACTCCTTCATTGCAGCCTACCAACTGCAGTGGCAGCACAAGGCCTCATCAGCACATGGTGCGGTGTCACTGGGGCACAGCAAGACATCTGTGCTGATGCTCAGGGCTTTGGATCACAGTAAAGGCTATCTAGGGGGTGGTGTTGAGTGAAGGGATCCTGTGTGTCAGCTTCTAGGACGAAGCTGGTAATGTGCTTGAACTGATCCTCTTAACTAGCAGAGCCAAGCATAAACAATGTATTGTCAAGTTTTGGTGCAAATACGTAGCTAAGGACTTTTTGTCGGAAATGAAGCTCCTTTTGCAGTGGAAGTGACTCATCGTTGACTAAAGATTGTCTCACCCAGGCCGAAGGCTCTTCCATCTGAGTATTTATTAGCTTAGGCATGAAGACACACACCCTTGTCCCTGTTCAGGGACAGCACAAGCATACATGTCTGGATATTAAAAGTCAACTAAAAGGTGTTCACATCCCCCAAGTTCATGGAATCATAGAATTATTTGAGTTAGAAGGGACCCTTAAAAAGTCATCTAGTCCAACTCCCTACAGTGAACAGGGACACCTACAGCTCCATCAGGTGCTCAGAGCTCTGTCCAATCTGATCTTGAATGTCCCAAGGAGCAGGGTGTCCACCACCTCTTGGGCAACCTGTGCCAGTGCTTCACCACCCTTGCCGTAAAAAAACCCTTCTTTATATCCAGTCTAAATATGCCCTCTTTTAGTTTGAAGCAATTTCCCCTTGTCCTATCAGTAGTTTCACTGGTGCTTCGTTTCTTCCTCATTTGGGGAATCCCATTTATAGTCTGTTTTGTCCTGGAAAATATCCACTGTCCTGGAAAATATCCACTGTCCTGGGAGAGAAGAAGAGAGGAATACTCAAAAGTGAAACAGTGGCTATTTATGGGTTGTTTGAGAAAAATGTTTTTACTATTTTTAGTCATTTTGATGAGTTCTATGCTATTTTCATGTCAGAGCAGCCTGTAGTAACTTGTTCTTGAAAAGTCAGTCTCTAGAAAGAGGTGATGATGTGAGTGCCACTACTAGCTATAACCATTCTAAAATTGACTGATCAAGAGTGTAGCAAGAAGAGATTTGACTGACGGCTGTTGGTCTGCAGGTGTGAAAGGCTGGAAAACATCACTGGCAGCGGTCTTATTTCTTCCAAGTCCAGATCTATAATGTAACGCAGTGCTAATTCAGTAAAATGTCCACAGTTTTTACAAGATCTTTGTTAGATTTTATTAGCTTCATTTGATTTTATAACAAACTTTACAGTATGCTTATCAATACATCATGTTCTGGCTAACAAAAGCCTCACTGTTCTGGGTAGATTTCTTTTCCCCTTCGTGAAGCTGTAACATAGAAGCCAAGTTAAGAAGGTGACAACACCTGTTCACAATTTAAAGGAAATGAAAAGATTCTTTTTCCATGGATGTAAGCATGAAATTCGTACGTATATATGTGTATATATAATTTTCCCCTGCACGCCGTCCTGTGGTAGACTGTGGCAGACCAGAGCTGCAGCCAGTGTAAATTTGAGGCGTGCAGGACATATGGATGCATTTAGCCCACAATCCTCTGCAGATGCTTTGGAGTGTGTAGCTGCTGCTACACCCATGCAAGTATCAAACTGCAGCTCAGTTTGCTGCACAAATATTGTTTGGGAATGAAAGCAGTACACAATGCCAGGCAGGCTGATGTTAAAAGCATGTTTGATCTGAGCAGTTTATGGCTTCCATCAGATGGTACCAATAGAATCGGCCTCTGACTCCAGTGGGTTTGTGGTGTACATGTTAGATGTTTTTGTCAGTATGTCTGAGTTTATTAATCAGTTATCTTTGTTTTAATTCTCCATACAGTTAATGGGCAGAATTTCAAACTGTATAAAAACAGAGCAATGCTGGTGTGCGCAGCTGCTGGTCTGCTCACATCTACTGGTCTGTAACATTTAGTAATAGCCACAGGTCTATGCAAAGCCTAAGCAGTCCCTCCAAACAGGTGGTATGCAGAGAGCAGACATAGAAGGTGGACTAGATTACAAACCCGGGTCTCTTGTTAAGGGTCTTTTGATTCACCACCAAACTGGGCTGCCCTGAGCCACATCCAGCCTGGTTCTGAATGCCTCCAGGGATGGGGCATCCACAACCTCCTTAATGGGGCCAACTATTACACTTAATTTTGCCCTGAGTATTGGGAAGTCGTCATGCTAATTGCAGACCTGGTCATCAACAGTTTTGAGATACCTGCCCTCATGCCTACCATCCTCATGCCTACCATCCTAGATCAGCTTCTCCCAACAGCAAGATCTTTCTGTTAACTTTTTACAACTATCACTGTCCTCCCATTCTTTGGTCAGTTTCCTTGGCACCTGTGCCCCTTATACATGCCACAAACTGGACTTCACCTGGCCACATCGAGCACAGGGGACTCTGCAGTTGGGCTGTGCTTCTTCGGCAGTGTCACCATGAGGTCTGTGCCGAAGAGCAGCATGCCCCATTTGTCACTCACTTGTTTGCCCCATAAATACCACAAGAGGTGTTTTGTAGCTAAATTTCATTCCCTTTCATATCAGTTAACTGAAAAATGCACAAAAGGCACACTTATAAATTAAGGTACAGTGCATAATATTTACTATAGAGAGAACAGCAGAAGTTGGGCTAATTTATAGGGTGTGACTTGACTGTTGATTTTGGAGACTCCTTCTTTATGCATAAATGCACACGCACACACACCATTGATTGTTCATGTACTGCTTCTCAATCCATGCATGTAGGTATGTTGATTGTTAAAATGTATGGCTGTAGAGGAGGTATATTTTTACATTCCTGTAGAATCTGGTTTCCTGTGCTGTATTTGGCATCTGCATTAAAAAAAAAAAAAAAAACCTTCTGGCAATTTGTATAAACCTATTTTTAAATCCAATTTTTTTTTTGTTTGATGAGAGAAAGAACATATCCTGCATCGTGCTTGATGAATAATAGCATTGTGCTAGAATGCTTTGATTCTTCTCACTTTATAATAACGTGGGTTTCGTAGTCAGATGACCCTAGTGTTTACGTTATACACTTCTGGCAATAAATTTGGAAAAGCAGAGAAAAAAAACACTAATCCCAGGAGTTCTGAAACCTACACTCCTTCTTGAGCGTACCCTGTTAAAGACATTAAGTCCCTTGCAAACATCCATCTATCAGCAGTTGAGAGTTTGTAAAAGGCGTACTTTGTTCTGAACTCCCTGCCCTACTGATTATGCACAGTTCTTTTATTTTGTGAATAGGATGATGACCCCTTAGCCTGGTAATGATGACAGATTTATGTATTTTAACACCCAGACGCTGCCGTATTTGTTAAGGGCTGCCAGACTCCAGCAGTGCTGCAACTGTAGTTTATTTTCACTGTCAGTTTGTGCTGCTTTTTAAGGTGTTCTGCAGCCACTGGAAGCAGCCCTGCTGCAGCTTTCAGAGGTTGAGATGTCAGGATGTTAAGAGCATAAGCCACCATTCTTGGACCGTTTCCACTCATAAAATGTCAGTTTTTCTCTGGTTGCACTGATGAGGTGGAACCTGCTGCTCTCACTGAAGCTGAGGAAACGAAGGGAGAAATAAACCCTGCAAGTGGTAAAAGAAATCAGATACTGTAGAATCTATCCCTTCACTTTCTACTCCCGTAATGTCTTTTGCTGCTCTCAAATTAATGTTTTAAAGGGACCTTCTTTTAATGTTCAGTAAAAGTGAAGAACGTGAACATCATCTTACAAGCTGAGCTGTGAAAGCACTGTATGGGTCAGTGCATCTGTCCTCTGCACAGCGCATCTGTCTGTGATTTCTTCTGTATTGTTTTAAATTGCTGCAAGTGGCAGAACAATAGGGAGACAAACAGTAAGAACAATGCTGTCGTTTAAACAACAACTAAATTACAAACAGCCCTGAGCAGAAAACATTTTGTGCAAATTAAAGGGAAGCAATGGTTTTATTTTCCATTGCGAATATCCAGTGCAGCAAAGGCAGTTGGTGTCTCTCTTTTTTTTCTTTTTTCTTTCCATTCACAGAATGTTTTGAGTTGGAAGGTACCCTTAAAGGGCATCTAGACCAACCCCCCTGCACACCCACAGCTTCATCAGGTGCTCAGAGCCTGTCCAGCCTGACCCTGAGTGTCCCCAGCGATGGAGCATCCACCACCTCTCTGAGCAACCTGTTCCAAATTTAAATCTCCCCTTTTTCAGTCTGAAACCATTTCCTCTTGTCTTAGCACAGAAGACCCTGCTAAGGGGTTCGTCCCCTTCTTTCTTATAGCCCCTGTTAGATATTTAAAGGTTACTACATTCCTCGTGCCACGTGTGTGTATATAATTTTTGTTCCACTACAAAGTTTATAGGGTAAGAACTGCAGAATGTGGATGGTCTTCCTGTTTCTTCATGCCAACCAAGCCATTAAATCTGAGTTTATCACACAATGATATGCACAGGGCTTTTATTGCCATTTTTATTTTAACTCCAATTCATTCTTTCCATGAATAATGTTGTCAAGTCATTGAACTATTACACTGAGTCAGTTTTCTGCTTGACAGACAGCACAGGACTTTGAAATAATTGGGATTGGGTCCTCCCTCATGAAATTATTTTGATTTGGAAAAGGCACCATCACAAATTGTTGGCTGACTTTTATGTAGGCCAATATTAGATATTTTTCCTCTTAAAGAGAAGCCGTATGAGTTGGCGTGTTGATTTTTTTCAGATAGAATGAATGTTTGTGACCTATCTGCTGAGGTCTCCATCTTACCCTTGCTGAATTTGCATCAGGAAGGGGAAAGAATTGGTGACAGTCCTCCTTGTTCGCTGGTGAGGAGGTTGGGGAGGGGGCTGGACTCCCATCATCCATGCAGTGGGAATCCCAGACCTGCTTGCTTCTATTTCCAGAGCAGTACTAGGAATCTGGTGGCAGAGCAGAGGAATGGCACCTCCCCAGCCCCCGGCACTGTCCAGTTTTTGTGCTGTGTTTGCAGTGTCTCCTGTCAACTCCAAGCCTACTTCAGATTCTTCTGGTAGCCCTCATATATGCTTTGGCTGGAAAAATGCTCCAGCCCAAATGAAAATTGTGGGAATTGAGTGCACAGTGGGTTGTTCCAGCCAAGGACTCTGGTGAACTGCTTTGGTTTGAGTGGAGTTTTGTAATCCCTTTCCTTCGAAGAGGCTTGGAAAATACAACAGACTTCACCTGTGGGAGGTGGATAATATTGAAAGTGAATTTTGAGAAGCTGATCGGTGCCTGTGGCTCAAAGCTTGAGTGAAGTGTTGAGTGTGCTTCTCCAGCTCCAACAGGTGTGTCCTTGCAATGTGGGCTGACCTTATTCACGTTAATGGTTATGTTAGGATCACCTTTGGGTACTCCATCAGCCATTTTTCTCCGGGATGGTTTTCAGAGCCTACAGGGAGGTGTCTGAGAAGCTGTAATCATGGCCATTGTAAAAATATCTCTCTGTGACCTTCAAAAAATAGTGTTTGTTATCCGAGTGCTTCGTTTTTGGGTAATTAGGGAGAATTTTGTGATGGGTCCCTGAAGCCTTGCCAGGATAAACAGACAAAAGGGCAGCGGCTGTCAGGGGTAGACCCATGGAATTGCGTCAGAGAGGAATTTGACCGCCTGACATCCTCAGTACCCTCAGCACTGAAGTGTATCTTCCATCCCTTTGCCAGGAATGATTTGGTTACTTTTTTGCCCTCATTCTAAGCAAAACCTGGGTCATGGACACATCCAACTATAAATTAAACTATTAAACTTCAAATAGTGAAGATAGGCTTTCGATGTGGTTATTGCCATTTGTTTGTTTGACCTGTGTTAACCCCTCTGAGGAATTTTTGGCTCCTTTTTGTGCTTGAAGTGCCACATTTTACAGGACGGGCTGTACACCAGACTACTCACTAGCGCTATTTTTCCCATCCTTCAGCGCCTGCAGTGAGGGAGGGAATGCTACTGCTCCGACAAGGCCACATTGACATGTCCTGAAGGGCAAACTCATTAAAAGATTCACCAGATCCTATCCACCTGGTATTTGGAGAAAGCACTCCTCTGTATTTTGGGCCAAATCTATTTATCTTGCTCATATGCTATGGACCACAGAAATAGTTTCAGACGTAGGGAATGAAACTTCTTTCCTGTTATTTCTGCTGCAGCCTGTTTTCACAGTGTTTTATTGCCTTTCTTATTGACAGTTACCTCCCTGGAGCCCCATACCAGCTTTTTTGGCACTTATCACAGGGAGAATGTTTGCTGTAGGGGAATGAACAGTTAGCTTATTTGCTTAGTTTGGAGCTACTCTTTTTGTCTTTTGCAAAACCTGATACCACCTCATCTCTGCAGTGTGTACACAGATGATGGTTTAAGTTTTGGGGATGACCCTGGTTCTGTGCCTTGTTCATTCATGGTCTCATGGACTTCAGAGTGTAGTTCCAAGTCTGCTCACTGTGTCCTACCTGTTCTATGGGATTTTATATAGTAAGGGTTTTTTTTTCTCCAGCTTCAAATGCTAAACCACTGCCAAACTGAGATGATACAGCCAATTATTTGCTGAAACTGCTCAGAGCATAAAGCAGCAGGTGGATGTGTAGCCATCATTCTTACAATCCTCTCTTCCAACATGGCATGACTCAGTACATGAGTGAAATGGTTTTTGCCTCTTCTTCCCTCCCTCAGGGAGGAAAGGAGAAGACTCCATTGACAGGTATGTAATTTTAAAGGATGCTAATCTGAACTTACAATTTATCTCTGGGGCCAGCAAAGATGGAAGATAAAGGGAATGTTTTTAAAAGTGCTCAGCCAAGGCCTTCTGAAGAATTCCTATTAACTTCCTGGGAATGAGTATTGCCAATGCTGAAAGGTTTTGAAACCTTACCTAGCCATTCAGTGACACCTTTTGAAAAATGTGTGTGCTAAGCACACATTGCACCCTAATTAGGGTGCACATCAGCTGAATACTGAGGTGCTTCCTCAATTTTAATAAGCTATAGACTGTCCTGATCAATAGGAAAATAGTACTTAAGCTGCAGCTATATTTACAGATCGTTCTCTTTGTAAGCATAGCTTTACTGATAACTTTGCTGTCACAATAAGCAATCCCTCTAACACCAGCCTGACACACTGCTGTTGTGTGAATTCACACAGAGCATGAAACAACTGCAAGGTTTGCTGGTCCCTAGCTCAGGGCTTGTCCAGAGCTTTGGGATTCAGACTGTGGAAGACATTTACGTACCATCTCTGGACATGAGCTGTGACTGAGGTAACTGTTAAATACAAATTAATAAGAATGTGGAAGGTGAAGTCTGAGACTGTCCCAAGGTTGCAGTAATCAATTATTCTTTTCCACTTTGAGGAAATTCTAAGCTCAGATATCAAAACACTATCACTGGATGTAATGCATTCATTCAGTTGCTGTTGGTCATAGCAGGAAATCAGTGAATTACTCAGAAAGTATGTGTGAGTCAGGGTGTTCTGCCTGTGTTGCAGGGAGTCTCCCTGATACCTATCCTCATTAGCTTTAGGACTGCTAATGTTCATTGCACACATCCAAGAGGAGAGGAATGGCTTTCTATTGTGGTTCTGCAGGGAGGAAATGAATGAGAGAAGGAGTAAAAGGAGAAAAATATCAGGTGAGGGACTTTGTAAAATCTTTCCTTCCTTTTGTATTGTAGACATGTTAAGTACCTAATATTTTAAGAGCATCTTACTCAGAAAAGCTGGCAGAGATGGGATTCACTGTGAGTCTGCCAGATTGATGTACAAATCGGCCTTACGAACTCCTACTGCTTAAACACACCAGAATGTGACAATTAAAGCCAACATCTGGAATTCATTGGTGGAGCAGATCCTGGATAAACATTAAATGAATGTCCATTTCCTTAGCACTGGATTTCCTCTGGCTACCATAGTTTTAAGCAGTGTCATCCTATCAGATAGAGCTGGTGATGTTAGCAGAGTGAATGTCAAAGTCATGAGCCAGGTCTCTTCTCTTTGTTCCATCTTTTAGCAACAAAACTAGAGCTAGAGCTGGGCAGAACAGACACCTGCAGTTTTTTCCAGCTGACTGCTGAGATGGTATCCACTGGTCACTAACCTGGACTAAGATGGTCCTGAGGCTCCCTTTTTTTTCTGCAAAGGTAGGGGAGAGTGGTTTATGGGCTGTTAGTAGAACCCCACATTTGGATCCCAGGAGCATGCCCCTGGAAGGGATGTCTAACTCTGCCTTGGATTCAAAACTTCAGGTAGTTAGGTTAATTTCCCTTGGAGATTCAAAACAAAGCACTGGGGAATTGTCATTTCAACTTGAAAAGTGTTCATTTTATACACACACACACACACATACATATATGTATGGATAAAAGTATTTACTGTATACACCCCTTTCTTCCATCATACGTTTCCTGGGTTTCTGGAAGGGTCAAACTTCACGACTGTAACCACAGGTTTTGTAGTTTTCTAAGCTAGAACTTCCATGTCTTTTCATGAAAAATGATGCCTAAGTCTGTAGTTTTTACTTTGTTGGCAGTCATGTGGACATCCATCCATCCACGTTTATAAACTACTAATCTATGTTCACAGATCTCTCCAGCAAAAGTCTCCTTGAACAACTTTTTATAAGTTGAACGCCATCACTAGTTTTTGGGTAATTGTCCAAAACCTGCTACAGGTTTGAGGTAAGAAGGTCAAACTGTACTGAAAGTGCTTCCAACCCCAGTGATATGACTGCCATAGATGCTGAGATCTACGCACAGGGAGCCTGTTCTTCTGGTCCTCCTTTTGGGAGCGAAGATGTAGACGGGATGAGAAGCCTTTGGCAAAGATCTGTGGTCCACACTGGCTAGAAGGCAGAGCTGTGCATGTGAAATGCTTCTGTGACTCTCCTGTGTCAGTCAAGCAGAATTTTTCAAGACTAAAATTCTGCTTAAGCCTCGCTAAGGGGCTCAGAACCATCAAGGAGTTTTATGTTTGTACCAAACTATCTCCCTGCTTTGACATGTTGCTGGAACAGGCCTAGGGCTGTAATTAAGTCCTACCAAATCTATTGGAATATGAGTTTAGTAAACAGCAGTTTTGGGGGTTTTCTGTCAGTCAGTGCTTAGTTATTTTGCTGATAGACATTCAAGGTGTTTCTGAGGGTTAGAAGAACTCATTGCTGGAGAACCATGTGTCTGTGAAAGTAGAAAACACTAAAATGAGCTATCAGCAATGGATGTGGGTGGAAAGGCTTTCAGGCAGACTACCTGGGCTTGATTTAAGGTAGTGATAGAGTTAGAAAGAAAAATTCAGAAAGCTGAAGAGAGTCAGAACACAACACTAAATGACCTGGTTTTGTACACAACTGAATTGCTTCCAGTTACCTATACGCTATAGAGCAAGGTTTCAATGAATAAAACTGAACATTTTTTATTATTATTTTCAAGTCTTTGAGCATTTGTAAAGCCTCACAACTTCTGTCCTCGAGGCAGACATTTCTGAGTCTCCTAAAAATATGGTCTATATACAACCTTGAAAAGATGCATACCTTTGCTATACCATTAAGAAATTTTATCTCAGTAGAGTTTCTCTCTTCTCTCTCCATTTCCTTTAAATCTGCCAAGGTTACTGCAGTCTCACTCTGTTTCCCAAATCCAGGGAAGGATTCTATTAGATAGGTTCCCCGAGTCATCCTTTGAATCAGCAGGACTTTCTCCTCTCAATGCCCCCAGCCTGGTTTAGCTGCAGGGCGATGGTGAACTTGCATACAGCACCCAGTGGGCTCAATATGACGATGCCAAAGAGCTGTGAGTGAGACCTGTATGGCTCTAGCATTTTACTTTCTGATCATATAGAGTTGCCTGACTCAGCTATGCTGGAAGAGGCAGAAGTATTTTCTGCTGGTTGTTCCTTTTCCCCTTGTATGTATGTGAATTTATCAGCAAGCTGAAACTGCAACATGGAAGAGCTCCACAGAGAGGAAAGATTCATGTAAGTTTGTGGTTATGTCATTTTGCTTTGCTGGTGACTTCTATCTGGTGGGTTTTCCAAAGCAGATGATAAATATTTTTTGTCTGGTACAATGCCGCTGATAGTCTGAAGTACCAATTTCCTCCTGCGGAAGATAGAACTCCAAGGTCTATAAAATTTATACAGTGTACTTTTTGATTTTTATTAGCCTAGTAAAAGATACCATATTTTGTGTGCTTCTGTATTGCTGGATTCTATGAACTGGGGAATTATTCCGCAGGGCAATAGGCTGAATGCTGTGGTTGAAAATACTGATTTATCTGAGCTGTGAAACCACTCAACCCAGCAGATAATGAAAGTCCTTGAAATGCTTTAGACATCCACAACCATTTTAGAATATCCCACAAGGGGGCTATGAGTTACGTTGTCATTTAGCTTTTAGTTGTTGCTAATTAGTTCCACCTAAATGCTGATTTCCCCAGCTCATTCCTTGTTTCTCGAATTTAACACCCCCAAAGCATGAATACTGTTTGCTCTCTCAGTTGCTTGTGACTTTGTTTGTAGATGTGCAGAATCTAGACCTCTTTTAAAAACATAATAATTTCCAGGAAAAATATGCTTCAAGGCCCAAGCAGGAGAGGGAAGGGCAGGGGCAGAGCAGAAAACAAGTCTCAGATTTATGGCCTAAGCATGCAAAGCTAATCAAGGACTGGAGAAGATATAAAATGTTAAAGGGAGTTTCTGAACCTTATGTGGAGCACCAGTGGTATAAGCGGGCTCTTTATGTTCCCTATTAACTTTGTATCTCTATTGTTTTTCTTATCTGGGCAGCTAGAAAAAGAAACAAAGTATTGGCCAGTAAAGCACGTATTGTCTAAGAGCCTCTGTTGCTATTCAAATAGGAATTCACAGTAAGAGTGGGTGAAGTGTTCTACTGGGGACAGAGCAGGCTGGGAATGGAGGTACATTTGGGTACAGCTTCTCCTTGCAAGATCAGCCATGACTTTGACTTTGTTCTTAAGGAGACGAGCTGTCCTACAATGAAGGAGGGGAAAAAATAGTAGAAATGCATAGTGAAGGAATTAGAGTTCTGTTCACAGCTTGGCTTAGGTATTTTTTAGGTAAGCACATTTTGCCAATATCAGTCATTTGTGAGCAAGAAACTGCCCAGGATGACCTTGTATCAACACACTGTCAGATATGGGAATGGAGAGTATCAGGACTGTGTTCTGGAATGGGATCTTAGGAGGATCTTTGCCATCTGGGGACTCCTGCTCTTCCCTCTGGGAAAGCAGTGGCTGCTGGTGCACTACCCAGACACAGCCCAAAATTTGCCTCTCTTGCTTTGCTCCTCTTGCAGCCAGACAGCACAGAGCTGTGGAGGTTTTGGGCTGTGTTACCCTTGCCCAGCCCCAGAGCTGCTGTCAGAGGGCGATACCACATCCTTTTGACCAAGCAAAAATCCAATAAAGTGCTGTTTCTCTGTCCCCATTACTTCCACACGGGAGTAACAACCAGGTTCTTTAGCCCTTTGTTTAGTAAAGGCCGATGGAAGGTAAATGTGAGGTAACTCTATTTCCTTCTGCACCATTTTTCTGACTGAAAAATAACACCACAGCCCCTGTGGTTGCCTGTAGGGTTATTTAGTGCTCCAGCCTCTTTTTGTTCCCCTTCCCTTTCCCGAACGCTAGCGCTGCTGAGCAGAAGAACTGCTCCATTGTGTGAGCCCAAAGGAAACACTGCATAGAAAATGCGAGGAATTTTTAGGCCATGATATGTTTGGACTAGGAAGCAGGGGAGTCAGAGGAATGCGGTGCGTGGTTCCAAAAATATTCCTTGCAATAGCTCTCTTGGTCAGTAACAGCTATTTGTGTTGGCCCGCCAGCCCCTCGAGCACTGGTGATGTCATTCCCTGGTGCAACGGAGGTGGAAACACACAGACAGCCCTGTGGTTCTGTTGGGGCTGGGAGCAGGCAGCTCAACCTAATGCCTTCTCCTGTCTCAAACACTCCTTCTGTTGTTAAAAAAAAAAAAAAAAAAAAAAAAAAAAAAAAAGTATTGTGGGGGTTGATGAGGATGGCTTCAAAATAATTAACAGCATCACAGAAACATTTTCTCCAATTGTAGTTGCATCCTCCCATGTGGGCTCCCTTCCTGTCAGCTCTGCTTTTCTCCTTATAGTGAGACATGCGTCTGGGGGGTATTTTGGGGTTGTGTTGATAATGTTGTATTCCTTCAGCTCTTAAAAGTGATCAAATAATAACGTAGCTCTTTCAGAGCTCCTCTGACTGCATGGTGATTACAGTGGGCTGCTATACTATGGAATGCCTCTGTAGAAGAAAGCTAGCACTTTTTCTGTAATTAAAGGATAGAGCAGTGAAATACTGGGACCTTTTTCAATGCTGGTGATTCTGAATATTCAGTGTGATCTTCATGTCTTCATGATGCTGATTTGACTTTTAAGTGCATGGGAGAGAGAGACCAAGAGAGAAGCTGTGCTTTCTATAAGAAGTCTATCCAGGATGATAGGACAGAAAGAACTGTGTGCTTTCATATATGGTATGAACCCAGCAAGACCATAACTTCACCACAGTCCTTCTTGTCATGCCTAAATTATGTTCATTGCAGGTTGCTAAGCCAAATTCTTACTTCACCCCACAGTGAGGTGCCACAACACAGTGGCTGCAAGGAGAGGAGCTGGATTTTATTCCTCTTCCTGACATTTAGCTACCAGATTCCACTGGTTATTGCTTTCCTACCTGAGTCTGGCATGTGGCACTCCCAAAGTGTTCATCCTCACAGGGCTCTGATTTTGCCTGTGGCCTCTGGTTTCAATTGTATGGCAAGTAGTAGCCATGCTGATGATGTTTGCTCCCTCAGTAGATCTTTAGAAGTTATGACTTGTCACATGACATGCAGGGCAACAGAATTGAACTATTTTGGATCACAAGAGTGATCCACAGCTCTCCTCTTCAGATCCTTATTGTATGGAGTTACACAGAATGACTTAGATTGGAGGGGACCTTAAAGATCATCCAGTCCCATCCCCCTGCCATGGGCTGGTTGTCCCCCACCAGATCAGGTCGCCCAGGGCCCAACCATGGCCTTGAGCACCTCCAGGGATGGGACACCCACAGCTCTCTAGACAACTTGTTCCAGTGCCCCCCTCACCACCCTCTAAGTAAAAAATTTCTCCCTAAAATCTCCTCTTTTTTAGTTTAAAGCTATGCTCCCTTGTCCTATCACTACTAGGGCATGTAAAAAGTCCATCCCCTCCTGCTTATAAACTCCCTTCAAGTACTGGAAGGAAACGACATGAAAACAATCCAAAAGCATATGAATGCAAAGGTTTTTTGGTCTTGATACTTAACTTTTGTCTTGATAAAATCCATTCCATGTTGACAGTTATACAGTGGCAGGAAATTGTTAAAGGTGTCAGGTTTTCCATTTTAATTCTGGGAGCACTCTGGGAATAGATTTTCTTGAAAATGCTGTTGAAAAGGTCCTATTTTCTAAATTGGAAAGATTTACAATTTACCTTTTCTGTTAACCTCTTGTTCCTCAAAAGGTTAAATAAGGGAAATTCCGCTTTTTTAACACTGGTAGCTGTTTGACAGGGTTTCCCTAGCACTAGGTGACGTTGGGATTCTCAGCAAATGAACCAGTGTAATGGTAAAAGAAGTATCTACTTGGAGGCTCTTTACAGAGGTCCTAGAAAACTACTTAAATTGCATAATTTATACACACCGCTTAATATACTCCACTAAAACTTAGATCTTGTAAGGTGCCTTACCTCTTCAATGTCCTATACAGTTTTGGGTGAGTTATTCCTCAAAGGACTTGGTAAGGAATTAAATAACCAAGATGGAACTTGGGATATCAGCACAGCTGGTTAATTAGAGAGCATAGAAATGTGTTCGTTGGTATTGCTTGAAACCTGAATTTTGTTAAGATGACTTTAAAGCAGAGCAGAGTCTGGTAGATTTGCAGTAAGCAATATGAGATGGAGGCAAAGGAAGTGCTAGATGGTGGCTGAATGCTGGACAATGGGAGAAGGGAAGGATGCTGCAGTATGCTTTTGATGTGTTGACCCAGGCTGCTGGGAAATGTGGGCTAGGGACAATGCTGAGTTGCTACATAGAGTGCTAGCACAAGAAATGGGAGATGGTTTAGATTAAAACTAGAGCCTCTGTGGCTCTAGCAGCTCTATAGCTCTGCAAGGCTATGTACCTTTGGGAAGAAAAAGGGACTCTTGTGAAACTCTTGGAGTGTTTGGAAAGGGATCAGGTGATCTCAAGAAGCAGTCTTCCCATTACTCTGGTTTTCTGCCTGTAACAGCCAAGTAACCAGCTTCTTGTTCTGTGCTTGTATTCCAAAACTGGTGTGTCTGGGGTTTCATCAGGACTTCTTAGTGTAATGTATCATCTGCTAACTATGGAGCAGGCCTGGAAGACTATAGGGCAAGCTATGGGCAAGGGAATATGTCAGGATTAATAGGACAGCCAGTCCCTTGATTAGCTCTATCCTGGCAGCTGCCTACTAACCAGCTTCCAGTATAAATAATCTTATAAATCTGGGGTTGCTATTTCCAAAGTTTAAACTATGAAGGCCATACCGTGCTCTTTCTCAACACTATGACCTTAATAGGTTTCCAGTAAGAGCTGTAAAAATTGTCCCCCCATCTGCTCTGCTTTGTGACTTGAAAACATCTGTGCAGTAATGTATGGCTTAGTGACCCGGGCAGGACTCTGTGAAGCCCCTTGCTTAATAGGAGAAGAAAGATCTTTGATGTGTCCCAGATTAAATACATCTAATGGTCTCTCTAATTAGTCACTGAAGTAGATTTGATAGATCTGAAGCAAATTGTATTAGAAACTTTAATGGTCATGGGTAATTCTTTTTGTATTCTCCCGATAGTCAGATAAACTGCAATTAGGTGATTGTTTTGGTACATGCAGTGAAGAAGACAAAAAGGACAAAAGAAACTGCTTTGGAAAAAATGGGTAGAGAAGGCTGATTGTACAGCGAGATGTTCAGTAGGTTTCAGATGCTATAAGGAACTCAGTGGGGCAGGTTATGGAGGCCTTATGCAGAAACCTAAAGCATCAGATTTTTATTGGTGCACGCTTCCATCATACCCATAGATGAGTGCCAAATCCCACCAAAATTGAAGCAAAATGGGATGAAGGCAGTTTTATACAGCTGGCAGGAGCACTGAGGAAATATAAGCAACCTTTGGACTGAAGGGCCCCCTACCCTTGTGATGGGGATGGTGAAATGGGAGTGGGGAGCACCAACGATTTCCTGCAGGATGAAGCCCTGATTGTCTCCTAGAACCTCACTAGGCTGGATAGCCTATTGAAACGGGTGCTCCTGTATTCACTTTCTCATATTGGCATGGTAACTCCTCCCAGTGAAATTCCTGACTTAATTTCAGGCATTAGCAGTCCCAGTTTACACACAGCCATTCCCTGATGAGGCACAGCTTGCTCTCTCTGCAGTCATTTGCTGCCTGGTCCCATTAAAACAGTTTTTTCAGTCTGGATTGTACCACACTGCAAGGCCAGCAGTGAACACTGGATTCATTTTCTGTGTTATTGTTAGAATGAGCTCTTTATAACCATTCAATTTTCCTTTAAATAAATCCCATTTGGAAAAACAAATCCTGTCCATAAAAGCAGCTCTCTGTACTGGGTTAGTTTTCAGCATACTGTACATGGCTGTATATTTGGGTTTATGTCTCCAGGCTAAGCTCCTGCATACAGCCAGTATTCATGCTGGAGCAATGGCAAAGCCATTTCCTGGGATTCGTGGGGTTTCATTGGGTGTAATGACATTAGGGAAGATGGAAGAGAGTAAGGCAGGAAAGTAAATAAGCCAGGCAGTTTGTTCCAGTGACCTCTGTGTGAAAGATTAGATAGGATTCAAGTTCATACCCATAAAGTCTAAGGTAGAAAAGATTCATGCATTGGCTTTTATTCAGCCTGTATTGTACATCTTGCCAGTCTGACTCCCATGTTTGTGTGTGCTTCTCCTTGATCCCTCTCCTTTTTTTATGCTGTCCCTATGCCTTGTGGATACAAAACCTTGGCTGCAAGCTACATCCGAAAGCAGGAAAGGTATCTAACCAGTATGGTCCCCATCCAGAGCAGCTGGGAATTTTCTGTGTGCACATAGGATGCTGGGAGGGCTGGCCGATTAGAAACAGATTCAGTTTTGTGGCACTCAACAGGTTGCATGTGCTTTGATAGAGAAATCAAGGGGGACTATCATATTTGCCAAATTGAGTATTACTGTGGCCTTTGTCATAGCAGTTCCAGTGTGTAAGGCACTGTGGACCTCTACTGATAGGACACAGAGTGGGAAATTTCAGATAGAGCAGCAGTAGTCTGAAAGTGTAACTGTGGGGGATTGTGAGGCACCCTCTTCCTTCCCATCCCCATTACATCTGGAATCAGTTCACTCTGCTATTTGATAGCACTATAATAATGTTACTTGGCAGTTTTGCAGTACGTGTGCAAATAAGGCCTCAGTATCTTTTTAGTGGTGAGTCACACTTAAATTGCAAAAGCTTTTAAGTATTTTTCTCTTAATTTCTTCATGTAATCCTTGAGGCAGACTGGCTTATTTCTCTCCTACCTATCCTGGATGTGAGAGAATACAAAGACCTACTTCTGGATATCGTCTTTGCAGAGAGCTTGAGGCTTTTCTTTTTCTTCAGCTTTTTTTTTTTTTTTTTTTTTTTTCTTCACTAAGCTTTAAGGGATGGAAGGAAACCTGGTTTAATGCTTTAATCAGAGCACAGGATGAGATGATTTTAGGAAGTTTCTGCATGCTGGAGGGACTGTGAGCCAGTGCTGAGGAGACAAGTCGGGATTTTTGGACACTGCAAAGGGACCATATTGTTCTGTATAATGCAGAGCAAATTCCAAGGGGGACTTCCTAGACATCAGCAAGCAAAATTGGCCAAAGGCTCCTGTTCCTGCATTTCTTTTGACCTCCTGTTCATCCTTCCTTGTGCAGAACAATGCAACAGTCACGGGAGAAAAGTTCTTCAGTTCCTGTGGATCTTCACAGCTTGCAAATGGTTCAGCCTGTGTGGCTCCTGTTAAAACAATTTCCTTTGCAAAAGCCATTTAATAGAAATTGCGAATGTAGTCCCTTCAATTCAAGTGGCAAGTCTCAGGCTTAGACATAAGGAGCTGAGCTCAGGATTTCATTGTAATTATCCTATTTTAGGAGTTAAGGTGAAATTTGGATTCTGGTAAGCTCATGTCACACCACCAGTGCTCTGTTTTTCCTCAGGTAGAAGTTTTGCCAACTGTACTTGTGTCCTTGGGGAAAAATAACAAGTGTGTAGGATTAGAATGATTATTTGATAGTGCTGAAAAGGAGAAAGGTTTTACATTGAGGTAAATATTTAGTGTTTATGTCAGTTGGGCATACAGCATTTGATTTCCTTAGTTCTCCTCTCTCCCTCTCCACTTACCTCTCTCCTTCATGTACATTTTTGTATGACATGAGAACACCTGTCAGAGGTTTATAAGATGGGGGCTTTTATGGACCTTTAATTTGCATTATGGTGTTGGAATAGCCAAAAGGCAGCACAGTGCTAAAAAGCAAGATAGTGCCTTGCAGTCCCCTGGGATTCAGTGTAGCCTGAGATGCCTGGGACTGTGCCAAGTCTGAATTTGATTCTCTGGTTTTGAAATGATTCTGCTCTCTGTCTGAGGGCAAATCCTGCATGTATTTTTCAGGATCCAAGGCTTACACCATTTATACCATGTCTGGTCCCACCCTGCTCTCTAGGATATCAAGGCAGCTACGTCCATCTGACAGATCCTGAGAATCTTCTATCCATTCTTGGCTACAAACTCTGCCTACTCTCACCTCAGGTCCGGTCTTTTCTTTGTTGGGCAGCAGTTTTCCCTCCTGCTTTTCACCATATTTTTACAAGAAGCATGGATTATCATTCTTGCTATTCTTTTATCCTCCTAAAGCTATTTTTCAGTTCATTGTCCCAAACAATTTTAAATATGTTGGAGTTATTCATTATTTATGTCATAGTGCTCTGAAATCCAAATGAAAAGCAAGGCCATGTTGTGGTAGACATTTTTCTTACATGTAGTAAGAAATAGATCTCACCCTTATGATCTTAAAGGCAGAGTCTATTCTATAGACAAATTATGAGTGGCAGCCCTTGTCCCAATTCCCACAGGAAGTTTGTAGAGAAACTGGAAATTGAGCTTCTTTAGGAACTGGAAATTGAACTCTGTGTTACAAGTCCCAGTGCCAGAATCAGAAGTCTGTCTGTCTTCTCTAAAACTTACATATTAATGTTATTTCTCTACATGGAAGGCTTTTCTAAAACCTAAATATTTTCTTCTTGGATTTCGTCTTACTTGTTTGAGGTAGACAGACTCTAATGAATGTGATAACCCTTTTTTTCATTTGGCTTTGGCTTTCTACTGTTACAACTCAAATACATGATGAAGTATAGGGTTAGGTCCTACTTATAAAAACAAGATCTGCTGGTGTGTCAGGAAAATTCTAACACATATGGTAGGTATTAAGTGTCAAATCTTGCCTGGAAGACATGCTTATAAAAGAAAATAAAGCACAATGTAATGTTCTGGCATGAAGAGGAGATAAAGATGTGAGATAAAGGTGCTTCAATGTGGGCATACCTGGCTCAGATATGGAAGATTCAATCTTCTAACAACTCAGAAGTTTCTGCAATCTGTCCTAAGCTCTGACTATGGTTGATGCTTTCCTCTGAAGATTATATATATGTGCATACACACCTACATATACATATAGTTTTGTCCAAATTTGTTTCACGGGCATGAGGATCCCCATATTGTACTTGTTGAATTAATGACCCAAAAGTGTCCCATTGCGCTGGATGTGCCATAAATCTTCTTGACCTTTTCACGGACTCAGTTTGATCTTAGAATTTCACAGATTTGTGGCTTTACAGTAAATGAAGTACAACTTCTGTTTTCTAAGGATTTGCTTTTTTTTGAGAAATCTTTGAAATTACAATCTGTACTGGGCTCTGTGCTACAAAATTGTACTATTAAACTATCTGTACTATCGCTGATACCTGTATTATTGCTGTATTATTGTCACTGAGTTTGTTCCCTCAAATAGGGTCTTTACATGCTGTCTTTAGGAATGAGACAGCAGAATGCTGTTTTGTATCCACTTTAGGTAAGTGACAGTGACTGCACTGTCTTCAAGAAAGTGAAGAACAAAGGCTGTTGCCTTTGATAAAAAGAGACTATAGAGCAGTGTGACTGAAACTGAAGAGAGATATTTAGGTAGGCAAAATACATACTAGTTACACAAATTGGAATTTTGCCTGGAACAAGTATGTTCTGTAAAAAAAATACAGTGAGATTTTTAAGGATGACAAATGATCAGCATACTGGTTTTATGTTTTGCCCAAAAGATAGATATAAGAGCTAGAAATGAGTTAGAGAAATAGATTATCTTATTCTTCCCCAAGACAGCATCACATTAATGCTTGATGGTTCAAGATACTTAAAGAACACTTCAGTAGTAGCTTCTGTGTTCACTTGTTTCTTTCCTTATAATTTCAGGTTACATTTCACTGCATTCCTGCAAAAGAAAAAAATCAAGAAATCTCATTCTAAGCCTTTTTCATGAGAGATGCTAAGCAGTATTCAAGTGACATAAGTTGGGTTCTGCCCAGGATTTTTTTAGCAATTGCCAGCCGACTGAGAATTTCTTAATTTGAGTATTTTGCAAAGATAACAACCATTGGATCAGCCATTTGTGTAGTGCCAGGAAAATACTACACTCTAGCATAAAACTGGCATTTTCTCTGTGGGGTTTTTATGGTGGTTGCATTTAAGTTTAGGTGATAGCTCACTCATTTCTCTCTTTTAAAAAAATGTGTATGTATGAATATGTCTAGAAGTTAAACAGATGAGTATAAAATGACATCCATTTCTAGGTAGGGCTAAGCTGATGGATTTAAAGGAAACTTTGTTTGACAGGATCTTCTAAATACAGCTTTTAAGCTAGCTCTCTGGAAAGTTATGGCAGGCTTTTAAGGTTTTTCCTGAAAGTAGATGTCTACAGAAGGCACCCCCAGGATTTAAAAAAAATGTTTAGAAAGCCATCAACTCAACATCATCCTTTATTTTCAGACTTTCTGTAACTGTTTCCTTTTATACCATTTGGATTAAGGACACTTAAATTGCACCAGACTAGGGGCTGTGTTGACAATTTGCCAAGCTCTTGAAAGCCACATGTAATTTGCAAAATATGGAGAAAATTGCAGCTGGTGCTTATTTGGAACATGGCAAGTTACATCACTTAACCATGCAAGATCATTACTATGTCCAGAGAGGGATGCATATTTGGACAGAGCTATGGTTATGCCAGCCTGTCCTGGGTGTCCTGAAAATCCTCTTCCTGTGCCCTGTTTTCGTAAGTGGGGATTTCTGAGTAAGTTCTGAGCAGGAGACGTTGCATCATGGGATGGCGTTAGGAAAGTTGTCTGAACAGCTGCAGCTGGTACACCCCGTGCTCTGCTGAGCAGGATGCTGCAAGCTTACTTGAGGGTTGTCAAAAATACCTGCAGCAGCTCAGAATGCAAAGCAGCAGAGAATTCTGCAACCAAATATTGCTGTGAACTCTTTGAACTCTTCCTTAAAATAATACAGATAGTTCAAGTCCTTTGCAGGTAGAGAGATAAGCTTGCCCTTGACTTCATCTTCCTGGAGTGCTTGAGCCAAGACACATTTAACGTGTTAGCAGGCAGCCAACCTGGGTTTCCATGAAATATCTGAAATCACTTATGTGTTTTTAAATGTGATAGTTACTGTTCACAAGGCAAAAAAAGTGTTGAACGTTGTGCTAACAAATATATTTGCTAACGCAATGTTTTTTGCCGGTGATGATAAGACAGAAATATTTTGTTCCAGGTAGCCAGAGGAGGAAATTGTGCATGTTCCTCTACTAAAAGCAATACCATGGGCTTTGTTGCTTATCACTTGTGCGGCTGGGCAGGTGCCGGGAAGGCTGGCTGATACCATTGCAACTCGTGTTTTATTACCTAACAAGAAAATAATAACAATGACTCAAAGCCTATAAACTAGATGTAAGGCTGCTTTGTGTATCTGTGTCACCTTGGACATATTCTCCTGGCCTCTGAGTCTCACATTTTATGTCTGTTTTTAATTGGGAGTACAGTGTGGCCATATGCTGTACCTGAGTGTCTTGTCTGCGTGGTAGTGCAGAATTAACAATAATAATTAAACCAGCAGTCATTGCACTGACTGGGATGCTACACTGTTAAAATTCACAGGTTACACAAAAGTAGTTGAGGAAAAATATGAAGAAAATAGCTACTACCACAGAGTAATTCCTATTATCCTCTTTTATAGACCACTCCAGTAGAGCATACCAACACAACAGAGACTTTTTATCTTATTTCTGAGAAGCAGAAAATCACCCTGCAGCTGCAGCAGTTTCAACGTCTGTCTTCTTGTCTTACTTATGTGGTAAGGGCCGTTCATTGCCAGATGTAAGCCAGCCATTTTTTGCTCTTGAAAGTGTTGGCAGGAACCTCTCGAGATTTATTTTTCGTTGTTTATTTGCAGTCAGGGATATTGCTAGCCCGGAGGCCTAGCTCAGGCAATTAATCCTCTTTCTCACTGTGACCTGGAAAATCAGTCTGTGGTTAGGCTTACACTGTTGTGCTCTACCTTGTTGCCTAAAAATTGAAAACTTAGTGAAACTAAAGGCTTCAGGGTTTTCAGTGAAGAATTTAGACAGTGTATCATGCCACATCATAGGTCAGCAGTCAGAACAGATCTTTTGGTGTACAGGTTGTGGAGGAAGGGTCAGTCTGATCCCATAGGCACTTCTCCGGTTGCCTCCAAAGAGGAGCCGGCTGGCTTCTGTGTGCAAGGATTTAGAATCATATGTTTGATTCTAAATTGAGTTGGAAGAGACTCTTAAAGGCCACCTAGTCCAACTCCTCTGCAATGAGCGGGGATACCTATAGCTTCATCAGGTGCTCAGAGCCCCATCCAGCCTGATCTTAAGTGTCTCCAGGGCTGGGGCATCCACCACTGGATCCCCTCTGGCAACCACCTCTGGGCAACCTGTGCTTCACTGCCCATCTTGTAAAAAGTTTGTTCTTACATCCAATCTAAATCTCCCCTCTTTTAGTTTGAAAGCATTTCCCCTTGTCCTATAAAAACAGACCCTGCTAAAGAGTCTAATTCAGTAGCTGCCTTTGCAATTTGTAATGATGAGGCATCAGTAAAGAGGCTGTGCTAAAGACAGCCTGGATTATACTGGCTAAGTGGATGAAGCACAGCAGGCAGATCACAATTCTCTTTAGAAGCCTGTCCCCATGTACGGGACTATTGTGTCTTGCAAATGCTTTTCATATGTCTTTGAAACATGGACTGTGATCAAAACAAAGAAAGGTCAAGCATATCTAATAAAGTGTCCACCCTTGCTGCATGGACCTTGGTATGGATTTGATTTTACAGGACACCTAATGTCCACACCTGGACGTTAATTCTCCCTTCTTAGAATTCATCCACTTGTTTTGTCCTAGACTTTCCCCCTCAGTCTTTAGAGTTTACTGTTTATTAATCAGCAAGCAAATGATTAGAATAATATGAGGCCTCATAATTAGCTTGTGCTCAATTTTGATTACATTCTCTAGTCAGACAGTCCTGAAGCTTTAATCATAGAATCATTAAGGTTGGTAGAGACCACTGCGGTCATGTAGTCCAACCGTAATGAGACAGAGGAAATGAGTGAGTGAAGAACTAATGCTCTGTGCAATAATTATGGGCATTGGTAACATCCTTGAGGTCTTCTGAAAAATACAGGAAACCCAGAATTGTAGTAGAAAGGAGCTGGGTCACGCACACTCTGCTGGAGAAAAAGAAATTGCCTCTAGATCAATAAATGAAGAAGGCTTGTGAAAAGCTATGAAACTATTAACTGTAGTTTAGTGTAGGAACATGCCCTGTCTTGTTTGCTGGTTATTTTGTTGATTTTTTTGGCTTTTACCCTTTTCAGTAGAATCTCACTCTGTGCTGCTGCTAAGTCTGATTTCAGTAACCTGTTAGGCTTACAGACACATAGCCTCTGGACTCTTTGGTACAGTGCAGACAAAAATACAAGACTGATGTGTTGGCTCCTTTCCACGCAACTAGGATTTTTATAGGGTAAAGCATCAACTGAGTTGTTGAGTGAATAGGGATCCTTGCCATTCAGCACAGCTTCTTAAGCAGCGCCTGAACATGTTTTTAGCAGAGGGAGAGTGCACCAGGGGGACTGTAAAAATTCCCATTTGTTCCTCTTCAAAGAGACGGTTTTGCTCTCATTACCTCCCCTCTCTTCTCCGCTCAGCTCTGGCCCTGCCCTATTTAGACACATGATTTACTGGCCTTCCTTGACCTCTGGCCTGTGTCAATAGGACCATGGTGTAAACATCTTCCTGTGGCTACAAAGCCGTGACCTGCAGAAGCAGGTGGGGGATGAGAGTGGTGTTGGGGTGAGAGCAGTGTCATGTGTTCAATCCTATTTTTGGTCCAGGGTCTAATTTGGAAGGTAGTTCCTTGCTGTCCAAGAGAGCAAGAGTCATGGAAATCAGGAGTCGTTGGGGGTTGGACTCGATGATCTCTGGAGGTCCCTTCCAACCCCTACAATTCTGTGATTCTGTGAGTCTTTCTGCTGGTTGGATCAGGCCACATGTTTGTTGTGCAAACTGGAAGATAGCCCCCATAAAACCCACTGAGAGAAAGAGAAAGGTTTCCTGCAGGCACAGGGAGGGCTCTATGGGTGATCCCTGCAAGTGCAAGCAGACATGGGTTCTTTGTGTGAGATGTGTCTCCAAACAAAGGAGAAGTTGGCATTGCGAAAGCCAGGCAGGAGAGTAGCTGCCTTCAGACACGTAGGCATAGCTTAGCACCGTGCCGGGAGAGCAAGATGTTTTGTGCTTTGTTGTTCTCGTTGCTGCTGGTGTCAAACTTCAGCCCACCTGGGAGGATGTAAAGGCAAGTGGGTGCAGAGAGATGTTAGTTCTGTGCAGCTCCCAGAGGTTACTGGGAAGGAGTAGAGTGTCAATTCGTGGTTACAGCATTGACTCCAACCTGCTTTGTGGAAATGCCAGCTGTGCTGTTCATTTTTCCACAATGCTTGGTTTGAAATCAGGCTTCAGCCTGGCTCTACACCTACGGCCTCTACTCTACTCTACAGCCTCTACAGCTATCACTGACTATTTTCTACTATATATATTTATGAAAATGAACATTAAAATTGTTTTGGATTCTCTGTGTGCTTCCTTTTCTACCTGAGAACAGATGTTTTTCCACAGGACCGCATCTGTTCCTGATACATTTGTATTTGTAACATGATTTTCTCCAGGAGCCGTTTATGGAGCCAGTATTACATGCACGAAATGAGATCTCAAACTGGAAAATGTGGATACCGTGTAAGAAGCTCAGATACTGTGTTATTTTTCACTCTGATGAAAACAGTGGAAAACAAAGTTTTTTGGTTTTTTTCTACTGACCTCAGCTTCTGCTGAGCTCCTACATGGACAAAATTAAGCTCAAAACTGCATCCGTATATAAGCTGACTAGGATTTTGTTAGAGCTCTAAATAATTAGCCTCAATTTCTTGTCTTTTCCAGCATCAGCCAGTCTGAACAAATCCTTGTTGAAATATGCACATTTGCATTGCAGTAGGTGGAGATTCAACCCCGGGAGAAGAGAATGGTCATTCAGGCTGTGGCTTGTGTGGCCCAGTTAGAATTGCCAGTCTCCTTGGGAATATTTTCGTTTACATTTTTGCATATATACCTACCAAAAGGATTTGGTGCTTCAGGAAGCTGAATGCTCTTGGATGGAATGCTGCAAACAGTGGGAACCTGACTTCTTTTTTAACATGTGATTAAGACATACTATACGATTAATGTAAATTTTAATCAACATTTCAACAAACAGCCTCTGCCATCAGTCTGTAATATCAGCTTTCTTGAGAGATGTCAAAATACTTAAAGATAGTATTTAGAGTAAGGTAAGGACTTCCTACCCCTCTGAATGCATTTTTAGTTTGGTTCAGCTGGTGGGTGAAGGTTTAGGTCAACACTTGTGTTTTGCGCCCCCCAGACAGCTGATGATGCTTGATGTGCTACTCTGAAGAAAGCTGAAGCAAAGGGCTGAGTCTGAATACACTTGTATTTTCATGGCAGTAAGGTGCTACTGAATTTACAGCTTTTAGAACTCCAGATTTTGGATGAAAAATGTTGATGTGATCCCTGTTTAATGAGCTACCCCAATCAGCTAAGCTGTGTTAACCAAAACTGGATGCTTCTGTGTTACCACATTCACAGCAGTTTGGATTTCCGTGTTAATTTTCTGAGGGGCAGGCTGAGTTATTATGTGTTGTGATGAAGAGGTAGCTGGGAGAGATACAGCAGCTCCGCTGTCTTTGCTTGTGAGCCTTGATGCTGAAAGGAAACATAGCCACATAGCCTGGGTTTGTTCTCTTGGAGTTTCCAATATGCTGAGCTGTAAACATGTGTATGGAGAAGGTGAAAAGCGTGTAGGAGCATCACTGCCTGCCAGTGTTGAGATTAGTTGTCCCTGTCGACTGCAGCATAAGTGAAACCTCCCAGCAGGAGCGTGCTGAAGGCATTAGAGAAGTGGGACTGAGACTGGATTACAGACACAGCAGTCAGGAGGAAGGCAGCAGAAAAGAAGCGTGGAAGAAGGATACAAAGAAAGAGAGCAGACAAGCACATGGCAGTTTGGTGTGAAGAGCAGAAGGGGCTCAGATAGGAGCACAAATGGAACATGCTCATCCTTCCTTGGTTAAAAGCTTCTTTGGGTCTTGGCAGCATGGCAGAATGTCGAGGAGAAAAGAAAGAGCAACTGTTTTGGATAAAGGACACTGGAATCTCTGGTGACCTAGAGAGGAGACTGAATAGCATTATAGTGGCATGCTCAGCATGTAATAACAATTCCTCAGAGTCCTACATCTTGTTTATTGGGGTGGGGTTTTTTTTCTTCTTTCTGCCTATCTCTGTAGTGTGTATGAACTACAGCTGTTGACAAGGAAAGTATGTAGTTCTCTGCAGTGTCAAGAAGGATAAATAAATCATTCTTCCCCCACTCCTGTTACTATTGACTTATCAACGGCTGTGCTAAGGTTAAAACTACGTAGAGCTGCATGTGTAAATGACAAGGAATTTGCTCTGAAATGGAACACGTTTCCACACATGACAGATAAATTCTCTCAATTCTAACTGCATTCCCTTTGCAGGCTGTACAGCAGATTGGCGATAAGAGTTATTTCAGCAAAGTTGCTCCTATTCTGCACCAACATGATGCTTGGAGAAGATCAGCTCTATCAGGAGCTTTGTTATAACAATAGTGAATTCTCGGCACTGGCTTGATTGTCTGAAACAGAGTTCTGGAGAGGATCTTCTGTGTAAGTGAGGGTGAAATTTTCTCCTCAAGATGCTTAATGGTGTAGTGCTTTTTATGCCAGAGCACTCCCTCTGCCCCTCCTGCTTCTCCCAGCAGACGTAGTCATACATACTCACCAAACAGACTCGAGCAGATAGTAAAATTTGCCCCAGAAGGCATGCATATTTGTGTGAATAGATCAGATGTGACCAAGGGCACAATCTTAGTTTGTCATGGACAGATCCTCCTCTGCTTTATACTCTAGACACTCAGTCTCATTAGCGGAGCTACATTCATTTACACCAACTGACAGTATAGCCCTACATTTTAGATGACTTTGGGAATATATATTCTTTTCTTTTCTGAGCCCTTCTGCCCTCAGGCTCCCATTCTGCCTGGCAAATGAATGTTTCAAATAGACATCAAAACCCCATCTCTTGTCCTGCGGTGAAAACAAGGCTGACTGTATTCATTCTTACTTGTCACTCTCTAAAATATGTCTTCCTGATTGAGTTAGTGGACAAGGGCTAGTCACACACTATAATGCAATACAAAGAAAATAAAGATGCATACTCTGCTCCCCATGACCTTTCTTCCTTCATGATCCATTTTTTGTAGGATTTTTTTGTTGTTGCTGTTAAATCCTTCTGACTTGAGAATGCTGCTTCCTTTGGCTGATCCTGCTGACTTCTGTGTGAGTAGATGAGCATGAGCAAGGTCAGAATTCCGGTCTGTCTTGCACAGACAGCACATATTTCTGTTTTGCTGTGACTGTTTGTATCAGAATAGGCACACAAAGGACACGTATAAAAATCTATATTCAGCAGACCACATAGCAGATTTGGTGTCATTGGTCTACATTGCTTTCTACTTGCCTGCTAAGACTTTAAAGTTCAATGGATTTATGGATTTGAGACAATTCAGTATTCAGTCTCCAGATGAGAGATTGAAACTGGATTATAGGATTATCTCAAATGTCATCACATTGGCTACCTATGCTACACTCATTCCTTTTGTTTGGAAAAATTGTGACATATTTGGGTTTGGTTGTTTTGTTTTCATAAATAAAGTAGGGTAAGATTAAAGTTGATGAAAAATGGCAGGATTAGGAATCTTTGAAAGATTTGCTATGAAAAAAAAAAAAACAAACATCCACCGATCAGTTGACTTCTTCAGTCCCTTATTGCAGCTCTGTCTATGTTTAAGTCTTTTCATGTCCAAGAAGTGCATGTGCACACGCATCTGCATGTGCAGGGATTAGTAAATTCATTTACTTAGTGATTCATACAGCAGTTTTTCATCAGTCTTACAGGTAGTTATTAGAATCCAGGTATTGTGTATCAGCACATGGTGAAAATTATAGAAAGGCATTGTATTCACATAGGTGATCAAAAGAGCTAGTGGACAATTTACTGGCTGCTTTGCATAGAGAATAGTGGACTACTTGGATCATTATAGGGTGTTCTAAACTTCTGAGGCTAGGTGCACCCACCTGCTGATAGTAGGGAACAGATGTAGGCTGTATGAAGATGTTTTCTCAGTGACAGAAATAGAGATGTAATACATAAACTGCCATCCTGACTTGTAATATTCTGTAGCCAATGAGTGAATATTATAAGTAGAAAAGAGATTGAAACTACTGTTTTTAAGTCTAAAAGCAACGAGGAAGAATAGTGTGTCAAAGGAGCCCAAGAATTCACAGCCAGCTTTTGAAAATGGAAAGGAGAAAATTAAGCTACAGGTAAGGAAATGGTGGTGGCAGAAATAGTGATATTCCAAGGAAAGGGTTGGATGTTGTTTAGTCAGGTGCAAATTCTCCTTTGCCATTTGCTAACTTCCAGCCCCAGTCACAGGTTTTCATTTTGCCTAGATAATTAAGATTATAGAGGCTCTAATTTTATGTGTTGCTTATGTAGTAATATCTTTTAAGGAAATTCAACTCATTTAGCCTTCTGTGGGGATGTGTTGAGGACCTTACCAATAACTAGTGTTTTCTCCTGGTCTCTTTATTATTTTTGGCCTACTTTTGTACTCCCCTTTTTTTCCCATTATTTCTATTTCATTTTTGATCCATGATTTCAAGTCTGGACTCTGAATGCTGTCACGTAGAAAGGCAGACTACCTATCCTCTTCTACATTGTACTCCCCTTATATTAAAATAATACATTTGCTGTTTTCAGACTGCAGGTTTTGCCTTAGAGTTCATTGTTGAGCAATGGAGGGTGTAGTTTATGCGCAATCACTCATCTGTATTCTCTGTGGGTCCAATATCCACAGTCATCTTTTTCTCCAGTCCTTTCTGTGCTACCATTGATGGTTTTTCCTTCTCCATCCAGCAACAGGCTTACCCTAAACTGGAAATGGGTTTTTAAATGTTGCTTTATTGTTTTTGGCTCTATGAGTCCCTGGTGTTTCACTCTTATAGCTTGAGTTTTATTGCAGGCTGTGTTTTTTAAAGACTAGTAACATTCTTTGTCATCAATCTTATCCCTGTTTTTCAGGGAATGTATATACACACATATATATGAATGTATATGCATTTTCATAATGTTTTAGCAGTACTTTCACACACTGTTTTAGCTGGAACAGTCTTTGATGAATGGAAAGTTTACTGGCTTCATGGGGAATGGAGTAAATACTCCATTTACCTGGAATAAATGCTCCAAATCATCCCTGGAAAGTTTCTTTTAAAAAAGGAAGGGGAAAAAAAAAAAAAGAAAAAAAAGAAAGAAAAAATGCTATGTCTAGGGGCTTAAGAAGCAGCCACTGTTGTTACTAATGGAAATGGATGGTCTGCCAAGGAAAGTAGATGCTCTGTGAAAAAGCTTCATGATTGTTCAGCCTTTGCTCAGTTGACTGGTCTTATTGTAGGTAACAGTTATAAATCTCTCTTCTTCCTTCACGTGGTCTGGAAATCTTTAGATTATCATGCATTACTTAGCACAGTACGACACAACCATTATGCTCCCTCCACCCCTGCAGACACACCTTCCTCTGTGGAGGAGGCTGGGTGCATAATTCAACAAATCCTTTCAGGGATGATGACTGCTGGTAACTTCCTCCTCACCCACAAGTTATTCAACACACATCTTCTGTACATTTCTACAGACTAATCAGATATAGAAATTGGGGTCTGATGCTAAATGTGAAAGCCAAGTTGGGTTCTTTCTTTGGGAAGAATAAGGCCTCTAGTTTGTCTGTCCTACTCTAGAACCTAAGGATACCTTATGAGGGAGCAGTCAAGCTTAGGAGGTATGCTTGTTTCGTTTTCTATAGCAATATAAATTTCCATGTTAATTCACCTCTTCAAGTTTGTAAAATGAATCACTAGTGTGTCTTTTTTCCTTCTCTAGTTATGCTGAAGTGCTAAGTGAATAGTTGTTATACAAGCTAGTGAAGAACCATAGGTCTCAAAACCATCGTGGTGCACATTCTGTTCTGTACTTCGAAGTTCAACTTCATGGAAGATGTGCTTCAATCATACAAGTTTTTTGCAAATAATAAAGCTATAGAGTTGCAGATAACTTCACCTGATATTTGTTTTCCCATCTAAAGCAAAGCCTACTTGCTATTTCAGCTTGACTGCACCTCTATATGGCGGCCCTGGTTTTAACACAGTGGAAAAAAAACAAGTGCCTAATCTTCTGTAATGAGGAAACCAACCAAGGCGTGCCTGTGGTGTTATCCAGTATGCCATACAACAAGGATGAAAGGGAGCAGAGAGGAGGAGAGTTTAGCTGGAATCATGATCTAGTGGTTAGGCCAGTGAGGCATGCTGTATTTTCCATTTCTCACCTCACCTCACCAGTAGGCACATGAGTGACTGTGTGGTACAGGAGAAGAGCACAGTAGGTGAATGTGTCGCAGCTTAATGAAGGCCGTGATCCAGCCCAGGTGCTCATTCCCAGCAAATTGCCTGTAAGTCACTTAATATTTAGAGTCACTAATACTTGTTCAAGGTGCCAGAAAATAAAAACAGATGCTGACACGTAGCGGGCACAAAATGAGGTTCTAGCAGCGCAGATGTGAGGTTGGGTTTTGCTCCAGTGCTGGGAAACATGGTGCTGGGGGATTGCTTACAGAGGGGCCGACTGGGCCACTCTCCAAATGAAGTGTTCCACATGGCTTCACATCAAACACACTTGTTGTGATAAAGCAGCAATACAATAGTGCATTCATAGAGGATTTATTGATTGGGCTGTTTTCCTAAGCTGCGATAGTACAAGTTTTGGATGGCATGTTCCCATGTTTCATTGGCTCCAACAGGTGGACTGCAGCCATTCATCTTGATCGGTTATTGTCACATTCTTTCCTCCAAGCCCTGAAAATAACTTTTCTTGCCCTGAGGAGTAGATGTGTGCAATACGAATGGAACTTATTTGCCCACATAAGAACTGATAGCAACAGGAGAAGACCTATTCAGTGGTGTGTTGATGAAGTGCAATAAATTAGTGTGAAAGTTTTCATCAGCATGTTTTTCAAAGTAAATTTGTCATCTGAGCCATGTTCAGCAGGGTTTTGCCAGGGGCTGAAAGCCTTGCCAGCTTCTTTCATGATCCAAGGACGAGTTCTTTATATGGCAATACAAGAAACTTTGTGAATGTCAAATTGACTTATGTCTTAGAGAGGAAAAATATGCCAAGGGAAACCAAAAAAACTATCATAAAACAAGGCATTGGGAATGTACTTCTTCTAGAATTTAATGATATTGGTAACAAGGTAGGATTTAGGATTTAGAATTTAGATTTCCGTCACAAACTGGGAGCCTATTATGCTAGCCAATGTGCCAAAGAACAGAGATGGTTGCTGTCCCAGAAAGTTTGTGAGAACTGGTTGGGGGCTTTTTCCCAGAGCCATTTTCTAATGGAAAATTAAATTAAAAAGCCATTAATTCAGAAAACTTCTGATTATGCCAAAACCATCAGATCTTCTGTTGGGAAAATCTCAAAGAAATTTTGAGTGTGTATGATTCAAATTAAAATATTTTATTTTATTGAATCTGACTCACTCAGTTTTGAGTCAATTCAGTAAGGTATTAAGTTGCTTCTGTTAATGCAGCAAGCACCCTCTAGCAGTTGTGCTTCAGTCTTTCCCATGGGATATTTTAGTAATATAATACATATATCTCTGGTCCAGATTTGTTTAATCCATTCCAAGAATCAGTCATTCTACACCTGATAGATGATGAGGTATGGCCAAAAACTACAGCTCCCAGAAGGCAATGTGGAAGGGTAGGAGAAATTATGTCAAAATAAGAGAAAATATAGGTTTTTTCAATGCATTGCAATAGAATATTTATTTTTTGAGAATATTAGCATTTTTTTTCACTTGACAGCATGAAATTTAAGCAGCTTGACATTTTGGTCTACTAGACAAACATTAAAAGGTGTGAAAAATTTATACAGCCTGAGGATACATAACTAATGCTGAAATGTCAGAATTTTCCATAGAGCAGAAATTCTGTATTTTTTCTGTACTTTTCAGTTTGTTCCATGCTCAAAGTTGTCTCAAGATCTCTGTGTTAGTCACTTTATTTTATTTTATTTCATTATTTCATTATTTATTTATTTATTTTGTGCAATGGTCTTGCAGATTGCATAGTTACATTAGAAGTAACACAGGCATGGTTCTGATGTTCTAAAAAGCCGTTTAGCTTGAAGGACAGATTCTGCTAGAATGAATATCTCATTCAGATGGAGAAGGGTCCCTAATTCTTCTGCTGCAGTGTATCTGCATGTTGTCTTACTGGAGATTGGCCTTAACACTGTTGGATCCACATGTTTTCACAGCCTGATTTTGTTCATATCCTGGCTTACGACTTGGGGTAATATTTAAGTAGAACCCTAGAGTGTAGAATGAGGAATGAACATGTATTAATAAATGCTACGTATAAAAATGCCATTCTCGTTTTCTAAGTTTAATTTGACTTTAGTGAAGAAGGAATAATATGTCTTTAAGATGTGAAACAGCAATTAGCTATTTTTTACACGCATACCTGGAGATTTGAAAGAATCTGCAGCATCTATACGTGATAGCTCTGCTGTGATCAAACAGTTGTGGTTTGGTGTTTAAACAATCCCCTTTCTTTGTGATCCGGTGCAGTGGGTGTGGCATTGAAAAGAGGGATTTGATGGTAAAATCCATCTCTGAAGGAAGATTTGTCTTCTAAGGCACGGCTTGTAAGCAGAGCAAGTAGAGGCAGTGATTAAACCCTACCCACACACTGCTTTGATGGCAGAGAGGGGTTGTGTTACACGAGGGGAGCACACACAGATTTACTTGTGCAGCAGATGAGGAAACCTCACCCTTTTTCCCCGCAAAGACAAATATTTAATTTGTGATCCTGAGAAGTGATTCTTTTTCTAATTATCATTATTGTGAAAGCAACGAAGTTACTAAATTTTCTTTTGATGTAAAAAGACCATTGTAATTGGGATTTTAGTTCAACATATTTCTTCTGCTTTCATTACAAACGGCGCTGGCTTTAAAAAGAAACTTCGCCAGCTCTGCTGTTTTATAGAACTGAAGGAGCAACCACAGCTTATGCCTTCTGCTGGATCCAGCAGCACTGTGCACCATGGGATTGCCCAGGGTGAGAGAAAAGGGAGCCCTTGGCTACTGCCATGGTTGCATCCTGCCTGCAGGGCAGCCCTCCTCAGGCGTCAGCCTGTCTGCCGCCAGCAAGGACTCCCATCCAAATGGCAGAAGCAAAGCCAAGGTGAAAGTCCTGGCATCACCAATGAGGAGAGCCTGCCAGCCCTGGACACAGCTGTGTATGGGAAAAGCAGGGCCTCGTCTGCTTTGTGGGATGGCCTGGGTTCAGCAGCCAGCGCTTGGCTGGGCCCCACTGTATGACTGACCTTGGTGGTGGGCTGGAGGGCAGGTCAGCATTTGCCTTGGCCAACCTGACTGGGGTTTATTCCTCCTGGAGGTGGCAATAACCCCTGCCTGCTCACTTTCCAGAGCTTGTAGTGCGTGTCTGTAACATTGCTGGTGGGATCTGACCCTCTAGCCATCCCATGCAGCAGTGAGAGATGACATGTTTTGCTTCTCATGCCCACAGCATTCTCAGGAAAAGCCCTAGCAGGACAGTCTGTGTGCTTGACTTATTTACCAGCAAAATCTTGTTTGTTCAGAAGATACTATGTGAAAATGCCAAGTTTCTGAATATTTGTGCTAAGAAGAAATATTCATGGAAAACATGGCTTTGAAGAATTTGTGCTGAACTAGTCTGATACTTTACCTCCTTATAGTCACTTTATGACAGGGACAACTACATTAGTGGGAACTGGTTTTCCTTCATTAGTTTGAGATTTCATTTGCAGGAGAACATTCCCTTTCTTATTCCTATTTAAAAATAGTTTATTGCAAATATACACTCCCATGTACTAAACGGGGTCATGCTGAGACATGGGTGCAGTTATAATGCATATGCATATAGGTATTTTATAGTAAAACTCCAAGGCTACTTGGAGTTTTGCATTCCCAAGAGAGAATAGGAATCCTATGTTGCTTTGGTTGGAAGATGCCAGAATAGAAAGAGGTCAGCATTTGGTAGGACTGACAACTGGTGATCTGACCTGCTGCAGGATAATTTTCTACTTTGAACATTTGCCCCACTCATTAGGTCCTCTGTAGTCCAGGTCAAGATATATATCTGTAAACCTTATATATGTTCAAGTGGCAGATTTTTCCCCCCACTCTTGAAAGACAAAGGTCATAAGGGACATTTTCCTTGTGATCGTAAGCCAGGTCCCGATCTTGTTTCCACAGCTAAATATCTGGAATAACATCATGTGTTTAGTAGATTTGCTTCAGATCCTTGGCCATGTGAATGACACCATGAAGAACTCTCCCATCCCATATAAGTTATATTGCACTAACACACCGAGTCAAATTACAGGCTCATCAAGGAAAATGCGCTTTCAAAAAATGTATGTGCAAACACACACTGGTTTGGAGCGATGAATTTGGTATGCAACTTGCTGCAGTTTATTGTCAGAATGTTTCATTACTTAAAGCCAATGGCAGAAGCTGATGCTTGGACATCACCCAGTAAAGAAACTGTATCCCTTTGCAGAAGGCACTTTGAGTGGCTGGGAACACGCTAGTGATAAGTATATGCATACATACGTATGCATTTGCCCATCCTGCTACAGTAGATCTCCTCCCAAGCTTTCATCTAACTTCTGCTCTGGAAAATATCTCTGGTCATATATGGGGAAGATTATATATTGTGAAGTTTGAGGTTGGTTCCTTTACCCTCTTTGGTTCATGCCTAGGTGTGTTTGTTATTTTGTAAATAGAGATGTGCTGGTATACCAGTAGCTGCTTCTAGTGATCATGAATTTAATTAAGAATTATTTAATATGAGGTTGACCATGTGAATCAAGGGAGCATTCTGCTTGCTTAATCCAAGATCTGTGACATTATTTAGTTGGCTCTTCCAAATTCCTCTGCTTGTGAAAAGCGTTAGGTGATTTAAAGGTAGCAAACCCATGCACACTGTCCAACTGCAAATCTCATCTCAGCATACCTGATCATCTTTTCCTCAAGGTGATCCCAATCACATAAAAGCAAAAGCTGTTATCAGTTCCTGTGAGCATAGTGTGGATTGCACATATGGCTTCACTGGGAGTGGGTTCTGCTGCAGAAGGGGAGAGGGAATATGAATCTCTGGTACAAAACCTAACTCTGAATGAATTTGTTTGTTGGACACACTTGTTCCACAATAGAAAGAGCTGCATTCTACAATTACCCATGGAAGATTGTGGGGATAAATGAGTAAAGGAGAATTAATGGTTGATCTCCACGGAAGGGAGCACCGATGAGCACTTTGGTACACCCAAAACTGTCCCACCGTAGGTGCACATCTATACTACGTCTTAGCCATAGGGGCCAGGAACCAAGAGAGAGATACGGAGAATTCAGTACACTGCACAGCAGGCTCTGCAAAAGGTCAGAGAAGGGCTCTGAGGCCTGCAGAGCTACTGCTGTCCTCTTTGGTCAGAGTATGTTACTGGTCTTTTAAAAATAAGCCATTCTTATTTTAAAAATTGATTACTTTCATCAGTTTTCTCCTGGTCTCTGAAGTCTGAATCTCATATAGCACTTTTGGACTTGGATCTGCTGATGCCAGTGCAGCTGCACTGATTCACAACAGTAACATGATCCAGTTACTTTTTCTAGTAACACATTCACAAAATCTTGCTGTCTGCTTTCTCCAACTCTGGCAGGGTGAAGTCCACATGGGCAAATTTAAGCTCCACCAAGCCAGTGCCCTTCCTCTTTCAAGCACCCTTCCACTTTGATGTATTTTGCTACAACCCCGTAACCCCAAGCAAAGCTCTCTGGACAGGCAGTCGGCAGCACTGATCTGCTGCACCATCTGCTGCTTTTCTCCCAGCTCTCTGCTGCCCAAGTCCTGAGCCCTGCTATTATGTGCTCTCGCTGGTACTTAACACAGGCTAAAAGGAATAGTTTCACATTCTTCACTCTGTTTCCTCCCCATCTTGGCTCCGGTCTTTTATCTTGTTTTTGCATTATTGGTCATGGTGTCTGGTTTCTAGTAGCATATTAGTAATGTAGAAAAAATGAATGTAATTGCAAAAATACCACACAAAGGGCTCGTATGTCAATTTCCTTGCTTAATCCGCTTGCTGGGAATAATTGAATGGGATTCCTTTTGTTTTGTGGCTGTTTGATTTGCTGGGTAGAAGTCCCCTCCTCCTAAGCCTGACCCTGCAAATACTGATGGGCAGGCAGACTTGAGAGAAAGGAGAACCAAATCTAGTCCTTTGAAACTGAGCCTTCTCTGCAGAGGCAGAAAGTCTTGGTTGGAAGTACTAATGATTGTCATTTCTCACATCCCAGGTGCTTTACAAACACTGGCTAAGGCACCTAGGCTATGATGTGTCCTGTGCTGTGAACTGGTCGTGATAAGCTCTGAGACACTTTGGCAAAAGCCTGAAGTGACTCTGATACTGGGGGCTGTGTTGCTTTAATGTGGGGAGCTTCTCCCAAGGAAGCTGAAATTCATTGGTGAAGTAATGGGGAATGGCCTTTAAAGGAGACCTCTTCTGTCAGAAATGTTTTTTCCTGATTCTGCGTAGCTGCTACTAGTTCTGTTTAAAGCCTCGTTGGTCCAAATGTGTGTCATCACCCTGGTATAAGATAAATGTGGTGGTTTAAGGTGGGCTCAGAGCCACAGAGCTTCTGTTCACACCAGCAGTTTTCAGCTTCTCCCTCCTCTGCAGCACACAGACATGTCAGATCACTTTGCACAACTCCCATCATGATTCTATGATCCCATTTCCTCGATGGCTTCAACACTTCTTAGATCCTCAGGGCATGGACAGAAATATTGTGATAGGAAAGCAAGACAGGAGCAAGAGCTGCTTGGAGTCCTTTGAGGAAAAATGCATCCATGAACTCCTGTGTAGCCTTTGGGGTTGGCTGGTGATGTATCCAAACTCTGAGTGTGCACACGGAGGCCTATTTCTATGACAGTTTGTTATAGGAAAGAAAACATATGATGTGTGATGCTCCAGGGACATGCCATGGGTCTTACTGGACATGACATACTGAGCGATGGTGACTTTTTTTCTTGTTGTGAGCATCTAATCGTAATCAATTTACAGCTGCTCATTCAATTAGCAGACAATTTTTCCCCCTTTTGTAACATAAAATTACTGGATATGAAGTCTGTTGACGCATAGTCAAAGCTGGGATTCAAACTCCAGCACTTCTCTTTAGTAAAAGTAAGCCAAAAGCCTGTGTGCGAAGACTCTGTTCTGGGATAGGTTTAAGAGTCCCAGTCAAATCCAGTCAAACTGAATATTTTCCTGCAAACAGATTAAAGTTTGCCTTCTCTTTCAGTCCAGATGCAGAAAGTTAGTGACGCTGTTGCAAAAGAACTGGTGTGGTCCCGTTCATAAGGAGTAGGAAGTTCTGTCATGTGAAAACGTTGGTGACATAGCGGGATGTTGCACACAACCCAAAGTGCCCATAAATTAAAAACCATGTTGACATATGAAAAGCTGCAAAAATATCAACAGAAGGAAGATAGGACTTTAATGGAAGAGATTTAAAGAACTCCAGCTGTAAACATTGTCAACAAGAAGATTAAGAGGTGTCTTACTTGCAGTGTGCAAGCACTTCATGGGAGCAAGGTACAGGGTATTAAACAGCTCTGAATTCAGCAATAGAAGTCGTACATTGATGTGAGAGCTGAAAGGTGACTCAGGACAAAAGCAAGTTAGAAACTAGCAGTGAAAGTGGAAGCTGCTGAGGGAAGGTGTGAATTTTCCACCTCTTGGTGTCTCCAGCTTCTTTCTGGAAGCCTTTCTGAAAAATGTTTTTACTAAATTCAGCAGCACTGACCAGATGGGAATTCAGATTCAGATTAGATGACCAAAAACGTCTATACATCTTCTTGTCAAACACGAGCTTGAGATGGGACATGGCTCTTGAGAGAAGCTCGGAAGACCTCATGCCTTCCCAAGTGTGATGCTGATGTATTTTACAAACTTGGGGAAATCAGTTTTGCGTGGTCATCTAAAAAGTCATTCAGGACAAAATATTCACGCTGTATTTAAAGATTAAGCACTGAAATAACCAGGCTGATTTCACCGCTGTTTAACAGAAGTGAGATCTGCAAACGCTTTACCTTTTTACTGTCCTGAAATAATGTCCCTAAATAAAATTTGGATGCTTGGGTTTTTTATACTCAATTAGATAGCGTACTTTTCCCCTGTATCAAACTGGCACTACCTGAGTACATCCCACACATTGTGAAGTGTTATATAGGCACTGTAAAAGTCATGCCTACTATTTCATTCTGGGAGCAAACCAATAAATATCTCTTGCAGAAAGTTGCTGTCTGTATGGAACTCAAGCCAGGCCATGGCAGCTTTATTGTGCAGCCATGCAACATTCCTCCCCATAATATATGTGTGTGTGAGCAGGGGAGAGAGGGAGGGCAGGAGGTAATTATTTCACTGACAGAAAAGATATAGACAGATGCACAGAAGCATTCTGGTACAAAAATGGGGCTGCATCCACTGAAACAACAGATGCTGCCTTGTGAAAATATTTTTTCCATTATAGCTCCAATGTCATCTCCCACTTATCTCTCAGAAGCACAGAAGGAGCTCATTTCAAGGGTACCTATTCTTGCCTGTGGCATTCCTCCTGCCTCCAGCCTCAGAAAAGGGAATGGGTTTTTAACAGGCATCATGGTGGGGGGACCATTTGTCTCGATTAGGCCCGAGAAAGGAAAGAAACTTTTGTCCCAGTGAAAGGGAAGCTTGTAGTTCATTAAGCGGTGGGGGGATTAGCCGTGTTCAGGGCTCTGCTCTGAACAAGTGCTGGAGAGGGCTGGGAGGGGAGGTCTCTCCCTAAGAACTTTCTTCCTTTTCTCTTCTATTCTGCAGGACTTTAATGGCTTCCCCGCGGTGGGGCATGGTGTAAGTAGGGGATCCTGTCCTTATTAGCGTGCCTTTGCTCCCCCTCCAGCCCAGCCTCCCTTTATCATTCTGCCAGTTCATTGTGGCCTCAGCAAGGACTTCTCTGCCTTGGGATAAGCTGAAGGGAGTGAAAGAAAAGGGGCTGGGGGGAGGGAAGGGGATCTGAAGCAATTAATTTGGGAGCATTCAGGCCTGAGAATGTAGGCCACTCCAGAAGAAACATTCCCCCAAAGAAAAGAGAAACTGGGAACCTTTAACAATGTTTTCTTTCAGGGTTTTGGCTACTGTTGCATAAAACCCTCTGGAGCTTTGATTTTTATTTTTTTATTTTATTTTATTTTTCCACCACTAATTCGCCCTCACTGAGGAGTTTCTCAATAGAAATGTTTCCCTTCGTTAAGAGCTTTTGAATTTCCCCCCAATCCCAAATGCTCAGGAGGCAGAGAGGATTTTTTTGTTTTGTTTTCATGAATCAGTATTTTCTTGGGTCCAAAGTTTGTTCACAGGTAGAGCTCTCTCCATGCTGAACAGGAATCTCACTTGAGCATCAGCCAATGTAGCCAGCAAGCTCATGGCTCCAGGGCTTGCCTCCTGCTGTTCCGATGGAACATTCCTTTGGCAACCAAAATAGTTCTTGTTCTTCTTGGGGAATACGACTGAACGCAGAGTTAATGCAAGTGAACTGGCACAGAGACTCGTACAGGGAGCTTGGTTTGCTTTGCTTGTGCAAACACTTGGAAATTCTGGAAAGGTTTTTGTGGCATATGGTGACACCAATTCTGAAGTGCAAACCTCCCTTTCCAGGGGCTTGAGCTCACTGCTTATTCCTCATCTGGAAGAGAGCTTGGAAGTAAGAGTATTGTCAGGGGGCTCACAGCAAAATAATAATCCTGGAGCCAGCTCCAAGCACAAATGCTCTTGGAGTTATTTCCCCTGGAGCAGTGGGAGTTTTGGTGGGCATAGAGGTCCGGTCTCACCTTCTCACCATGCCAGCCTGAATCCAAAGGCATCCAAACCATTTCACTTGATGAAAGGGTCATGATTGAGTAATATAAAAAATATCTCTAATAGGAACAAAAAAATATATACTGAAACTCATCAAGTTACAAGCTTTGCTTGTACCCTATATGTGCCCTCTTGTTATTTCCGGCTCACCAGGGGCACACCATGACAGACCTCTAGGAGTAAGGGGATATATGGCTGAACACTGGAAAGATTATGCATTTTTTTAAAGAATATCAGAAAAGATGGAGGTTGGTTGGTGATGACAGAGCTGTTTGAGAAAAGTCTGTGTTGCCTGTAAAAGCAGTCATGTGTTTCTCAGGGCTTGCATTTCTGTGCTAAATGCATTCACCACATCATTGAAATACTCAGCATATGCTGCATTTCCACTAGAGATGAGCCACAGCTGAACAACTCATATGTCAGTTTGACTAAAGAAATCCGGGCTAATTTTTTACTGTTTTCTCCTACTTTTGGCTGCCCGTGCATTTGCTATGAGATGTTTGGCTTCTTCGTGCATATCTTTGTGTTTTTCTGCTAGTGATGTAGATGAATAGTGTTCACAACTAATTGCAGGAGCTGTTGGTAGCAGAAATCACATTTCAAATATTTATTTTACAGAAGTCCCACAGTAGCGTGGTGACATTTGTAAAGGTGTGTCACTTCAAGGAGGGATGCAAACATAGCGTGGGAAAGGGCATCCACTCTGTGTTGGCATAACGTAAATCTATGAAGCTATGAAGGGGAAGAATCTGGGGTAATCATCTTCAGGGAGACTTAAGAGTGGCTTTTCACTACCTGAAGAGGGGCTATAAGAAAGAAGGGGACAAACCCTTCAACAGAGCCTGTTGTGATAGGACTAAGAAGAGATGATTTCAAACTACCAGAAGGAAGATTTAGGTTGGATGTAAGGAAGTTTTTTAAGTAAGAGTGGTGAGGCACTGGCACAGGTTGTCCAGAGAGGTGGTGGATGCCCCATCCTTGGAGACACTAAGGTCAGGCTGAAAGGGACTGTGAGCACCTGATGGAGCTGAAGTATCCCTATGCAGAGGAGTTGTACCAGATGGCCTTTAAGGGTCCCTTCCAACTCATACGGTTCTGTGAATCTGTCATCTGGAGATCATGAGACCCATAACAAGGCGTGAGGATGCCTGATAAAGCCAGAAGATCAGCCACACCACCAGCATTTCATTGTGTCAAGCACAAGCAGTTTTAGCAACATCAGGAAGGCTGCAGAACAACTCAATCGACCTAAGAGATTTAGATGATCTGATTGATACTGCTGCTTTGCACCACACAGTTGGTCCTCAACCATGGTGCTCCTGGTGTCTCCTGGCCCACCAGAACACTTTAGAACTCTACCTCTTTGGAAAATGACCTTCTCCAGCCTGAGAAGGGCAGCAAGACCATTTGTATGCAGTGGCCTGTGGTTTGAAGTGTGGGTGCCAAATTCTTGGCTCAAGCACTTGTTTAGCAGCCGAGTCGCCTGTTTCTGTCTGCGGGCAGGAATTAGGCACATGAACTGAGCATATTATTAGGAATGCTATCTTGTTTTCTTTATTTCTCTTTTCACTTCCTTTTTAGCCAAGGTTAATTCAGACCTCTCATGGGCTCCCAGTGGAATGATTGGAGAATGTGTCTTGATATTTTCCTAACAGTTTTCCAAGTGAAAGCTGCTGGTACAAGCAGCCACGAGGCTCATACTGGCAATCAGCAGCTCTGACTTCCAGTATCTTACCACAAGGCAAGCCATAAAACAGGAGGTGGTGGGTAAACTGAGAATAAAATTGTGGTGGGGAGAGCTAGAGGCAACATCTGCTTTTCCCATCAGGGCAAAGGCAGAACCGCTACCCCTTTTATTTTTAGCAGCTTGATTTGAAACCATGTGATATTGCACTGACTTAGAGTGGTCACTGAAATGGATGTTTTGGCAAGACGCTTTCTTCCTGGAGCCTTGACTCAACAGAGAGGGGCTGAGCTGTGCCTGGACCTGAGCCCACATCGCATCCCTGCTGTCCATCCCGCACTGTTCTCAGCTGCAGATTTTGATTCACAGCCTGAAGAGAGAAAAGTTACTTTTTAATTATGAATGGAGTTAATCAGTTAGGTAAATTGGAAACCCACTCAGATTTTAGTGCAGAACTCACTCTGCATATTTTTTTTCAGTTGTTACAAACCCAGATCCTAGTTCTCTCTTCCCCACACCCGTCTGTGTATTCATTGGTATTTCTAGGTTTTAGTCTGGTCCAAGGGCAAAAATGCTGAGCGGTAATAAAAATCAAAGCTAATGCACCATAATACTGAGTCAAGTGACTTGTAAAAATTCTTCCTTTAGTTTCTGTTAGCTCACACACAGAAGGTTCAGAAGTTTTTACCGCAATATTTGCCATTGCAACATGCTGTTATTATGACAGCTTTTAATTTTAGCAATCTCGAGAATCTCCTTGGCAACTATTTTTGGGTTGTCTACTCAAGTATGCTAGTGCTTTTATTTTTGTTTAATTACTGCACACATAGTTCTGTTTTAATGCTGTTTTTATTTTATGACATGGAAATTTTTATTTGAGTGAACTCAAACATATGAGCAGTTCATTTACTGATGTATGCATTGAGAAATTTAGAACCAGGAATCTTGGAGCCAAAACCATGTGTTTGTCAAGTAAACTGAGAATCGACTACAGCATGATTTAAACAAGATAGTTATGGGTGACAAACCTTCATGGGCAGACCTTCAGGACCCTCAGATTAATTTGTCTCAGTGAATGCTTATTTTTCAGAGTTTTATGCAAACCATGGAGGTGTAGTTGAGGTGATCACCTGACTCTCTGCAGAAGGGAATGCTTTGCTCCATCCTGTTCCAGACCATCCATCCCCTTCTGTCCTTCTGGGTAAATCTCCTCCATGCATCTAAGCTGCTGAACTAGTTCCTATCACTTTGTCTATTTTTTTAATCACTTATTACTTTCATAGAATCATAGAATGGCCTGGGTTGAAACAATGACCATCTAGTTTCAACCCCCTTGCTATGTGCAGGGTCGCCAACCGCTAGACCAGGCTGCCCAGAGCCACATCCAGCCTGGAAAGTACTTTGAAAGTAACTTCCATCATTAGTCTAAATCATCCAATTCCTCTGTTTCTGCTTTCCCTTCAAAGAATCACAGAATGGCCAGGGTCGGAAGGGACCTCAAGGATCATGAATCTCCAACCCCCCAGCCACATTCAGGGCCACCAACCTCCACATTTGATACTAGACCAGGTGGCCCAGGGCCCCATCCGGGGACGGGGCATCCACAACCTCCCTGGGCAGCCTGTTCCAGCACCTCACCACTCTCTGTAAAGAACTTCCCCCAGTATCCAACCTGAATCTTCCCTCCCTCAACTTTAAAGCACCTCCCCTTGTTCTGCTGTTATCTACCCTTTCAAAGAGTTGAAAGAGTGAAGTTCCTTTCACTGCTATCTCAATCTCCGCAGGGCTCATTGCTGCACTTCAGTGGTCAGTTTAGGAAAATATCAGCATGCCTGTGATTTTATAAGGACTCTGCAATGCAGAAATTGGATATTTTTGTGTCCAAGTAAGAATGACAAGGGCTGAAATGCATGGAAACATTTTAATCCAGTATGTTAATAGTTCTTTTCCTGTCTCGGAGATGTCTCTTTCCTACTTGGGCAAAAAAAATAGAATGCAAAAAAGTTATGATTTGATCTATTTGAAAAGCCATCTCTGGTTTAATATTCAAGAGCGGAAATTGACCATGACAACTGTCCGTGGAAGGTATTTGTCAATGCCATTATGCAGAACTCTGAAAAATGCCATTTTTCCTGGTAGACTGTTATCAGGAACAGTTATGTTTTTTTGCCTAAAGACTATTACTTCCATTGTTTTTGAACTTTACACCAGACATACTCTATCACAAAAATAATCACTTGTCTTGCGACAAAATAAACCATTCCGTTTCTTTCTTTTTTTTTAAGGCACCTCATTATCAACTTTGGAAGGAAGTTGAATTTATAAAAAGATAAGTCATGTAAATAAGCTGGAAAAAATCTAATGAAGGTCCTTTGTCTTCTTTGGCAAGCACAGCTCCATTAAGCCACGATTCTCCTTTGAAGCTTCAGTTACCTGACTTACCAGAGCTGGAGCACAGGAGAAATGCCTGATATTTCTGAACAATGCACATATGTGTGTGTAAGGGGAAGTTGTTACTTTTGAAAAAAAAGGAAAGTCTGAGCACGTTTACAGATTGCAGTTTTATTGTTTTGGCCATCTGTTTAAAATCACAGGATGAAATTTATCCCTGATGTATCTCTATTGTAAGAAAGCAGAGGAGCAGTGCCAATATATGTATAATTCCAGTGCAATAGCTCCAGGGGTGCACATCTCCATTCCCTTTCCCACATGCACGAGGGTGGGTGTACCTCAGCCTTGGATTCACACATGTGTACAAATTCAGATCCCCCATGCTGCTTTTCTTTTGTGCACATCAAAATTGCTGCACATTATTCCCACACCAGCACTTTCCAGACTGTACTGCTCAGGATGCCCATCTCCTTTTCAGTGCTGTTCTTCCCCACCATGTTTACATCACTTAGCATCATAGAATGGAATCATTAAGGTTGGAAAAGACAGCTAAGATCATCAAGTCCAACCGTCAGCTGCCAATTCCAGCTTCTGCCCATTCAGAGATAAATGTGAAGTTCCTCTCTCTGTTTTCTGGGTATGCCACATCACCATTGTAATAGAGTGATGGCAGATGCAGTCAGAATGGATACAGGAGGAGCAGCATCCCTTTGCCACGCTGCTCTGTGTGTCTTAGGATAATGTTAGGCTGAGTAAATCAGAATAACTCTGAAATCTGTAGTATTTGGGTAAAATTATAGAATCATAGAATGGTCTGTGTTGAAAATGACCACAATGATCATTTAGTTCCAATCCCCTGCTATGTGCAGGGTCGCCAACCAGCAGACCAGGCTGCCCAGAGCCACATCCAGCCTGGCTTTGAACGGCTCCAGGGATGGGGAATCCACAGCCTCCTTGGGCAACCTGTTCCAGTGCGTCATCTGGAGAGATGTTCTAATGATCTTCCTCTGAGCTCAGGTAGACTCCAGGATTTGCCACAGCAAGCTGTAGGACTTGCAGCAGGAAAACCTGTCCACCTCCTCCCAAATGGCACTTCTTCAGGCTGCAGTTGAGTATTCAGCTGATGTACTTTTCTTACAAATGGTTTTAATCCTTCCAAAAGCCCTCCTCATCATACTGGGTTGTGTAAATAACCTAAAAGATGAGGGCTAAAAACATGGATTTTCTGTTCTTTGTTGGAATGCTACTCTGGTGTAACTGAGAAGAGAATTCGACCTGCTGTATCCGCTTTTGCAAAGTTCAAACCGTAATTCCAGGGCAGATTCTAATCTGTGCCTCTCGCTCATATTTCACTGAAGCTCTCAAAAAATACATGTGCTGCAGACTGGAGTGCAGTTAGTGACTATTATCTGGCCAGAAGGGTCTTCTGGCAAAAAAAAAAAAAAAAAAAAGATAGTGATCAAATTGCTGAAGTGAGCAACTGATGGGTGTTTTGAGTCTTTAATTTGTTTTTCTTTGCTTGGAAAAGCAGAACACTTTTGTCTTTAGAGCTAAAGGTGGTTATTGATAGTGCTACTTAAGTGAGCAGAATAAAATGCTTGCAATGACAGTTATCAAAAGTTAGGTCCCTGGAGATAAAAAGCATTTGTGTGCGTATGTGCTCCAACTCAGTCTTGCTATGGGCCCACATAAAGTATACAACAATGTGCTTCCCTTCTGAACTTTTTTGGGACATGGTATGGAAAGATTGTAGCAGTCTTCATGAAGTCAAATCCCAGATGGGTATTGGTTTCAAAGGGAACGATGACTAGCCAGTATGTTAAATATTTTAATTCAGTAAAGCCTCCTGTTCTCCTTGATGTTTGCTAAAGTTACGTTCAGCAGCTGTAGAGGAGAATGTGCACAAGAAACCAAAGGAGAATCCTGTGTCCTCTCTCCTCTTGCCCAACCAATAAATTTTAGCACTGAGTAGGCATTCACAAGCCCTCCTCACCTTGGCCATGGGGTTGGGAGATGAGCAGTGAGGAGCTCAGATGGAGCTGTGAGCAGCTGGACCAGGTGCTCTGAAATGTCACTTGAAGGGCTATTAACATAGTGAAGGCTTTTGAAGGCTCCAGAAGTGTTGGTAGCATAATCCTTCCGCTTTTCTCCTACAGCACTCCACGTGTTGTATATATTGGACACTTGTGTGGACGAAGCCCACCACATGCATAGCTCAGGAGAGAAAAATTGGAGTAGGTGCCTTCAAGGCAGGCAATTGGAGATAATTGCTGCCTGTGCTCAAAGCCTGATACAGGCAGTCTGACCTGCCCAGTTATTAGGTTCACTGAATTTTCCCAGACTCCTGTGTCACCTGGGTCTGAGCAGAACTCCTTGAAAGATGAGAAATTAGCAATAGTGAAGGAGAAGGGTTGTTTTGGAAGGGTTGCTTACCCTTTGTGCTGACAATACTTTCTACAATATTAGAGAACAATCTTTTCTACAATGTTAGGTTGGCAGCAATTCTGGAGAAAAGGACAGTTGTTAAAGTCAGCCAATACAACAGTGTTTTCTCCAGCACAGCTGCCCTGGCTTTTGGTTTCTTTTGCCTCCTTCTGCTTCTTTACTATGAGAGTGAGGTGCTGGAACAGCTGCCCAGAGAGGTTGTGGATGCCCCGTCCCTAGAGGTGTTCAAAGCCAGACTGGATGACACCCTGGGCAGCCTGGTCTGGTATTAAATGGTGAGATCGGTGGCCCTGCCTGTGGCAGAGGGGTTGGAGCTTCATGATCCTTGAGGTCCCTTCCAACCTGGGCCATTCTGTGATTCCGCTATTTATTGGCTTCTTTCAAACTTGTCCAAACTTCCCTTGCTCAAGATGTGAATCAGGATCTTTACGACCTGCTCAGATTATCCCTGTGGGTTTAAGGCAAATCTGTGGGACTTCATGACATGTAGCTGACTTCTCATTGACGCCCCACTTCGAACACCTCCCTGGCTCTGGTGGTCTTTCTTGGCCAGACTGAAGTGAAGGAGGGACGAAGCTGCTTCTCATGCTGAATATGCAATAGTTAAGACATAAGAAAAAAAATCTTTTTTCTCTAGTGCTATGAATAAGCCTTGAAATGCTCTCAGCTGTGGCTTTGCACTATGGGTGTCTGAGAGTTTGTTTTGTCAGTTATGAGACATTTAGCTCATTCTCCAAGAGCATCTCCTTTACCTTTCACAGGGTAAAGCTCAGATGTGTTATTGTGCACTACCTTTGGCTGGTCAAATAATTTTCCCTTTGCAGCAATTTTTTTCAGTGATGATTATTTAATCGTCTTGTTTCTTTTCATTGTAATTTATTGCCAGTTATGTTTTCCTTGTTCAGAAACAGTAATGTATGACATAAAAGCCCGCTTTTCCCTTCCTTCTGGGTTGTGCTTGTCAACTGTGTTCACTCATTGCTGCTGTTTTAATAACCGGTTCCTGCTCTCAGATCTTGAAGATGTATGATTAAAAAAAAATCCAGCAGCCAAGACCCACAGTGAAATGCAGAGTTTTTGCTGGAAAAGCCAAACCTGCTACTTGTGTTTTACCTCAAGGGGATGGTGAAGGTGTGGAAAAGGTTATATTTGTTATCTGATCCCTCTTTTTGCACAGAGTAAGGTTATCTGAACAAGTAAATCCTCACCTTTCTGAGAAAGTGTATCTTCAAACCCAAGGATTTTCTATGTATCTCGATGCCCACTCATTTCAAATCAAGCACTGTTTGATCTGTTTCCACTGGCAATTTGAATCTTTGTTTCTGCTGCACGCTCATCTCCCTTTTTATCAGTAGGCATGGCGGTAATGGGTTGAAAGGCGGTCTGGAATGGGTTGAACTTAGTGGTCTTTTCCAAATTTAAAGATTCTACAATTCTGTGACTCTATGAATTGCCCATGCTTGGGCAGCTTCATACTGTCCACCATTCTCTCCAGGTGTATTTTTTGCCAAATCTGGATTTTGGCAATGGTGAAGATTGTTTGTTATATGAAACAGCAAGAACGGAGAAATCAACGTAAGGCCAGGTGGAATTTCTCTTGTATGGGGTGCTCCCTTTTGTGGATGATGTTGGAAGCTTTAGTTAGATGACAGAAGCACAAACCAATGTTGGCTTACTGCTGCGAGCAGACAAGCAATCGTGTATTTTGAAGAAAAAAAAAGTTTCCTTTTAAAGCAAAATCTGTAAGAACTTGGGCCACTGACTGTGTGCAGATCAGGATTTATCATAGAGGTCACTGTTTGTTAAGCTCACAAAAAAAAAAAAATAAATAAAAGAAACAAACCCACCAAGAAGATACAGATCAAATCAGGAGTCAAAGAACTCACACAAATAACCTATGTAGCATATGTTGTCCTACGGCAACCTTTTACTAAACAGATGGTTTTGCATCTTTCACTGCCTTTCGTTGCACTGCTGCAGTTAACAAGGCATTTCATCTTTCCCTCTGGTAATACCTATGTGCAGTTTAGGTGTGAGTTAGATTTGGTTTCAGGCAGAAACTTTGAAGGGTGAAGTTGGTAATTTTATCCAGGCTTTTTTCCAATGTAATCTGTATTGTTCCTTGTACTGAGAACTTCTACAGCTTGTGTTTCCATTGTTGGTTTTTGTGTTGTTCGTTTTTTTTTCTCCCGTGGCATTGCTTCAGTCTCGTCCATGTAATCCCTTCTTATATGATGGAAAACACTTCAGCCTTTCAGGGAGAAGCTATTAAAGAGAAGTTTCAGGTTCTTGGTTCTTTCAATATTCTTGTCTATCCCTAAGTATTAAAATCCTCCATCCATTAGACTTTGAAGCCAGTGAACAACTTAATTGGCTGTAGTGTACTTTGATAGTAGTATAAGGTTCCTGTCATGCTGTATAGGTTGTTAAAAGGAGATTGTATTGACTTTTTCCTCTAAAAGCATTCTAGCATTGCTCTTAGTTCTTACTAACTCCTTGTAGTGGGAACCTACTGTGCAACTGGTTGTAGACAGTTGAAAAACCCCTTGCAATGAATAAAAGCAGACAGGACAGAATTAATATTAACATAGGTAATTTGCTAATTTTTACTTCGAGGCATTGGTAAAAGTTGAGAAAAGGTCAGCTCCCCTGCACCTTATTGAATCAGTTGTTCCTGAGCGCACCAGCAACTCCCTTTTCAGAACAGCAGAAACACTGTATCTATCTGAAAGCCTTTCTTGTAAGAATCGGTTTGCCCATTGCTATGGAGCAACTACAGAGAAGCTGTTTAACAGTACAAAACCCACATTGTATGTGAGATTAGAACAGGAAATATGGGATTGCAAGTTGAAACTGCATGGTAAATTTAAGGGAGTTATACACACTGACTAAAACAACATGCCTGTCTATCTGCGTCTGTGCTTCTACCAGAGGGGCTCACAAATGGGCTGCAGTTATCCTCATGTTACTCCCAGTTGGTGGGAACCTGCTGCACCTGGTTTCACAGATGAGGTCTAGGCCCATCAGCAGGGAAAGTTGCCTCGGTGCTGGAGGAAAACCCAGAGCTCAGCTCAGGGCTCATCTGCTCTGCTCCTCCTTCTTTGAGAAAGGATGTGAATAGAAAAGGGGCTCTGATATATTTGAGCTAACAGCTCCCTGAAAATCTCTTCTGATAGATGTCTTCTGCACAGTGTTCATATGGCATGTTTATCTTGGAGGCAGGTATGTGTTCCCTGGCCTTTTCATCATCTCCAAATCAAATTTTTAACTTCTTTTTTTTTCTTTTTCTTTTTTTAAATCAGTAGCTAAAAAGTTATTTTCACTTTGTTGTGCTTTTCATTTTTGTAAGAAAGCTAATGAGAACAAATTACCTGCTTTCCAAGGTTTTATTTTTTTCTGCTGCCAAATTTAACCCATTGTTTATAAAACAGAAAATTCCATTTTTCCACTGAGTAGGAAAAAAACACAACAACTGCAATGAATAAAGTATAATTAACCCATGAGATAGCACTTAAAACCCACTGCAGTACTTTCCGTGTGGAATAAAGCAGCAGTAGTATTCATCCAGGCCAAACATTGAGTTTTTATGATCAGTTGAATTATTATTGCAGTTGTAGCATTTTTATAGCCAGAGCAGAAAGCTTCTGTAAGTAAGGTGATAGATAATCTTCTTAAGACTACTGGGCATCAGCTCACCAAGGATGCTACAGGAAGGAGGTAGCATTCTGCCCTCTGCTCTGCTTTATGCAAAATCAACAGCACATCTCCATTTGTGGGAAGTTTTCATTTGGAATATCCGTCACTTGAGTAGTGCATAGAAATGGGATAGAAGCAATTAAAAAGTTAATCCTAAATTCCGCTAACTTCACCTTAGCAGATGAAGGAAAGTTTTTGGTGTGGGTCTCTGTGGTTATGAAGTTTGCATTTCAGTGCACTGGCAGTGTGGTTGCACCTGCTGTTGCTTCTGAAAGGACAACCTGGTGCATCCAGAGAGCTGCAGGTTGGGCAGGTGGACTTGGCAGAGCTGTCCTCATGGACAGAAGAACCTTTTGAACACTTGGTTGGGACAAAGATGGGCAGATTTCAATGGTGGTACTGGATATCTGCCAACTGAGCTGAGCACCATGGGTTATACTGGACCAACTCTCTCTGTGCATAAGTTAGTCTTGCAGAAGGAGATTCTTCTAGTTGGAAATGCTGGGAAATTATGGTTACACCAACCAGAAGTCAAATTAAGAAAGATTCATGTGTAGGCTGATATCATTTTCCAACGGTATAATTTTGAAATGCTCATAAAGCAAAGCACAGTTAAATCCCACTGAGCTTGTGTTCCTTGCTTCCCTGCTGTGTTATCTCAAAGGGAGCTTGCCAAATCACTCAACTTTCCTCTCCCTGCATGGAAGTCTGCTGGGGCTGTTGCTAGTATTGGTTTCGGGGCATATGGATACGGGATCTCCAGACTTCGGAAATACATCAGACAGCAGGTCTGAGTCCAGGAGTTTGCTGTAAAAACAGTGACTAATCTCTACCCAGATGTGATTGGTTTGGAAGCATACAGGGATATGTAATCAGGTTTCCTTGCAGCAGGCTGGTGATTGTGCAGTGAGATATTTGGCCAGTGCATTACACATCATGTTGATACGGGAAAGTCCTGTTTGCCTGAGTGCTTGGAGATCCAGGCAGTTCAGCAGGGAGATGCAGGAACTTGAGCCATTTAATTCTTATAGAAATCTCAGGGATGTGATCCCAAAAACCAGTTGAGATGAGTTCTGCTTTCCTTCTGAACGGGAATGGATTCATAGTTAAAAGACTTCCTACATCTTGTTTGGCACAAGAGTTTTGCTTGCCTTTTATCAGCTTTTCCAGCAGAAATAAAGACAAATCTATATCAACAGCACTGGCAAAACCTGGCTGCTGCCATTTGGTTTGTACTTTTGGGTTATTTTCCCTGGGCCTCCAGCAGCAGCCATGAGTTTGCAAAGCAGAGGTTGAACACTCACACTGCAGTGCTTCACATATCACAGGCTTCATCACAAGGGTTTGTTTCTTCTCTTGGAAAATGTGTCTTAACTCAAAACATTCTTCTCCATGGGTTCTTCTCTCCTCTTTTGGTGGGTATCCTTTGGAGAACCTCCTCTCCTGCATTCCTTCCATCCCAGAGCCATGCTACTGCCCTTATTCCTGTTCAGATTGCTGCAGCTTTTCCTCCTCCCCACAGCATTCATGTGTCCCAGAGCAGGGTTTACCCCAGGCTTCCCATTGCATCGGCCTCTGTACTGCTGCCAGACGATACTCGTACTATATGCTGTGGGGTGATTCTCTCAGCCTCTGGAATGAATTATTTTATTGCTGCCAGCTTGTCAGAGAAATCAGCTTGAAAGCTGAGCCAGAGAGAGGTCCTCGGAGCAACCAATTCAAAGCAGAAGCAAGTCACCAGCAAGCAAAATAAATAGGGGAATGCATTGGCTGGATAATGTGAGCACCAGTTTATAGGGGAATTTCAAAAGAACCAATTAGACCTCAATAGGGAACCACGTTTTATATTTAAACCTCATAAAAACACACATCACGACATTCTAATTAAGCGCTCTTGTTTCCCAGGTTTTGTGTTTTAAGGGTATAGCTTTCTGTTTAACTGCTGTCCTTGTAAAGAGTTGGCATGGTTGGGGACATTTTTCTCATCTTGGTTACCTCGCCAGGAATTTGCATTCCTGCCCTGTGCCTGCGCTTTGGTGTGCATGCTGCCACTGAAAAGGCTGTTAGTCATAAATAAAAGAACAATATGACCACAAGCACCCCATGCTGAGGAAGAAGAAAGGCAGGAGTAAAATAATATGACAAAGAAAATCAGAGACCAGATAATTTATCCACCCCTAATTATTTCTGGGTCAGAATGGAGTATTTCAAATAGTAAGAAAGCAATTTTTTTTTCTTCCTCTTTATTTATTTATTTTTTTTGCCTGTGATTTCAAACAATTTGCCTACTACAATTTTGTTTAATTTTAGTTGGCTCCTTGTCAGGAAAAAGATTACTGAAGGTCACTTACCAGCACTATCGACTCAATTGCGTATACATTTCTGAAGCAGAGTGACTGTTTTTTCATGCATTTCTGACACTTTCAGCCATTCAGACTTCTATGTCTTGAATGAAAACACATCTCAGGTGTCACATTAATCTGGCTGGTATGAGATTATGGCTTGCCAGTTGCTGATTTTGGAAATGAATGCTTGGTTGTTTTAATTACTTCAGCGTAAATAGTAATACTAGGCCACAGTGGAACAGTCTTTCAGAAAAAATCTACCCTTGTTTAACAAAATGGCACCCTAGAAGTGTGAAATTTTGTAGTATTAATGAAAACTGGAGGAATTACTAGGAATGTTCTCACATGATGGAGCTCCTCATTCAGGATGTATGGCCATGGAGACTGCACAGAGGGATCCTGTGGGATCTCTTCTCTTGAAGTCATCTGCGGTGCTGTGACATTCCTCCAGTGCAATCTATGATGTATTTATAACATTTGCATGTAATCCACCAGGCAGGGCCTGCGCTATAGAGCGTGGGAGTTTCGGGGCCTTGGGATTTGTGAGGCTGCAAATGCAGGAGCTGGAGGCAGTTGGATTTGTGGCACGGCTGGGGGTTTCCCCAGCACTACGAGAAGTGAGCAGTAAGCCCTGAGCGTGCTGCAGTCTGCCTTCACACAGGATCTTCTCACAAGGTTTCGATTTCCAAGGCTTTGGTGATTTTTGGCCTTGAAGTGCTCCTTTTAAGCTGATCTTCCATAGTCTTTCAAGGTTCACCCACAAGTCGTAAGTACCCCGGAGAATAACAGCACATGGATGCAATGAAACGCATTCATAAAAGTGCTTGGTTTTGTATTGATGGGACTTGAGATGCTTGTTATCTCCGAGCAGGATTTAGAGAGACATAAATGTAGCATCTCATCTTTACACATTCATAACTCCTTCCATCAAAAAATCCCCAAGCATTTTACGCACAGATGTAACTGGATAATACGGCCTGTTGTCTGTGTGGCATCTCTGACATCAGTTAACATCATTCTAAGCCATATGCCAGGGTCTAGAGTATTCCCTGAAGAATTTTACATAGGAGGAATACATGTAAATAGAATATCTGGCAATCTATGAATGGCTCACAGGATTTTAATCAACTGCGCAGATTTAAAATTGGCATTTAAATCCTCTCACATCTGTTGTTTAAAATAGCCAGCAGCGTGTGGGATACATTCAGTGTGTAATATTCATATGAGAATGTCAATAACAGTATACATTATGGCCATGAAAAATAAGGTATGTAAATGCACTACTCATAAGAGTAAGTATTTAGAAGTTTTGGAGAAAGCTCCGTTTAGTTGTGAAAAATAAATATATTTTCCCCACAGATTAAGGTAGGATAGGTTCTTTGTAGTTTGAATGAGAGCTTAAATGTTCTTGTTTGCACCCTAAGAGTGAAGTGTGGCTCTCCAGGATCGGTCCTTATGGGGTAACTCACATAGAAAGCCAATAAACTGCACCTGCTTTAGCTTCTAAATATCAGAGGTGGTGAAAAAAGTTCTTTATGGATCATCTAGGCAAGGTCATAGGTGGCAGCCAACTCTGATTTGGTGCTACCCAGCTCTGGTTCATTCATAGCCACTGGATTTGAACAGCATACCTACTCCATTTTCTCATTGCGTTTGAATGGTCTTCACGACTATTAACTATTCCCAAAATAGATTTACTACTGCAGATTCTTTGCTACTTTATCTCAGCAAAGTCTTTTAAAGAGGTGCAGGGTATGAAGCACACTGACACGGGTGACTTGTGCCTCTAGATTCAGTTCTGACTGTCGGGGAGAGCTGCACTATCGCTCTCTAAAAAATGCAGTAACTGCGACTAAAGACCCAAATGCCTTTGAATGCACCTGAAATTTTTTTGCATGTATTGTTAGATGGCTCCTGACTGTGGTTCCTTTCTGGTTGCACTCTGGCCACCGTTCTCTTACACTGCGGGTCATGTGCTCAGAGAGGGATTAAAAAAATGAACAATAAATCACAAAAACACAAAAGAGAAGTTAATTCCATCCCACAGGAATGACTGTGCTACACCAGTCATTGTTTTGAAGTATGTTTTAGAAATTCATAATGACAGCATTGCGAATATAGAGTTAATTGTGGAACAACCATTTTTACAATTTGTGTTTTACCCCACATGGAAAGCTATAATTTACTCCATGTAATTAGGTTAAGTTTAATTCTGGCAAGACATAGGCCAGAATTATCCAGTGTAATATACTGTAATCCTCATGTTATTTGAGGTGCCAAGTATTCCATTTGTTTTGGGAGCCAGCAAAATTGCCACTTGTCCAGAGTTGTTCTTGGACAGAATTGTGAAAGTGGTAACATTTTGCTCCTTGCTATTATTAGTCAGACAATGACCAGATATATATGCAACCATTCATTGAACATCACGGAGAAGTAATAAAATTATGTATTTGACAGCCTAGAGAGAATATCAAATGACTGTTTGACATCGTCAGGCACTGAGGGTACTTTGTATTTTCATGATCAGAACCCAAAATTCCAGTTTTTTTTAGTTTCTTCTCATGCTGAAAACTATAGTGATCAGAGAGTGATAGTGTGAAAAGCCAAGGTTACATCACTGCTGTATTGCTGTTGCACTGCTCCATATCATTTTGTTAACAAAGGTTAAATCAACCTTGAACACAAAAAACTACCAAAATTTGATTTTCTTCTCCACTTTTTCCAATGCCTTTTTTATACTATCTGAGTAGTTTACTTGTGTCCTCTAGAAAGTTCATTTATCGAAAGATATTTGGTATTGCTCAGAGACCTGTAGCTTGTTGAGGTGATGATGGTTGCAGATGACATCATTTATGGAATCCTATTTATTACGCGTGGACTGTTTTGTGAAATAGGAGATCTCTTTATTCCTGAAACTTGAGGCAAAAGATTCCATACCAATGTTCTGTGTCTTACTGCATATAACTAAAAACTTAAACACTCCTTTTCATTATGTTCTTTTAAAGTCCAGTTGAAAACCATCATCTTCTACCCATTTCATAGCACTTTTAACGCATACAGGTGCTATTATTAAAATCAAAGTTAAACTTAATATGCTATTGATGGATCTTGATGAGGTGTGAGTTTCTGCCTCAAGCAAAGAGACAGGGGACTCAGTTTTCCCATCAAAGATGTTAAGCAGCAGTTCTCTCTGGGGCTTAGCTTCCTTTCATAATAGCTCTACTGCATAGGATGTTTAATTTTCTTCCATAGGAGATATTTTCCCTTTACACCAATAGACTGTGAAATATGCAAGCCCAAAAATGATGTTTAAATAATTTTCATACTGGCATTGACGAAACAGCTGGATCCACATTCCTATCTGTATCATTCAGAATTGCAATTCCCAGTTCATTGTGATGGATTAGGTAATTCCACACCAAGGAATTAGCTCAGTGTTTGGAAGGGTCAGGACTGTATGATTGATTATTTTTGTTTGATCATGAATGCCATCTAAAAATAATTATTGCACTCAATCACTGACATGTCTGACTTCTCTTTCCCAGCAGCCCCTCTGGAAATTTCTGGGAGCTGGCTGTTTTGACCACATGAAAGTTCAGGGAGATTCAGTACGTATCAGTGATGTTCATACACATCTCAGTAAAGGAAATAATGAACATCAATCAGCACTACTAGGAAGGGGAAGGATAGAGGTAACTTTATGTGAGGAACAGTAGCTGCGCAGTATTTAAAATACAAATCTGAGAGCCAAGTCTTAGCAGTTTATCCTTGGCTCTGCTGTAATCTTCTTATCATTAACCTTGCATTAGTCCTTTTAGTAGCATGTCTCCCTCCCCCAGCCCTAAGCAGTTTAGGATTGTTGAAGATGGAATTTTGGCCAATGTTCTTGGGTGGAGCGTTCATACCACCTCATTTTTGGCACCCATTGTACATGGCTGAGGACCCCTCCATCATCCCTTTGCACTCAGGGAGAAGAGGTAGATGTCAACCTAACCTTCTCCTCCTCACTCCTAACTTGAATGCTGATTTCTAAAGGAGAGACTATTTAAAAAATATGTGCTTGTCAGACAACAGTAAACCAAATGAAATATGCCATTTTTATAAACTTAAGGTAAGTAACAAATGATTCATTAATATAAGTAATTACAAAATTGTTGTAAATTCAGATGTTGGACTGACTGATAGTATAAATTAAACTTAGTTTCTCAACTCTATGAATCGATGAGAAATCCTCATCATTCCCCTAGCAGGCCAGAATGACTGCAGCCTAAAAAAAATATTATTGGCAAACTTTAATATACTCTGCATCCACTCCATGCTTGCAGTACTGAGACAAAAAACCTTGAACAGGGACTGTCTTTTGCTCTGTGTGTGAGCAGTATTTAATATAATGGGAACCTGTCTCTAAGAAATCCTTGGTATTGTCATGGTACAAGTAATGATTTAAAAATACTGGAAGATATTCTCAAGTTATTCGAGGGCTGGAGGAGTTGATTGGTAACTGCTGTTTGCTTGGTGCTGCTATTTCATGCCCAGAAAATGCTGGTGACAAGGCAGAAGCCTAACCACTTGTCTTGTTCTCTGATTTCTTTGTCCTTTCATCCTCACCAGCAGTAGATCGAGAGCTTAACCGCAGACTGGTGCCTGCGGTGCAGAGCTCTGGGAGCTACTGTCTGTGTATGGTGTAGCATGCTGATAAAAAAAGTAACCACAACAACAAGAACAAAAAGGAAGAGTTGTTTTCTTGTCTCCTGTGGAATGGAGACCTGGATGCAGGCGGGAGGTCCTGGTGTCTGGAGAAGTCTGTGGGGCAGAAGGGCTCTGATTGCCTTTGTAATTGTCATAATGGTAGGTCAGAGAATTGCAGTGGTTCCATGAGTGACTCCAGCCATTGCCCCTTGTGGTTCTTTGTGTGGTTACAGCAGTAGATTGAGCATCCTCGTGTGCAGATGTTCCATGGCTGGGAATGTCTCAGATGATTTAATGAGTTCTGTGGGTAATAATGGGCCACAAAGAGCAAGGCAAGAACCCAATCTTCAGGAAGGCTTCTCCCTCTACAGCAGTATGGAAAGTGGTTGAGGAAGAGGGGTGCAGAATTAAAGTGTGTGAAAACCTGACCCAGGTACAGAGAAGCGAAGGGGACAGATGAGCATGGTATGCACAGGGCAGATCTCATCAGGAGCTCAGAACATCTCTGCAGTTCCTCTGTATGGATACAGCCACTAGTAAAGGGATTTTTTTGGATCCTCAAGGTCTTTTTGTCATAAACATCATTTTCTGTTGAGCATTTTCGTTCTTGCTGATCATACAATTATAGTGATCATACAATTATATACAATGGAGAAGTTACTACAGCATGCTTTGGGAACTAGATGATCCAACATTTGCCAATGGATTCATAAAATCTCTAGTTTAGCCATAGGTAGACCATTACAATTTTAAATCTCAGATGTTCCAAAAATTGAAGGAAATAAACTTTTGATTTTTCTAGGTGACATAGTCCAGTAGATACCCCTTTTGAGAAGCTCTCTTATATGCTGAAATTTAAATACTTTCATTCCACATCTCATTATTTGTGCATTAATACTTTTACGTGTGCCTAAAATAGCCCACTCTTTCTGAAATTCCATCTCTCCTCTTTACACATTTACTTCTCTAAGGAAATATGTGATCCCTTTCCAAACCGAAGTTTTTTAAATCAAGCTTAAACTATAAACCACAGCATTCTTTGGGGATATGCCTACATTGCACACTCAGCAGAGGATTGCTGTATAAAGAAGGAATTGGTGGTAAAAGAGTTAGCTCAGGTGCTGGTAGCAGCTCATGCATAGCAGTGCTAGATTCCCTGTGGGCTGCTGTCCAGAGAAGCAGAATAGGTTTGCCTGTGCCTGAAGCTAGATTGATATCAAGACATCAAATAAGCTGGCTCTGTCATGTTTATTCTACACCATAGTCCCTCCTTCTTTTATTCTGTAGAATGGTTCTATTTTCTTTGGTCTTAAAGCTCCTAATGTATGTTCACCTCTTGAGATGTGGGTTGCAGCAATAGATAACAACTAAGAGCTTTGTCATCTACAATGAGGAATGGTATAGATTAAAGAAGTGGAATTGTAGGAAGGGACAGAAGTTTGGTGTCCTCATTTCCTAGCCAGGGCTGTAGGCTATAGGCTGTAGCCTGTGGTGTCCCTGCTGAATTCATGAGGTGGGCTGCAAATGATTCTTTTCAGCACATCTTGCTTATAGAGAAACTCCTAGTACTGAGGCTGAAGTGAAATCCATGAATTTTTTAAAATGGAAATTCCCATGAATTTGACCAGAGATGAAAATACCAAAAAAGCCACTAGCACAAACCATACTTTATACATATATAATCTAAATATTCAGGAAATTCTAGTACCAATAGCTCTGGTTATTTTTGGCCCTACTGAAACCAAAGGCAATAAGCAGTAAAGTCTACAGTGCCCATTACAGAGGCAAATTCTCTGCCAGTAACATATATTTTTTTGTTTAATAAAAAAAATAAATAAAAATAGCTAGAGTGTTCCTTGGCTATGCGCTCCTCTGAGTGGGTTTCTTCCTTTTCATCTTCAGGGGTTTAGTTTGGCTGGGCCCAAGGAAAGGGGTTTCCTCCAGGAGACTTTTTTTGATTGCTCCAAAAATTCCTGATCACTTTGCTTTCACTGCACCCTTCCAAATAAATTCTAAACACATTTCCTGCCTTTTCATAGCATCAGCACTGTTAATACAGTGGATGACACTGTTAATATAGTAGTAGGCAGGTTAAGGAGTGGCAAGCATGAAATGAAGGGTTGCTGGAGGAACTATGAAAAAATATTCAAAATACCACCTAAGATTTAAACCAGGTTTATGTTAGTGGGATGAATTCATTGGATTTTTTTCCTATCTGACTCTAGCATAAAGGAGTGTTCAGAGAGAAAGCTTGCTAAATTAAACCTTAGTGATGTGAGTAAATTCAGGATTAGCTGAGATACAAATTTTGCTTTTTAATCCTTGCTGTGATTTCAAATCAGGCTTTGAATTCACCTATGGATCACTAGACTCAGGAGACCTAAATGCATAATCCAGGCCTCAGAAACAAAAACAAAAAAACACGAGGCAATGAAAAAGGTCACAAGATCTCAAAAATCAATGTTTTCTTCCTTCCAAGTCTTCAGGTACATTTATGCAGAATTCTTCTTTGCAGTCACAGACTGCAAATCAATAACAAACAAGCCCTGAAATTCTCAAGCAATCTCATGCCAGGATCAAAGTTCTTTAGAATCCCCAGATATCACAAGGCAAGTGATGAAATCCTGGAAGCTGGCATAAGTAGCTTTCAGGTTGAAATCATGCACCATCCAGTAGTCTGGTACTCGTTTCTCTGACCATTGGGAGTTAATACCAGCTGAAATTCTAAGTGAAACCTGGAGTGTTAGTCTGCATTAAGGAGATCTGGGGAAAGCAAGTGCCTTAATCCCTGCAAACCCTGTGATAAAGTTGTTACTGCCTGTCTACATGCATACCTCATGGACCATTTACGTGGGCATCAGTTGAACCTGTTAGGATAGCAGGAGGCTCAGTAAAACAGAATGATCTTACCTTTGTGTTTCCCTTTAAATTTCAGACAGTACTACAGGAAATCCTGAATTTATCTGAGATAAACTGTAGATACAGACTTTTTCAGATTGTACTTGCTTTCTTCTAAGTTCTTTATCTTGTCTGCTGCCAGGACTACTGGGAAAGGAGTCCAAACACTTACTGGTCTATTCTCACCCCTTAATTTTACGGTTAAGTTCATGATAACAAATTCTGATCTAACTGCAAGGAAGGCCCAAGACCCACCATCCACAGCCAACTGTAAGTTTATCATTTACTGGGCTTCTGCAGCAGCAAAGTTGGGGCACAAACACCATGTGCAAATATGGTGCCCCTAAGTAAGTGCGAGAGAGAGCACCTAAAGCTGGAGTTCAGAGAGATCCCTTTCATTCATCCATGAGAAAAGGCCTCATTCTAATTGTTCAAGCCTGACTGGATTGCATCACTTTCCCCCTCATTTCACTCCCTCCCTCATTTGCACCCCTTGTTGGGCAGCAGTTGAGTGTTGAGTAGGGGCTGCCTTAATGATGCATGCTGATCGCTTCATTCCCTGTTGCCCCCTTCCCCCCTCCCCCCTTTAGCCCCCCAGTGCCTCCCCTAGGGCTTTGAAGTGTGTTCCCGTCTCAGGCTCCAGTTCAGAGGTCACTTTGTTTATTTATGCAAAGCTGGCTCATCTGCGAAATGGGGCTTTCAAGGCCTCTGACATCAAAGGCTCCAAAGCTGGTCACATCAAGTCAGAGCAGAGACTGGCCTTGCATTATAACAAATTAAAGCAACTTTGTGAATCATAGAGAAACATTATGGCTAGAGTTTTGCTTCATAAAAAACTGAGATGTTTTGACTTGGGGATGGGTGCTCAGAACATGGTATTGGTCTGAAAACAAGTCATGCCCATTCAGCTAGAACATGAAGCCTCCCCACGAAGTCTGTGGGTAAATAAAATTTGATCCTGGCTCAGTAACAGCCTGTGAGTATTTCCCATCAGCTCCTCTTGGAGTCAGATCATTATGCAGAATTTTCCATTTGTTTTAACTTTTAAGAGTCAGTGGAACAATTCTGCTGTGGTAATAAATGGTAACCATACTCTGCTTATATGGCGCTCTTTGTCCCATAGGATCCCATTTGTCAGCTGATGGGGTTACATACAGAAATTCCTGTCTGAAGAAATCTAGCCTGTTTTGTGAAAGGAAATCAACCAGGAGGACACATGACAGGCAATATACACGGAGCATCATGCTTTCTGGAGTGTGAAAGAGCAATTTGGCCATGACGTCAGCACTGATAGCCGAGGCTTCGTACTTTCAGATGCATCAAATCTCATACAGAAACAAGCTCACGATCCCCCTTTCACCCCACCCAACACCCAACACTTCCCCAGCCCATACCAACCCGTGGCATCTCAACCTGGGAGCTAACTTGGAACAACATCCTGGGGGGCAGCAGCTGGGGGGCAGCACTGGGATGGCATTCCTGAACAACTGGGTGCCTTTGGACCCATTCTGACCCAACATTTAATGGCCAGGTGTGATACTTGGAGGGGAAGGGGGCTACATAGGTTTGTCCCTTGTCTCCAAGTTTATCACCTGACATAATACGATAGTTCGTCACCTGACCTGATATGGGAATCTTCCACCTAAGGTTTCTTGACAAATTATTCAAGCTTTCTAACACCACAAAAACAGCTTGTAGAGAGAGGACACCCAAATCATGTGCACAGCATGTATTTTCCTACCCCCAAGATACTCGTGACATAAAATTAGTCAGTGATTATTTTTCAAGGCAGGTTTTCCACTTAGTCTTCCAACTGGCTGCTCTCCTAACCCTGTGATAGTGTCCAAGATGTCCAGCACAGGATGACCTTCCAATATAGGTCACGGAAAAGGGAGCTCGTAGGAAACTTCATCAGCTCATCCTTCTTAGCACTGCCTCTTGCAGTAATCTGCTGGCAGCAAGGCTGGCCCTGGTGCATAGCTGGTTTCACTGCCCTTTGGCTGCTTCTGGATTTTTTGTGTGTGTTCTTATCACCCTGACCTGGCTGCCTCTGTGGGAAGTGACAAAAGTTTGAATAAGCAATCAGTTTATTAGGTCATTTTTGAATATAGCTAAGATTCATGATTTTGGTTACCAATTCATTCTTTACATGCTGATCATATATATTTGAATGAGACTTGTTTTCTGAGGCCCAATCTCTGTCTAATAAGGAAATTCTTCAAAACAGGGAAGAACAGACACTTCTTATGTAAGCAATGCTAACTTGGATGTGGTTGTGTCAGGTGGAAGTCAAATCTCATCAATATATCTGAATCAAACAGGGCTCATCCATAAGAAGATTGCTCCTGAGACATCTATCTCCTGCTTTTCTGTTCCACTTTTTAAATAATGCGCTTCGTTTTGGCTCTCTGGTACCACAGTTCTGTGCTTAAGACACTCACCCAAGGTGTGGGAGAGGAGGTTCAAATGCGACTGTGAATGCAGCAGAAGGACTTGACCCTGGGGTACTCTCATCCCAGGTTAATGCTTTATTGTTATATTACTGGCTGTTCTCCTGGCTTGCTCACACTTCTAAGCTTGCACTGAGATTCCCTTGTTTCAAGGAATCACTCCCAAATCAGCTTTGCTGAGTTCCATCCAGTATTTCATAAATCAGATTTTTTTTTTCTCTTTTTTTTCGCAGTTCTCAGGTTTTCTTGCAGTTCTTGCAGCTGGAACAGAGATTTCAGTAGCATCCCCTCACCCATTGTGCACCTCTGGGTCTGGGAAGGAGGAGTAGTTCTATTCTACACAAGTTTCCATGTTTATGACATTTCCACTCCACCTAAGTCTTCTGCTATGTTTTGTTGTTAACATTGCCACATTCCTAACAAGCATGAAACTGGTTCCAGTGGATCTAAACCAACAAACCTAAATGCATGTGGCTACTTCTTGCTACCCTGCCAAAGTATTTGTTTCATATGCTCACTGTGGTGACATGAGCTATCCCAATCTCTTCCCCCAAAACGATTTTCTGTGGGTTTGGTAAGTTACTCTGCAAGTTTGGGATTTGGTAGGATAACAACCCAAGAGGCATCTTCAAAAGATCAAACAGATTCAGGGCAATTTTATGGACATCAAAAGCTTGGCAGCATGTCAAGAGGTGTTGAGGATGCCAGTCGGTCCTGGTGTGCAGGCAGGAGGAGTGCACATGGGCTGACATATTGTAACATGAGGCAGGAGGCAAGGGAGGCTGCCCTGCTCTTTGTACACTGAGCTGGAGAGGATTAAGATATAACTGACGGGACATCACCACTTAAAGGCCTTAGCCACTTTTAAGATATTCAGCAGCTTAACAGTGTGCAGGATTCCTACATCTCTGACCATACTTTTCATTTCTTCTTCATTACCCAATACATTTTTATAATGGTACTAAAGGATTTACTAAATTCTCTGCCATGGAGCATCCAGAATTTCATTCACAGCCCAACTGGTATTTATGAGAAAAATTGTACAAGCACCAGAAAATAATCCGTTCAGCATTTTAACTGAAAGGACGCAATCCATCATAAGCAAGCCACCATATATAATGGGTAAATTTGTACTGCCTGCGTTCAGTTTGCCAAGGCTGTTTGCTGAGCGTGGCTGCGTTTCACGCTGCTTCCCCACTGCTCAGCCAGGAAAGCCTCTGGGATTCCAGGGACGGCGAAGGGTGAGGGAGGTGGGACAGGGCGGGCGGCCAGAGCGAGCTGCTGGAGCAAGGGCACGGCGTGCTGCGGCCCTGAAAGTTTTCTTTACCCCTCGAAGTGACAGCTGCACATACCTCTGGGGGGAACCGTGCCGAAGTCACCACGAGGAGAAGAGAAAAATCTGCCAGGGGTGAGGGGAGACAAACCCTTATGGCACTGCAGCTTCGCTGCTTAAGAGACAGCAGGAAACGAGAGCCAACCATGTGGTAGCATAAAGTGCCCCATGTTGAGGAGACAGGGTGATTTTCCAAACTAATGGAAACTGGGCTGAGGATGGGGTTATAGCTATGGACTTCACTCACAAAGCCAACATGCAGGTTTATATGCCACTGTTTAAGCCCATTTCATCTTCTGAAGTAACTATGAAGAACAGTTCTACTCTTTGCACGTTTTGCATATACAACTCTCTATAAAAAAAATATTAAAAAAATACAGAGCTTTTTCTCTCCACTGCAGAGATTAGTAAAGAATTTTCTCTCTTTTGCCTGAATTATTTTTTCTTATGAGTTTGAGGAGCTGAGCATTCAGAGGGATTCATTCCTTAGCTTAGGCATTTCCACTTCTCTTGCTGGCATTTTACACTGCTATAGAGGTAGTTCTGCTAGTTCTTACTAAGGTAGATCCTGCCTTCCTCTGACCTCTCTCTGCCTACCAAGTTGCCCTCACAGAGATGAAGACTTTAGTTCTGGCTTTATTACACACACTTAGAATCATAGAATCATTAAGGTTGGAAAACACAATTAAGATCACCAAGCTCAGCCACTGACACATCCCCACCTTGCCCACTGACCATGTTCCTCAGTGCCACATTTCTAAGGTTCTTGAACACCTCCAGGGACGGTAATCCCACCACCTCCCTGAGCAGCCTGTGCCAATAATAGGAAGTGATTAGGGGCAAAGAGCTGTATCATTGCTATAGGTGGATGGGCAGCCTTAATTTCTTTTTTTTTTTTTAAACATACATGTATACATAAAACTTTTCCATGCTTTGACCAGCCCTATCTTTGTGTTTGATATCCCTTGAGGGCTCATTTGACCCCTCAGCAAACCTGCTTGCTTTCCTGATTTTGTATGGAAACTGAAAGGCAAATTAGTGGCCCTAATTCCATTGCTTGTGCTCTCTGTGTTACTGATCACATAAGCCTTCACCACCTCCCAGGTTTAATTATCTGTAATTTTGACTTATACCATTATTTGCATAGAAGGTACAATAGATCGGCTCCTCCTAGAGAATGGCAACCTGTAAACATAAACAAAGAGTCTTTTGTTAGCTATTAATGGAAACATTGATTAATCTCCCATTGCTTTGGTTGCTTGCCAAAAAGCTCATAAAGCAGCAACTAAATTGTTTACTAAACTGGCTAAGCTGTACATGCTGGGATATGAATGCCAAATGTATGTCAAGTGCCTTTCAGCTTCACGGAGCCTGCAGGAGGAAATGCAAACTCCCTTCATCACACTGCTGCACTGCAGGAGATCTTCCTAACATCTTCACTTTCCTCTCTGTTGCAGATGACACCAGCTCAGGAAAGAACAGCCAGACACCTGAAGGCTCTAATGGAGAATATGAAGATCATTCTGGGAAGCAATGGGGTAAGGAACAGTGTGTATTTTCCTTCTGTTCCTGTTCAGTGTTGTTCACACAGCATGTTTCTCAGTTGCAGAAAGAAAGGAAAAGGCAGAGCAAATGGAGTGAGTTCTCCCTGCAGATGCTCAAATAATAAACAGTCAGTGTGTGTCTGTGGGTTTCAGGAAGAGAATGAGCGAAGTTGCAGTTGGTGTTTGCAGAGTCTTGGGCACTGGAGAAGTGAGAGAGGAAACTTGGTGATTGCCCCAGCTTGCCATCTAGCTACCATTGTGGAAGGAAATCACTGGGGAAAGCGCCTGCCCAACAAGAGTAGGAAAAGACAGATACCCCTGTCCTCATTATCCCACAAATGACTGAGCTCTTATCCTAAAGATCTGAAAGTACTTCAGTGCTTGGTAGTACATAGGATTATTTCTGTACATATTATTAGTACATAGGATGATTTCTAAGCATCAGGAAAGCTTGAAGCAGCACTATCACTATGTGGAGGTATACATGGCAGATCACAGCAGACTGCATGTTTTAGCTAATCACCTAGATTTGTAGGAGCAATAATAGACAGGAGCCTTTGGAACTAATCCATGCATCTCGGGATGTTATCCAGGGAGATGAGATAGCTGTACTCCTTCCCAGCTCTTTGTGCTCATAACCTTCTGCTTCATTTCATTTTCATTAGCTTGAACCTTCACGGTAAACAGGTTTCAGCAAGAAACCCATGCACAACACTGTTTCTTTGTCCCTATCTGCTCATGTTTTCCCTTGATCTTGTGCTTGGCATAATTTATACTGTACAAATGTGCTGTTCATGTTTATGAAGCAAACACCAAGCGATGTGGAAGAGAACAAGCAATGAAGTATAAATAATACAGGGGCACTTTGTAATGACCTTCTCTGGCACTCCAACAAGCAAAACTTCTGTAAATGGTACAGATCTGGGGACGGACATTTACCAGCACAAATTCAAAGGAGACCTTTTCTGTCTCACAGTGCTGCTTCTCTCTCCATCTCCTTTGTGATTGTTGAGCCTCTTTTTCTCTCTTCTGTGTGTGTCTGTCTTTTTCTCCTTTTTTGTCAACTGTCCTTTCTAAACTCGTCCAATTCAGGCTTTTGTCAAGGAAGCATTCAGGGCTGTGTAAATGGGATCTGATTTCAGCATATTGCATGCAGGCTAGAGTAGCTTTTGAGAGCGCATAATCACTTAACCTTCCCTAAACAGAACGAGAAAGAGCCAAACAAGTTTAGCTTTACTTGTAGCTTAGTGTGTATCTGAACAACGTTGCATGAGAGATGAGTGCAAAACTTCAGACAGATTTATGGGAATCAGAGCAGAAGAAAAATACAGAAATGTTATAGGTCTGCTTAAGGGGAGAAAGTTTCTCTTTTGCACCACTCTTACTGAACACAGAGATCATGTCCCAAAATACTGCTGTGGAAGCAGGAAAGGGTGAGGGGAAAGGCCTGACCTTGCAGTCATTCCTAATATTCAGCCCTTATGGGGTTAATTTCCCCTCTAGAGGCCAGTTGTTTTGGTGGAAGGGAGCCTCCTCTTGCAGCAGATCCTCAAGGGAATACCCAGAAATTTACACAGGAGGAGCTGTGCAGGGGGTTATTTACGCACCAGGAGCTGTGCAGGTTAGTATGTCACACTTGCTGCTCAGCTGTCATGGCAAGGATTCTCAGAGCCAGAGTTGCTCCAGTTCATTAGATTACACATGAAAGTCTCTGTATGGAGAGCAAAGCATTTCTCAGCAAGAGTTTGAAATAACATGAAATGGCTGGGACCCAAAATGACAGTCAAGGAGGGCAAGAGGAGGCTGCAGAGGCAGATGGTTTCTCCTAAAGAAAGAGACTCCAAGAGAGGGGAATGCCAAAGGGTGTCTTCTTCTGAGAGGAAGATCTGTAGGTCAAGGCTGCAGGTGGGTGAGAGCACCAGGGGACAGGGTCACAGACCTCGGAGGGCAATGGCTGCAATTTGCAGATGCATGGAGAGAGGAAGCTGCAAACTAACCTCCTCCATCCATCAATTCTCCACTATAATGCACATCCTGGAGCTTCTGCCCATTGCTGGGCAGCAGGGCTGACTCTATAGTAGGTAGTCCCACCTGTAGCAGACTTCCCCAATATCTGAAGTACAACCTTCTCAGCTTGCTTTGATGTGCTGTGTTCTACTGATGTTGTGGATCGTTAATTGCAGTGGTTGATGGGCATGTCCAAGCCAATGGCCAATCATTCTCTGTTTTTCATTTTCTCCAAGCAAAGAAAGGAAATACAAGAAAAGCTGTAATTTCTTTTGGATTTTCAAGCTTTTGCCTTGCAACAAATCATATAGCATTAAGTGTCTTAAAAGCATGCAAAGCAAAGCATTTTTTCTTTCTACTGATTAATTAGACCAACTCATGATTTTATAGGAAGATCCTCACCAGTATTACTAAAGCTACCAAGCATCTTCATACCACTTCTTTTCTTCTGGAATTCTTATCTAATCCAAATCTGAGGGCATAAATTCTAGATTTTGCCAGGTGAGGGACCTCACATTTCTCTGGTGTTCTTGTCACTGTTTCTAGGAATACTAGTTATTTCGATCCTAAATCAGGGTAACTTTATCTTATCCCATGATTCTCTCCATCAGCAGATATTGCTTCATAGTACTGGGGATGGATGGACATTAGGTTGACTCAAGTTTTCTTTTACTGTATATTTCCATGTATTTTGTTTGTTTCCATGTGTTGTGTTTGCTCTACCCAGCACTGGTGAGGCCGCACCTCGAGTATTGTGTTCAGTTTTGGGCCCCTCACTACAAGAAAGACATTGAGGCCCTGGAACGTGTCCAGAGACGGGCAATGAAACTAGTGAGGGGTCTGGAGCACAAGTCTTATGAGGAGCAGCTGAGGGAGCTGGGATTGTTCAGTCTGGAGAAGAGGAGGCTCAGGGGAGACCTCATTGTACTCTACAACTTCCTGAAGGGAGGTTGTGGTGCAAAAGGGTCTGGCCTCTTCTCCCAGGCAAATAGTAGGACCCGAGGAATCAGCCAGAAGTTATACCAGAGGAGGTTTAGGTTGGATATTAGGAGAAACATTTTCTCTCAAAGGGTGGTCAGGCACTGGAATGGTCTGCCCAGGGAGGTGGTGGAGTCGCCGTCCCTGGTAGTGTTCAAGAGGTGCCTGGATGAGGAGCTACAAGAGATGGTTTAGTGCTTGTGGTACTGATAGGAATGGGAGGGTGGTTGGACTAGATGATCTTGCAGGTCGTTTCCAACCTTGTGATTCTGTGATTCTGTGTGATTCCTTTGGCTCTTTCAACATGAATGCTACGTAAGTTAATACTCAGTGGATCTGATGCCTTTTAGTTCAGATGATTGTTCAAATTTCTTGCTCACTTCTAAGACTGCGTTACAGTTTGAAAAGTTGTTGACCCTTCCCAAGTTCCACAAAAGCCAGTGAGAACTAAGAGGCAAAAACGTCTTCAAAAAATGAAGCTATAAGTGACAACCAAAAGACTGAGAAAATTGCCAGCTTAACAGGAATCTGTGGCTTTTTTGTTTGTTCTTAGCTAAGGTCTTGCATTTCTGGCATAGAATATGTTAACAATTATAATGTGATTGAGGGGTCACATTTTGCCTTTAGCATGATTCTAGTATTATTTCGTGAGATTCTTTGACTCAGTTGCCTTAGGGACACTGAGGAATTCTGGGGTTATTCCATGCATGAGGCTAATGTATTCATAGCAGTCCTCTAGACACTCGACTGCATCAGACTGGATAGTGCTTTCTATATGAGCTGGAATATGAGATGTCTTGTATGGTGCTGCTGAGTGCCTCTTGAGAAAATTTGGCCATAATGTTTGACAGTAGCATCCTGCTTTATATGCCTTTTGCTCACTGGAGTCAATTGCTCATGCCTTTTGCAGCCCAGCCCAGGTTCACCCAGCCTGCAAAGATGAGACGCAGAGTCATCGCCCGTCCTGTCGGCAGCTCCATCCGTCTGAAGTGTGTGGCCAGCGGCAACCCACGGCCTGACATCACGTGGCTGAAGGACAATAAGCCCCTCATGCCCCATGAGACTGGGGAGAACAAGAAGAAGAAGTGGACACTGAACCTGAAGAATCTGAAGCCAGAGGATAGTGGGAAATACACCTGCCGAGTGTTTAACAAAGTTGGGGAGATCAATGCGACTTACAAAGTTGAAGTGATCCGTAAGTGCAGCCTCTATGGTGGAAAGGGAGGGAGGGAGCTATCAGAAGGGGGCTGGCTGAGTTTAGAGAGCATGGTTTTGAGGATGTAGTGCTGACAGCTGGATATAAACTTGGGTAAGTGTTAGAAATACCAACAGGAACCATCAGAGAAAATGTTGTTGAAACTAGAATAAACCTAACATCCAAAAAAGACAGAGTGTTAATAATACAGTTTAGAAGTTCCTTAATAAAGAGAAACTCTCAGGAAACTGTCATCTCTGACATCACTCACATGGCATAAGTTCACAACTGACCAATTCAACCCCATACCGCTGACAGTCAGTTTAAGTGCAAAATGAGAACTTACCAAGAAGACACTTCACAGAGGGCCATAGAGGAGGGGTGGAAATACTAGGATGGTCCAGATTACTTTATCAGAGTGAAGTGAAACCAAGCAACTGAAAAGTTACACTAGACATCTGTAATAAGAGACTCACTTCATTAGAGAAATCTCCCAAGGGAATGAGCAGAAATCTTATGACTAGATTGATTAGCCAGACACGGCTTTAGGGTCAGATTTTTAAAAGCATTTAGACATACGAAAGTTCAGGTGGATACAAATGAGATGCTAAGAAAATTTTAAAATTCCACCGAAGTCCTGTGTGTATCTTCAGTCTCAGCCCTTAGAAGATGAGCTGTGGGGGATTACCTTACTTTGTGATGTAGTAGAGTAAATTGCTCCACTTACCGTCTAATATTCTGATTTTTGGCCTCTAATCTCCTGTTTCCCCTATTATTACTGAAGAAAATTATACTCAAAGCTACCTAAGTCGACCAGAGTAGAACTCTTATTCTTAAATCATCACGCCTTGTCTATGGCATCATCATAAACTGTCATGGAAATGATTATGGAACAGCCAGCTGAAGAAGAAGATGAGCAGAGTGGGGGAAGATACAATATCCTTTATTAATGAGGAGCAGCGGCACGAAGGGCTATTTCCAGCCACATGGAAAGCATGTTGTTTGTCCGTCTGTGCATGTGTTTTAGCATGAGAAAGTTTATCCCAGTGTGAAAGATTGTTCTTAAAGGTAAAGATCTGGTCTCTGATAAGTCCTTTCTCTAGAATAACAGGAATTAAAAGCACATGTGGGGAGCTCTGTTGGGCTCTGAAGGCACAAACCTGCTAGACATCTGGATTTGATAAAGATGCAGCTGTGTGGAGACAGTAAAAACATATGTTTACACTAAAACCAGGAGCAGAGACAGGGAAATGAATCAAGCCCCATCCTAATGGCAGCTGTGGCATTTTCACTTCATCAAAACCAGACAGCACCAGGAACAAACCCCTTTCTGTGTCCCTGTTTATCTTGGTTTTTATCAACTTAAAGATGTATGTAACCTTTGTTTTCATTAGCTTTTGCTGGCTAGGAGTGAAAACAGTAACGAAAGCTGGAACCAGAGTCAGGCAGATAAGGGCATTAAGCAGCCTTCAGACGTCTTTCTATTTTTAACATCATTCTGTGGAGTATTTCAGGTTTTATTCAATTTCCTCCTTTTTTTTTTTTTTTTTTCTTCTTGAGCCTCCACTCCTAAACCCATCCTACTTATCTGAGTCTCAGTCTCTCCAGCTGTGATTTCTGCTTGTAGTCCTATGGAGACCCTGGTGGTATTTTTGTTTCCCAGGCACATCTTTAGAGCTCTCATTGTTGACAGTATCCTGACTTTTTTGAATGAGGGTCCATTGTTCCTTGCTGTCACCTCAAAGCCTGTGCTGGTGGGAGCTGTTGTGTTACACGATCAATCCAGCAGTGTTTTGCCTTCAAAAGTGGTTGATGATTGCCAGCAGTTACCACCCACTGTGATACCATCATTTCTCTCTGTGCTTAGGAAAGAAGTTTTCAGTAAATCCTTGTGCTTGTTTCTGTGATGCTGCCACCAAAATAAGATCCTAATATTCCTAGGAATCAGGAATTTAGTTTTCTTTTGATTTTACGTTATACTGACACAACTTATGGCTTATGATCATGCTGGAAAGCATGGTCTTGTGAACTTTTGTGTTTGATTTCCTTTCCTACCATCTTGTTTCCTTCATTAGCTGAGACGTGAAACAAAATTTGAGTGAGAAATGGAAGATTTTGCCATTGTCTAGAAAAGGCTTATTACTTGACAAATGTTACTTCACAGTGAGTGTGTGGACAATTAGACTGAAAAAAGGAATAATAAAAGCAGATGATAGGTGAGGTTGATGCAAGATTTTCTGCACTGGTGGTGCCTGTGGCTTCAGCTGCTCTAGCCCAGCAGTGGTGACATGGTGTGGGATGACATCCAGTAGAGTTTTGATCCCATGGACATATGCCAGACCCAGCAGGAAAGGTGACAGACTGCTCCCAAGGGATTCCCAAAGCAAAGATGTGAGAAATCCACAGTCTACCCTCACTGCTGATAGACAATCTGTGAAGGAAGGGGCTTCTTCCCATCTGTTTTTTTTTTTTTGTCTTTAAGAGATATTTGGAAAGACCAAAAGGAGAAGGAACATGTCTTACCCCAAGTTCCTGTATCCAAACTGTTGGTAGCCTCATACTGCAAATAATCTGATCTAAAAAAATAAAAGCCCTTGTAAATTACACCCTACCAGAGGCAGTGATAAAAGACACAGAATCACAGCATGGATGAGAGGGGAACCTCTGGGTCCTTCTGGCTCCATCAGGGTCCCCCACTGAGCAGGTGCCCAGCCCCATGTCCAGGTAGCTTTTGGAAATCCTCAAGGAGGAGAGCCCACATCCTCTCTGGTCCCCGTACCAGTGCTTTGGCAGCTCCCACAGCAATGCTTCCTGATGGAAAGAGGGAGCTCTTGGGCTCCAGTTTGTGCTCAGTGCCTCTTGGCATTGAGAAGAGCCTGGCTCTGTCTTCTTTACATCTTCCCTTCAGATAGTTCTACTGATAATTGATAAGACATTGATAAGACATTGATAAGACATCATTGGAATCACACATTTACAGTTAGATAAACCACTTAATTCACATTCAGACCTGCTGTATTGTTCAAATTTAATCCCAAAAGTGTTTTATTCTTTTGGCTAATTTCAAGCCATTTATATTCCTCTGCAACCTTTCAAACATTCTGTAGGTGCAGGTACATCATTAAGATCGCATCTTGCTGGGATGCATTTCCTGAGATATGTTTTAGTGGGAGTATAAGGAAGGATGACCTCTTTTAGCTCTTTCTCATAGTTGCAGCCTGGGAAATGGGACTGGGGAAATTCAGCTGAGATCTCAGCCTACTGTATGGCAGAGAGTTGGATTAGACAATTTTTTGCATGCATTCTACATCTTTTTGCAATGGTTCTGGAATCACGAGTTAATCAGGTTGGCAAACCCCATTTTCCATGGAGCTCCTTGTGTTTTTGTGCAGAGAGAACGAGATCCAAGCCCATCCTGACAGGGACACACCCCGTCAACACAACGGTAGACTACGGTGGGACCACATCGTTCCAGTGTAAAGTCCGCAGTGATGTCAAACCTGTCATCCAGTGGCTGAAGCGGGTGGAGTATGGCACAGAGAGCAAGTACAACTCTACCATTGATGTCGGGGGACAGAAGTTTGTTGTGCTACCCACAGGGGAGGTCTGGTCCCGTCCTGATGGCTCCTACCTGAACAAACTGATGATTACTCGAGCCAAGGAAGAGGATGCAGGGATGTACATTTGCTTAGGGGCAAACACCATGGGCTACAGTTTTCGCAGTGCTTTTCTCACAGTCCTGCCAGGTGGGTTGTGCTTTTATTTCCCCAGTCTGAATCAGTATCCTATGTTTTGGTATTTAGTAATGCATTACCTGTTGTTCTCTATGAGCCTCAGTGATGCTGTGCTGATTTAAGCTAGTCCAATTCTACTAAGAATATGTGAGCCCTGATTTAAATCAGCCCCTGCTGAATTTCTCTTGCTGATGGTTCCTTTTCTCCCATCCATGGGGATCAACAATTCCAGCAGGGTGAAATACAATGCAGGATCTGGAAATCATACTGCAGTTACAGGGTTCAGCAAGAGGGTGCAGGAGGTGAGAGGGGGACTGAATAGCAGCACAATTTGCAGCCCTATTCCCTGACATTTCTCCTTTCTCTTGTTCTTACTTGTATTGCTTTACTGGTAAAAGAAAACAATGATGCAAGCCCATAAAAGGAGAGAAGAATAAAAACTGTCCTGGTCACAAGAAAAGGAAATGAATGAATGTGAAAGAGGGAATGATTGATTAGTTAAATTCTTACCCAAAGATCCCCTGAGGAACGTTGTACCAAACTCACGGCTGCTTCCTGCTCTCCGCAGGCCTCAGAGCTGGTGTCTGTGTCCAGCTGAGGCTATATCCTGTGTATTTCAGGCACACCATCTTCACTTTATCATTTACTTCATTTAGTTTTGCCCAATAAATATTTTTATTGAAAGGAGAATCTCCTTCTGCCTCATTTGGACACGTGAATCTAGCTTTAGAACCACCACCTTTATAACAAAAATCCTTCTGCTTTTTCGTCCCTTTACCTGCACAAGGCCAACACAGATAAGAAAATGCAGGGGCTGGAGCCAGTATCAGAACATTTTAGCTGTCAGATCTAATGCGATGTCACTGGTCAAGATATCAGTAAGAGACAGAGACCATAAACTCTCCCAGAGTATTAGGACTGGTTTTTTTGTGTGTGTATGTAGTGGGAAAAATGTCTCCTATAACTAAGCTACCATGGCTACTTTTGCTCTATACTTGCCACACTCTGCATCTTAGAAGTCATCAAAAGTCAGCAACATGAATTTAGACACCGACAGCATGTTGCCAAGTAAGAGAAAAAAATTCAATTCGTCCTTAGCACCTTCTTTTGCATCACTTAGATTTAGGACTAAACTCCAACTAGAAAGCCAGTGTAAAGCAGAAAGCTGTGTGGGTGGGATATAACTCAAAGCCTCTGGAAGTTTCCAAACTACAACAGCCTGATCCAGCTCCCACTGAAATCAGTGGGAGACTTTCCATTGATTTGAATGGCACTATAATGAGGCCTCATACCAGAACCAGCGCCCGCAGTCCTGCTGTTATTGGCAATAACAGAGAAGGAGAACCCAGCTTGCCCTCAGAAGCAAAAATGTGGTTGCAAGGCCATGAGTTAGAAAAACAGAACTTTGCTCATAAATCTAGCAGAATTGACATAGACAGCTTAGAAGAATAGTATGGTTGAATATCAAAACACTTCTGAGTTAGCCCAGCAGATTTCTGCCAAACAATGTAAAGACTATTGTTCTCGTGGTCAGCTGATGGTCATTTCCCTGATCCTGTCTTGCTTTGAGCAAGAGGTTGACCAGATGACCTCCAGAGTCCCCTCCAGACTAAATTAGTCTGTAATTTCCAGTGTTGGATGAAAGTTTTGTCTATTGAGGTCAGCAGTACACGTCCTCCTGACTTCAAAGAAGCCACATGGTATATATTTAATATTTCAAACTAGCCATTGAATTGTTTGTCAAGGAGAGAAAAAGACATGAGTATTTTAAAGAAGTTAGGCTTGAAAGTTAAGTGATATATGTTTGAAAATAACATTCTGGGCTGTTTGGATAGCCTGCGGTTTTCTAAGTTTCTGAATGTCACCCTGCAGGCTGAACTGTGCACCTAGGTATTTTTCAGGGCTTTTGAAAGCAACAGCTGGTAGCTATCTAGGAAGGGACTTTGATAGCTGGGGTCCTAGCCCAGTACTCCTCTGGGGTCTATAAATCGAGAGATCAGGCTATGAAACCAGAGTGACTGCTCAGGAAGGTGCAGGCTGCCAACAGCACAGAGATTAGGGGGAAGGCAGCTGTGAAAGATACTGTGTGGAGCCTTTCTTATTGCCTTATTGCCTTTCTTAAATGAGTTTGCTGCCCATGGAAAGCCAATAGTAGCTCCAAATAAATTAGTGGAGAAGGAGGCTATTTGGCATCAATAGTTGGGCAAGTGAAATGTTAATTCCCTATTGCTTGGGCACCAAGGAGAAGACATCAGCTCACTTGTGATTTTTGACCTTTCTCTCAGCTACACAAGAAACTCAAGACAACCCCTCCAGAACACCAAATTCTTGCTTCCTGCCCTGGCAGAGCGTAGTTTAGTAGCTCCAGTATCACTAAAGTATGTCTAAAGCTGTTCAGACACAGATATACTCAGTAAAGGCAAGCATGCAGCATGTTGTGGCTCTGTGTGATCCAATTGTGCTGCTGACATGGAGACAGTACTGGCATGCCATGTGTTGTGTGCTTCGATCTGGACGGAGAAGCCCATGCCATCACAGAGTGAAGGTGTTAGGAGACTCTTGGGCTGGCTCTATGGATGTATATGTACATCCATTACAGCTTGGATAAGTTAAAAAATCCCCAAAGACCTTCCCCTACACCAAAGAAAATTAGTTGCTTGTCCTTCCAGGAGCACTGAAAAGCACAGCAGTTACCAAGTACAATGTGCTGGCTTGATTTTTCCCTTGTTACTTAGTCTGGCAGAGTTGCCATACAGCCTGTACAAAACCAGCTCAAGTGTGACATCTGTTTCAAATTTACCTTGCCTGCTTTTAATTAACTCTTTCTGTCTCTTCCCTGCCACGATGTCCATCCAGATCCCAAGCCTCCGAGTGCACCTGTGCCCCCCTCCTCAGCCAGCAGCCTTCCCTGGCCTGTGATCATCGGCATCCCTGCTGGGGCGGTCTTCATCTTTGGGACAATCCTCCTGTGGCTTTGCCAGACCAAGAAGAAACCTTGCTCCCCACCAGCTGCTGCCCCTGTGCACCGGCCGCAGCCCCGGGACAGGATCTGTGTTTCCCAGGTCCCAGACAAAGACTGCATCTCCTCCATAAACTATGAGGAATACGTCGCCCAGCAGCAGCATTTACTGTCCCAAGGGCCTGCGCTCGCTCCAGCCATGGCATCCAAAATGTACCCAAAGATTTACACGGACATCCATACCCACACCCACTCGCATGTGGAAGGCAAAGTCCACCAGCACCAGCACATTCAGTACCAGTGCTAAGAGGGCGGCCGTGTACAGAAGCTCATGGGGGCTTTTCCTCCTGGTACCTCAGAAGAGACTGCTCAAAGTCAGCTCACACTGCCAGCAGTAGGCAAAGCAGACAGAAAAGATTATATATATGATTTTAAATATATATATACATATATATATAATTGTATATGCGTGTGTATGTGTGTATATATATATGTGTATATATCTATATCTATCTATATAAATATATATATAATAGAGAAAGACAGAGAAAAGAGATTGTTTTTTTTTTTTTTTTAATTATTGCAATCAGGATGTAGCCAAGGAATAATGAAGGAACTCCAAATCCCAGCAGCTAGGCAGCTGTCTCCACCAGTGGAACCTTCCTGGATTTTTTAAGTAAGGTGGTGGCAAGTGAGACAGGATGTAGGGATATAAACCACCGCCTCCTTCTGTTGCTAAAAGGAGCAAAAAAAGGTGACATGGTGCTTTTCTAGGGCAAGCACCCCTGTTCTTGTGCTTGCTGCATATCGTGTTTTGGTGGGAAGACCCCAGACCTGTCCCATTTATGTGGGAGAACCTTTTCCCTTAGAATGACTCAAGCTGTAAAGATTCAGTTCCAAAGCACAAGGAGAGATGACCAACTCACCTCTTCCTAATAACACAAGGGGAAAAAAAAAAGAATTTATGTTCCCAAAGTGAAATGTGGAATGTTTCTCAAGCACAGTTGTCTTGTCTATAATGCTAACCAAGATACTTGCTTCAATTTCTTCAAGTTAAAGGCATTGAGTTCCCCCATTGAGGGTTTTACAGAGCAAATGTCACTGCCCTAGTCCCAGGACTCAGTGCCACTGCCATGAAAAAGGAAGGAAGGAAAGAGGAACGTTGTACAGAACACCTTTATATTTATATTTAAGAAATAATAATAATTAATAATAATAATAATTGAACTGCTGATGGTGAAGAAAGCAAAACACGCTGCCCTTCTCTGATGGCTTACGGTGACAAGCTACTGGATTCTCTACATCAATGCAAGATACGTGAGAACATAAGGAGAAAAAAAAAAAGAAAATGAAATAATAATATTGTAGGAAAAATTGCATTTGAGAAATATTCACCTAGGTTGTGTGTGGTTGTCCCCTCCCCACAGGTAGCATTTTGGAAATGATACAGTTTCATTCCGGTTTGAACAATGGTGAAAACAGAAATAAAAGAGATTAATTAAGGGCCATATTAAATACCTGTATGGACTGGAAATTAATCCAAATGCAAATGCAAAACCTTTGTAATTCTATATAGAGTTTAAACAGAAGTCATGTATATTTAATTTATTTTGTTAAACAAGAAAAGAAATGTATGATATTTTCCTCAAGACTGGCATTTCTATGCATATTTTTGATCAAAGAAAATAAAGATTTTTTTTTTTTGCAGGTTCTATAGATACCACGCTCAGAATATGCTCAATGTAAAAACAGTAACCAGCTGCACTTCTCTGTATGTCTTCTCAGACATAATCTCCTCGTATTATCTCAGGTTCTGAGTGCCATCATTTACATTAGAAAATTACCTTCTCCACCATTTATATTCTGATTTTTCAGGTTGGATATTAGAAAAAATTTCCTCACAAAAAGGAGTTGTGATGCATTGGAACGGTCTGTCTGGGGAGGCGGTGGAGTCAGCATCCCTGGAGCTGTTCGAGAAAGATGGAAATGTGGCACTGAGGGACATGGGCTGGTGGGCACGGTGGGGATGGGTTGGTGGTTGGACTTGATGTTCTTAGAGATCTTTTCCAACCTTAATGATTCCATGACTCTATGATTGTGAGGATCTGCAGTGACTGGGTCATTTCCCATGGGCCACTTGTCACCTCCAGGAGCAAAGAGCTCTGCTCACAGGGAAATCTGTTTCCTTAATGCTTTTTTTTTTTTATGTATTTTTAGGGGGGAGAGTGAAGGGAAGTGGGATAAAAGGTTGCAAACCACAAGCCTGCAGGTGTTTTTCTTTTAAAAAGAATGTTTCATAAATCAAAACATAAAAATTTGTGAGTCTGTAAAATGAGCTTCAGCCTCAGGGTGCTCAGGAGGAGAAAACACATGATGAGGTGAGACCTTTCCATGATGCTCCAGTGATGGAGCAATTGTTTGCTGCTTGCTCGAGTGCCACTCAAAGCTTGTTGCAGGGAAAAAAAAAAAAGGTATGTGCCAATTTTTAGGTTTGAAACTACTTCTTTCTCAATTCTGCTCTGCAAAAGAGATCTTCAGCTTCAGCTGCTCCGACTTAGAGTGAAACACTTCATTTAAGCTGAAACAAAAGAGTGCTTCAGGCTTTTGTTTTCCTCTGAGTGTTTCCAAAACTATGTGCTCTGCATCGATTTGCAGTTATTTTTCTGCTGACTTGTTGCATCCTCAGATGCAAACCAAACAGCTCTCCGTTTGCTCAGCTGGATCACTTGAGATGGGGTCCTCATTCAGCAAAGCACAAACACTCCCACTTTCCCTCATCAACACATGCCTCCCCAAAATGTCCCCTTTTTTGCCTTGGCCACCCAGGTCAATAACTCTCTTAACACAATGGTTTTTCTGTAGAGGTTATAACAAGGCAAGCTACTGCTATTTTATTATTATTACCAATATTTTACACTTTTTTTTAAGCGGGTTAGTTCATTAGAACTTTGTTAGTGCCATTTTATGAAATTCATAAAAGCTAAATTCGCTTCATGAATGTCTCTGCATACATTCTCTCCGCTTCAGGAAGACTTAAGTACGAGCACTGAGGAGGACTCTGTATATGGCAGTGCTCTCAGTGGCTACAGTTTATTGAGTCACTTCATGGAGAAAGCCAAAATACTTTTATACACTACATGCATCGCCAATTTTTTAAGAAGACAGCGTGTGGCTGATACCAAGAGCTATGTCTTACAACTCATGCCTATGTGAACCTACTTTTTGCACTGTGGTAGGCACTGAGAACATCTCAGCAGCTTTCAGGGCACAGTAGCTGTACCTGTAAGCTTGCCAACCTTCCCAGCTATCTGTGTTGGTGCTACAGCAAGATGGCACCTAGCTCATGCTGATACCAGCTTTAGAGGAGGTGCTCAGCCAGTTTCATTTGGTTCAGCCCTGTGCAAATCCTAAGTGATGGCCTTACAACACTTTCTAATAGCAGCTATGTCATTGACCCTCAGAGCATGCATTTCCCATAGGGTACAGTCTTCCTGCTGAGCACTTTGCTCTCAACTGCAGCCTTCTACCTGCTGTGATCCAGGGTGAGACCCTTCCATGATGCTTCCAAGATGATGCTATGATAGCCAGTTGGCTCAAGTGGAAGGAGCTTCCTCCTTCCTGTTGAAGTTCCAGCTCTGGTGGAAGACAGTGCAAACACTTTGATTTGCACATATATTTTATGTCCTGTCTGAATCTTGCACTGACTTGCTAGGCCTGAGTGGATTTGGTGTTTTGAGGAGTTATTTTTCCTCCACAGGACACCTATAAGCACTCTTCAGAGTCACTGTGTCCCATGACTACCACCTACCACATGCCATTTCTTTTTTAGGGCTCAATTGTGCCTTGCTTGCATTGCAAAATCTTTAGCCTAAATAAATTCTGCCAGATCCTGTGCATGTCAGAATATTTTGTTTTCACCAATGAGACAAGATTTGGACTCATCTCTGCTCATGCATACAGGGCATTTAAAGAAAATCGTAGTCTTGCTATTAACTACTGACTCTATTTGGAACACAGAAGTTTTTTTTGTTTTATACATAAGAATACGTATATATATGGTCATATGCATGTAAGTGCTGGGCTGTGATACAGAAAATAGTTGTACTTTAAAAGCCACCAGGCTTCAAAGATCAAAAGAACATCAGGCTTAAAGCTCTCCATCTTTGTTTAATTTATTTGCATTACAGATCAAACATGGCCTTACATGTCGGTTTGTGTGTGGCATTTTTAAGCTTTGTATGGACAATGCTTGTACTGTCAGCCCTTTTAAACTGAAAACCTTTATCAGACATTTACAAATAAAAAGTGTTGTGTGATTTTCAAACAGTAGCAAACACAATAACTGAGGACATCAAAAAGAGATGAGATGGCACTGTGTGCATCTGGCTGTGCAATAAAAGCTAGAAAGGAGGAAAGAATGATTCTCTTAGGTTGTTTTGAGGGAAAGGGTGGTGGGATGTGTGTGAATACACATGAGAAATACATGCCAGAATGATGAAGCACACAGCATTGAAAAATTCTCTCTGCACCATGACCCAGCCTGATTAATTAGTTGAGTATGTTGTGAATCCAGGGCAGACTTCTTGGGGTGGTTTGGAAAAGTTTTCTAATTACTTAGTGAATAAATAGGCTTAGGAGAGACATGGATCTGTTGGAGCATATCCAGGGGAGGGCCACAAAAATGATCCCAGGGATGGAACACCTCCCCTGCAAGGATAGGATGAGAGAGCCGGGATTGTTCAGCCTGGAGAAGAGAAGGCTCCAGGAAGACCTGACAGTGGACTGCCAGTATCTAATGGGTCTATCAGAAAGAGGGAGACAAAATCTTTACCAAGATATGTTGTGGCAGGACAAGGGGAAATGCTTTTGAACTAAGAGGAGGGATTTAGATTGGATATGAGGAATCAGTTTTTTACAATAGTGACAGTGAGACACTGGCACAGGTTGCCCAGAGAGGTGGTGGATGCCCCGTCCTTGGAGACACTCAAGGTCAGACTGAATGGGATCTAAGCACCTGATGGAGATGTAGGTGTCCCAGTTCACTGCAGGGGGGTTGAACTAGATGGCTTTTAAGTGTCCCTTCCAAATCAAACAGTTTTATGATTCTATGACGTCTATTTTTGATTGCTTCACCTCCATAGGCAAATGGCATAGATGCACCACAAGCCAAACTAAATGTAGCAAGATGAAATCTTGGGTATGCAGGTGTCAATGGCAGCATTATAGTGTCCAGAGAACAGCAAGGGGTTTAGGCTGAGACCCAGCTGCTCCAACCCTTTGGGATGAATGTGTGGGTAAATGGCTGGGTGCCTCACAGCAGCAAACATCCAACTGTGGCTACAAAAACAGTGATGAGACTGAAGAGGGAGATGTAAGAGGGGCAGCTGAGGTCCTGGGCCAGGAGCAGAGCAGGCTGAGGTGAGGCCTTACGGCAGCTACAGCTTCTCATAGGGAGCAGAGGGACAGCACTGAGCTCTGCTCTCTGTGACAATGACAGAGCCAGACAGAACAGCATGGAGTTGTCAGAGGAGGGGCAGCTGGGGATTAGGGAAAGGGTCTGCACCAAGGGTGGTGAGCATGGAACAGGCTGACCAGGGCAGTGGGCACAGCCCTGAGCTGCTGGAGTTCAAGGAGTTTTGGAACACTGCTCTCAGATGTAGGTTTGGATTTTGTATGGTGCTGTGTGGAGCCAGGAGTTGGACTCAATGATCCTTGTAGGTCCCTTCCAACTTGGGATATTCTATGGTTCTATGATTTCAAATTCAGTTCACCCAACCTGTACTGGAGCTTGGGCACAAGCAGCTCTGTGAAGAAGTGGCACAAGTAGGGCGAGGAAAAATAAATGTTTCTATGTCAACTCCATTTCTATGGCTGTCTGAAATTCTTCAGACTTTTGAAGTAAAGGAATAAAGCCCCACAGGAGATGTAGCATTGGACAAAAACTGGGAGATGGTCAAAAGTCACTGGGAAATTTTTCATGGCTTTGCTATGTAGGTATCACCTCTGCCTATGTGGGCTACCAAAGGAAGGGATAGAGCCTGCATCTCTCACAAGTGTCGCATGAAGGAAGGGTGCTATATGGGTACTGTGTTCAGACACGTGGTATTGTGAATGCTGTTGTAATGAAAGGCCATAGGGCCTCATCCAGAGATCCCTTCTGGCCTCAAAGACATGCAGCTGAGGGTACAAGCAAAGCTCCATGCCCCAGGATTGCAGATAACCACAGATGTGAAGCACAGGCATCAACATTTGGCACGTGGGTTGCACACTCAGCTCTGCTGCTTGCAGCCCTACTTCCTTCCAGGCTGTAAGTATGTCAGCTCAGCATTTTATGGCTTATTACTAAAGTAATGGTGTTATTTATATAAAATGGAGTTGTGCGTTGACATTTTCAGCATCTGCAAATAACCCCTTGTGTAAACAGCAGCATAATCCTGTGAATACACACATCCCACTCTTTTACATTCAGTATTTTGGCAAATCTTGCTGGGTTTGCTGCAATTGGTGTCAGGGAGGATTTACACGTGAATTGAGAATAAACACAGATCACAGAATCACAGAATCACCCGGGTTGGAAGGGACCTCAAGGATCATGTAGTTCCAACCCCCCTGCCTAGCAGGGCCACCAAACATACACATTCAGATCAGGTTGCCCAGGACCCCGTCCAACCTGGCCTTGAACACGTCCAAGGATGGGGCATCCACAACCTCCCTGGGCAGCCCGTTCCAGGGCCTAACTACTCTCCTTGTGAAGAACTTCCCCCTAACATCCAACCTAAATCTTTCCTCCTTCAACTTGGATCCATTTCCCCTAGTCCTGCTGTTGTCAGCCCTTCTGAAGAGTTTACTCCCCTCCTGGGTGTAGGTTCCCTTCAGGTATTGATAGGCTGCAATGAGGTCACCCCGCAGCCTTCTCTTCTCCAGGCTGAACAAGCCCAACTCCCTCAGCCTGTCCTCATAGAGGAGGTGCTCCAGCCCCCTGATCATCTTAGTCGCCCTCTTCTGGACCCTTTCCAAGATCTCTATATCTTTCTTGTACTGAGGGCTCCACACTTGGACACAGTACTCCAGATGGGGCCTCACAAGAGCCGAGTAGAGAGGGACAATCACCTCCCTCTCCCTGCTGACCACCCCTCTCCTGATGGAGCCCAGGATCCCATTTGCCTTTCGAACACATGTGGTTAAATGGCCTTTGAGTTGTTCAGACTTGTTATTGGTGAAAGTCTCTACAATCCTTTTTTTCTTCATGCAGGGAGGAGGGCAGAATCCTTCTCAGAATTCATGTTGGTGTGGACACAAGTCTGTCCTGGCTCTCATTCGAACACATGGACTCACTAATTGGGTTGTAGAGCTTGGCCAAAGTGAACCATGCAGGTCTCCTTTACACACCTGGTCCCATTGGTGGTGGGCACTTGTCTGCATTCCTCTGCTCATGCATCCATATAGTGAGGATTCAAGGGACATGGCTACAAACACACCCAACTTTATGGGGTAGGCATCACCAATGGAGCTCAGCAAAAATTGCAGAGGGAAAAAATAAGGCAGGAAGATGTCAGCCTGACGAGGGCCAGGATCTGTGATCCAAATGGGATCCAGGCCAGGTTGGCTCCACAATGGGGACCCGGGAGAAAATGCTACTGGTTAGGATTCTGTAGGTATTTCAGACTTGATCTTGACCTTACCTTACCAGCAAAGTGTTTCTTGAATTAAGATTTCTATCTTTTAAAACTTTGCTACAAATGCTAAACGAATGAAATAAAATGCATTATTGAAGTTGAAAAAGAAAACGAATTAAAGTATTAGTATTGCATTGACTGTTAACTAGCACATACATATTGTCTGCGTATAGAGCAGAGTCTGGAAGAAAGAAAGTGCCCATTTTACCTTTCGTGTTTAGCACAGGCATCTTTGTGTCTGTTTACCATTTTCTGATCCCTCGGAATAATTCATGGTGCAGTGACCTCTATTTGTTAGTATTTCAGCTTTTACACTTCTTCCTTTTCTCTTTCCCCTTTGCCAGTCTGTTGTAATTAGGATTTAATATATCCTGCAGTACATATGGGCATCAGCAAAGCAATGAATATTCTTTTATTTTCCCATTTTCACTAACCAAATCCAGTCTGCAGTGCGATTTCCATCTGAGTTGATCTATGCTTTGGTGAGAGGAGTAATAAATAACACTTTAGAGCAGACTTCAAAATGCCTCTTTTCTTTGATCTGAGTAATTAAGGAGTCAAGTTGCTGTTCCTAAGCATTTTCTGATGGAATTACACGAGTTACACAGCTCTTCATTTGTACGTCATTAAACATTATGTTTTATTGCTGCTGTTCAAACAATTAGTACCTAAATATGCCCCATATTCTCATAAAGAGGCGGTAGCAGTGCTAATATTAATGCCCTGATTAACAGTTTGTTCCCATCCAGAGTCCACCATCATGCCTGATTGCCATTTAATGTCAACCAGATCTTTACTGATGCCCTTCCGAAGTCATTCTCCTCTGCGGTCATTTAACTGCCCAGCAAAATGAGGATAAGTCAAACAAGAAAGTTAACTAAAAATGGCATTTCTTTTAACACACGGAATTTTTAAAAGTTCATTACAAGTTTTGGTTATAAAAAGGCCACTGCTTCATGGTGATCAGTCATTTTGACATTTTTATGGTGTTTTTATTACCCCTGGCTCATTTCCATACTAAAGGGAACATTTGTAACAATACTTGCTCTCCCTGTTATGATTAGGATTGTGCTTTTGCCGTGCTTTGTTGGGCTGTTGCTGCACTCAATAATGCTCTTGGCACACGTCCTCCCAGACCCTGCGGTGTGTTTATTCAAAGGGAAGGAAAAAGAAGTGTCTACTAAAACAATAAACTACTACTGCTTGCGTTAACATGGCCATAACTTCCTTGTTCTGCAGACAATCAGTTAGCAAAGCTGTTAGGTAAACTTGCTCCTTCACTGTTGAAATAATAAATATTCATGAATCTTGCAGCCACATTTTCCCTTGCTTTATAATGGAGTTGAAGACCATGAAGGATTTTAAAGCTAATAATTTAACCAGAGAGATAAAATGGGGGACCGGATCCTGAAAGCAGTGGGAGCTGAGATCCTAAATTGTACTGGGTAAGTATTTAAGGCTATGTTATTTCAATTTTAATGTTTTTACTAGTGCTGCTTAAGACAGGATGTGAATGTGAAAAGAGAAGTCGTGAAAAAATTTCTTCTCAGCATTGGCACAGGCTGCCCAGGGAGATGGTGGAGTCTCTGTCCCTGGAGGTTCAAGAACTGCGTAGATATGGCACAGAGGGACATGGGTTAGTGAGCGTGGCAGGGATGGGTCAGTGTTTGGACTTGGTGATCTTGGTGATCTTTTCCAGCCTTAGTGATCCTATGGTTCTATGAAAGGTAAGGAGGGACAAATAAAATAAAATGGACAGAGAGAACATGTCACAGAGGTTTCCAGGATAAAGGGAAACCATTGCTTTGGCTGGTCCAAACAGATTGGAGTCCAGAAATAACCAGGATTTGGTGTTGGGTGCTAGCACCTTCCCCTGTCTCCAAACCCATAACAAACCTGTGCATTCACCTCCCATATAACAGGCAATTTCTATGGAACATGTCACTAAAGAGCATCTTTAATTTGAAGCATGTTCTTGCATTGCCCGAATCTGAAAGAGAAGTAACGATGTGTTTTTAAGCTTGAATCCATCTTAATGAAACAGATAGAGAAGTTACTGCCAGAGTAATCATGAATTGGCCCTTCCAGCAGATGGTTTAGTTTTTGAGTGGAGCAAAGGACCAACAGAGGCCCATGAAAGCCAATAAGCTAAGCTAAATTTGTCATCCAGGTACCACAAAACAAAAGGATGAATCTGGGTTTGGGCACAAAACAGAGAGTTAGAAAACCACAGAAATGCGTAGCACTTTGGTAAAATGCCCACATATATTACATTTACCCAAATCTGATGGAGACTTAAGTAAATAATTCTGCCTTTCCTTATGCTTCTCAGCCTATGAGCCTGGAACAGTGTTTTCCTGAATACCTTTGCCCATTAATGGGGAGGAAGGGAAAGAAACCACAGGGAGGCCATGAGAGGCTGCCTGCTGATACAAGTCCCAGTTTTCACTGCTCCATCCGCTGCCACCTGCCCTGGGCCCATACTGTCAGGGAATGTCAGGTGCCCTCTGTCACGGTTCAGAAAGAGCAAAGCTTTCCTGCTTGACACCAGAGGAGATGCATTTTGATGTTTATCTGAAAACCTTTTTCAAATGTACGTACACAATAGAGGCTGCATGTGGGGACAGGTCTGACCCGATAGTGATAAAACACTTCTCTCTCGTTTTGGTGTGTGAAGACCTAATACTCCCATATGCCAGAAAAGATTTGTAAGGGGCCATAAAGTCAGCACAGCTCTGTTTGCACTTGCTTTTGGTTCCTTGACAGTGCTGCAGGGGCCTCTGTGCAAACACTGCTCTGTGGTGAGTATTTAAAGAAACATTCCCTGCAGCGTTTAGGCTGGTTGGCCACTTTTGCCAGATCAGGCAAATACCAAATGGAAGTCAGAAAATTAAATGGGTAAAACGAGGTCATAACGGCACCTACCACCAAGGAAACCCTGTTTGTTTAATAGTTTTAGAAGATATGATGATTTACCTCACGTAGGTGAATTATCATGTGCCATTTCAGATTGCCCAGAGAAGTGGTGGAAGTCCCAAACCCGGAGACACTCAAGGTCAGGCTGGACGAGGCTCTGAGCACCTGATGGAGCTGTAGCATCCCTGTTCTTTGCAGGGAAGTTGGACTAGATGGTCTTTATGGGTCCCTTCCAACTCAAACAATTCTATGATTCTATAATAGAGTGGCTCTAACCTGGTGCTGAGCTGGCTTTCTCACTCAGCTGAAGTCACAGTTAATCTGTTATTCTGTTCAGGGTTGTGATTTGTCCTTATTCCTCCCAAAACATGGTCTAAAAGCCATGGACAGAAACAGAACTAGTTCCCCAGCTACTGTGTGAGGACACCAAAGTGGTTTGGATTGAACTCAGCCTCCTAAAAGTCATTGAGAATCTTACACTGAATTTTTTCAGGAAAAGAATTCATTTATCTTACAAAGCTTTTGGCAACTGTTGTCATCAGCACTGGAAGATGATTATTTTTTTATTTTTCTATTTTTGCAGTAAACATGTGCAAAAGAAATATAAAAAGAAATTTTGCACCATTAAGAAGGACCTGTACAAGATGCACCAACATTGGTCCTTTGTCCTACAGCTGCTATGGAAAGCTGTGTGTGATGCCAGCTCATGCACCTCCAGCAGTCAAAAGCTTCTATGAAAGACCATGTGTCATTTTTCATAAAACTGGAGAAAAAAAAAAAATCATGACAAATAATTCACATTTCAAATAACATTAAATGGAAAATTTACAAAGCAGATTCAAGTTGTTCAATAAACGCTGATAAGTCCCTCCAGGAGTATCAGGCAACAAATGATAGATAATACTTTGGCAGTGAAGAGAAGTGACTGCTTCCAACAATTATGGATGACCAGACTGTCTAGAAAACATGTTTGGACTGTTAATCTTGATGGTTTGTCATTGTTGAGATTGTAATGGGAGGCACCAGCACAGGGAAAACTGTATCAGATGTGGAATTTTTGTAAGTGTGTGGTGTTAAATTTTGGATGTTTCATCATTCAGAATTTAAAAAATAGTCTATCAAAATATTCGGTTTCCAAAATCCTCAGTGTTTGCACTGTTTCTAAATTTTTATTATATTTATTCTTGATAATTTTTAGTATTCCAGAGACCGACACAGAACATATACTGAGAGAAAACACATTATTGCTGTTTTCATCTACAAAGTCTGAGTGAGTTATTGTGATCATTGCTTTCATATTTGTGTGCTAGATTATATGATTTATTGTTTCCAAGACTATTGACTATTTAGCTGTCCAATGACTGTATTTATAATATTGTAAATATCTGGAATATAAACAGTATTTGGAGTTCAGAGACCAGATTTTTTTAAATGCAGCAGCTTTAGTCTTTGTTGCTGCTTAGCTGACACCCCAGCAACCTCAACCTTAATTCATCGGAAACCTCAGCAGATACATGCAGAATTGGATGGCTCTGAAGAGGAGGGGGCCACAAGTACCCTGGGACTGTTGGTTGCATCTCTCAGTCCTACATCCCAGCACAGGAACAATGGTGGTGCTGCAAATGACTTCATTTTAATGTAAGCAAATGAAGACAAGAGTTAGTGACCACAACCCTTATTTGGAAATCTTTCACGGCCCATCATCTGCCACCATCTCAAGCCAAGAATCATAAGCATTATAACAAGGAGATATACTTGAGCACAGAGGATTACAGTTTTGTCAGGGATTCTTCTCATAAACCCCACAGTGGGTAAAGCTCAACATAGTTTATGATAATAACTGAGTATCGCATTGCCTGTAACATCAAAAAATGACAGCAAAATTCAGGAGCAGGTGGGCAGCTTTAATTATATAGGCTCCAAAAGGAATAAACACTGGGATGATTTTTACTTTCTGTCTGCTATGAGTCAGTGCACAATGACCCCACTGGTGTTGATTTGGTGAGAATAAAGCATTTAGCCCACTATTTAACCACAGAAAGTATCTTTACCCCACCCCTCCCTGTGAGAACAGAGAAAATGGGATTTGTAGGAGGAACTGGGGGTTGTAATGCTGCCAGTGATTTGCACATATCAGGGCTGAAACATCAGATGGAGGAAGTACCCGAACAGCTGTGACTGCAACAGATGTTCTCCAGACAGCTCCGCCTCATGAAGATGTAGTGTAGCAGTAGGTCATGTTACAGAAACAGAAAATTAAAAAGAGTGATTTTACATGCATGAGCAGTGGCTCGCCAGGCCCAGCAGTATGAGTGACACTGAACAGGGAAAGCAGCTGGGACTCTTCTGAAGAGATCATTGTGCCCCTTATCACCAGAACTCACTTTTCTAACATACAGATGCAGGAATAACAGGGATTGTGGTACCAAAACACAGAAGGAGTGAGTGCAAAATCTGCTTGTCGTTCCTGCAATTTAAGCATGGTTTCTCAATTTCTCGGAGCCTCTGCTTCAAGGCTTCCAGTCTCTTCTACTGCCTTCCTTCCCTGGGTCATCAAGCAGGGAGTTTCTGGTATACAGACCTATGAATGGCAAATAATGGTAAAACTTGCATCATCATAGCCTGAAATTCCCCTAGATGTTTATCTTTAGTCGTACTGTATGTTCAGAAGACCATTTTCTGGAAAAACCAAGAGGTAATTACCCACCTGGTGCTCCATGGCTTAAATCACACAACCCATCACTGCCACATAAGGCCTCTCAGAGACAACTCCAAAGCATAGAATCATAGAAACATAGAATTATTAAGGTTGGAAAAGACCACTAAGATTATCTAGTCCAACCTTCAGCCCATGCCTGTGACCTCTTTAAACCATGTCGCCAAGTGCACATCCATCCTTTTCTTGAAAATCTCTAGGGCTGGTGACTCCACCATCTCCGTAGGCAGCCTCTTCCAATGTATTAGCATTATTTCTGAGAATAAATTTTTCCTAGTATCCAATCTGAAGCTCCTCTGGTGCAACTTAAAGCCATTACCGCTTTTTCTATCACGATCAGGACAGCTGCTGCCTTCTTCTACTTTTGGTAGCGGCTGCTGCTGACATGTATGCATCCAGGAAGAGGAAGGCTCTACATGAGGCCAAGGAGCACCAAACCTTCCTTTCCTTCACACCACAAGACTGTCCTAACAACTAGGTTGTACAGTTTCTTGAGTTCTTTTCCTTGAAGCTGGGATGTTTTACAACCAGGAATGCAAGATCAGTGTAATCAGATGACAATCAGGGAGCAAAGAGGAATATCTTCTGGTATTATTACTTTTCTATCGTAAACATATCTAATACATCCTAGTAGGATGCCTTGGAAAGAGTTTGCATTTGAAGCCTCTGTGCAATGTCCTCCCTCCAGCTCCACATCAACATCCCTTCCTATCCCTTCCCATTGCTCTACCAATAACACCTCCATCTGTGCAGGGGAACATTGATCAATTTCTCACCACCCAGGAGGGAATAAAGTTTATTCAAAAGCAAACCTCTTGAGATGTTCACAACTACCCTCACTACTGACTGGTGACAGCACTACATAAGAGAATTTCTCCCGTGGTTAAAAGCATTCTTGGGTCTAGGATCTACATGATGTTACATAGATGATCCTCAAAAACACAGCCCATTTTGCAGAGGCTTTTCTGAACTGCTCCCAAATCCCCTGTGATTCATTCTTCCCTAGCTCTTTGGCTCTGCTGTACAAGAGGTTCTACCAATTGTTCCCACATTGCAGGAGAAGACCAGTGAGAGAGATGAGGCTCCACATCTTGATTTATTCATTTATTTATTTTATTTTATTTTTTTTTATGAGGGAGAAAGACAGTAAAGCACAGTAAAGAAATTGACTGGAACCCACATAAAAAAAAATAAATAAATGAAAAAAATGAAAAAAAAAAAAAGGGTGTGAAGAGAAGATGAAGGAGAACAGAGGGTGAACAATTAAAGCTTCCTTCTGGAAGGCTTGTCTAAAAGATAGCCAGTTTTATGTGGTCTGAAATGCTCCAACAATAAAATCTGCAGGTAAGGAAGACACAAGAGGCTGTTTCAGGATTTGAGAGGCCTTTTTGAGAGTGAAATTCAGGGAATAAACGGCAGGGATAGAGAAATCAGAAGTAACTGTGAGAGCGTAGAAAGCAGGGAAAGTTTAGGGTCAACTGATGTAATTTAATGTAACTACACTTGCATTTCCCACCACCATAGAATCTCAACTTTCTTTCTTAATACTAAGTAGGAGATGTACAATGGACCATGATTAACATGGAGGAAGAGGAGGAAGCTGAGTTAGGAATGAAAGTATTTACCACTTTGACTAATCTACCTCAGTTTTTTGGTTCTTGTTCAATATTTTCATCAATGACCTTGATGAAGGGATAGAATTCACTCTCAGCAAGTTTGGTGATTATACAAAGCTGGGAGGAGTGGTTGATGCACCAGAAGGCTGTGCTGCCATTCAGTGAGACCAGGACAGAATGGAGAGGAACCTGATAAGCTTCTAACATGGGCAAGTGTAGAGCCCTACACCTGGGGAGGAATAACTTCATGCAGGTTACAGTACAGGTTAAAGGATGACCTGAGAAGAGGAGCTATGCAGAGAAGGACCTGGATGTCCTGGTGGACAGCAGGTTGGCTGTAAGCCAGCAGTGTGCCCTTGTGGCCAAGAAGGCCAATGGTAGCCTAGGGTGCATTGGGAAGAGCATAGCCAGCAGTTTGAGGGTGGTGATCCTCCCCTTCTACTTTGCCTTGGTGAGGACTCTTCCAACCCCTACGGATCTGTGATTCTGTCACCCATGTATCCTTGAGAATGGGGCATTTTCTCTCCATCCATTGATGGTAAGAAGCCTTCATAAGAACTGATTTGCTGGAACAGCAGATCTGCCTGAAGGACTTGGTCTCCACAAGCGAGCAGAAAACTCATTCCCTGTCCTGTGAGATTTATCAGGAATTTCTTTTTCCCCGCCTGTAATAAATAGAAACAAGTGAAATTGCATGCCAAACTCTCTACCTCTGGTTTCAGATCAGCTTCCACTGAAATCTTTAATTTGAAGCATATGGGAATAGTTTGTTTCAATTCTGATATCTAACGATAATTAAAAAGTTTTGAAACATTTAACACTGCAATTTCAAACCAAAGGTGCTTCAGAATCAAAATAAATTCCTCATCTAAAGAAAATACAAGAGACAGAGACCACATTATGTCAAGTTGAAAATAATTTTCTTTTTTAATGTTTAGTCTGGAGATTCTTCCTTCGTCAGAGCTCCTGCAAACAGGTTGCTTTCTGACAAATTGAGTTTCCAGGAAATCTGGCTTTTCTCTTGCCAGTTCCCTGCTCCGCTTGGTAGATCCTCATCTCAGTAGTCCTGTGTCTCATCAACCCCTTGAACTTGTACTGAAATGACCCACACTGAGCTTTCTGGTCGTGAAATTGGTCCATTTACATGGGTGGGGCAAGCTGAACTGAATAGCAAGATGCTTTTGCTAGTTACCAAGAGAGTAGAAGCGAGTTAATGAGCAGCAGAGAATGCAGAAGGAGGCTGTTTGCGCTTTTTTCCCTTTTTTTTTCTTTTTTTTCCTTTTCCTTTTTTTTCTTTTTTCTTTTTTTTTTTTTTTTTTGAAGGGGGAACTGTGTCAATCAGACACCTTCTGTCAGCCTTGAGCAGCAAGCCGTCTGGTGTATAATATAAAGTATCAGGAATTTTGGAGACTGGGACATAGCCCAAAACCATGTTAACAGGGCATTCAGATGAGAATAAAAGAAACCTTATTTGAGGAGTTATGAAATCACTGCAATATGTTCCACGTATAGAAGGAACAAGAGGTCACTGAAGTGGCCAGTTGGGCTTACACAAGGCACTGAGGGCAGAGAGCTGGCAGTACACAGGCTAGATTGCTGCCAAAGAAATCAAATGTAGTTTGCTTCAGCTTAGAGAGGCCAAGGGACCAATAACACAAAGAGATTCAATTATAACTTGGTCAGTACCCTGACGCTAGCATGTTTCCAGAGCTGGAACTGAAGCTTTTCCATCCAAAATAGAGCTTTTGTATATCAGTCCAGTGGCTCACCACGTCAAGCTGCCTCTTCCAAACTGTCTCTTCCTCACTCTGAGCTGAGCTTTAGATTTTCTTCAGGCCACAGGTGGTTTTCTTCATGACCACAGAAAACCATGCTAGATTGAAAGTACATATCCCACAGGGTACTGCAGAAAGCCTGACCCCTGTCCTTGCACTCCCATTACACCAAATCCCCATCTCTTCTGCTTCACACCTGAAGACCCAATTGCCCGACTTCCAATACAGACCTCAGGTGCAGGAAGTGGTGAGCTTCTCATATTAAAGACACATAGGATAATGTGTGAAGCAAGAGAGTTCTACATAGAATATCCCATCTGTAGGATTTTTGAAGGGGAGAGAGAGGAATGGATGACTAATTTAGTGCTTGGATTTAAGAAAAAATCTCCAGCTGTTAATCCCACATGAAATTTCTCCCATTCAGCATTTTGCTGTTTTTGTTTTGTTGGTTTTTTTTAATAGACAGGCTGGTACTAGGCAGATCCTTGCTCAAGGTGCAAGGTTTTGTGAACAGGCACTGCTAAGAATTGCCTAAATAAGATTTAGGAGCAGAGTCTAATTCTGATCCTTAAATCTTTCCTGTGAATTTAGTATCATACATGCAGGCATTTAGTCTTTGGGAACAATCAGTCCAGCTTGACACGTTTTGGTTTTCCTGTCTCTAAAACTTTCAAGCTGAGTAACAATAAGGGAAATCCCGTAAGAGTTTGGCTCTGCATGGCTATTTCTAAATATTTACATTACCTGAGATTTTGTTACAAAATTAATGATAAGTGCTGCTGTACTCCAGCAAGCAACAAAAAACAGCCTTTGGCTTGCACAATGCTTGGAGACTGGAGCATTCTGAAGTGTCTGGAAGGCACTTTGCCCATGGAAGTGCATAAACACACTTGTGTGGTGTTTTGTGCTTGTAGCAGTAAATTACTTCTGCTTTCCCTTCTGAAAAGTTAATCTGAAACATGGTTTCCTGTGCAAAATTAAAGGGAAACTTATCATTCCACAAAGCCATAATTCTGTAGGTTATCTAACTATATTTCATGGTTAAGTTGGGGCATATTTTCAGAGAAACATCTAATTTGATACTGTCTTTCTTCTGTCTACTGTTCTTTCCATTGTTCAGATAACAGTCACTATTAATAGACACACCATCAAAGTCAACAGTTGGCAATTCCAGTTTGTGTTTTTAATTGAGAGAAGCATATCTGAGTAATGTGGGCCGTACCGCCCAGATCCAGGCAATGCAGCTGAAGCAGTGCGTACTCAAGACTCACTAGATTCAAATCTCAGGAGAGAAGACAGATGGAAAAATCATGGACAAATGGAAGAATCGTGTTTGCTGAACACCAGTAAAGATTTCTAACTCAATGGATAGATAAAAAACTATTATAAACTAAATAGGAACAATTCTAATAGGAAGGTTTTGAGAAACCTGGAATGGGTGTATCAGGCCTTGGGCTGACCTGCTGAAGACATTCATTGCCAGACATAGCTTCATTGTCTTTAAGAACAATTGTTTTCCTAACTGAAACCTGTTTTAGATTAGACTTAAAAGATGGTACCATAAATTGGTATTTAAAGATTGGGGCAAATGAATAGCAAAACCATTCCGGATGTCCTCCAGGTCTTTTCTTTGCTTGACAGCTGTGGAGGCAGTGTTCAGCACTAGCACCTTGGGCTGTAACCTAATCTGATCTGGTTTTGTTCTGTGAGTTGAAAAGGTGGCTAATAACAAAAACTTCCTTTGAAACACACCAGATACTTCTCTCCTCAGTGTATGCAGTATGTTAGTGTGTGTCTTTAGTACACCATATGCAAACCCAGCAACAAAAATCTCTGTTTTTTCACAAGACTTTCCCACAATAATTCCTGTAAGTACTTTATTTTATTTGGTTACTAGAAGCAAGGTAAAACTAAGTCTGGCATCTCCTGCCTTAAGTTCCCAGACCTTCCATAGCCAAAATGATCTTTTCCAATCTTTCCCTAGAAGCACCTTGCTATCTGAAGGCACCCATTGTTGAAGTTTGTCCTAAATAGAACTCTGGACAGTGTTTTCTGTGCTGGCAATTGCCTTTTCTCCCTATGGCTCTATCCCGAGCCTTTGACAAGAAGGCATAAGTACCATTAGAGCTCGCCTCCTTATTCAGTTCCTCCTTATGCTGATGAAATCCACCAGCTGTGAAAATCTCCAGGCCTACTGCCATGTGCTTCTCATCAGCAGCAAAGGAAGATGAAGCTGATAGGGTCAGACTGTGGATGAACTAATATTTTAAATTAACAAATCAAGAAACCACATGAAAAAACAATGCAGTTTCTCAGAGAACGGCAATTAGCTTACTGAAGTGCTAATAAAGAGGTAAGCTTGCTGAAGAAATACATGGAGAAGGGCTGGGGGTGCAAGGAGACTTGTAGAGGAGATAAGGGGAGGTAGACTATGTCTAGATAGTGTGGGAGTCTGCAAATGCAGGTCAGCATCTGACAGGTAGAGGAGCAGCAGAGTTGGGATCACACTCCTACGTTTGGGTGCATGCACCAATTCCAGCCTACCTGATGATTCCTTAAGGACTGTTAATGCAGCTCACATATATGAGAATTTTGTCTTTTTAAAGAGCTCCAAGAGGGTGTTTCTAGTTACTAATTAATCTCTCCTAACTTTTCTTGTCTGGCTTTACTCTCTTCTTTGCAATTCCCTGTGAGGTCCCCAGGCCTGGAAATCTCGTTACCACAAGCACTGTCTTTTACTCCCTTCAAAACTCACATCATTACAGATCCCAACTGTTCTTGTAAGAAAAGTAAAAGGTCGACTTGGAACTTCTCCTGGGTCTTCCTAAGCATTTTAAGCTGTGCAATTATTTGCCCATCAATTATGTGATTTAGGTGTTGCACTGAAAGGAGGGCTCTGCTGTCTGAGGTGCAAATGAGACAAATAAACCTCAGCCTTCTCACCAGGGTATTTACAATCCACCTGCATGTGCAACAATGCCTCTCTAGGGCTTCTTGTTGGAAAAATAGCTGTACAACTGTGTGAAAACTAACCACTAATTGAAGGAAGAGTGAGCCTAGGCTGCACAGAAAATACGTGAGAGGGTGTTAGCTGGGAACTCCACAAAGAGAATTTCTGGCACTTCAGTTTGTTTGTGGGTGTCTTATTTCTTTTCAGCAAGATGTAAGTTCTGAGAAGATGATGTTTATGTGAGAAATAAAACACTGCTGAGCATTTGGGTGTTGGTCAGAGCTGCATTACTCCCTCTCTTCTGAGAGATGTGTTGCAGAGCTTTAAGACCAAGACAAAGTTGATGAACCTCTTTGTACATGTAGATATCATGTAACGCATTGGAGACTGAGTCTAACTTATCGAAATTGGAGACCTGAGGCAAATTATGTTGTTCTCCCTCAATTATTGGGAAGCCCCTCGGTGCTGATGATACGTACCTTTTTCCTTGCACTAAAGCAGTGATAACTCTCTTCTTGGCATTCTTACATGTGCAGTGTATCTGTCCCTGTCTAGATGCCAAAATTGCATTAATCAAGGCCTCATATATATAATTTTGACTATTACACTCATTGACTATGTACTAGTCACCTGATAATCTAATCTACTTTGAGGTGTGGATTAAAAATCAGAAAGATCCAAGCTGACAAGCCTTGTCTGTAGTGTATAGCCCCAAGTTCATCCTTGATGAGACTGCTTCAATTCAGTGGGACCCCAGCAATGATGAATTCTGACCTTTTACACAAAATCCAAGGCAGAGCAAGCAAGGGTGTCTCTGTTTTCTAATTTAAATTTTACACTTGAAGGATATACATACATTTTAAACCCACCTCTTTAATCCTCGCAGCTGAACCATTCAGCTCTTGTGTTGCCACTGAGAATTCAGGCAAAATGTTTGACAGAGGATGAGAGAACTGCTTCGCATCATTAAAGAAAGCTCTAGTAGGGGGCGAGAGTGTGTGACCTCTGGAAGAAATAACCTGCGCTGAATGCACCAAACAGTAAAAAGTTGCTAGAAAGGAAGGGGATTAAAAATCTTAAACCACACTTGAAATCTCATATGCTTAAAAGTAGAGAAATTCTTTCCTAATTT